>NC_091826.1:138158307-138782307 GCF_038994185.2 Dermacentor albipictus | reverse complement strand
GTGGTCTTTACTGGCTACATGAAATTCAATGTTGTCTTAAAACTTTTTGGAGGGGAAATTAAAGAAAAGGGGCTCTGAAGCCCTCTTGGATATCTATCAAGGGATCATCACAGTGAATTTCAGCTTCCTACAATGTCCTGGCATTTCTCCAGGCTCTTCCTCAGGCATACACATGAACCACTTAGTTAAGACCTCAATAACTCTGGAATTAATAAACACATCTTCATGAAACTTTGCAGTTCCTCATAGTTCGGCGGTGTGAACATACCCTGAAAGTTTCATCCGGATATCCTAAAAAATAGGAAAGTTTGGTCTTCAGGGTAGCCTCCCCCCTTAAAGGCTACACTTGAAATACTACTTTTTTATTTGTGGACAGATCTGAACGAAATTTTCACAATTTGTGCACTTTAATATGCAGATTCTAAAAATATAATTAATTTCGCCATAGGATAAGTAGTTTCTGATATACTACAAAAGCATTGTATAAGCTGGGTCCTTCGTTTGGAGGAAAATTAGCACCTAAACAGAAAACGCTAACACAGTGATTTGAGTACAAAGACTATCTAGAATGTTCAGGGAGTGCCATAAGGTATATTAATCAATGTTCTAGGCTAATCTGAGCAAGAGTTAGAGCACATCAAAGTTGTGAGAAAAGAATGCCATCTTGACATGTCAAGCATGTGACCCATTTCAAAAACTTTTTGAGAAGAGTACTGCTTTGAAAAGGTGCATATTGCTTACTGCATACATTTCTCTTTCTGGCCAAAAAATTGAAGTTGATAGCTGAAATAGGACAGAAGCTATTTTACCTCCAAAATTGGAAGTCTGTTAGAATTGTTGTATTGAGAAATCAAGGAAAAACATTCTGCAACGTTTTTATTGAGAACATACCAATAAAATCTCAAGGAAATTCACCAGGGGCATAATCTGGATACATACTATCTTTATGCCGCTTTTTTGGCCAGCTTCCTTGTGCTCAAAGAGGCTTCTCGCTTCTTGCTGGAGTTAGCACTTCAATGGTCGTTTTTCTCCTTTGCTCACTGAGATGCAGTGCCAGGAATATTCATGTGTAGCTGCTGTAGAATTGCAGTGGACGCAAGCAGATTCCCAGTGTTGAAGTGTAGGGCAGCTTCCCCAACAGCGGCTTGCTCGGCAAAGAGAGATATCGCTGGTATCTCTGGAGCAGGGTTTTTTCAGATAGCCGCGTATATACAGGCAGCATTGCATATGCGACATGTTCTGGCAAGTTGTAGTGGTGCCTAGGTTCAGGCTCTCCCTTTGCTCTCGCAGCATTGTGACGACAGAACATTGTCAGAACATTGCTGAGAGCCCAGACTACTTGGCGGGGTCCTTGAAAGCATCGCCACTTTCTAGCCACACCCAGACACAGCAAGGGGCCAAGGAACTTTTGTACGACGGATAAATCCACGATTGAAAATTTACTTCTGCTGTCGTTGACGTCCTCTCTTGTGTCGACACCCAGCAGCTTGAACTTTTGTTTCCTTGCAGACTGCGACACCAGGCACATTTTCCGGCGCTCGCTGCGCGCTTGCTAATTTCTTCAGTTGTGAAGGAAACGGTGCCTGCACGATCTGTGCCAATGCATGGTGTGGGCGGACGAAGTGTTGACGCTAGACGTGCTGGTTTGCAGCTCGGAACTCGATCCGGTAGAATGTCCAGGTAGACCAGCAACCGGCAACTCCGTGAGTATGACAGGCCTAGCCGCCTTCCGTCGCGCATTCCACAGCCGCTTGACGCGTAGTAGCCTTGAGATGACAATCTTTTCCAACCATCCGGGCAGCGAAATGAGCACCTTATCAAACATCACGAAGCAAGCGGCTGAACAAATGTAGACAGCGGCGCGCTGAAACCAGGGATAAACACAATTAGCGAAACGCAAGAGCGATCGAGCGCGCGCCAAAGAGCACCGGACCAATAAGGAGCGAGGTGCGCGGGGGGGTGTGCGCGCTTTGGCCAATCGGCGGCACGGACGCATCCTCCAGAAATGACGCGATGGCGTCGGTTTCCCTTCCCCGACGCCATTTTAAACTAGCGCAAAATGCGCACAAAGAAAACAGCTTCAAAACAAGCGCAAGATGGCGGCTATCCGGCCCCGCGTTCGCAAATGGTGACGGCACGAAGTTTGAACATTTTTGACCAAATTTTGCTGATTTCGCGTTCACTCTGGCCCCTTTAAGCGCAATTTTTTATTATTTTCCGAATAAATTTAGCTTCTAGATTTCGCGGAGGGATTCTTGAATGTATAAACTTAGCGAAAATGCACTTTTCTGAAAACCGACTTTTTTGTGATTTTTTGCCGTTTCAAGACCCGCGTCCCCCCTTTAGGCAACTCCACACGTTTCGCTGAGGAAGTTCAAGTCACGAGCGAAGAAGTTGTGCAAGCAGCTCAACCTGATGAGCGTTCTTAAGCAAATGAAGGGTGGCGACTATGACTGTCTAGACATGTTTTTTTGGTCAAGACTTGCAAAGTAGAACGCCCGTTTCGCGTCATCGTGTCAGAGATAGGTATGTGACAGAAGTGTGTCGCGAGTTTTTTGCAAGGGCACCTGACATTGTTTAGTGTGGTTGATCCTTTCTTGACAAAAGATTCTTCAGTCGTTATTGACTTTGTCAGGTCTAGTGACCACAAAGATATCAAAGCTTTTTCTGTTGATATCAAGGACTTGTTTTATTCATTGCCGCATGGTGGTCTGCTGTCCTGTGTTGAGGCAGCAATTGATGAATGCGGTACCATCAATTTCCAGAACGCCTGTGGTATGAGTACGGCAGGCTTCTTGGAGCTTTTATCCTTGTATTTGACATCAACTTTTGGTGCCTTTGACAATAACATTTACCTGCAAAAGCAGGGTGTTTGCATAGTATCATGTATTGCACCGGTTTTAAGCTATTTGTTTTTAGCTCATTATGGCAAGGCTCTTTTTGAGGGACTAGATGATCTGAGGGTTTTAAAAATCTTTCGGTGTGTTGATGACTTTTTAACTGTTTTAAATGGACCGGCTTTTTTCAGACCCTATCGTCGCTCGTATTTTAGACTTATTTATCGCATGCTTTAGACCGCTTATGTTTACTCATGAGTTGCCCGGGCAGAACAGCATTAGGCTTTTAGATCTGCGGCTGCGTTTTAACAACGATCATGCTTGCTGGGTGTGTGAGCCTAGGGCTAACAAGCCTCCTTTGCCGTTCGTTTCTGTTCACTCAAAGCTCGTAAGGGAGAACCATTGTTCTTTCTTTCTTGTCAAGCGCCCTCTGCAAGTCATGCGAACATGCCGTTGAAGAAAGTGTACAAAAGCAGGTAGAGCGTTTTGAGGCAGCGGGTTATCCCAAACATATAATTGTTTCCGTCGCCAAAGGCTTGCATCGAAGAAAGAAAATTACATCACGCATGAATGACGAGCAGAGAGCAGAAGAGAAAAAGGAAATGGAAGAAAAAGAAAGAAAGAAAAAAGTAACCATGATATCTTACCTGCATAAGATGTCTCACTATCTAAGGAAGGTAGGGCAACATTCTGGTGTAAAAGTGGTTTTCGGGCGCCAAAAATGCTGTTGAGTGTCTGCAAAAAGAGCTGCCCTACTCGATTGTGGAAGCCTGAATGCACAATTAAACACAGAGATGCCTATGTGCCTTGCAGGAGGAGGGTTGTGTACAAAATTACAATCTCATGTGGAAGGTACTATATTGGCCAAACGGGCAGATGTTTGAATGTGTGTCTCCAAGAGCACAGTAATAAAGTGCGCAATATTTCCACAGACGGTCATCTGGCAGCCCATTGTAAAAAGTGTGTTGCACAGCCACCTTGCCATCTTTTGCTCGATAAGATGGTCATTTTGTATTGGCACCGCAATGACCTGACAAGGGGAATCATGGAAGCATCCAAGATTGCACGGGCAGGTGATCTATGCGTCAGCAGGCCGTCTGTTGCATTATCATCTATAGAGTTTGAATTCATGGCATGACGACATGGCATTTTTTGTCAAGCTTTTATGTCCTTCTTTCCCTTAGCAGAATCAGTTGCGTATATAGGCTCCTGTTTCGCAATAAACGCTGTGTTGAAAGATAGCGCTTGTCCTGCCTAGTCTTTATGGATCGTCCTTTGCGCGCTATGCTTCCAATGTTTTTAAGAAACAACTGCTAATAGACAGTTTTAGTATAGCGTACGCTATTCCATTGCGGACGCTAAAAAATAGCGGGTCGTCACTGCGCATGCGCAAAACACTAAACGAAATAGCGGGTATAGCAGGCGTACGCAACGCAAACGAGTTAGCGTTAGCGTTTTTGCGGGGTTTGCGGAGCTTGCGGGAAACATGGCGGCGGTCCCGGCTGCCCGCTTCGAATTGAATTTGGCGTTGCTTTTGTAAAATGCACTTCGTTCGTAGCAAATGACTGTGTAAACGGCTTTCGCTTAGTCTCAGGCCGCTTCGACGACAGAGTATTATGGATAACCTCGTGGTGTTTTCGAGATCGCTTCTCGTTTCGAACGAGTCGAAGCCTAACAAAACAAACGTTGAGATGTCAGCGCCACCTGTCGCTAAAGGCGCAAAATAGCCGTAACGACGGCATATGGCCTCTGAGATCCGAAGATATCGCCGGTCAACTAAAACTGTAGAAAACGTGCGCTGCTTAGCGTACGCTATATTATAGCGTATAGCGTACGCTATAGTTGCGGACGCTAAACTAAAACTGTCTAATGTTTTAGCGATCACACTCACGGGCCATCTGGTGCTTCTTGCGTGTCTGGAGAGAGCGCGCCCGCTGCCGATCCACACGTCTTGGGCAGCAGCGCTCACACAGGTATGTCTCAGGTATGCAGCTGCGGTCCAGGCCCATGCAGTCCACATGCTGCCAAACCAGGCACTGGTCGCAGCAGATCATGTACTCGTCGTCCTGGTTGAAGCCACAGATGCAGCGCGTCACACTTTCCTCATTGGGGGCGCACTCCTCTTTCCTGTCAGCAGGCGAGCCGCCATTGGTCAGCGGGGGAGGACTGCCCACCTCAAGCAGAAGTCCCAGGGGAGGCGTGCCATTGAGGGCTGGCTGTCCTTCGCTGGGTGGCGACAGTGGTGATGGTGGTGGGCTCTGGGGGGGCGTCACAGGCGGTGGAGCACCATAGTTGTGATCCTGCACAGTGTAGGCTTTATCTCAAAAAGGCCAAATGTACCTCAATAAGAGGACCAACTCATGCAGTATTAGTAAACCCTGGACATAACCCTTATGAACTGTTGAATACATTGAAAAAACTGCCATGTGGCCAAACGTGCAAAACTTGATCAATCAATTAAATCAAGTAGACGTTCAAGGACCATGAAAGGAATTCAGCGACTTGAAACTGTACTGACTAAAATTGAATTGGATTGCGTCTTTTACAATGTTACAAAGACAAGTGAATATGCACTGTTTGAATAGGCAAGTGAATAAAGACTGTTAGCACAGGCTGCATGCCCCCAGTCTCAACATTGGCAGTCCCTGCAGATTTTGGTGGTTCAATCTTATGCTTTGTAGCCTGAAGGACACACAAAACAAAACACGGAAGTATTCTGAAAAACATGTAATTGAACATGGCAAAGTGCACCTCGTAATCCTGAGCATGCTCACCATCTAGGGTCGCTTCGCCAGGGTAAGTCAAGGCCAATCGTTGCCAAATTTGCACCTTTTCAAGCCCAAAAATCACTTAATGTCTTTAGGAAGTAAGCTAAGTGGTTCAGCATCAGCTAAGGTTTCTAGCCTCGTATACGCCTTACTTGAAAACACTCATTTAAGTTGAGTAAATCCATGCAAGTCCCATTTACGCTCCGGTTTGACAAACTCTTATGCAGTAACAAAACTTATGTGTTTGACCTTGCAACCTGAAAAAAGAACCATTGCAAAAAGAACCCAGCCTGCAGCTCTCAACCAACTGTCGCACAAACATCACTCCCAGCCAGACCCAGTCCCTACTTTTTTTATTCATATATGCAGCATCATTCCTAAGCATGGCTCCTTATGTGATCTCATCCATTTATCTAGTTCTAACAGAAACATGGCTCAACTGATTCATCAATGATCCTATCAGCCTTCTATAATTATGCCATCTTTCGTAGAGATAGAGACAGCAGTCTATGGGCTGATAGTGGTGTAGCCATCGCTGCACATTGCCTGTTAACTTATCAAAACCTTTGGAAATGGTCTGGGTATGTTGCAAAGCTACCCTTCTACGCATGACTCGCCATTCATGTCATTGTTCCATGATGCTATTTCTACTACATACCCAAATTTGCCTGTTCTGCTTTCTGGCCATTTTGATTTCCCTTCAATAGACTGGTTTCATTTAATGTCTACACTATCAAGAAACAACTTGGCTAGTGAATTCTTGAGCCTACATATAAACTTTGGCTTATACCAATCGTTCAGTGAATCAACATGCATGACTACCCATTCTCCAACACTCGCAGCAGCCTGCTTTAAACAACACAGCCAGATAACTTCTATCTCACATACTTACCAAAAATGTACAATTACAATGTCGTCCATATTACTTTTCCTTGTAATCTACTCTCCAGCAAAACAACTAAGAAAATGCTTACTCTTTATAACAAAGGAGACTATGCGAGCACAAATAATGAATTGCAAGTTCTGGGGCCATTTTGTCTTTTTTTCACTTGCACTCCATCGAGTCAAACTCGCAGCTGTTTAAATCTGAAATGCTACCAAACTCGTACACAGTTCCCATGGTTCAGTATCGGGGTGTCTACCGAGTTGACATTTCCAAATTCCCTGCGTTTTCCAGGTTTTCCCTTAGTTACATTGCGAAATTCCCCGAGTGATGCAGAACTATGTTTTATGTCAAGACGGGCTGGAACCATATCGCCCGATGCTGTCATTCTTTAGTAAGCATATGAAAAATTTTGTTTAAAAGAACCGACTTAATCCAATTTGAATATTAAGGAGTAGTGTTATTAGATTCGTCGGACGATCTCGCCGCTGCCACCATTTGTTCGAGTTGTCGGACAATCTATGTGCTGTAGGCCGATCGCACCGCTGCCAACCAGATGTAGGGATTGGAGCGGTCGTAGTTGTAGGGAGGACCTTGGGGGCGACAGGATTAGGAGAGCAGGATTTATTTACATTATTTACATCTTAGACAAGACATAAATCAACAGTCAAGCGTGACTCCCAAATGGAGCCTGCAAGACTAACATACAGCAAACAGCTTATGAGCACACAGCTCACGAGTACATTTCAAGCATGACAACGAGCATGCAGCTCACGAGTACATTTCTAGCATGACAATGAGCGCGCAGCTCACGAGTACATTTCGAGCATGACAACGAGCACTCAGCTCACGAGTAAATTTCTAGCACGACAACGAGCACACACTAACAGCCAACAATCGCTGCTTATATGCACTCAGCTCGACGTCATTGAAGATGACCCGCCCTTTTGGAGGAGGATAAGGGCTGTCGACTTGGAGGAGGATGAGGACTCATACACGTGCCGCACACACACACAGGTGTAATGGTCCGGAACCGACGTCAGAGGGGCTTCGTAGAAATGTGCCGTCCCGGGTAGCACATTGTTTTGTGTCTTGGTGGGAACGCAGGAAGGAGCCCCTGTCAGCGTTCCCGCGGCAACTCCCGCACTCATAGCAGAACAGGGCGACGTTGTCGTGTTGTGCACAAAGCCTGCTTCGTCGAACACGGAGCTGTCCCGGGTGGCGCGTCCGAGTAACACATTGTCTGGTGTCTCGAAAAGCTCATGGAGAGGTTCCGCCAATTACCTCCCCTCAAACTCCCCTGAGCTGACCTCGCGCCACGTGGCTGCCGGTTATCCGCAGTTCTCTGAAGTGCGCCCCGTCCCGGTTGGATCGGAACACGTGCAGCTGGCTGAAATAGCTGCAGGCCGATTCTAGCAGTGTCTATGTTATTAAAAAAAAAGAATAGAAGGCAGGGGGTTAGTAAAATGCACAGGAAATAAAATGTCCTCGAAAGAAATTGCAAATCGAGTCAGATATTCTAAAATACAAATAAAAAGGAGATTCATACAGAAGCAAATATTTCAAATACGAGCTATTTATACCAACTGATAGCACGCTCAGTGGTATGAGGCCCGAATTTCGTCACCATTGAGAGTCCCTCTCAACAGCTTGTAAGTCAACCTCAACTGTCCTGACATAAGGCTGTTTCACATGGCGCGATTGAAGCGAAAAGAATCGCTCTGCCGCGCACGTCGCAGAGCAATTTTCGGTGACAGCTTTCACATGCGACTGTGACAGCGCGATTTCCGTCGCAGCGACGCCCAAGGTTTCCATCTGCTCACAAAATAACCCTGCCTGCATCGTTAAATAAAAACAACATGAAAATTAGTCAAATATTAGAATTTTCTCATTATTATTTCGAAATAGAATAAGCGCACCATTTTTCAATGTTAAAAGCGTTGAGAATATACGTTCGCTTATTAGTCTGCAGCTGCGGTGAGTGAAACGCTGTACACACCGCAAGTGTGAGCATGCGGCTAGTGCGGCGTCGGTGGAGTGGTTTCGTTTTCTGCACTCTGGTTTCATTGTTGCGGTACTATGGAAGCCACAGCTCTTCTCTTGGAGAAGTATTTACTTCTTCAAAAAAAGAAGCTACTAGTGAGTGTGCAAGCACATGGCAAAACTTGTAGTGGTGAAGTTGATGACGGTGACGACCGAGTAGATACGTGCCGAATGTTAAATTCGTCTGCTCCCGCCCTGGATACCGTGAAGCTTCTTATTTTAAATGAACTGTGTGAGCTGGAGAAAAAGAAATTGTTCATGAAGCTCCTAAGGCACCGGCGCTGGTGGGTACGCCCTACTTGGGAGAACCGGAAGCAGGAATCGGAATTCTACACAACGGTGAGTTCGAACTTGTACAGGAAGTTTTTGCTCCGGGGCTCCTATAGATAAATATGCAAAAGGATAAATTGTTTGTGATGTGCAGCTGCCCTTGCTGATGTCGGTAGACAAGGAATACTTCAAAAAGTATTACAGAATGTCACCGGAGACCTTTGAAGCCCTGCACTCACTTGTCAAAGCAGGTTTGACAAGGCTTCACGTCGTGCGCGAACCACTGCCCTCACATGCACGGCTCGCTATTGCATTCAGGTAAGCATGCTATTAGCTGCGAGAATTAGGAGTGGCGCCCTCTCGCGAGTGACGTCAGGACGCCACTCACTCCGGCTCGCTCGGCTGCCGCGTGCGCTCGTTCCCTTCGTGTATGCTTGGGGTATGGGAGGCTCGAGCCGTACGTATTGAAGAATACGTCGGCTTCTTTCAGCTGCCATACCTTAACCACAGTTTCTTCTTCAAAAGCGTGTGAGTCGAGAAATTTTGTGGCTTGGATATCGCAAGCTAAGTAGCGTTAAAGGGGTCTACTAGGTTTTGCAATGCATATATGCGCCGTGTCTATCGGTAAATTTTGACTAAAAAAAGAATATCTGCAAATTCAACGCGCGAAGTTGTGTATGATGCTTCGCTAAACACTTAAGATTCGTTTAGTATTTAGCTAGGAGAGGCATTGCATTTTACGTGGAAGAAAAATTTGGTAATTGTCGTCAACATGTTATCCAATGTTAGAAAGACACTGCCCAGCGAAGCTGTCATCATGATTCCTATTACTCTGGTGTGTTGTTCTGTTCAAATATGGCCATTCATTAATGAAAAAGATTGCTGCTACTTTCATCCCCCTCTGAAACAGGCCTCCAAAAAACGAATTGCTCATGGCTGCTAACACAACGGCGCGTCATGTAGAGTATTTACATAGTTAATTCACAAACACCATAGTAGCAATCACCTGAGAGAAAAGTTTCATTGTTAAGATCGAGAGCCACTCAATTGAAAGTGATGAAATGTTTCATAGTGGCCCTCAGTAGCCTTTATCGACAATATGGCACACCCCTGATCACGTAACGGTAGCAATCGACTGTCCGTATGGCGAGGTACACGATGTTCGCGAAACCCATCAGTTCAATACAACTTCAAATTAAAACCATAGAGCATTTTTTTACAGCGCCAACTGGAATGGCTAAAGTATTCTCGAGCTACTACACCGCAGCTTAGATTGCCTACAAAAGGAAAATTCAAGCACCTTCTGCCTCACCATGTCTCTATCCAGCGTTATTTAATTGTACAAACGGATAAAGCATTCGCTTCGTCGGTACATAAAAAAAAAACCTTGCAGGCTAAATTAAGTTTGCTCCAATCCAATCGCAAACATTCATAAAGAAAGCCCCACAAGTCTTGCATGTACTTTCACTTGATTTTTGACCCTCCACCGGGGGGATTTCGATATCTTCAATATGTCCCATACTACTAGTCATTGACGCTTCGACTTCTTTCTGGCTGCAGCTATGCGGTCCAGCAGGCATACTTCACTAAAAAAATTGGGCCGAGCAGCCTGTGTCAGTTCGCCAAACAGATTCGTCATATATTCCTCAAGCAGCAAGCACCACTAAATTTCTCAAGTGAGTTTGATTTGATTTGATTTATTAATTTCCATTTACACACACACACATGTACAGAGGAGTGGTAAATGGAGGTGGATGAGGGAAGAAAGCCGCACAGACGCGGCTTGAGGTAACCTCACCCCCTTAGGTACAATATGGCTGCATGGGGTAACACATCAAGCGCCATATAAATTACATTTATATAGTGGCCATAAAACATTGCTGTTATACAATATATGAAAGAAAAGTGAAATATTTCCACAATAACAATGCAAAACACACTGCAGCATTGAAATAAATAAATGATATACACTTGGTAACAGACAAAAAAAGAGGAACATAACATCGATTATTAATCATTAATAAATGCGCTCTAAAGAGGCGAGTTGAACGTGTAGCACGGAAAAGGGAATATATATTGGTGCGTTCCTATTTGTACTCTGTAAATAGCTGTAAGCCTTCATTAACTTTACTTCAAGTTTCTGCGGTTTAAAAATATAAACACGTGAAGAACCGCCTAATGTTGACAAGCAGTTAAAGAAGCAAGTGAGGCGTGTAGAATCTAAGCTCTAGTATTAATTGGGTAAGTCCCCGTGCTACTGCCGAGCGTTTCTGTGAGGAAATGCGAAAATTCGATATTATACCATGAGCTACTCGTCGTGAGCAAACCTGTTTTAGCGGAATAAAATCAACGTAACCCACTGTAGAAGTCATATGTAGCCAGCTTTGTGACATACGTGTTGCACCGCGGCAGGTATGGTATCATAACTGGAATCCTATAGGCTATGCTTTTGCGATTGTCTATCCGCGTATGAAAAACCCGCAATGGGCTGGTCTGCGTCGCTTGGGCTGGCACTGTAGCATTGCCTTCAAGAGCTGCATTGTTGTCTAAGAAATTAGCTCTTTGAATATATGTTCGCAAAGGAAGACGTCGTAAAAATATATTTGAGACAACCACCATATGTATACAAGCAGAGAGAACGAGGGCGAACAAACGATAACACTGCAGAAAGCGCCCAGACAACGCCTGAACTGCAGGAGACGACAGGCGCGAGTCCGTGCCCTGACGTCACGCGAGTGGCGCTCGCAGCGCCGCTCGCGTTCGTTCTCGGGGCTAATACCTAAGCAGCATTAGTCTCAGTCAGTGCCTGGCACCACTTGCGAGGTAGTTATCTCACCTTACTATTTTTTTTAACCGTTTTGACGCTGTAACTGATACTATAGTGATCTTCAGGAAAGAACACTGAAAGCTCATTCTGGTATATCTGTCTAAATATTGTTTCATTTCGGGAAGACGGCTTGAAAAGCTGCATAAAATAAAATTTTACGCTTATATATCTCTTACAGTGTTGCATTTATAGGCAAAGGAAATGCTATGCAATTTCTGCATGCAGTTAACTTTACATACACCATTCTTGTCTGGTCAAAATAGAACAACAATGCAGAACACGAGATGTCGCTCAAACCTTGCATTTTTGTGTTCTTGTATTTAACAACACGTGCGCACTCAAGAAGCCTTTCCTAGAACATCGGCGGTGCTTATAGAAAGCGAAATGGATCCTTGTCTGGCTGCAATGGAGACTGGAGACGGCACCTTTGCCCTCGGTGATTGCAAAGGGCAGGGCGTCGCTCATGTGTTCTTGTATTTACTTTGACCGCACGTGCGCACTCAAGAAGCCTTGCCTAGAGCATTGGCAATGCCTAGAAATGCGGAATGGATCCTTGTTTGGCCGGGTGGAGATTGGAGACGGCATCACCTCGATGGAGGCAACCTTTGCCCTCGGAAGGGCAGTGCATCGCTCCTGTTTTGTTTACATCTTGGAGCTGGGGTGTAGTTTCGACGATGAGAGGGGGCGGATCATGCACGTGTGCGTGCGCATGTGTGTGTGAAAGAGAGGGACAGGCCAACACAGGCCTGTCCCCTATGGACAGGCCCTTTGAACCAGATATACATTGGAAATATCAAATTGGTATGGTATGTCCCAAATTGGCGTATGGTTGTCATGTATTGTTAAAAGCCTGTCAATGTTTTGACCCACAAGTTTAAGGATACTTCACTTATGTATTATACAGTCACGTACAAAACCGATGTAGAACCTGTCGTCAGTCTTCAAAAACGGGCACTACGAATAGTTACCTTTTCTAAAGATGCTCATCCAAGTAAACCTCTGTTTCAATTGCTTCGTGTTCTGCCGTTCAGTTAGGCGTATGAAGTAATAGTGTTTCAGGTAGTTAATCCATAATACGTTATAATAATCCGCTACCTATATCAATATTAATTTTTCCGACACGAAACACGAGGGCAGTTAGTAACAACTGTATTAGCTTATCACCATGTCATAATTTATATGGACAGAGACTCGTGGAGTTCAACGGTGCTCTAATATGTCATGCACTCCCACTCAGTGTAAAGACCAGCCAAAATATTGTGCAATGCTTAAAAAACTTATTTCATGAATGCTTACAGGGTTTTTCTATTTGTATCCCCTGATGTCATGACAGTCTTCTGTTTATTCTATATTTTCATGTAAAAATGCTTTTATAACATGTGTTTAAGTTGTCTCGTACATTAAGTACGCTGTTCTTCTTATGTCTAATGTCTATTTTGTTATTGGACTGGCCGCCAAGGCTATGCGTCCAAACGGTATTGTGCGTATGCAATGAATTAAATAAAACATATAAAAGAGACCAGGCAGAGTAGACGTTGTGTTGCAGAGCAAACATCATGCTGCGATGTTTTTCTTTGTAGTGTTGAACAGAACATAAGCTTCCTTTATTTTTCCCTTTAAACAGAGTTCTGTGTTATCAATCTTAACACCTTGTTCTTCAGGTACCTCGCATCCGGCGTGTACATGCAAGATGTTGCTATTAGCTTCAGGGTTGGCATCTCAACGGTGGCGACCATTGTGCACCCCATATGCAGGCTGCTGTGGAGAACACTACAACCTTTATACCTAAAGGTACGCATTTAGCCACTACACATGGATGCTGTTTATTACCAGCACTTACAGTGTGGTTACAAACTCCAACTCCTTCAGCTTGTTTTCTGAGTACCTGTGTGCATGAGCTAGCTTGCTTCGGGTATGCTTCTATCGAACAAATGTTTTTTCACACGCTAAAAGCAACTTTTTTTCTTTGCTAAGGTGCCGACAACTGAAGCCTGGCAAGAGGTAGCCGAAGGATTCGAGGAAAAATGGAATTTCCCTCACTGTGTTGGTGCTGTCGACGGCAAGCACGTTCAGATACAAGCTCCTCCCAATTCAGGCAGCTTGTATTACAACTACAAGTTAATTAACGCAGTAGGTCATATTTGCGCTTATAGTCTTATTTTATTACAAGGCACATACTCCATCGTCCTCACGGCCGCTGTTGACAGCAATCTGAAATTCATATGCGTTGATGTTGGGGCGTATGGACGTCAAAGCGATGGTAGCACATTGTCTGGTTCTCGCTTTGGAAAATCACTGGAAGAGGGCTTGCTCAGCCTCCCACCTCCAAAGCAGCTGCCTGGCACAAACATTGTTGCTCCTCACTTTTCGTCGGAGATGAAGCGTTTCAACTTCGTCCGGATTTTCTGCGGCCATATTCTGGGAGATGCCAGGATGAAAACACGCGTATCTTCAATTACCGCCTAAGCAGAGCCAGGTAACCAAAAGCACAAAATTTACCTTTGCTTATGTTGAATATTTTTTTTACTTAAATTTGCAGGAGGTGTGTTGAAAATGCTTTTGGAGTGATGGCCTTCCGATTCAGGATTTTTCGGCGTGCTATCAATCTGCGGCCGCAAAATACAGACTACGTTGTCGTGGCATGTTGTGTCCTACACAACTTCTTGCATGATGACGTCATCTACATGACGGCGAACTATGTCGACACGGAAGATGCATATGGCAACATAACCAGTGGTCAGTGGCGCACCACCCAGGACATTGGCACCTCAGCCATGTTCAGTCTCCGACCTCCAACTGGGCACAATTATACAAGCACAGCAGCGGAAACAAGGTACCTTTTCTGCTCATACTTTGTGAGTAGGGAGGGTTCTGTGCCTTGGCAATGGGCATCTGCTGGTCTGCGGCCATGAGATACAAAAGAAGTACCCACCAGGACTTTGCTGGGTGTGCTGTATGCTAGCCGATTCTTGTTTGATGTATGACACAGTGACACTTCTCAGAAGTAAGTAATGTAAATAAGAACAGGCATTTATGTGGTTGGCTATTGAAATGCGAGCACAAAAGGTGAATTTGGTACTTGGTGTACTCCTCCTGTTTGAAGGAATAGTGTCTCATATTATGTCCCACTTTGCTGTCGAATTAAATGTTTAACAGTGCACACCAGTTGTATGTTTTATTCGAATTCCGTGTTGAACTTTTTCGTTCAATCATTTTTTTAATGCATTGTATATCTTTACATGTTACGGCCTGACCACTGGATTTGCTACTTACTGCACCACTCCCTACCCCCACCCCCCCAGCTTCCCTTTGTGATATGCTCAGCTAACAGGCAAAACGGAAACCATTTCTTTCTTTTTTATAAGGTTCAATTGCTTTGCTTTGTTGTAATGTCACTGAACTGCAAACTGACAAAGTGTATTTTTCATTTTTTTATTGCTTCAGTGTGGTTACAAGTTTTGACCGATGTAAAATACAAAAGGAGGCCCCATAGTCAAAGGCTGTACTGGGACCTCTGGTCAAGGTTAGGGGGTGAGAGGAATTACTATATGGCAGCAAATTAAAGCAATATCATGACATTAACATACAGGTCAAAAAGCATAACAAATATAAGAGAACAACTTGAGTGGAAGTAAACAAAAAAGAAGAAAAGACAAGTGAAGAAAAAGAGTACGAGTATGTACGAATGTATATTAAACTACAGACAAATGACAAGATAAAAAAAAAACATGTATGCATTCCAATACAGAGCCACATCAATTACACACAAAAAATGAGCAATATACATGAAACTGCTAGCGTGCCAATCTAGAAAAAGAAGCGTCAGAACAATGTGGTACACAGTGAGAAAGAATTAAAAAGAGACTTAACAATTACTGAACAATTTCACAGTTTCTATGTTGTACTTATCTGTTGTACTAAATCTTTTATTGCACTCTTGCCTTTTATGCATTTCAGACGAGTGTAACTGTACTAATCGTCATTTTTAACAAGAAGATTTGGATACTTTCTCGTGCTGTAGGATGCAACAATATTTTGCAGTTCTAACCGCAGGTGCTGCTGCATGTGCTTAGGAGTTTCTTTCATTGATGGAACAAGGGACAACACAAAATGGGTAACGTCGTCCATTGCCTGGCTTGCTGCGAGGGCACCCCTTGTGGCTTCAATTCTCAAATCTATTTCCTCGATTTCTTTCATTGTTTTCTGTCTCTTTTGTGCCCGTCTCTGTCCCCTCAGGCAAGGCCACGGATGATTCTTTGCTTGTGCATGAGGTTGATTTAGGGGAGCAGCCAGGCGACGGAAACATTTCTTAAAATATCTCCTCGTTTTCACAATGATCTTCAAGGATAACAAGTGTTTCCTCTGCTGCGGTACTGTCATACGCACAATTCTGTTCATCTGGGGAAATGTTGCTGTGGCTCCTGTGTAATACACATGCAGCTTAATAATGTGCACTTGTACCTTCATACATGCAGTTGCTCTTACCGGCGTGGTTCAAACAAATCCAACATGACGCGTAGCCTTTCCATGTATGGTCAGTTGTTGGATTTTCTTTTCTTTGTAGCAGCTGAGCCACTCCTTTGCTCATCTTTACCATCTTTCAGTTTTCGCCAAAATGTGTCCTTTAGGTTTTTCCATCTGCCCTGTATTTCATCCATGGTCGCTGAAAAAATTGAAGCAATATAACAAAATGTAAAAGCAGAAGTTACATGTAGAAATTTTATCTCTTTATAAGTGTGTCGCCTAATAAGGAGCGCAATCTTTAAATACGATGCCATCAGCTGATTTGTGATCGCATTTCAATGTTCCTGGAACGGGGTCGTGTCTTTCAGTGAGTGGTCCAAAAATTAGCTGGGAAATTTTAAAAGAAAGCTCGACGCATCGGCCCCTTGCATTCTGCGTTTCTTCACACATAATTGAAATAGTGTAATTGTCTAAACTTGGTATGCTGAGCAGAGGGAAATGTTATGTTGGGTTTGTTTTCTTCGTTGCTTCTTGCCCGATTCCTTGCCGTGGGTATGTGCCAAAGTACAGAAATCGTAATCATCGGCAAGCAAAGATCATCTAGAAGAGCTAGTCGGCGCTGGGCATATTTATAGCGGACAAATTTTATATAATATACAGCCTGCGTGAATTTGTTAGAATGTCTTCAGGCATTTTACAAAATCCTACAAATTAGTGGTATATTTCAGAGAGGTTCATAATATGTAAATGTTTTCCTCTTTATATGTATTATTAAGTGCAGCTTATAGAATTATGATAACGTTTCTCAATGCTCAGTTGTAAAATTATAGTTTAGTTTTCCAACATTTTGCTATAAAAATGCAAGAAAACTGACATCCTAATTAAACACTCCACTTACTACAGTCACTACATTTGAACTCTTCCTTTATATGCAACAGACGTCATCAAATTCAGTGCAATGGTTGCTGAGAAAACAGATTTCAACGTTTTCGTGTATTATCCATAAGAGTCGATTTATTTACATAGGAACAAATAAAGAGGCCGAACACATACCGGTCGGGTCGATGGTCCTCATTGCCTCCAGCACTTCATTCCACAACGCAGACCTGTTCGAGGTCTTCTTGTAGTCGTTAAGCGCAGCATTCTACAAAAGCGGACGCATGGCCACTTCATCAATTAACACATCATTGAAGCTGGCGCGCGACATTGCTCCGCTGAGCTTCCAACTCGCGGTAAAACAGGAAAGCGCCTATTTCGACGGCGCTTGCTCTTACGTCACACGTTGCCCCTCCCACATTGCACTGATCGCTGCGACTGAGCGACGGCTCGACCAACTTGTTGGAATCTAGTCACGGAGAGCCCACGACGTCGCGGCAGTCGCTGAGCGACGAAATTCGCTGTGTGGCTGACTGAAAATCGCGCCATGTGAAACAGCCTATACTCTCAGCCCGCGCACGACGCCACAGTGTTGTGTTTCGCTGCTTTAACCCTTTGAGGGTCGAATTATTTTGAAAAAAACTTTCCCCGGTGGTCAAATTACTTTATTGCGGATCTTGAATGTACAAAATGTATTAAGTCGGGAATAAATAGCGAAAAATAATTAGGAACAGTATTTTGCTGTCGGCATCACTCAGAACTGCAAAATGTTCAATAGTATTTCCGAGCATGGTACTCCTTGAAACACGAGTCTACGCACAGCGCCTTATCGCAGTCTGCACACCTAAAATGCGTGTTGGTTCTCTTGAAGCGAGGAGTTGTGTTGGCGCACACATGCCATCTCTGCGTGCGGCTGCCTTGGGCAGAGGCCCTCTCGCGTAAGCGCGTTGCCGCAGAGAGCAAGAATACCTCGCGAACGGCGCTGATAAGCAAGTGGTGATAAACAAGCTAAGGGCAGTGCCAATCAAGATAGAAATCAACTTCCGCCGCCCCTGCAAGAGCGTGCCGACAAAGAGAAAAACCACGTTTTGCGCCTCCGTTGCGATCACGCGGCGGAACCGAAATTGCGAAAGCGCGTTGCCACTGAGAGTGAGAATACCTCGCGAACGGCGCTGATAAGCAAGCTAAGAGCAGCGCCAATCAAGATAGAAATCAACTTCCATCGCCCTGCAAGACAGTGCCGACAAAGAAAAAAATGACGGTTCACGCGCCTCCGTTGCGATCACGCGGCGAAACCGAAACCGCCAAAGGGGCGTTGCCGCAGACTCAGCGACGCGCTGAAGCTAGCAATCAGCTCTGTTTATCTCCTCAAGAAGGTAGCACCAATTTCAAACGCATCTTGTAAGTGCTAAGAGGTGGCAGCACCTCCCGACGAGCGCTCATCGTCATTATGACGCGAAATTTCAAATGGAGGGTTGGAACCGTACCCGCACGGCAAAGACCTTGCGGGACAGAAAACCGCTGCCGTACATGTACGGCGAAAACCTTCACAGGGTTAAAGAGTTTATTTTGGTTTGCATGAGGGACATCTGCATCTCGGCATCAGCCAAGAGTGTTTTTTGAGCTCAGGCTCCTTCAAGGAAGCGCTTGCATACTTCATTCCCCGTCCATTCCACAATGCGTCGGTCCTTTCTGTTCTCATGCTCCTCCTGTCGTGCATTCGCAATATGAACCATTTGAAGCATACTCTTGGTCAGTTTACAGTCAACATCCAATTTTTCGGGCCCCCTAGGGGCCGTGAAAACTTCCAGAAAATCAAGCAGTCCGAAAAAATAAATGCATGTCTTTTACTGCTCTTAAGGGCTTAAATCGACACAGGCACATCTGGAAAAGCTCTGAATGCCTGTCAGTACACTTATTAGGCATAGCGGTGCTCCTACTGTGACAGGAGAGGGCGGGTGCATGCGTGTAAAATTAAGGAATACATAATGTGTCCCGTGACAATTGCCCCTTTCTATGCTTGTTAAGCTTCACCGCAATACTTTTGCTAATGCTTCACCGCGTCACACAACTGTACTGTAGCGAAACTAACTTTCAGGAACCAGCATTATGGAATGCGCAGTGCTTTCCGAGCTTGAAAGCCAAAATTATTGCTGACAGCGGAGAAATGAAGAAACACGGCACCGAACGGCAAGATGCTTAATATCGAACGTCGAAGCAGCTAGGCATAGTATTGCCGCAGCGGTGGCTACGGCTGCCTGCGGTTCTGCACCGGTTCAAGGCGGCGAGGTAATCAACATGGCAGCGGTGGTGGCTTTGATTAATGCCGTTTCGTACCTGCGGTCATGCAGAACGTCCGGAAAATCAGACGGCAAAGAGTTCTTGCGTCCGAAATTTCAGACGTTCTGATACATTGACTCTATGGGGTACGTGGTGGTGCTGCGAAGCCATCCAAATTATCGGGAATCCGGAAAGTTAGTCATTGACTCTACACTGGCAACTCCTCCGGCCAACAACAGGGCGTCAAAGACGATTCGTTACGATTCCTGTCTGTTACTCGAGCCAGCATTACCGTGACTTTTTGCCCTTTTAATAAAATTACAGCTAATTTTCCCTGATAGAGGCACAAATTCCCTGAGTTTCCCTTGAGTTTTTCCAGACTACTAAAAATCCCTGAGAATTCCCGGTTTTCCAGGTTGGTAGACACCCTGAGTATAACTCTGAAATGGTTAATTCTTTTTTTGATGTGGGGAAAATGGCCACATTTCACAGGGCTAGATTTCTTTTCCTGAAGGAACTATTGCATTCTAAATTTTATGCAATAGAGTCAAACCTCAATATAATAAAACTTGTACTTGCAGCGAAAAACTTGGTTAAATAGCAACTTTCATTATTTCAAAGTTTTAAAGTTTCAGCAGTAGAAATAACTTCACCAATTCCCAGAACATTCCTGCTGGATAGCGTCTTGTCAGCAAAAACTTGTCAACAAACTGCAAGAAGGTCAGGCTATAATAGCACCAGCACGGCGCACAGTGTCCGAAATTTGGAACCATGGCTGACCATGCCTAACGCTCACAGCCGTCATCGCATGGCGCCCACAAATTAAAAACAATTTGAGGCCCAAGCTGGCTGCCCGAGTACAAAAACATACTGGAGCAAATATACACCACAGGATGAAGCGTGTGCGTGCTACAAAAAAAGGAAAATGCCTGGGACTGACACGGCACATTGTAATGGAATGTCAAGATATTGACTCGGCAAGACGCACAGGAAGTGTACCATCTTCCAAAAGCGCTGCTATTCAAAGATGGAAGATTTAACTGGTCAGCAGTCGAGACGATTAGAGTAACAGACATTAGAGATGATTAGAGTATTGGTGCAAGAAAAGCAGGGAAGAGATTGACAGTACCAGAATCACTCTAAGTGCAGGTAATGGTACAGCACAGTGATAGAGGTTTTAAATATGAAAGTTAAGATCGAGATCAGGTAGGCAAAATGCTAGATACAGTCGAGAGTTCAACAAAAGTTTGTCTGGTCTGGTAATATGATGATGATGATGAGAAGATAGGGTCACTGATCAGGTCAAGGTAAAAAACATGCACGGACCCATTCATACTAGCGGCGTTAAAACAGCTGCAGCAGCACGGCCACACCAACTGGTGGTGAGGCACTGCGGCAGGACAGCATAAAATTCTCGCCTCTGCGCGTAGGTGCGAGATGTCGCATGCTTTATCTGCTAACAGATCGGCACTCTGTTTACGTCCTTCGTTTTTAACGCAAGTCATGTCCTATGAAGGTGCAGACGTCGTTTCCACTGATCAAAATGATGTTGGTGTGCTCCCTTCTGTAGCAGCGTCGCCGCATTAGAAAGACGAGGAGAATGACATACTGGGTGTCGCCTCCGCATACTTGTATTCAGGGTCCGTGTGGTCGTACAGAATCGGATATGAAAACTTTTCCATCTGGACACATCGGTTTAAAGTCATCATTGTAAAGAAAGCACTCAAAGCAAGCTTAAACGAGACTAATCCAAGCCAGACAAAACAAGCGTGGGCAAGAGATTATGCAAGCAGACGATGGTGAGAAACGTTCAATTTGGCTGACTCCAGACACAAGCACAAATCGAGCGGTCGGACGGGTCTGCACGATACTGGTGTCCTGCACGCCCATCACTGATGCGTCTCTGCATGCTTCACTCTTTCTACTACCACCCAATAGCCAGACACCCTCAACTACAACCCCCGCCTAGAATCTCCCCCCGCCTCAAACATACCTGTCCAATCGCACACATTCAGTGCCGTACGTCTTCGATTAAGGATTCTTTTTTTCCAAACGCAATAGCGCTGTGGAACACTCTGTCTGACTGTATTGTCTCTTCCGCCAACCACACGACTTTCCGTGAGAAACTAACAATCCACTCCACCTAGAAAGGTTTGTTAAAAATGAATTTGCTACTTGACCCCTTTTAAGTAATTACCGTATAATGCGGAATATAGGTCGAGTCGGAATATAGGTCGACCCCCTCACATTGAAGCAAGGAAGTCAACATAAAAATTATAAGGCACAAAACTTGGTGCCGCCAGACTTGTCACCTGCTCATTCGTTTGAGCTGTCTGAACTCTCGTCCGAAGACGACTGCTTTTCACTGGCTGCGTCCCACAACATGTCATCCTCGGCGCCGTCCAAGGAGTTGCTAATGCAACACTTCTTGAATGCCCACACCACCATATCGTCGGGCAGCGAGCGCCAAGCCTGCGACACCCATGTGGCCACAGTGGCGAGAGGCGCCCTGCGCAGCCGGCCAGTTGGGGTCGTTGGGTTGTCGCCGGCCATCCACTGATTATTTTGTTCACGGACACGGTCTTTAAGGGGCTTGTTGAGCACGACGTCCAGTGGCTGAAGTTTTGACGTCATGCCTCCCGGAATGACGGCGAGTTCCGTTGCGGAGTGCCTGCTTCACACCTGCGGTCAAGTGCCCACGAAAGGCATCTAAGACGAGCTTGCTCGGACACCGCAGGAGTGCGCCGGGTCGCCGATTCCAGATGGTCTTAATCCAATTGAGCATGACGGCCTCGTCCATAGAGCCCTTTTCATTCATGCGGACGACATCCCGCGGGAAAGCCTCTTTCGGCAGCGTATTCCTCTTGAATATTATGTATGGGGGCAGCTTTCTGCCGTCTGCAATACATGCGAGCCATACTGTGAAGCGCGAATGCTCGTTCCTCGTAGAAAGAAGCTTGACTTCTTTTGCTCCATGTTCGCACACTATTAGGCGACGGCATGTCAAACCACACCGACGCTTCATCAGCGTTGCCGATCTGTCCCAACATGTAGCCATGCTGCTGCGGGAGACGGATAACATAGTACTGGAATTCAACCAGCCTGTCCTCGTATGCCCCTGGCAGCTTCTGACAGATTGATGTGCACCGTCGAAGTGTGAATCCCTTGCGTCGCATGAAGCGACGAACCCAATAAATGCAGCCCTTGAATTGTCCCTTGGGCATTCCGGATTCTCGGGCGATCTCAACAGCTTTGATGCGGACGAGTTCTGCTGTCACTGGCAAAGATCTGGCACGATGCTCACGGACAAGATCCGCCACCCTGTCTTCCAGCTCCGGGTGCACCGCGCCATAGAATGAAGAACCGCGCGGCGCCCGCGAGTTGGGCCGCGTCGCTCGGTCACCAAGGGGGCGATAACGATGCGGATGCCGAGAGGTCTGCGCTCCTACATGTTGCCAGACGACTATTCATGTTGTGCCAAGGGCCGGTATATAGGTCGAGGGGTGAACTTTTAGCAATATTTTTTCGAAAAAACCTCGACCTATATTACGCACTATACAGTAATGGATAGTGATTCGTTCTCATGCATAGTATGTATTTAGTAGTGTTTATGTAGTATGTATTTTGTTATATTTTATAGTTTTTTTACAGTGATTTTGATGATAGTATCGCTTGCTCGGTTCCCTCCTGAGCGTTGTTTCCTTTTCTATTCTTCGTCTATCTTTTCTTCCTCTTTTCCTTCCTTTGCTTGATGAAGAGTTCCTCACACTTTGTTTGCCCCCGCTTTATGTAATTGCCTCCGGGCCTTTAAGGCTTCAATAAATGAAATTAAAAAACCTGATTTCTTCCCTGCACCCCAACCTCTAAGGGGGCTTCTTGGCAATGACATGGAAGATTGGCTGGACAACTACGACCAATGGGATGATGCTACAAAATTACTTAACGCTGCCTTCTTCCTCACAGACAACCTGGTTTCTCAACCACGAGTGGGACTTTGTAATATGCCTTCTATCGAAGAGAATCTCCACATTATTTTTGGAGTGTCCACTGTTTGATCAGAGATCCCAAAGAGGAAGCTGTCCAAGTACACTAAGTATTATAGTGAATCATACACATTGTGCAAGAAGATGTTCTCGCACTTTGCCGTTGTGCTGACAGTGCTACCTTGAAAACTCATCTAGTGCAGTATCTTTCTCATAGGCATTGGGTCTACTGCTTTCAATGCCCTTGCAGCACAAAATCCAACTATTGTAACCAACATCGCTTTTATGTGCCAGTACCCCAATACGCTACAGTTCTTTGTTTACAATCCAAAATGGCTGGTACCCACTTCGTCAGTAGTTCAAAGCTCTCAACTTTGATTCAAGCTCAAATTCGTAAAAAATTGTGAGCACTCGACCTGACCATTCTCGTCAGCACTCCTTTTGAATTCGCTGCTACCGGTGTAGGTGGCGTAACTACAGAGGAATTGGCTTCTGTGACCAGCACCAATAAGTCCGACACTTCCCCTTGCCTACCACAAGCTTTGTACACCCAGACGACTTCAATGCCATCTGCCTGCCTTCCAGTCACGTCACCTGTGCCTGTTCAAAAACCAGCAATTGACAGAGGTTGCACGGCCGACCACAACTGGTAACCAAGGAGTGACTGTCGGGTGACCAGTACGCACACCAGCTAGTACGACCTGCTCATCGTCATAACGAAATGTCTCGCAAATGATGCTGAAATGTCTTCAGATTGATGCTACACTGCCATTGCCACGTAAAAGTAACATCAATAAAGGGAAAATCAGACATCCACCCAATCGTAGCAATTGCTACGAAAGTTTCCTTTGTAGCAATTGCTACGATCGGGTGGATGTCTGATTTTCCCTTTATTCATTGCTTCTCTCCACCTTGCGGGTTTCCACAGAACTATTACGTCAAAAGTAACATCAGCGTACACAGACACCCTGTTCCTGTGCTACTAATTTATTCATAAGGGTTTGCAACAACTGTGCCACTGAAAACTGCACAGTGTGCAACTCATTCAAAATAGTTGCGTTCCTACCTAAACGGCCATTTGCAAACCACTTAATCGCGAACCTCCAGTGTGAATGAGCCTGAGGGCCCAAGCGTCTGGACCACCTTACTCATCTGCTTGGTGACTGCGATGCCCAATGTGCTACTATGTGGGATCGGAGACCATACTTACAATTTTTTCGTACTATGCAAATAAGACTAACACCGTGGCTATGCAACCTGTGAATGCAATCAGCCTGAACCTCAAGTATTCCACCACTGTACTGACACGACTCCTCTGCGCCTGACCTCTCTAACACGACCCAGAGTCGATGTGCCACGAGGCACGGCTCCCCATCACCATTCCAATGCTCAAGTTTCACCCCACTGGATAAGAACCGTCTGTAATAACAGTTCATATTATTGGCTATGATGTAGCTGCTATATGGCACCAACTCCCCAAAAAGTAGGGAAACCGCTTCTAAAAAACTAAAACCTTTTGTTCATCGTCGGAACCCAAATGGCACGTTCACCCCTGCCACTCTCAATATGGTTCACCACGACATACAAGATACTTCACGTACAGCAAGCTCTGCACACAAGCAACTTTACAGCGGTAGAAGATCGTGCAGTCTTGCAGGTGCATGTAGAGGCTAATTGAGCACTTGTGTTAAGATGGAAGCCAGTGCTGCACCTATAATTTGCTAATCAATGCCTTTATTACGGAGACTGACCCCTTATGTAATACCTTATGGACCCCTTATGTAATACCCCGCAAGGGGTCTTTAAGGTAATAAAATGAAATGAAATGAAATGAAATGAAAAGAGAATTCTTGTGCCGCGAGAAACCTAAAAGATTTGTGAGGTAACCAACCCACATGAATTTGTAAGCATATGGGCATTAAGCGATCCTTTCCCCTGGCAACTCTCCGACTCTACTAGGTGCACACAGGCCACTACTGGAGTCCTGCTTGCCTCATGCATCTTCAATGCAATGTGAAGATCGGCACTACACACACCTGGTAGGGCAGGCCAAAGCAGTTGTGGTGTGAAGTGCGGCTTTTGGCAGCAGGTGGAGGGGGCGAGGCCACTGGCTCCACTGACGAGGCCTCCTCCTCCGCACCCATGGCCGCTGGAACACCGTCCACCACGCTGAAACAAAACACATAAGCAGATGTTGACATGTTTCATGACATTGATGCAAGAGCTCACCTCGCCACCGTGTCGAGCAGGAAGTCGGGCCCCCCCAGGCACCGGGGCTGCTGCGTCAGGGCCAGGCTCATGCTGCCCAGCTCCTCGGCCGCCGCCACCGCAGCCAGCAGCCCGCTGCTGCTGCCGCCACGCTCCAGCGGGCTTGCCCAGGCCTCAAGGGTGGCCGCGCCACCATGGTGGTCTGCAAGGACAAACAGCTGTTTCAGCAAAGCCTAAGCAAAGGCATTACATTATTCATACCAAGGTGGAGTAGACATTCTGTTGGTGCTGAACCACCACGCCAGACCCGCTCGCCAGAAAATGCACGGACTGCCACTGTCGGTCAGGTGGCATTGTGAACCCACCCAGACCTGACTGATGCAAATGTACACGGCAGTGCAGCTTTACACATGGTCAAAACATTAAGCTACTGGTAATAAAATTAAACACATATGACCACGAGGCAAAGAAAAATAATTATTAGCAAAACAAGGGCACAGGCATAGGTGTTTAGGGGCAGATGTGCCGATAAATGCTGTGGGGTCTGATGCGGGCTTCTCACACCATACTCTTGGGACAAAGGAACGACAACACAGTAGTGCAAACAATCACAAGGGCATTTATTGCACCTTTCATAGATCATTGCCTGCTAGCCGAGTTGCTATCCACAAATCATGCCGATGGGCGCGCGACAAATCTAGGAAGTCCGACTCACCGCGTCCTCGCGAGCGAATATGTTCGCTCCATGCTGGATCACAACGCCTGGTCGTTCGCGTGTATAGTCACGCGAATCGTGGCGCGTTCGAAGGCGGCCATGCGAGGCGGTCTCGCAGAAGCATGGGTGGTGCACACGCGGGAGACGTCCCCGCCGTGCGTCGACCCGCCGGGAAAGAGCCGCGCTGCACGTGCGGCACGGCCGTCCCGCTGGCTGTCTGGAACCCAAGAGAGCAAGCGCCTTCCTTTCGGCGCCCAAGTAACCTCGCGGCGTTAGCAGCGCAACACTCGCGCCATCTCTCGGACTGCGCCTGTACCATTCCGACCGCCGCATGTGCGGCGAAGCCGCACTACAGGAGACGCGCTATGCGCGAAAAACATCAGGGGAGGCGCGAGGGTCGCGCATCCCCACAATGCTCACAAAAAAGTCCATGGTTGGTATTGAAACAATGTTATCTGGAAGATCATTCCAAAGTATAATTGTTGATGGCTACGCTAAACAAGTGAAAACATTTGCCAGACATAAGTCTGATGCAAAGCTGATTATGAAGATGCCTGCCTGTGCCTAAAATGTTTTTTCATGTGGCGATGGGAACAGCGTTATGCTACAAACGTATTTCTGTATTAGGCATAAATGAGTAACAGACCTACGAGTACTTAACTGAAGCGCCATATCTAGCTTAATTCTCTTCATACTGGAATGGCCACCATAACTGCAGAGCATGAAAAGTGGCTGCACACATTTTCACAATGGCATTACTGGCCTTGACAGCGACTACTCATTTCTGCCATTCAAAAAAAAAAGTCCAGAAAGCTTTAATGATTTATGAGGCGCCGTTTTATTTTTTGGCACAAGGGCCACCGAAAAGTTTTAAGAGGAAGCTTTAGCTTGGAGGCACCAATCTAAATACATGGGAACAGAGAAATCGCTTTTCTCAGCAGCCACTGAGCCAATATTTATGAGGCTTGTTATATTTAAAAGAAAAAGTTACATGTAGTGACTGTAGGAGGAGGAGGAGGAATAAACTTTATTAGTTGAAATGAGCCGACGTTAAAATCGTCTGAGGTGGGCGGCGTCCCTAGTCCAGGATGCCGTGGGCCCGAGCTGATAGCTTGGCCCTGCTCACCAGGTGATTCTGGTCTTCAGGGGTTGAGCTTGTCAGCTGTGCCTCCCACTGCTCGACGGTTGGTCCGGTGATGGGCGGGGTCGATGGGTTTTTTTGACATTCCCATACCATGTGGTAGAGGGTATTGGGCGTGGAGCAGAAGGCGCATTTGTGAGTATAGCTCGTGGGATACATGGCGTGTAGCAGGGTGCCGTGCGGGAATGTGCCGGTCTGTAGTCTTCGGAAGATCACCGCCTCTTCTCTCGTCAACTGGGGATGCGGGGGTGGATAGATCCTTCTACCCAGTCTGTAGTGGCTCAGGATATCGGCGTATCTTTTCGGGACGCTATCTTGTTGGTCTACCGGTGCTCGTGAACCTGGTGGGATAGCCCGGAGAGTCTGATCTCGGGCAGCGGCATTAGCCGCTACATTACCCGCCAGGGACTCGTGTCCCGGGGCCCAAACAATGTACACTTCTGGAAAATTGTGTCGTTTTTCGAGGATGCTGAGGGCTTGTTTGGAAATGCGGCCCTTTTGATAATTTCTACATGCTGTTTGTGAGTCGGTGATAATTGTGATTAGATCTTCATCTCGCTGTCCCGTAGTGGCCGCCAGGGCTATCGCCGTTTCTTCCGCGCAGTCGATGTCTGGAGTGCTTATCGAGGCCGCTGCTACCTCTTGTCCTTGGCCGTTGATCACGCTGATAGCGTGGGCCGCTCTGTTCTTGTACTTTGCCGCGTCGGTGTATCGGACTTCTCCTTGTTTTGGTCCTTCGTAGGCCTTACGTAGAGCTTTCACTCTCGCTCGCCTCCTTTCTCTGTGGTGTTCAGGGTGCATGTTTCTCGGGATGTTGGCCACCGTGATTTTCTCCCTCAGGGGTAGAGGAACCCGCTGTTTTGTGGATTCATATTCAATTGGGTAGCCCAGTCTTATTAACGTGTCCCTACCCGTGCTGGTGAGCTTGAGTCGCTCTATCTGGCTCGTCTTGTGGGCCTCTACTAGTTCCTCCCAAGTATTGTGGATGCCCAGGCTGAGTAGCTTCTCCGTCGACGTCGTCGGTGGAAGCCCCAGTGCCAGCTTGTAGGTCTTTCGTATCAGGGTGTTCAATTTGTCTCTCTCGCTGTTCTTGAGACCCAGGTACGGGGTGCCGTAAGTGACTCTACTGATTATCAGGGCTTGTATTAATCTGATTGTGTCCCGATTGTGTCCTGCTCTTTCAGGCCGTGCTTTTTGTTTGTCACTCTTCGCACTAAGTGCGCGACTTGGGTAACTGTCGCTTGCAGTTTTTTAATGGCGGCGAGGCCAGCACCGTCCTTCTGGAGACTGAGGCCCAGAATACGGAGTGTGTCCACCTTGGGTATGTTGACTCCATTTAGTGTCAACGTTGGGTCAGGTGTATCCTGCGGAGGCCGCCCTCTTGTCCTCTTTTTGAGGATCAGGAGCTCCGACTTTTCCGGCGCGCATGAAAGACCGCAGCGGTGTAGATACTGCTCCGTCCTGTCGATAGCTTCCTGCAGGGCGTCTTGTTGTTCGCCTGCCGATCCCGTGCACGTCCACATGGTTAGGTCGTCTGCATACATTGCGTGACGGATACCCCTGATGTTCTCCAAGAGGTTCGGCAATCCCCTCATCGCTATATTGAACAGCAACGGGGAGATCACCGACCCCTGGGGGGTTCCTTTCTGCGGTATTTGGAGCTTCTCGGTCCTGAGATGCCCCAGGCCTATGGTCTCCGTTCTACCCGTCAGGAAGTCCCGGACGTAGTTGTATGTCCGCCGTCCGCAGTTGGTATGTTGCAGGCTGTTTAGCACTGCTTCGTGTGAGACGTTGTCAAAGGCTCCCTTCACGTCGAGTGCCAGGATGGCACTCTTGTGGAATGTGCTGAGGCCGTCGATGACTTCTTCTTTAAGCTGAAGTAGAATGTCCTGGGTGGAGAGGTTAGGCCGGAAACCAAACATAGTGTTCGGCAGGTGCCCACCTTCTTCCAGGTAGGGCGAGAGACGATTGTGGACCATGTGCTCGAAGAGTTTTCCCGCGCATGACGTGAGAGAGATCGGACGCAGGTTCTGTAGATTGACGGGCTTGCCGGGTTTCGGGATCATCGTTACGTCCGCGTGCTTCCAGGAAGCCGGTATACTGCCGGTCTCCCAGCTTTCATTGATATACTTTAGTAAACTCTCCGTCGCCCCGTCGTCCAGGTTACGGAGGGTCTTGTTGTTAATTTTATCCCTGCCGGGCATCGTGTTTCTTGTGAGATTTCTTAAGGCTGCCACGATCTCCGACTTGGTGAAAGGTTGGTCTAAATCCGGATTGGGTTCCCCCTCGTACTCCGGTTGAATGACTGGCTGCGTCTTCCGTTGTTGCTCGTCTCCGATGTATTTCGCGGTGATGGCTTCGAGCGCTTCTTCTTCGGTTCCCTGGAAGTTGTGTATAAGTCTTTGTATGTGTTGCCTCGTGGCAGTTTTTGACTCCGTCTTTGCCAGAAGGGTCTTTAGAATGGCCCAGGTCTTTTGGTTGCTGAGGGTTCCCTGTAACTGGTCGCACACTTGATTCCAGTTCTGACATCCGAGTTTTTCAGCATACTCCTCTGCCTGCCGCGAGACTGCGGCAATGCGGATCTTGAGTTCGCGGTTTCTCTTCTGCTTCTTCCATCTCTTCAAAAGTCCTCGTCTGACCTCCCAGAGGTGAAGTAGGTGTGGGTCGACTTCGGGATTGTCCGCAGTGAGTTGGATGGTTTTTGTGTACTTGGTAACCAAGTCCATCACGTTTTTGGTCCACTCCTCGATGTCCTCTAGGCTTCTGGGGTGTTCATCTTTCTGAAAAGCAGGCCAGTCCGTAATTTTGGCCTGACCTAATCTCACGGGAGTTTTGTGGTGCATGATTTCGGTCTGGATGATACGATGGTCACTGCCCAGAGTCTCGTCCAGTCTCGACCACTCGACTTGCCTTAAGCCAGTGGAGAAGGTCAGGTCTGGGGTGGTGTCTCTGGAGACACTGTTGCCGATTCTAGTTGGTAATAGAGGATCGGTCCACAACGTCAGCTGGTGGTGTTGTGCCGCGTTGTGCACGTCCATACCCTTCTTGTTGGTTGATCGGTAGCCCCAAGCCACGTGTGGAGCGTTAAAGTCACCCACCACGAGAAGTTTTTGACCGTTAGTGACTTTCTTCACTTCTCTCAGGAAGTTGTCCAAGTCCTTGAGTGTATCGCGCGGAAGACTGTATACATTCAGGATGTAGAGGCTCTGCAGGGTTTTCTTGGGAGGAACCAGCTCAGTCAGAGTGTGTTCGATTCTATGGTTGATTTGGTGCTGCTGCGTCGTGTAGTGCTTCTTGATGAGGACGGCGGTCCGGGTCCTTCCTTGGGCAATGTGCGTTTTGTAGCCGCGCATCGTAATATTATTTGTTTCTGTTTCTTGTAGCGCGATAACGTCAGGTTGGTGTATGGTGCATAGGTGAAGTAAATTTTGCCTTTTCCATTTTATTCCTCTGCGATTCCACTGCCAAATTTTGAGGGTTTCGGTCGCTTCTTTCTTCTTTGCTATCTTATTCGCCATCTTGGCTTCCCAGAGTCTCGTTCATCTGGGCTTCTCTGATGGGGTATTTTGGCTTTTTCGTTGCCTGCTCTTTTTCCCTTTCTAGAATGGAGATGCGTTGGCTGAGCTCGGTGCCCATCTGGGTGATCTCCTGGCGGAGCGTTTGTACGGCTGCTTGGACGGTGGCTGCCACAGATTTGCTTATGGTGTCGACGGCCTGAGCCAGTTCGGCTCGGAACTCATTTCTGAGTTCGGCCTTGTCTTCGGTTCGGGCCTTGTTCATCTTGTACTCTATTCCCGATTCTAGGTCCTCTATCGGGGGAGTATGTTCCCTCGGCGGCGTTGGTATTGTGGTCGGTTTCTGCTGTTTTTGCAATTGGTCAATGACATGTTGGAGCTTCCTTTCCAGAGCTTGTTCCCTGGCCTGAGCTCTTCTGTCCCGTTCCTCCTGACGTACCTCTTGCTCTTCTAGACGCTTCATGAGCACTTCATTCCGCTTCATCAGGTCGGCGTTTTGCCTTCTGAGGGAGGAGATGGTTTCCTCATATCTCGAATTTCGTTCTTGTGTCGGCAGTGAGGGAAATGGGTCGGTTGTCGACTTGGAACTGGCTATCACTTCCGCCCAGCTGATCTTCTGCTGTTCTTGCTGTGGCTTACTTGTTCCATATTGCGAGGCGCTTGAACTTGTCTCCCTTGTAATAGGTGATTGTCGGCCTCTTGATTTACTTCTCTCCCTCACGTACAGAGGTGGGGGTCTTGGCTTGAGCCTTTTCTCGCACTCCTTGCTTGCCGTCTCTTGGGTAGTCCACATAGTTTGCACTGCAACTGGCAATCATGATCTGCTTGTGGGTTCTGCACCCCGCACCGGTTGCAGATATGTTTGTCTGGATTGGGGCATACGTCCTGCCGGTGGCCGATTTCTCCGCAGGCCTTGCAATACTGTACCGATCTGCGGTATGGGCGGCAACGTGTGTACGAGCCGGCCACCTTCACATAGAAAGGGATGTGCAGACCTTCGAAGGTGATAACTGCTGAGGTGGATTTGCCGAGCATCCTTGCATGCAGGATGCCACAGTTGTTGGCTGCCAGTAGTTCCGCAAGCCGTTTCTCCGTCGTACACGCAGTGATACCGTGCACGACTCCACGTACTGTTCCTGGGAGCGGTTTGATGTACGGCATCATCTCGTATGTGGCCGCCCCAAGTTCGATGCTGCTGATGGAACCGAGCTTCAGTGCGTAGTCCTCGTCTGCGGTGCTGGCAATTATCAAGTTCTGCTTCCACTGCGTTTGGATGGTTACGTTCGCGCAAAATTCTTTGAAAGGGGAACCACTTGCCCTTGCAAGTCCTTCGGTGATCTTCTCGTCTGGCCAGCTGGACAGTTTCATGCCGGTTCTTGGTCGGTATACCACCTTGTAATCATTCTCTGGCAGCGGCGGCGTCACGCGTCGCGGCGGTGGCTTGCCGTTGGTTCGGCTTCCCTGATCTTGCTGCCATTGGTGGTTGCTGTTGGCTTGCATGCTTGCTTCCACTCTCGGGTTGCTCCTCGCGTTCAGTCCTCCTTGCTGGTTCTGGGGGTTTCCTTGCTTTCCTCCCTCTTGTATGCGGTCCTCGTTCGGCGTCTTCTTGTTTTTTCTTGCCTTGATTGCTTGGAACCAGCTTGACTCAGCGTCTTGCCGCTGTTCTCATCGAATTCCATGTTGCTCTGTACCGGTGTGGAGTCTTGGCTATTGTTCTCTATGTCCATTTCGTGAGCACTGCCGTTCGTTTCCCCTGCCATTCTCGGTGCTCGCGAGGCTACGCGGGCCCGCTCCTGGGGCGCGTGCGGCGTTCGGAGAACGGTGTTCGAATATGCCGAGGTGCTCTTTTCTCGGTGTCTCAAGGTAAACAAATCCACTCACTGCGGTAATTCTGGTGACTTTCGATGCCGATTGCCTTGTCGAGTTCAATGACACAAGATCGCGAATTTTTTTAAGGCGAAAGCCTCAAGTGGCTCATACCCCCAATGGCCTTGAGAAACATGCATTGTCTGGTCCAATGGTACAAAAACTTATCAGCAATGGCTCATACCCCAATAGGCAAACAAAAAATGCAATGGCTCATCCCTCTAGTAATGCAGAGGCTACAAGCGCTCAACAAAGTGAAGCGAACAGTGCAAGTGCATTCATTGAAATCACCTATATAACACACGGAACAGCATACGTTTCAATACCCTACTAAGAGGATGCAACGTAAAGTCGAAGAGAAACATCGTTGGTGCGAGTCTGACCCCGCTATACGGGCTCCGAAGGCGCAGCTAAGCGTAGAAAATGAGCCGAAGATGCCGAATTGCAAAAGCAGCAACACAACGATGCAAGACTGCGCATTACCAAGTGTACAGCAGGCTTTCGCCTTCATGCGTTGCAGGAGTGTGGCATGCTGCCGAACTTTGCATTTAAACTACCGACCAATTTAGCAATTTGTTAGGTTTTATTAAATTTATCGGTAGTTTAAATGCAAAGTTTATTAAACACACATATCGGTAGTTTAAATGCAAAGTTTTATTAAATTTATACTTTGTTTAAATTTAATAAAACTTAAAAAATTGCTACATTTAAGAAATGGAACTATCAAATAACAAATGTAACTCATAAATGGGAAAAGACATCACAATTCTGTACAGTGCACCTAATTTACATTTAAGGCGACAAAACTGTGGTACAAAACAAAACAAAACAAAACAAAACGATGTGGTACGCATCTATAATTTTAGAATAGCAAGGAGCTCTCGTAAACAACTTCACATGAGCTATCAATTCATATGCACACACACTTGTCCACTGCAGAAGCTCGAACAGATGATAGCAACTGTTTTTGGTGCAATATTATGAATGTTTAAACTCTGTGCCATTGGCTTTCTTTTATATAGGCTTTCAGACTTTCAGTTTGAACACCCATATATATATATATATATATATATATAGGAAAACTCACACATGCATACACCCGTGCATCAACATTCCCCAAACCAAAAGCAAAGCAACAAAGGCAGCACTAAAGCAAGAAGTCCGATAATTTTAATGATTAGATGCTTCTAAACAACATTTTTCATTGTTCTGTGGTGTGAGTGACGCCTGATTTACGCACCCGTCACCACATTTATTGACTATGTAGGCCTCTGAAATGAGGCAGCCCTTTTCATTTTTGTTTTTCCAGATTACGTGAATGCGTTCAAAAATGGGCTTGCAACTGCAACCTGCGCAATGAGTGGCCAAATGTGATGCATGAATGTTCCTCCAGATTAAAGAATGCTGGTCTATCAAATTTGGCCACCCATCGCGCAGCTTGCAGTTGCAAGCCCATTTTTGAATGCACACACATAGTCTGGACAAACAAGAATGAAAAGGGCCGCCCCATTTCAGAGCCCTACCTAATCAATAAATGTGGCGACAGGTGTGTAAGCAGGGCATCATTCGCACTACACAACAAAGAAAAATGTTTTTAGGAGCATCTAATCATTAAAATTATCAGACTTCTTGCTTTGCTTTTGGTTCGGGGAATGTTGGTGTGTGGGTGTACACCATGTTGAGTTTTCCTACATATATGGGTGTTTAAATGCCATAAACTTTTAGTCATGAGTCAGCACTCGTGTTTATTCTTCGTCCGCGTTTTTTAGTGCTGATTGCGTGTAATAATTATGTATAATAACATGCAAGACAACATTGTTTAAGAAACCTAGGCATTTGGCCTGCTCTAGTGTCAAAAAAACAGTCCTTGACCAGAAAAACACTCAGCAACGTAACCTTTTGGGCTCGTTGGTGCATGATTTGAACGGCAACAAGTAGTGCGCAGAGGACGAGGCAGTAAAAACCACACTCAAGAACAATACGAGCGCTCATACTGTTCATGTGTGTCTGGTTTTTGTTGTCGTGTCCTCTACGTGCTATTGGTTGCTATTCAAGAAACATTAATAGATGAAAAGGGATGTGCTACCGGTATGCTACAGGAAAGTATGTAGCACTCCACTCCAGGATGACGTGGAGGACAATCAGTCTCTCAGCACATATATAGAAAGTTGGAGGTTCATTACCAAACAGCAATAAACTGTGGATGCCATGTGTCTCCTATTTTGAGACGACAGAATAGGACATCCGTTTGTCGTGTTTTCATTGTGGAGGGCTAGGAACCTAACTGCGGCTTAATCCCGTGAAGCTTATTGTTCGTTTCAGCGTCCCACAAGCAATCTCAGTGGCTTTGCAGTTTTGTTTGTAGAAAAGGCTTCATATCTGCAGCGAGAGTAGCAGTGGAAAGATTAATACCATGCAATGCCACTGCTGTGGCAATTTCATTGGCAAGCACACTAGTGCCTCAATTCCTCGGTGCCCAGGAACCCAACATCCTATTACATACTACGAGATGAATAAACGTTGCACAAGAGTAAGAATGTCATGTACGTACAATGCAGACAAGAGTGAACAAAGCTCAATAGAAACTGTATTTTTATGTTTTTGTAAAGTCATTACCGCTTTTACAATGTTTAACGAGTCTGAATATTATTGTCTTCTCTAGTTTTATTTGTGCATTTCACCACAGAAAGGACTGCATAGGCTTCTGCAGTACAGATACTTGTTTGGGGGTTCAGTACGCCAGATATAGAGAAAGAGGGACCAACAGCCACGTAAAATACGCTGCCATGCGACTCTGATATGTTGGTGTAGAATTCAAAGCAAGACTACTTCGATTCCAGCTCAAAGAAATGCATCCGAATTTCTAGCTCTAGAGCATGCTTTGCAACTTTCAGACGGACCACATTCGATCACCTGCCACTCCTCAGGCAGTAACAGCTCAGCTGGAGGCATTATGCTATGTTTGAGGAGTGGAACATCCATTTCTTTGCTAAGCTCCCCCTCACGCAGTGAGAAAGGCTGTCTCACAGAACGTTGATTATGAAAAGTGTAGCGTATGTCAAAAAATTGGAGGATGCTTAACCTTCGCCTTCAAGAGTGGAACGCGATAGCGTTATCGCACCCCGTTCGCACCACTCACTCAAAGCGATCTAAGTGAGCCAAACGTGGTGATCAGCACGGAGAGCAGGGCTGCGACGCGCCATGAAGACGGACACGATCATGGGGCGAGTGGCCCACCACGTGTCAGAGCAGCGCCGTACATTGCGAGGAGGGGGCCTTCTGTGTTTGCCGCAAGATGGCTCTACGTGTGCGCAGAAGAAATGTAGCGGAAACGTACTTCGCTACTCATGTACCTGCGACTTCTGTAATTTACATGCTCATAATTACCGATATACACCGCAGTATAACTTTCTACGGCACGTTTTTAAGGCAACACCGCATTTACTAGAGGTGCTTTTGTCTTGCTTTGAACTATCAAACTTGTGGCTGAGTGGTAGCATCTCCGTCTCACTCTGGAGACCCTGGTCCGATTCCCACACAGCCAATCTTGCAAGTTGTTTTTTATTTATGAATTGCCTTCCGGTATTTTTCGCTCACGGCCAACGCCGCCGACACAGACGCCGACGACACCGGCTTTTCTGCGACGTGAGCTCTTTAACGCTGTCGCGTTAATAATTAATGGTTTTAGAACACGAATGTGCATTATTAGAGCACACTTTGAGAAAATATATTAAGCTGATGTATATACTCTGCGGATGGAGTGACCACTCATTTGATTGAACGTACAAACTTTCAATGGGGCCTCTTCTGAAAGCGCCAGTGGCCAGGCAGATAGCAAGATGGCGGACAGGATCAAGCATATTTAGCGTACTTGGGGCGGCAGAGTGATATACCACGGCACCATAATCCAATCGTGACTGAATGAGGCTCTTGTAAAGGTTCATGAAACACTTCCTATCCCTGCCCTATGTTGTGCAAGATAACATTTACCGTAAGTTCATATATTTCAAGCATTTCACCTTGAGATATTTTATGTGTGGAATGAAAGTAAGTTTAGCGCCAATTATTTTGCCTAAAGATTTGTGCTTTTTGTCGACAGGTATTTGTTGTCCATACAGTTGTACACCGAGATCTGGAACTAGGCCTCTCTTTTTTTTTGTAAAAAGAGTACAATGGCTTTTGTGGGAATTAGCTTTAGACCCATTTTTGTCTGCCCACTTAACCCTTTTTCAAGCCCTGCTGTACTTGCCTCTCACACGCTGCAAGGTTATAGGCATTGAAAACTATTTGTATGTCTACGTAGATGGAACAAAAAATAACTGGTGGTAATGAAGCACGGAGCATGTTCATCTTAACAAAAAACAGTGTGCAGCTGAGCATGCACCCCCCCCCCTTGGGCTACACCAATTTCCTGTATAAATAGACACCGGCTACACATTACCAATTTTGACATGGAAGGTACGATTAGACAAATAGTTTTCTATTACATTTAGCATATATCCATGGATGCCCATTCCCACAAGTCTCTCAAGATTCTGTAACACCATGTTGTGTCATACACCTTTGCAAATCAGGCAATATCGATAAGAAAAACTATTCATGAACAAATGTGCCACGGATACTGTTATGTTGCTACATGGGTCATATCGCAAGGCCCCATCACTACAAGGCGTATCGACAATAACTTTTTACTGCCGTCACGAAACAAATACAGAACAGAGGAACTTGATAACAACTGGAATATATACACTCTTGGGGCCGGAAGGCGGCGCTCTTCAACACCAGGATTGACTGACGAAGATACGTCATCCGCTGAACTCCGGCCATCGGGCCGGAGACGCACACAGCCATCCAGAAGAGCAACCGCATAAGAGATCGAGCCAGTTGCTCTGGAAATCACAGCAGATACCCATGGTGGGCCCTGGCTGTAGTTACGTACAAATACAGGGTCGTCGGGCTGGAATGTGCGTGGTGTAGGCAGAGCTTCCGTGGTGTAGGCAGAGCCAACCGAGAGGATTTGTCAGGGGCCCACGGTGCAGCTGGTCCAGCATGGTAGACAGTCGGCGGCCCATCAACAACTCACACGGGGAGCGTCCTGTGACTGTGTGTGGAGTTACATGCTGTTTTAGAGTGAAGTCTGCCAGGCGCTGTGCCCAGCTTCCTCAGATTATCCGAGATAATGCCTCTTTGGTGGTCCGCACCATCCTTCCAGCCTGCCCATTCATGGATGGATGGAACGGTGCAGATGTCACTTGGCGGATGAGGTTGGCATCCAGGAACCCTCGAAATTCTGTGGATGTGAATAGTGGGCCATTGTCTGAGACGAGGGTATCTGGCAGGCCATGAGTTGCGAACAATCTTCGTAAGGTAGTGATTACAGCACTCAATGTCATCGACGACATTGGTATGACGTCCAGCCATTTGGAATAAGAATCCACCACAATCAAGAAGGTCTGTCCTTGGAATGGACCAGCGAAACCAAAGTGCAGGCGTGACCATGGAGTCTGGGTCGTCTCCCACGGGTGCACAGGTGCCCGAGGCATCTCGGGCCATGTTTCCTGGCAAGGAAAGCACCACCGGACCCACTCCTCAATGGCTGCGTCTATGCTGGGCCACCATACATAACTGCGGACAAGTGCTTTAATTCCGACGATGTCGGGGTGTCCGACATGTAGAGCTTCGAGGACCCGGAAACGGAACTTCTGTGGAATCACCACACGGTTACTCCACAGTGAGCATCCCTTGTGGGCGGACAGCTCATGTTGCCTGGTCACGAATGGTGTGAATTCAAAACTCGGAGCACACCTTGGCCACCCCTTCCACACCCAGTTGAGGACACGGGAGAGGATAGCTTCCTTGGCGGAGTACTTAGCCACATCGTCTGCATGGATTGGAAATTCTTGAAGTACGTCCAGAAGCATGACGACCTCTGCTGATGAATGGTCATCCTGGCACTGGTCCGTTTGAGGCAGTCAGCTGAGACCACTGGCGTGGCTTAACTGTTTTCGTGGTCGGTAGTGCAGAGTATGCTGGTATCCATTCAGAAAAATGGACCAACGCAACATTTGCAGTGAAAGCATCTGTCACATTTGCCGGTCTGATGTGAAGAGCCCCAGGAGCGGCTTGTGGTCTGTATGGATCTGTAATGGGCAGCCAAATACGTAGTCGTGGAACTTCTTTACTCTCCTTATCAATCTGGGCATAATTTCGCTCCGTATAAGACAAGGTTTTTGAATAAAAAGCTATTGGTGCTTCCATGTCATCCGGCATTCTATGACTCAACACCGCTCCTATTCCGTACGGGGACGCATCACAGGCAAGGATTACCGGCTTTATCTCGTCAGCAACTGGTTGCATGCCAGTAGCTTCTTCACATTGTCGAACACAGTTTGTTGTAGGTTTCCCCGCAGCCAGGGGACCTTCTTGTCTAACAAACGGTGAAGGGGTTCAGCGACAGTGGCCTTGTGTGGAAGGAATGCGTGATAGAAATTGAGAAGACCCAGGAAGGCCTTCAGCTCGGCTTCAACGGCCGCGGTGCATTAAGGATGGCTTGCGTCTTGGCCTGTGTGGGGTGCATTCCTTTAGCATCGACTCAGAAACACAAAAATTCCACTTGAGTCACTCCTAGCTGGCATTTCTCCTTCTTGACCTTAAGCCCTGCATCTTGGAACCACAGAAGGACCTCTCGAAGGCAATAAGCAATTCCTGGTGCAATGCACCTTAATGAGGACATCATAAAAATATGGAATGATGCCTGGTAGTTCGCGCGGTAGGTTCTCCATTAAACTCTGGAAAATGCCAGGTGCAACGCTGACACCGAATCGTAATCATTGAACGCAGAAAGCATCCCGATGCATCACAATGGTCTGCGCCTTTGCAGATTCATCAGTCACTGGGAGCTGTTGGTAGGCCAGTGCTAAGTCTAGCTTCGCAAGGACAGTTCCACTAGAGAGGGACGTCAGCAGGTGGTTGACAGCTGGTACCAGATATGAGTGATGCTGCAAGGCTTTGTTGGTGGTGCACTTGTAGTCTGCACAGATACAGATGTGGACGTCCCCATTTGCCTTCAATGGCGTAACAATAGGGGTTTCCCAACAAGCGTGGTCAACCGGCTCAAGGATTGCTTGTTGTATCAGTTTGTCCAGTTCGGCATCGATTTTTGGATGCAGTGCGAAAGGAACCCTTCTTGCTTTCAGGCGGATAGGCACAACCTCAGGGTTAAGTGCAAACTGCCCGGGCAATCCCTTGTAGCAGCCCAGCTTCCCATTGAACACAGAGGCAAAGGCCCGGAATATGTTATCAAGTGAGGATGGTTGCTGATCGATGCGTTGCACTCCCATGATATTGATACTAAGTGCCGGAAACCAATCCACCTGAGAAGACTTGGGCGCTCGCCCTTGACAATGACCAGGCACAATGGGCTGTCAGTATCTTTCAAGTGCACTCAGACGGAACCAACTCCACATACAGCGATACGATTGGCTTGATAGTCCCTCATGATAACGTCAAGTGGCTGTAAGTTTTGGACACGTCCCTTTGGAAAAATGCGTCTGGCTGTGGCACCGGAGATAATGGAAAAGGTTTATTCCGAATCCACTGCCATTTGACATTGTGTGCCTTCAATTTTTACACTTACATGTTTTAGACACTTCGTTGATAGCAGTAACTGTCAAGTCGTCACAGTGTGAAATGTTTGTGCGAGGAGTGGTCTTGAATTGTTGCGTCCGGGCTTCATCTTTGGAATTTCGACGTGGGCTAAGCTGCCTCCAGGACCGGCAGACCTTAGCAATGTGCCCGGTTTTTCCACATTCCCTGCACTGGGCACCATGGAACCGACACAGGTGCCGTTCGTGCGGGCCTTCACAGCTGGCGCAGGGGCCGCCCACCAGTCTCTCGGTGTCCCGTCGCTGAGTGGGGCTTGCACATAACCGAAGAACACTTTCGGCGATGTCTTGCTCACCATCATCGCCAGTCATCGTCCCTTGATGCATGGGCTCGTAAGGCGGCATGTTCGTGGTTTAAAACGTGGGTAAGCTGGCTTCCTGGGCAATGGCTTCAGTGGCGACTGCTTCCTCGACAGCACTGGTGAAAGACACCTCTTTTTTCGCCAGTAGTCGCCTCTTCACCATGTCATTCTTCAGCCCGAACATGAATCGATCCCGTAGCACAATGTCGAGGTCGTTGAAGTTGCAGTGCTGCGCCGTCGTCCAAAGAGCAGCGAAGTAGGCGGCAGCAGACTCGCTTGGTGCCTGGCCGCGGTGATGGAATTCATATCGTGTGGCAAGCTCCACTGGTTTTGTCGCTAGGTGGTAGCACAGAATGGCGAGGATTGTTTCGAACGGTGTATCCTTCAGCTGGGCCGGTGCCACAAGCACCCTGGCTAATTAAAAAGTGGCGGGACCACAGCGGCTGAGGAATGTCGATCTCTTCTTGCTGGCATCCGTAACATCCTGTGCCTCGAGGAAGAACTGGAAATGTTCTGCATAGTCCTCCCATTCTTCAGGGTGAGTGATGTTGAAAGGCTCAAGCCCCTCCATCGTGGTGGCCGTCATTGTGAACGAGTACGTATCGGACGGAGCAAGCTTCCCATTGCGGTGGTCTCATTTAATCCCACCCTCGTCGCCAGTGTTATGTTGCTGCGTGGGTCATATTGTGTGGCACCATCGCTACAAGGTGTATCGGCACAAATCTTTTATTGCCGTCACGAAACAAAACATGGAACAGGGGAACTTGATAACAACTGGAATATATACACTCTTAGGGCCGGAAGAGGGCGCTCTTCAACACCAGGGTTGACTGACCAAGATACGTCATACGCTGAACTCAGCGACCAGCATCTGTGAACAACACATACTTCCTCCGATGTGCACACGATCAGTTGTGAACCACCCTTATCTGAAGCCACAATGATACGGATCAAGCATTTTGTTCAGTTTAAGGAAACGTATAAGGGCACGATTAATCATTTTTCAAAGAGCTTACAACTTGTGAGAGCTTATCGGGTGGTAACTTGCTGCCAAGGAAGAGTCATTATCCTGCTTTAAACTGAATAACAATAGCTTTCTTCTACAAGTATGGAAGATACTCAGCAGCACAGAGAGTATTGAAAAGTGCAAGTAGTGTGATTTGCGTGTCAGAGTGGGGATGCTTTATCATATTGTACACGACTCTGTCAAGGGACCCGGTGCAGAGCTACGACATGCGGTCAGGGAAGCTTTAAGTTTGGCAATGCTAAAACGATGCTTATAAGGATTATCTGGGCTACATTTCTGCTTCAGCGGCTCATTTCTTTATATTTCATGAAGTTATCCGAATAGTGGGTGGAGCTAGACAGATGCTCGAAGTGTTCACCAAGAGCGTCAGCCTGGTCCTCCACCTCGTTTTCTTCTTCATCCACCAGGGGCAATGGATGCATTTTTGCCTCTTATGGCTCCTTAGCCTGTTCCATACTTTTGCCTCCTGTGAGTATGTATTAATGCCGGAGAGGAACCTCTTCTAGCTTAACCTCCTAGCTAGCCATCACGTATGCCTTCCCTGTGATTTAATGTTTTTTAAATTCAATCAAATTTTCTGCAGTTGGGGATCGGCGAAGTATCCCCCATGCTTTATTTTGCTTCTTCTGTGCCTTTTTGCACTCATCCTTCCACCAGCTACAGCTTGATTGTAGAATGAATTTTTGCTGCCCCAATCATAAAAGCAGTAAAATATGCTGCTGCATCAATACTAAAATCGCTAATAAAATGTTATGATAACCAAATACATTTCTTGAAACGATTCCTTGAAATGAGCCTCAGCGATTTAGAAACAAGAAAGGGGAGTTGGTTGATACTTGTATTTCTGTATTTCTTTTTTAATGAATGACAGAATCGTGGAAATTGTTTTTTACGTTTAATGAACTGAAACACATTTTCGGTGTGCCCTCTTTTTTAAAGCGATCAGAGAGTAGTGGAAAGGAACTAGCCATAAGGATATGTTGCGTTTTTGGCGACCACCCACAATTGAGCCCAACAAGAGGACGCCACAGAATGTGTAAAACAGGACCTGCAAGCACCAGCCGTGTTATTGTTATAACCAAATATGGCATACCCAAGGTTGGCTACCCACACAAGGGTAACCCTTGCCGCCCAGAAAATCAGAAATAAAAGGAAGTGAGTATATGTGAAGCCGAGTTCAAAGAGAAGTGTTGCCTCCACCAGGGGGCCATAAAAGTCCGAACACCTAGCATCAGCTCAACCCCTCCCCCCCCCCCCCCCTCCACACACACTTCTCAGACAGGGCTAAGCCACGGTAGGCTACCCGCGGGAGGGTCCAACCCTCATGTGCTTGGGTACGTGGTGTTGCACACACTTAACATCTGCCGACGCAGACACCCCTGCTGGGGGCCTGTTGCACTGTACTCCGACAACCGCCATACCACTGTGCATTTAATCCTATCGAGCTCATGTAGACAAAGGTCAGAAATGGCATGGCTGTGAACGACTTCAGCTGTCCATGGTCAAAGACATCTTTAGGGAGAAAAGCATGCAACGGAGGAAGAGTGGAGGAAGAACATTCAGCATATGATGGTTCTAGAAGCAACGTTCAGACTTGATATGTCTGGGAATGACCAAATCCAACCCATCGTCTGGGTGAAGATGCTGAAGAAAGCCACTCCGACTGCGAGCTGTCTGGCATTGAGCTGCTCAAAGGAGCATAACGCCTTCTTATTAATGAAGGAAAGGACCTTATTAGGGCTAAGTATGGACAGCTGGGCTAGTTGGTTGTGATTAGCATTACGAAACATCGTTCCAGCACACAATTGAACACGGACGAGAAGAGAAAGACAACACATACGCCGGACTTCGACTGAATTTTATTCATGGAAAACAGGGCTTTATGTACACAGGGGGAGGGGTGGCTGCTTGTGTGCAGGACCACCTAAAAAGGAGACGAGCAAGATTGTATTGAGTGATGTAAAAAAGAGGGGAAGAAAAGAGAGGGAAAGGTTCTTTCATCTTTTGCTTTTATTCTTTTCTTCTTTTGGTTTGACACTTTTGATGACTGTTGCCTGGATCAAGGAAATATTTTTGGGTGGTCCTGCGCACTAGCAGCCCCCCCCCCCTTCTTCTGTGTACATAAAGCCCTGTTTTCCATGAAGAAAATTCAGCTGTAGTGCAGCGTTTGTGTTGTCTTTCTCTACTCGTCCGTGTTCAATTGTGCGCTGTGACGATGTTTCATAATGCTGCAGGATCTGGAGGACAATCCGAATTGCTGTACCCCAGATATTTGGACCTTGCCGTTAGGTGCGGGTGTTGGCCGAGGTTGAGGAGGACTGAGATGAAAAGTGGAGGTTTATTTACATTATTTACAGTGAGAGTACAAAGAAATTAACAGTCATAAAGTCATTAGGGCCTGCAGCAACTCGGATGCTGCAGCCAGTGGCAAGAAACTCGAAAGAGATGAATGAAGGAATGCTCTCTTGCTGCTCCCGGTCTCTGGCTTTTAACCCTTTCAGCGTCTCAAAGTCACGTCACGTTCGGCCAATCTGCGAGCCCGCTTGGGTGGCGTCATTTTCGGCTAATGGTAGGCGCCCGTGCGATTGTGTCACACCCGGCGCAGAGGGTCGCTCCTTGGGCCCCAATTGTCTGAGGGCTTACTTTTCTCTGCGGTATTGCCTTCCTGGCTTGCAACTGCCTTCACAAAGGCGAATGGGGGGATTGCTGCCGGGGCTTCACGGTGCATTACAGCCCTCTTGCCTTGGTACCCACATTACCTGGAACCGTGCCAAGCTCCCACTAAACTTTCGGGAAGAGTCGAGCAGTGAATAGCTCCACCTGCGGCGCACGAGGTGGGGGGCGCCAACTCGTTTGCACGTGCTGCGCCTCGGGAACGGGGTAGATCTGCTTCTGCGTTCCTTACTTAGGTGTGGCGTGATTCGATGTGGTCTGGTGAACTCGAAGGAGGCTCAGGAAAAGGTCCCTTATCTAACAGCTCCTTCTTGCCCTGGAAGTTCGGAATGGCCAGTGAAATCATTTCGCTGGCCATGAGGAACGCTGAAAGAACATGTAGGGTACTGGTGTCGAGCCTCGTGCGACGAAATTCGGTATCCTGGGCCCTGGAGAATGTACGTCAAACAAACAAAACAACACAGCGCTGCACTATGTGTAAGCGCAGGCTCTTCACCCTTGACTCGCCAGGCTATTACTAAGTCAAAATCAACCCTGATCTTTTCTTTCCCCAATTTTGATAAAGCAGTTCCAACCACCTTTCTAAACTGCTATCCATTTCTCCCCGAATGCTGACAAGACCAGAGTGACATTGTTGTTGCAAAACAAAGGGCCGTTGTCGTTGCAAACAAAAAATGAAAACGGCTGAACACAACTTAAGTGGCCTAACTACACGAACAGCATGTTTCCAACTTATCGCAGTGGCGTATTTATTGCACGTATTGGGGCCACTGAACAGCCCGCTCAACTCTACAAGTACATAATCACAAGTGCACTAGCTTTGTGGTCTTTATTCAGAACGCGTACTTGCGTCGTACGTAAGCATTTTCATCACGCTTACTCACGTGTCTTTCTCTAGTCCATACAGGACAGGTAACTTAAAAGAACAACTTGCCTAACTTACCCACTCCGCAGAACCCTTAAAAAAATATGCGTCTGCTAATAACTTGTTCTACGTACGCGTACAAGGGAAGTCAGAATACGGCTGCCCTTAACCCACATGAGCAACCCAGTCATAAATCTGCTTCCTTCCGTCCACACAGGACACGCGCTAAAGAAACTACAAACCCTTAATGCAAATCACGCACTTACTGAAAACCTACGCGCTTAACCTCAAAAAATAAAAAAACACCTAAAAAAGGAAGGTTAACTAATACACACACGCATTACAATAGGCCTCTCACCGATAACCTCGACCTTCAGGTTACTCACACACACAAAAAAAAAGCCTATCTACTCATTATTCAACACCTCGCAAAACTAATTGTGTAAATACAACACCTCTTTCAAACCTCGGAGCTCCTCAAACGAAAACATAAAGAAAGCTCATACCTTACTTATGAAAAGAAACTCTAGCCTCAAATCGCGAAAACTTTCAAAATGTTTAAAAAATTAAAACAAAACAACATGCTTTCCTTCTGCGGAAGCTCTCTTGGCCTCCCGTTCCAAACGTTTACGCCTGACTCATACTTTGAGCCACACTCGAGGTGGTCACGGTTCAAGAGCTATTCTGGCTACCCCGGAACAAAGGGCCAACACACTAGCAGCTCCTTCAACACGTCACAGTTTCTGGCCAATTTGCGTCCTGCGGCCACGCTTTCATTACTAACTCGACTGATCGCGTCGCGACTCCCTATCACCTCGTCTCGTCCTGCCACCTTGCACTTCTTTGTACTACACACTGAACTTCGAAAAGAACGACGGACCGACAAGGAACATAACTGCACCGTGCCCTTTGTCCGCATCTGTGCAGAACATGCTTCTCGGTCTCCTTTTGACCGATGGCTCGAACGTGCTTGATGCGCACACGTCGTCAACGATGACCGCATCTTTCTTTTCTTCGCGCCCCGCCTTTTTGCGCCTGTCGCCGACTTGGACGCGCTACATTATTTGCCACTTTCTGATCTTCACGGTGCTTCTTTCTGAGGCGCATTCTCTTTGAACTTGCTTTCACGTCACCTTCTCGTGCCTCGAGCTGGCCGGTACGCATTTCGTCGGCCCGGATCGGTCTCTTACTCACACAGTCCGAGTGATTCTTAACTAAATCACCCCTCTCTTGGCTGCCTAGACTGGCGGAGAGCCGCATTGATCCCTGAACAATGCAGTTGTTTTCCCTTGAGCTACGCAGCTCGCAATCCTGTGACCTGCCCTCAATTGCATCGTCCAGCTGGTACTTCTCTTCGGCACGCAGATCTGACTCGACATGGGTGCTCGCGTCTGTCGAATCAGCAGTACTCTCTACTTCGTTAACTATCTCGTTAACCTTACCTGCGACGCACACGCGCGGTGACTGTGCGAATTCATTCACAGCTGGCCTAGCTGTCTCTGCAGTGCTTTGTTGGCACAGCCCCTCGTCGCTCTCACTAGGGCCTTTAACGGCCTCTGTTGCCACTAAGGCATCGTTAGCACCTAGCCTTTTCCCTTCACCTATGAAAGTGCAGCCAATCTCACAGGCACTACTCTTCTCGTCGGCTTTTGGTGAAAATCCGCTCGATACTTCCTCATTCTTATGCTATGTACTACCTACAGAATTTTCAGACAGCCATTGTCTCTGTGCCTTTAACTGCTCAAAATATTGTAGCTGTTTGATCAATGCTGCCTTCTCTCTTTCGTACTTTTGCTCACGCTTACGTTCTTGATGCTCACGTTCACGTTCATTCTCACATTCTTGACGCTCACGCTGACGTTCTTGACACTCACACCTAAGAGTAAGTTCTTGAAGCTCACGCTTCCGTTCATTCTCGCGTTCTTGACGCTTACGCTCACTCTTACGCTCACTCTTACGTTCACGACGCTCACGCTCCGTGGTTCTTGTTCACCTCCCAAGCAATCTCAAGGCTTTCATCATCATTGCCACTATCTTGAATCCCCTTTATGATAGCTGGCTTTTTCATCTGTTCATCTGCCTCAATTCCCAAATCGTCGCACATCAACAACAAGTCTAACCTCGTCAACCTTCTAGATCTATGGCAGCTGCCCCGACTGGCGATTAGAACTGTTTTCCTTAATTTGTGCGATCACACAATATGCAACAAATTCCCGATTCCTAGAACTATCAAAATAAACACGCCATTTGAAGTCTGGCGAATCAAAAGGAAAAAAACCACGCGCTCACGGTTGCAGCACCCTGCCATCTGGTTCATTGGTCCGCTGTTCCTGGTTCCTCAGGACTCTCTGGGTCGAAGGCTCGCTCTTCTTCACTGTTTCCAGTTCCTCAAGACTACTTCAGACGAAGGCTCTCTCTTCTTCGCTGTTCCAAGTTCCTCGGGACTCCTTTCGGACGAAGGCTCTTTTTTGCTGTTCCGGGTTCCTCAGGATTGCTCTCGACGAAGATTCATCCGTAGCGCTGCCACCAGTTGTTGCATTTGGAGGCGATCCCACCGCTGTCAACCAGTTGTAGGATCTGGAGGACAATCCCAATTGCTGTCCCCCAGATATTTGGACCTTGCCGTTGGGTGCGGGAGTTGGCCGAGGTTGAGGAGGACTTTGAGATGAAAACTGGAGGTTTATTTACATTATTTACAGTGAGAGTACAAAGAAATTAACAGTCATAAAGTCATTACGGGCCTGCAGCAACTCGGACGCTGCGGCCCATGGCAAGGAGCTCGAAAGAGATGAATGAAGGAATGTTCTCTTGCTGCTCCCAGTCTCTGGCTTTTAACCCTTTCGGAGTCTTGAAGTCACGTCACGTTCGGCCAATCGGCGAGCCCGCTCAGGTGGCGTCATTTTTGGCCAATTGGCGAGCCCACTCAGGTGGCGCCATTTTCGGCCAATGGTAGGCGCCCGTGCGATTGTGTCACACCCGGCGCAGAGGGTCCGCTCCTTGGGCCCCAATTGTCCGAGGGCTTACTTCTCTCTGCGGTATTGCCTTCCTGGCTCGCAACTGCCTTGACAAAGAAAGGCGGATGGGGGGATTGCTGCCAGGGCTTTACGGTGCATTACAGCTATCTTGCCTTCGTACCCACGTTACCTGGAACCGTGCCAGGCTTCCGCTACACTTCTCAATTAAATAGGCAGTCCATTTGATGGCATATTTCTTTTAATGCAAGCTCAATTCTGAAAAAGCAATGTCCTGCACACATCGTGCTCAATTTAACTGCTGGCGTGGAAACCTGCTCACATGCTGGCATACTTAAAGGCCCGACCACTGGCACACATCGGCAAGCTTTGGTGCGCGCCGACAAGTGAGCTCTTCGCTTCGCGTTGGTCGAAGGAAGAGGGCCCGCAAGAACTGAGCACAAGCGCTGACGCGCGTTGATGCTCGCTCCTTGGTTGCGGCGCACTGTTGCTGGACTATTTTGTCTTCAACCGTCCAAGTCTGGCCTAAACAGCCTGCTGTAAACTAAGCTTGAAACAATAAGTTAGTGATCTGTGTGCTCTTTTAGATATAAAAACACATCTGATTAATGAATGTACGCCTGCCGCAACAGTTTCTTTGTATCTTTAAAATAACAACAATGCACAAAATATTGACACCAATGCTCGGGCGTCCTCTCCCATCTGTCTACAAGATCGCTTTGCAAACACCTGCACGACGATGCCATATCATATCAAAAGCTGTTGAACCATTTTATTTTAGGTAGCTCATTGCACAGCCAACTATGCAAGAATTAGGCCTGCGAAGTATCACTGAAAAAATGTGTGTTAGAAATATTGCCACATAGTAGTGACGGTGAAAATGATGCAGAGTCAAAACTGGGAGTTACAAATTTAAGTCCTTATTAGGCGAATTCGTGCACAGCAAAAGCAACATTCAGACGCAACGATAGCGGCGAGCAAAGTCGGCGATCGTTAAAAATTTCAGCTGCGAGTCAAGCACGTCAGTTTTCATATATCAGTCGTAGAAAGCTCCAGCATATTCGCTAGTGCTGTTGCACCTTCCATAAACTACTACACAATTCATGTAGTGTATGCAATAAGATTACACAAGGTTTGTCAATAACAGACAACCGACAGAACCGTCGATAACATTCGTGAAACTTCCAATACATGCAGGCGCGTCCTGCACCAAGCGGTAACATTTAACATTTTTTAGCAGGTGAAGCACGGTTGCCGGATACATGATAGAGTGTATAAGCCCGACTGAACGAGGGTGTAGAAAGAAACAGATAGAGACAGCGCGTTTACTTTGAACTATAGATTTTATTTTCGCATGCACCCATGTATATATACTGTACGAGCGGAAACAAACATGACAAGAAAAAAAAAACATTCAGTGTTGCATATCGAACCATACACATGTGCCAGGCGTGGTGAAAACAGATACAGATACATATACAGATAAAGTATCCGTGTATACGATGCTCGATTCTGTCAAATCTGGCCCATGGAGCACCTTAATATTATTCTAGGTTGTTTTGATGCATCAACACCGCATTGGGAGGCCTTCATATTGAGTGTATTGCTAGAAAAAATTTTCACAGTGTAAAGGCCATGTTCTTTTGTAACTGGTTTGAAAATGTCAGGTTTGTTTTTCTGGACATTATTGAAAGGACCTACCATCAGATTTATAAGTTGGTCAAGAGAACAATGCCGCTACAGCACAAAGCATTCAAAGCACAAGAAGTACAAATACTGGTGGCTTCAGACAGGCACCTACCCATGCCCAACCTATACCGTCAGATAATACAAGCTTGAGAATAGGAGAATTTTATAGGTGTCTTTTATTGCCCTTTGCCAATACGTAATATTGAAGTGCTTATTCTAATTTATGGGGCAGCTCATTTGCATAACATAACAAATATATATATATATATATATATATATATATATATATATATATATAAACAGTTTTTTTACACAATTTATACACTTCGTCACCATACACACACAAAAAAAATACCAGTTTATTGTTTTCAGCCTACTATGACGTTTTGACTGAGAAAGACATTCAATTTGTTCTGTGAAGCATGCAATAAGTGCTATGGCATATTATCTTATTGCACAACACTGGATATATTAGCCAACTATTATTAAAACTCAGAAGAAATTAATAGCACAATGCATATGATCAGGCACATAGCATTTTACTGCACTTTCTTAATTCATGCCTTCTTTTTTAATTGCACGAAAGCTACTGCACTGGAATAGTATACTAGTACATACTTAAAAAGCATGATTTTATACTACAATAATGATCAATCGATCAAATTTTTATTGTAGTGCCCAGGAGCCGCTAGAGAGGCTTTGTACTGGTGCACTTAAAGTGAGACAAAATGAGACAAATATTATGTCTAATCATCATCATCATCATCAGCCTGGTTACGCCCACTGCATGGCAAAGGCCTCTCCCATACTTCTCCAACTACCCCGGTCATGTACTAATTGTGGCCATGTTGTCCCTGCAAACTTCTTAATCTCATCTGCCCACCTAACTTTCTGCCGGCCCCTGCTACGCTTCCCTTCCCTTGGAATCCAGTCCGTAACCCTTAATGACCATCGGTTATCTTTCCTCCTCATTACATGTCCGGCCCATGCCCATTACTTTTTCTTGATTTCAACTAAGATGTCATTAGCTCGCATTTGTTCCCTCACCCAGTCTGCTCTTTTCTCGACATGGCATCTAACTTGGAGAAAACTGTGGCTTTTCCAAGCAACCTGAGGCATTGCTCTACAGTAGGAAGGACCCGACATTCTTTGAGAATGACTTCGTTGAGACCAGTCAGGTCCACGCAGAGCCGATAGCGAGCCGATGCCGAGACCTTGGGGACGACAACCAGTCCAGCAAATCAGTCAGTGGGTGTGTCCACCCAATGAATCACGCCTTCTGCTTCTAGCTTGTCTAGCTCAGTCTTGACATCACGAAGAGGAAGTGGAAGGCGCCGGGATACGTTCAAGGAGAAAGGCGTAGCATTGGGTTGCAGCCTTATAGTGGGCTTCTTCGATTTTCCAATTCTGGCTACCCGTGGGTTGCCAGAGCCAGCCAGAACACCTTCGTTTTTCTCGGGTTGCTCAGCCCACTGCGCCACGCACTTCCGCCGGGCGTTCGTTTTGCTTGGGCTGGACGGTTCTCGCTGCCTGCGCGCTGCCAGAACCTGCCAGGACGATTTGGTCTGGCTGCTCTGTGGAAGTTTTCTGGCTAGCAGACGACCAAAAGAGGCGATGGGCGCTCGCCACCATCTTTGCGGGGACTTCACGGATTGCAACGCGGGCGCTTAAGGACTTCAATTTACCTCGCTCAGCCAACTGTCTACGGTCATCTTCGGATTTCCTTACTTCTAGCGTTATATTTTTTGGTGCCAACACACTGTTCCACATTGCGAAGCGATGTGATACGAGCAGTGGTGAACTGTTTGAAGCTTCTGCGTGTATTGTGGGGTCCTCACCTGTGCTCTTGGGCTAAGGAACGACAACACAGTAGTGCCAACAATCACAAGGGCATTTATTGCACTTTTCATAGATCAATGCCAGCTAGCCGAGTTGCTATCCACAAAACATGCCGATGGAGCAGCGACCAATCGTGGAAGTCCGACTCACCACAACCGGATAGCGAGCAAATATGTTCGCCCCATGCTGGACACCAACGGTTGGTCATTCGCGCATACGCGGTCACGCGAACGGCGGCGCATTCGAACGAGCCCTCACAAGACGGTCTTGCAAAAGCATGGATTGGGGCAAGCACGAAACATCCGCACTGCTTGCCGAACCCGAACCAAAGAGGAAGAGCCTTCTCCTTTACGCGCCCAAGTAACCCCGCCATTAGGTGGCGTTAGCAGCGCAACACTCGCGCCATCTTTCACACTGCGCTTCAACCATACCGACTGCCGCGGGCACCAGACCACGCGGCATAGCCAGATTACAGGAGACAGGAGCTATGCGGGGAAACAACATAGCAGGCGGCGGGTGAAAATCGCGCATCCCCACAGTATGTGTTTGTGTCCCCAAGGCTCCTTCGCAATGGTGATCAGTGTGCTGCGCTCTCATGCGTGCGTGTTATCTGCATTGTGTTCTATGCAAGTTGCAGATGCTCATTCACACATATTGCGGTACATGTTCAGTTGGTCTTTCTCTGGTGGTGTTCCTTTTCACATATCTCGCATATGTATGCAGAGATATCTCCTTTTTCTGCACTTAGCGAAGGCATTGCAGCTAGCCCCTGTCCGCTCCATCTTTCCGTCGTATGTTTGGGTGGCAGCTCAAAACCGATATGTGTTCGAACTGCAGGCCGTTGGTGAAAATGCACTGGTTGAGTAATAGGCACAAGTACATTAGACACACATACATTGGCTTATTGCTCTCATGATCGCGACCAATATTGTTTTTTGTGTGAAGCTTTACGCTGGTCACAGGCTGCGCGCATTTTCATGTGCCAGCCGCGACCCCAGCTCCTTAGGGTCAAATGAGAAGCACCATCAGCCACAACAAACTTGCTGAAATCGAAGCTCAAGCAGGTCGGCATGAAATTCTATGCGTATAAGACGTACCTGATGTCCTGCTTTTTCATGTCTTGTGAAATGATGAAAACGCCAGCTCATCAATGTCGCCGGTGGCCGACGTCACTGCTGCGAGCAGGGATCCTCGCACTATTGCTTTCAAGGATACAATCGCGCTCGGATTTTGCGTCTTGTCACAGGACGCGTAGGAGCCCATCTATTGCGCTGCACAAGGCGACGTTGGCCCAGTGGGCGTCCCATGCTGAGTTGTGCGAAATCACACGAAAGTGGTCATATCCCTGAATACAACTATATATTTTCGCGCTGGCAATGTATAAATGGGCAGACTACGCCGACCGCGTGCCGGCCTCGCCAGACACTGCCATTCTGGTAGCATGTTAACATTCGGCCAGCTGTCCCGACATTCAATATTGCAAACTTTGGGCAGGTTCGGGTTCTCTTGGGATCCCAGCTCACGTGACTTCCTATCAGGACCGGAACTAGCTGGCCACCTTCTGGCTGCCAGCAGGCTACCAGAACTCTGAAAATCAGAAGCCCAGTGTAGGCTTTGGGGAGCGTCCCAAGTCCTCGGAAGAGGCTGGGATAGACACAAGTCGCCTGTGGGCTGTGAAGTCCCCGAGACAGACGCCCAAAGCTTGGAGTGCCGGGAAGCCCAGCAGCGGAACTATCTTGGTTGCCAGGACATAGAGCAGCTTCTTGGTGGATTTGCCATGCTATGACAGGGTAGCAACATAAGTGCCTATGACTGGCAGGATGTTGTTGCCAGGGCCTTTCAACTCGCTCTTAGGGTCTTGAAGCTTTGAAGGATGCCAGGAAATGTACTGGGTATGAAGTAACTTCGGTGCCGGAGTCCACCTTGAAGAAAAGTGGGCAGTCATTGATGAGTACCTTGACAAACTTTACGTTCGGGTGCTCACCCTCAACTACATGTAGCTCGATGGAACTGGCAGAAGGCTTCTGTCTGTGCGCTTCCCGTTGATGCTCTTCTTGAGGCACACGAAGTGGCCACTCTTGCGGCAAAAGTTGCAGGACGCTTTGCGAGCCATACAGTCGGCGCAAGGGGTGTGATGCGCGCAGCTGCTGAGTTGTCTTATCAGCTGGCGCTGGCTTTCCCTTGCGACGGCGAGCAATGATGAATCAGCCGAGTCACGAGGCTTGTGCTCGTTATTAGCGTCTTCATATTGGCGAACATGCGTGAGCGCTTCGTGCAATGTCGTTCTCGGGTTCTGACAAAGCTGGTGCGAAAGCTGGCGGTCAAGCAAGCCTATAAGAAAATGGTGTTGGACAAGCCGCTCTTCAACGTCGGGCGAGTAGTACATTCTAAAAAAAGTTTACACCCCTTGGGGCTTATCTTGTCCCCAAACAATAATCGTCATCTGCCTTGCTTGAGTTTCCTCTCTTGAACACTCGGCACTGCTACTTTCCTGTCGAGAATGCTGTGTCACGCTGATAACACACAAGCCGTTCATGACTAGGAAGTACCGAGCACGCAGCATTAAAGGAAATGTGGGCAAGACAGATGGCGATTATTGTTTGGGGATAAAATACAACCCAGGATGTAAACTTTTTTTATAGTGTAGTCGCAGCACTTGACCATCATCCGGAGCGCAGTAAAAAATATGTCGGCCGTCTCATCCAGTTATTGCGTACGGCAGTGAAAGCACGCTGACTCATACAGCTCATTCGGTGGGTGGACGAGTTGGTCAGTGAACGTCTTCACTGCAGCGACATCCTTCAGTTCCGCCTCTCGCAGCGTAGTGGAAGCAAGGACAACCTTGGCTTGCGGGCTCATGCAGTAGAGCATGGAACGCATTTGGATCTCCATCGGAGTAGCATAGAGTCTGGCGTAAACGAGGCAAAGTGAAAACGTCGCACTTCAAAAAAATCAGGAACAGTTATAGATGAAGCAAGTAGCAACAGTTCAACATGCGTGAAGCCACACATAAAATAGATGCAAAAGCATGAAGTGCACAACAGCTGGTGCAAGGATTTACCAGGCGGCATAAAAACCAATAATTTCTCTTCTTGCAAGCTTCACTAACTTTAACATACAGCACAATGCGCTCATGCAGTCGTGCTGCCTAGATAGCGCAACGCAGTAAAGAAGCAGCAAGCAGTAAAAGCGGCAAATGGCATTCAGAACTTATAGGGGTATTACTCAAGTTTGCACGTGCGCACCTGACCCTACTCTGGATCGCACAGCGCCAGCGGAGCAGCAGTCGCTCGCTAGCACTTTCGCAGCAGCCCTAACAGTCAGAGCTGCGACCCATAACCCGCGGTTCACAGTGAGTTGCGACCACGGTGGATTCAGGCCAGGGGAACAGGGTGAGTCTCAGACTTAAGGTGTTTATTCACCTTATAGTGCAATACCAACAAGCAGCAACAGCAACCACAAACACAAATACAAAACCACAGCGGCGGAGCGTTCCGCACATCTGAGGCAGAAGAAACTACACTACGTTGGAACCACAAAAGAGGCTGATAAGAGTACAGCTCACCCAGAGTGGATCCGTGCTCAGACCCTAGGGCGGTCAGTTGCTCACAAAGGCCGAGCGCAGCGGCTGAATTGAGATGCAGCCAGTCGCAAGTTCCTCAGCCGAAAGAAAAAGGTGCATCGGGGGAATAGTGCTTCTCCCCGAACAGTGGAGAGGGAGTTTCCCCGGTTTCAAGAAAGGGAAAGGAGGGCCTTGGGCTGCGGCATCGCGGCCAGGCGCAAAGAGCAGCGGAAGTGGCGAACGTGCCCTCTCCCTGCTACCCTACGCGAGTGAGCACGTGATTATCGCGTGATAACCGCATGGCCGCTGCGGAGATCGGGATGCACGTGCGATCCCACAAACTTTAGTGAAATGCCTTTAAACGACATGCTGCACTGCAGACGAACTTCGTTGCTTACCCATCCAAATATGATCAAGTGGAAAAAACACCAACATGACAAAGGCAATAATGAGAACAAGAATTTCTCCCGCTGATGAGGCTTTGCGGAGAATAACTAGAACCGTATCGACGGTATTTGAGCACTCCACCATGCAACAATCTTTCGACATTTCTTGAAGCTGTAGCCATCACACATGTGCGAAGGATGTTGCCTATTTAACTCTTAAAACGTGAATAAGAGAAGCACGACCAACGACACAGCAAACTACAGCGCGCGGCTGGCTCCTTTCCCGAGTGTTCTGCGCAAGGCCACCACTAGTGGCACATCCATCGGCGGGCTCTATGTGCGTACAACAGCATGTGAGACAACGCAAGCGCCGTTCAGTAGCATGGACTTCTTTTACTTCGTAATATGCATAGAATAAAGTGCAAGTGTCTAATATATTAACTGCAATTTTAAGCAGTAATTATACTGTACTTAATTACAGTCAACTTACGTACACTAATCTCTTGACTACTTTTCAAAGTATCAGGATTTCACCACCAGGCCTCGCCACTTATTGGTGTTTCCGACTTTCTTTGCCTATTTAAAATTATATTTTCTACATAAATCACGAATAGCATGCTGGATTCTTATCACTATAAATCATGGTCATTTCACTTCCATCAACGTCTCACATGACATTCTGGTCAGTTGTCAGTCCCTTTAATGTTGAGCACGTGAGGTTCTTTAACGTGCACGCAATGCACAGTACATCTGCGTTTTTGCACGTTTTATAAGCCAAAAGTTTTACATCCCTCGAAGCTTTGGGAGGTCTTCGCCATAAGCAGCCTATTGCCTCGTGGCTTTCTTTCATATGTAGGCGATGTGATCCTTCAATCAAAGATTAGATGTAATAACTACCCCCAGGTATTTGTAACTTAAGACTACGGACAGACTGTTACCACTGATAATATGGGTAAAACTCGGTGGATTGCTCTAACGTGTAAGTATCATTGCTACCATTTTGCTGTGGTTTATTTGCATCTGCCACGAAATGCACTAATTTTTAATCTAGGCTAAGGATTTATTAAAAGAAACTGATCATGAGAATTATGGATCTCGTCATAAAGAATGCAATCGTCTCAAAATAAACTGGTTTTTACCAGTATGTCTTGAGCAATGTCGTTTATGAAGATCAAAAAGAATAAAGGCACAAGAACAGAACCTTGGTAGGATGTCTGAATGAATGGAGTCAGAATCTGAACTCGCATCATCGATGGACACTGATTGCTGCCTAAAAGAGAAGTATGCTGCAATCCATTCAAGGAGGGAATCATTTTTAAGTATAGGTCTGTCTCAGAAGAAGTTTAGGATGTGGTATGCAGTCAAAAGCTTTTTGGAAGTCGAGGAATATGATATAAACCTGACCAGATTTATCCAACACTGCGACAAAGTCATGAATGCTCTCTAGTAGCCTTTTCGTGGAAACTTCTCGTCGGAAACCATGCTGGTGACCATAAATTATTTTACTATCTCCAATGATGTACTAAATGTGTCTGAAAATAATGTGTTGAAATACATTGGCACAAGTGCAGAGAACAGTAATTGGCCTATATGAAGTAACAATGGATGGATTCCCATTTTTAGGTATTGTGGTTCTTTCCAATCACTGGGAATTTCCACGTGTGATAATGCACACCATGAAGCATATCGGTGTAGGAAAGCGTTAGGGATTCTGTCTATCCCAGATGACTTTTTGACATCTAGTTTAAGTAAATTCGATAGTATTCACTCCTCACTGGTAATGATGTCATCAATGGGTGGTACTTCTTCAAGCGTTGAAAAATGTGGAACAATACCGTTGTCATCAGGGAACACCAAGCAGAAGTAATTTTTAAGCACATCCGCCATTTCATTTTTATCAGTTCTAGCCGTGCCATTAATTAGGAGACTCATGATAGTTATATTTTTTTTTCGGGGATAGGTGTCACCACAATTTTTCAAGGGATGTAGAAAGAAAATGCTTTAAAGATACCCTTTGATAGTAGTCCTCTGCCCTTTCGATGTCGTGCTTTAGTCATTGCAGTTGAGATAACTTATCAGCACTATGAGCAGAAGGGTGTCGCCGGTGCTGCCTACTTGCCTTTTTTACTTTCCTTCCCAGTCGAGAAATATCGTTTCCCATCCAAGGATTCGTAATATGCTGCTGTTTACACTTCCAAGGGACAATGTTCATGCATTGCCAGGCTGTTTCTTTGAAAAAACACCACAGGCTGTCGACACATATGTTGCTTGATTCATTTCTTCATCCACTTTCATTTTTTTTAATTCATTTTAGTAAGTACAAATAATTTCCCCTATGTTGTCCTTGGTGTCAATGTCTGTTGGCTTATGATATTGTTACGGTGAAGGGAAAGAAGAAGGTGACATGGACTAAAGGAAGACGAAGTCTGGTAGTTGCCTGAACGCCATATACACCAGTTGCAAATATACACTAGTTTACACTCGTGGGCGTGCTTTCTTCCTGCAGCATTTTGGTGGAAGGTGCGGGGTACAATCACAGAACTTCGCAGCGGATGTCATCAACCTGCCGCGACAATGGCAAATCAATCGACACATGCGACAACGCCTCAGCAGCCCATGCCAATGTCATCCTCACTCATCCGCAGGACCCGGGGACATTTTGTGGCACGGACAACACCGACGTCGAGGACTGCCTTACGATGTACGAGTGAGTGTGCGACAACAACAGGTGGGATCCAACAATGATGCTAGCAAACCTGCAGGTTTAGCAGGAACTGTGAAGCAATGGTACGATACACATGAAGATGACCTGAGCTGGGATGTCTGCAAAAAAAAATGCGAGACCTGTTTGGCAGACCTGTCGGTGGTCAATTGGCAGCAAAAGAACTTGCGGGCCGCGCTCAGACGTCCACAGAATCCCATGTCGTGTACATACAGGGTGTGTTGGTCCTCTGTCGCAAGGCTGCTAACAACATGACCGAGGCAGACAAGATTGGTCACATACTTAAAGGTATTGCAGATGATCCCTTCAATCTCCTGATGTGTAACGATTGTGCCACTGTGGATGCAATTATAAAGGAGTGCCGACGCTTTGAACAAGCGAAGGGCCGCCGCGTGGCTCATACTTTCGACAGATTGCCCAATACTGCTGCGACATCTTCTTGCGAATACCCGCCACAGTTCGTTCAGCTGGCAGGACTGGAAGAAATAACACGCATCATTCGCCGTGAGCTTGAGGCCATGGCTCCTGCCCCAGTCTGTTCTGACTGTCGGGAAGGCGTGCCCGCTATCTCTCTTATACAAGTGGTTGTCCGGGAGGAAATAGCAAGTTTGGGCATACCATCACTCTGCTCGGTCTGCCATAGAAGCACCTACCAGATTACTCAAGCCACTAGCTCCTAGACGCAAAGCTTTCTGCCACTCCGTCGCAACCTAGCTGATTGGCGCACAGCGGATGATAAACCCCTTTGTTTCAAGGGTTCTGGTACTCGATACATCGCCCGTCATTGCCACAACCACTGGTCGTCGCCTCCTCGGTGGTGATCTCCGAGTCACTACTGCCAAGCACCAGAGAACTGTACTTTCTCGGTCTATACGCCGACTAGGAACATCAACGCAGACAGTGCTCCACTAAGATCCAGCTGCACCCCGTCTCCGCAAGGTCATAGGTCCCGTTCGCCTCTCATTCACTGCTCTTCGTCCCCTTCTGCAACTGGTCGCTTCACTTCAGGAAACTAGGCAGTGCAGCTGCCGGAGGTGAAGCTGCAACTCCGACCCGGCCCACAAATCCTCTGTTCATCCTGCCTACACGTGGAAACCTACTGGACATTGAAGTTGATGGCGTTACTGTTACATCTCTCGCTGACACAGGAGCGCAGCTTTCAATTATAAGCGCTGCTCTCCGCCGAAGGCTCAAAAGGGTTCTGACGCTTGCTGTACCGTGCACTGTGAGAGTCACCGATGAGAGTACTTCACCTGTTCTTGGAATGTGCACAGCACGTGTGATTACTGGGGGCCCAAAACTGTTGTTTTATTTATCGTCCTCGAGCACTGTCAACACGACCTAACTCTCGGCCTTGACTTCATTTCAAAACAGTCTGCCCAAATTGACTGCTCCGCAGGTGATGTACAGTTGCATCTGCCGCTTCCTGCCGACGCAACAACCTATGTTTCACACCGCTTATGTTCTGCTGAGTTTGCAAGGCTGTCTCCACAAGCGGCTACAAATGTCCTCCTGACGTCCTGTCCTCCCGTACCTGATGGCGAGTACGTCGTGTCGCCACTTACTGACGTGGTTTTGTCGCGCAATATTGTCCTACCGAGCACCTTAATCTGGATCCGTGAAAACTGCGCTCACGTGTCCATCCTCAATGTTGGATTTTCATCGCATGTGGTACCACACGGTATCGCCATGGTGCATATCACACCTTTGGATGAATTTGAGATTTCTTCTTTGACCTCTGAATACCTCAGTACCAACGGAGACCTTTGTCAGTACCACCTCAGTACCAACAGACCTTTGTCACCTACTCCTTCATACTCAACGCCTGCAGATGATCTCTGCAGATGATTGCCCCTGACCTTGCTCGGAATAACAGCTCTTCGTCACCTCCTGTCATCTTATTGGGATATCTTTGATTTGGACAACCGTCCACTGGGCCAGGCATCTGTTGTCACGCATCGAATCAACACCGGTGATGCCAGCCCCATTCATAGGCGGCCATATCTTGTCTCCACAATAGAAAGGGCCATCATACAGAAAGAGGTAGACAGGATGATGGACAAGGACATCATTGAACATTCCAGTAGCTCGTGGGCATCACCAGTTGTCTTAGTGAAGAAAAAAGACAACTCGCGCTTCTGCGTTGACTACTGTCACCTCAACAGGATAACAAAGAAAGATGTTTATCCCCTGCCTTGCATTGATGATGCTCTTGACTGCCTTCTGTAGGGGTTGGAGGACGGGACGTCGGGATGAAAACCCACAAACTTGGGAGGATTTATTCTACATTATGTACAGGGAGGTGAGCGTCAAGTACCAGTTGTACTGACATTACGGGCCGGCAGCAACTCGGACGCTGCGGCCCGCGGCAAGAAGTTCGAGAGAGGTAAATCAGGGAATCAGGGTATGCTCCAGAATGCTCAGGTCTCTCTGGAAGGCTTCTTATAAACCCTTCGAGCACTGTAAGTCACGTCATGTTTGACCAATGGGAGAGTCCGCTCCGATGACGCCACTTTCAGCCAATGGTAGGCGCCCGTGTCGCGGTGTCACACCTGGCGGCTCTCTGTGGTCTTGCCTCGCAGACTGGCAATGCACTTCTAACGAGGAGAAGGGGAGGGCTGCTCATGCTCCATTGTCGGGTGCCCACCTGCTAATCCCGGCGGCGCACGAACTTGTTGGCACGTGAACTTGTTGCCTTAAACTTGTTTGCTCGGCCGCTTCTCTGGAATGCGCTTTCCTGCTTCTGCATTCCTCAATTAGCTGTGCTGCAATCCGATGTGGTCTGGGGAACTCGAAGTAATCGCAGGAAACAGCTCCATATCTAACAGCTCGTCCTCGCCCCCGTTGTTCTGAATGGCCGGTGAACTCAATTCGCTGGCCATGAGGAACGCTGACAGAAGCTGCAGGGTACTGGGGTCGAGCCTCGTTTGACAACCCTCGGGATCCTGGGCCCTGGAGAACATACGTCAAACAAACCAAACAACACAGCGCTGTACCACGCGTAAGCGCAGGCTCTTCACCCCTGACTCGCCAGGCTATTACTGAGTCAAAATCAACCCTGATCATTTAGTTCCCCAATTTTGACAAAACAGTTGTAACCACCCTTCCAAACAGCCATCCATTTCTCCTCGAATGCCCACAAGACCAGAGCACTATTGTTGTTGCAAAACAAAAGGGTCGTCGACGATGCAAACAACAAATGAAAACAGCCGAACATAACTTAAGTGGCCTAACTACACGAACAGCATGTTTCCAATCTATCGCAGTGGCGTACTTATCGCACGTATTGGTGCCACTGAACAATCTGGTAAACCTCACAAGTACGTAATCACAAGCGCACTAGCCTTGTGGTCACTAAACAGAACGTGTACTTGCGTTGTAGGCAAACTTTTCATTTACGCTTACTCACGTTTCTTCCCTGAAAGTCCTACAGGACACGTGACATAAACGGACAATTAAACTTGCGGGACTTACACACTCCGCAGAACCCTTAAACTAATGCGTCTTTTAATAACTCGTTCCACGCGTACTTATCAAAGAAGTCAGAATACGGCTGCCCTCAACACACACTAGCAACCCAGTCATAAAGTCTGCTTCCTTCCGTCCACACAGGACATGCGCTAATGGAACTAAGAACGCCTCTCAGTGCAATTCATGCACTCACTGAAAATCTACGCGCTTAACCTTACAAAATTCAAAAACAGTTAAAAAGAAAGAAGATTAAATAACACACCCGCGCGTTACGATAGGCCTCTCAACAATAACCTTGACCCTCAGGTTACTCACACACACACAAAAAAAAGCCTATCTACTTATTAATGAGCATCTCGCGAGACTACATGTTTACTTAAAACGCATCTTTCAAATCTCGAGCTTCTCAAACGAAAACACAAACAAAGCTCAAACCTTACACATTGAAAGAAATCCTAGTCTCAAATCGCGAAAAACTTTCCGATGCTCAAAATAAAAAAAACAAGACACTCCATTTCTACGGAAGGGCTCTTCGCCTCCCTTTCCAAACGCTTATGTCTGACTCATACTCTGAGCCGTCCTCCCGGTGGTCGCGGCTTGAAAGCTACTCTGGCTGCCGAGAGACAACAAAAGGGCTGACTAACTATCAGCTCCCCCAAGACGTTACGGTCTCCTGCCAATTTGCGTCCTCGCGCCCCGCTTTCAACACGAACTCGATTGACCGCGTCGCTACTCCCCACCTGGTCTCGTCCTGCCACCTTGCGTTTCTTCGAACTGCACGCTGAGCTGTGAAAAGAACTACGGAACGACGAGGAGTTTAACTGCCTCGTGCCCTTTGTCCGCGTCCGTGCAGAACATTCTTCGCGGTCCCCCTTTGACCTGTGGCTCGCTCGTTCTGGATGCGTCAACATCGTCCTAGACGACCGCACCTTCTTCCTCGCGCCCTGCCCTTTTGGGTTTCTCGCCATTTTTGGCGGCGCTACATTAATTACCGACTTTCGGTCTTTATCGCTCTTCTTTTTACGGCGCTTTCTCTTTGCACTTGCCTTCATGTCACCTTCTCGTGCCTCGTGCTGGCCGGTACACGTTTCGTCGGCCCGGATCGGTCTCTTACCCGCACAGTCTAATTGATTTTCATTTAAATCAACATTCTCTCTGCCTCGACTCGGACAGCTCAACCGACTCTGGCACAATGCAGCAGGCTTTCCTCGAGTTAGACAACTCGCACTCTTGCGAACTGCCCTCTACTACATTGCCCAGCTAACGCTGTGCATCGGCACACAGCCCGTCGGTATCGATCGCTGTCTCACGCGCACAGTCCGAATGATTAATAACTGAACCATCCTTCTCTGGGCTATCTAGACTGGCGGAGAGCCGCACCGATCCCTGAACAATGCAGTTGTTCTCTCGTGAGCTACGGAGCTCGCCACCCCGAGAACTATTCTCAACTGCATCGTCCAGCTCGCACTTCACTTCTGCACGCACCTCTGGCTCTACATGGGTGCTCGCGTCTGGCGCGTCAACAGTACCCTTTTCCTCGCTAGCAACCTCGCTAACCTTACCAGCGACGCACACACGCGGTAACTGTGCCAATTTGTTCGCAGCTGGCCTAGCTGTCTCTACAGTCATCTGTTGGCACAGCACCTCGTCGTTCTCACTCTGGCCATTAACGGCCTCTGTTGCCACTAAGGCATCGTTAGCAGCTAGCCTTTTCCCTTCACTTATGAATCTGCAGCTAATCTCACAGGCACTACTCTTCTCGTAGGCTTTTGGCGAACATCCGCTCGATGCTGCCTCATTCTTTCTCTCTGTACTACCTACAGAATTCTCAGACAGCCGTTGTCTCTGTGCCAATAACTGATCACAATACTGTATCTCTTTGATCAGTGCTGCCTTCTCTCTCTCATACTTTTGCTCAAGCTCTCGCTCACGTTCCTGATATTCCCGTTCGCGTTCCTTCTCACGTTCGTGACGCTGACACCTAAGAGTAAGTTCTTGAAGCTCATGCTTCCGTTCATTCTCGCGTTCTTCACGCTGACGCTTACTCCTAACTTCACGACGCTCTCGCAAACGTACACGACGCACACGCTCCCGTGGCTCCTGTATCACCTCCCAAGCAAGCTCAATGCTTTTGTCATCATTGCCACTATCTTGAATCGCCTTTATGATAGCTGGCGTTTTCATCCGTTCGTCCGCCTCAACTCCCAAATCGTCGCACACCAACAACAAGTCTAACCTCGTCAACCTTCTAAGATCCATGGCAGCTGCCCCGACAGGTGGTTAAAACTGTTTTCCTTAATTAATTTGTGCAAACACGCAATGCAACAAATTCCCGATTCCCAGAACTATCAAAATTGAACACACAACCTTTGAGTCTGGCGAATCATAAGGAAAAAAACCACGCGCTCACTTACGGTTGCAGCACCCTGCCATCCGGTTCATTTGTCCGCTGTTCCCGTTTCCTCCGGACTCCCTGGGTCGAAGGCTCGCTCCTTCTTCGCTACTCCCAGTTTCTTCGGACCTCTTCAGACGTAGGCTCTCTCTTCTTCGCTCTTCCCGGTTCCTTAGGATCTCTCTCGACGAAGGTTTATCCGTAGCGCTGCCACCAGCTGATGCATTCGGAGGCGATCCCACCGCTGCCACCAGATGTAGGGGTTGGAGGACGGGACGTCGGGATGAAAACCCACAAACTTGGGAGGATTTATTCTACATTATGTACAGGGAGGTGAGCGTCAAGTACCAGTTGTACTGACATTACGGGCCGGCAGCAACTCGGACGCTGCGGCCCGCGGCAAGAAGTTCGAGAGAGGTAAATCAGGGAATCAGGGTATGCTCCAGAATGCTCAGGTCTCTCTGGAAGGCTTCTTATAAACCCTTCGAGCACTGTAAGTCACGTCATGTTTGACCAATGGGAGAGTCCGCTCCGATGACGCCACTTTCAGCCAATGGTAGGCGCCCGTGTCGCGGTGTCACACCTGGCGGCTCTCTGTGGTCTTGCCTCGCAGACTGGCAATGCACTTCTAACGAGGAGAAGGGGAGGGCTGCTCATGCTCCATTGTCGGGTGCCCACCTGCTAATCCCGGCGGCGCACGAACTTGTTGGCACGTGAACTTGTTGCCTTAAACTTGTTTGCTCGGCCGCTTCTCTGGAATGCGCTTTCCTGCTTCTGCATTCCTCAATTAGCTGTGCTGCAATCCGATGTGGTCTGGGGAACTCGAAGTAATCGCAGGAAACAGCTCCATATCTAACACTTCACGGATCCCAATACCTTTCATCAACTGACCTCCGCTCCGGCTATTGGCAGATTAGCATCGATGAGATCGACCACGAGAAAACCGCCTTCGTCACACCAGACGATCTGAACCAATTTAAAGTCATGCCCTTCGGATTATGCAATGCGCCAGCTACATTTAAGTGCATGATGGACTCTCTCTTGCATGGCATGAAGTGGTTACATGCCTCTGTTACCTCAACGATGTGATTGTGCTTTCACTGAACTTTGAGAGCCACCTGCAGTGCCTCACAATCATACTCTCCATGTTTCGCAGGGCTTGCATTCAGCTAAACTTCTCCAAGTGCCATTTCGGTCACCGTCAAATTAACATGCTCGGCCATCTCGTAAACGTCGCTGGAATCCAACCTGATCCACAGAAAGTTCACGCCGTGCGAAATTTTCCTGTACCTTGTTCAACAAACAATGTCCGTAGTTTTCTGAGCTTATGCTCTTATTTCCAGCGGTTTGTGAAAAATTTTGCCGACATCACTCACCCTCTCACTGACCTTAAGAAAGACGTCTCTTCCTCTTGGGGACCACTGCAGGAGAAAGCCTTCTCTACCCTGATTGAGCGGCTTACAACTTCCTTGATTCTGTCACACTTTGACCCTTCTGCGCCCACTGAAGTACGAACTGATGTGAGTGGTCATGGCATCGGCGCTGTCCTTGCCCAGCATCAACAGGGCCAAGACCGTGTCATCGCTTACGCCAGCCGCCTTCTTTCCATGCCTGAGCGAAATTACTACATTACTGAGAGAGAATGTCTCGTGCTCGTATGGGCGGTCGCAACGACCATACCGTTTTGGTCGGAGCTTCTGCATCGTAACCGATCATCCAACCTCTGCTGGCTCTCTTGTTAGAAGGACCCAACTGGACGACTTGCACGTTGAGCATTGCGTCTACAAGAATATAATTTTCCGTTATGTATAAGTCAGGGCGCCTGCATAAAGACACTGACTGCCTGTCCAGCAATCCCGTGGATCAACCGGTCGATACCGACGCAGACTCGGACATCAGTGTTCTATCCCTCTTCGGCTTCCTCCATATTGGCGACGAGCAATGCCAAGATCCTGTTCATCGAACACTTATGGATTGCCTAGGCTCCTCGCTCAATGACCCGTCCCCCGAATGTTCACCTTGCGCGATGGAACTTTATACAGTTGTAGCGTTCGTCCCATGGCCCGGAGCTCCTCCTAGTCATTCCCAAGCACTTTCGACTGGCCATGCTCCAGCAACTTCATGACGCTCCTACTGCTGGACATCTTGGAATCACTCGTACTTACATCACTTGCACTGCGGCGCCGCTTCTGGCCCGGCATTTATCACTCTGTGCGCCGTTATGTCGCTTCTTGTGACCTGTGTCAGCGCCGGAAGACGCCTGCCAGGCCTCCTGCTGGTTTGCTTCAACCAATTGATATCTCTACAGAGCCCTTCTTCCGTGTGGGCCTCGACCTCCTTGGCCCCTTTCCAATTTCCATCAAAGGAAACAAATGGATTGCTGTAGCAACAGATTATGCCACGAGATATGCCATCGTACATCGTACGAGCGCTGCCAACCAGCTATGCTACAGATGTCACCGACTTTTTACTATGCGACGTCATCCTGCACCACGGTGCCCCTCACCAGTTCCTCACAGATCACGGCCGCTACTTTCTGTCAAAGGTCATCGATGATCTGCTCCGCTCCTGTTCTACAGAACACCAGCTTGCTACCGCGTACCACCCTCAAACGAACGGCCTCACTGAGCGACTCAACCACACACTAACTAAAATGCTGGCCAAGTATGTTTCCGACAATCACCGCGACTGGGATGACGCTTTACCATACATCCCTTTCGCGTACAACTCATCCCATCACGTCACTGCCGGATTTTCACCATTTTACCTATTGTATTGCTCCGACCTCACCTTGCCCTTCGACACGTTGCTACCTTCCACAGTACAGTCACCCAGCACTGGTTACGCTCGCGATGCTAATGCCTTAGCCGTCCAGGCCCGAGATGTCGCCCGTCATCACCTTACAGTCTTGCAAGCTTCCCAAAAGCGACGCTACGACCTTCAGCACCGAGACCACCATTTTTCACCTGGTTCCCTTGTCCTTCTCTGGATGCCTTCACGTCACGTCGGCTTGTCGGAAACTACTTTCCTGTTATTCTGGTCCGTACCAGATCTTACGTCAAATGTCCGACGTGACATACGAGATCGCTCCAGTCGGTCAGCCTTCAGTGACTCCCAACGTCACCAGCGATGTTGTTCACGTTGCCAGGTTCAAGCCCTATGTCCTCCCATTAAGTGAGGCTATATAACTTGCACTGGGACGGCGCTAACCCCGCTGGGAAAATGATGTTACGGTGAAGGGAAAGAAGAAGGTGACATGGACTAGAGGAAGACGAAGTCTGGTAGTTGCCTGAACGCCTATACACCAGTTGTAAATATACGCTAGTTTACACTCGTGGGCCTGCTTACTTCCTGCAACAATATGCTTGATTCACACAGCGACACAAAAAGAGAAAATTAAAAATCTAACGTATCTACAGTAGACGAACTTGAAGGGACCATGAAAATTTGTTCGTCTTATCAGAAGAATAATTGGCAACATGACCAGGTGCATCCAAATATCTGACTTCAAAACAGTAAATGAAGTAGACTTACAAAGGGGGAAAATGACATAAAAAGCATTTATTTAGCTGAAGTAAATATAAAACTTAATAGAAAAACAAAAAACGTGGCGAAGCATTGCAGAGGAGGAGGGTAAGCAACGGCGCGCTGGGTTGACCTCCTCTAGGAGTTCCTACAGGTTTTGTTTGTGATATGGATGTACCGGCTTCGTCTCGTAATAACATCATCCTTGCGAACCATGCGCTGTGTATGCCAGTGAAAGCGTACCACAGTGAGCCTATGATAGTGGCTCAACTTCGCATTACAAAGGAGGAGGAAGCACACCCTATTCTGTCGCATGCACAGCAGCGAGGGAAGGGAGGGAGGCGTACTTCAGCTGCACATGGTCGTGTGGGCCAAAGTGACCCCCAAAGCGATCTGCTTTGGGGTCACAGTGTAGGTGGGCCGATGGTGCGTAGCTTTGCCTGCGCGGTGTTCTCACCAGGGGCGCAGCTAGAGGGAGGCTTCAGCCCCACCCCCCTACAAATTTTTTCATGCTGTCATGCACCGCCGACCAAAACAGCCTCTGTGGCCGGAAATCTTCCGGATTTTGTCTAGAATGTCTTTTTATGCTCGAAAAGACATTTTGGCGCGATTGCTGCGAACTCTGGATTTTGTGGCAACGTGTATGGACCACGAGTCACATAAAGCAAGGAGCCCCCATCCAAGTACGAAATGTCAAGAACGTTTCAATGGCCAGCGGGCTTGTTGCGGCATCTCGCAGAGGCCACAAAATATACAGAGACATTGCATTTCAATTCCGAAAGTTTATGGGTGTAAATCTTTTATGAACTTTTGATGTGAAAGGTGCATTGACATTTCCAAAGTAATGCTTTAAATTTTCAGCTCCAGAACTTTATGTGTTTAATGTTGTTATAAACACTTGACGCCAAATGTGCATTGACTTTTCTGAAGTCGTACATCAGGCCATACAACGAGACAAGTCAAATCAACACACTATCAGACAAGTTGACTAGAGTGTACTACTCCAAAGTTGACAAAGCACACAGCGAGGTTTCATGAGTCAAAGCATCGCGGTGGTTCATTAGTGCCGTCATGTCACAGAAAACAATATCAACATTTTTTTTCACCTGCTCCAAAGCATCCATGTGAAGACACTAAAGCCAATAAAGGTAACTAGGTTCTCATTTATTTTTCTAATTTGACTTTTATTCGTGAGGACACATTGAACCTTTCGATTTGCTTGTTCTTACTACCTGCGGGCTGCCAGAGCCAGCTAGAGCGCATGCATTTTTCTTGTGTTGCCTCGACCACCGCAGGGAACACTTCGGTGCGCTTTCATTTTTCTCTGGCTGAGTCATTTTCCCCTGGCAGAGTTTGGGACGCTTTCTGTCTACCAGACGAGTAAAACCAACAATGGTCGCTCACCACCATCACTGTGGAGACTCGACGGATTGCAACGCGCTCGCTTGAGCGCCACCTCTCCGGAAATTCTTCGTTTTGCCAGTGTAGGATACCAAGCATATGCATATGGTTCTCTGTGGACCAAGCATCTCCCGTTTTTTTCGACATCTCTTCAGTAGCCACATCAGGTGCCCAATGTAGGCATTTGATTGTGGCCAACATGCTTTCCTATGCGGTTTTTTAATTTTGGTGCCCCACACCATAAAAGAAAAAAAAGACACTGTTGCAGCGGAGCGAATTGTCTCATGGTGAAAGTTCAATTTTGGTACTTCTTCTTTTGCGGAAAGTAATGTGCCACGGGAGGCTTCAGTTGCTGGATACTCTTATTATATTATTGCGACAGCAATTATATGGACACTCCAGGCGCATTCCTGCTGTCGCCCTCATGTTCCGTATAAAGTCCAAGGGCGATAACATCGTGACCATGCGCCGCATACTGCATGTGCAACTGAAAGTGGGGAGGGGGGGGGGGGGCAGGGCGGAGGTTAAAAAAAATTTAATAATGGGGTTTTATGTGCCAAAACCACTTTCTGATTATGAGGCACGCTGTAGTGGAGGACTCCGGAAATTTCGACCACCTGGGCTTCTTTAACGTGCACCTAAATTTAAGTACACGGATGTTTTCGCATTTCACCCCCATCGAAATGTGGCCGCCATGGCCTGGATTCAATCCCGCGACCTCGTGCTCAGCAGCCCAACACCATAGCCACTGAGCAACCACGGCGGGTGGGAGGTTGCATGGGTGAGCCGAAGATGGTGGCTCAGTCTTGTGTGTGCAAGGGAGAAAAGTGGTGAGGAAGCGCACCGTCTTCCGTCACAAGCGATTATCAGGGAGAGTGGAGGGAGGGTTGGGGGGGCTTAGGATTCGGTGATCTGTGAATCTGATTTCCCAACATGTTTATTTGCCTTGTTTGACGCATCATATATAGTTACTTTTCCTTAGATACGTAGATCTATCGGAGACTTTTACGCATATTAAATTTTCTTTGTGCAAGGTTTTGTGTATACATGCAGTGAACTTTGTTTCCAGTGACACTCATTTGCCTTTTATCAAGCTGTATCTTCGCATTTGTACGTTCCATTGTATCTTCACATTTCTAATGAATGTGGGCGAGTCAAATGAAAGTGACACAACCCACCCCGCCCAATAATGGTTCAGTTCATTTATCTGTGAAGCATGCGCATAGCAACCAGGCATCTCTCATTTATAAAAATTTGAACAGCATGGTGTCGTGAGGTTTTTGACATCTAAAGGTGTTTCCGAAAAAATTAGTAGCTGTATGGCTGCCTTTTATTTTACGTTGAACATTGCATTTCATTGGCCACTGTGAAGGGTTGGAGCAAACGGTCCAAAAACAGATGTGAAATTTGCAAAGACAGTCCAAGACTGGCCAAAGCCACCGTGCAATCATCCCCAACACAATTGCAAAGGTGCATGAGCTGATTAGACAAGAAAGGAGGATAAACACTGATGAACTGGCAGAGCGTGTGAACGTCAGTCACGGTTCGGTTCACACCATAATTCATGAACATTTTGGTTATCGGCTATTGTGTGCGAAATGGATGCCCAACATTTTGAACCACCACCACAAGACGGAGTTCGGTGCTGCCTTGGTTCATCTGATCCCGTATCACAATGAGGGTGACTAGTTCTTGTCTGCAATTGTGACTGGGCGACGAATCATGGTGCCATTACTACAAGCCTGAAATATGATGGCAAAGCTTACAGTAGAAACATTCGTATTCAGCACCCCAAAGAAAGCAAAGGCCGTCATTTCCACCAAAAAAGTGCTGTTTAGTTTTTATATTTTTCGATCGCCAGTGGCCATTACTGATCGAATTTGCTAAACCTGGAGACTATCAGAGTTGACAGTTGGGCTAGTTGGTCGTCCATATTTGAAGTAGTAGCTTAGCGCAAATAAAACCACAAACACACTATCAATTGTTTCCGGTATTATGAAACGCCAGATTGGCTGCGTGTCACAATCAAGAACAAACAATGAGGAAAATTGATGAATGGGGTCATCTTGCTCCACGACAATGCCCGTCCCCACGTCGCTTATGTGGTTAATGCAAAACTGGCAAAGTTTAATTGGGAAAAGCTGCAACATCCGCCATACAGTCCAGACCTGTCGCCTTGGGACTTCCAAATTTTGGGGCAATTGAAAAAACAGCTCAAGGGAACCTGATTCGTGTCAGACGATGATGTGAAAGAGTCAGACTTTTTGAAGCAGCAACCAAAGCAGCTTTCTGAGTCAGGAATTACATGACTCAGTGAATGGGACAAATGTCTAAATGCTCATGAAGACTACTTTTAAATAAAGTACCCCGTTTCTCATATATTCGCATTGGCTCACTTTCATTTGCCTCATCCTCATATTTTTCACAACTTCTGCTTTCTATATATTCTCTCTGTTGAGACTATAATTTCAGTGCAATTACTCACAATACACAACAGGTCACAGCAGCTCCTGCGCAATACATCGGAACAAAGGACAGCGTCACCAATATTTTGCCCTGGCCGTTGCATATGTACAAAAATGTAAAGGTTCTTGAATGACAAAGTTTCATTAAAATATTTTTCCTCAACTTATTCATTTCATGGCCTTTACATTTTTCATATCAGCAGCATGCACTGCTTTGCTGGTTTCGAACTGATATAGCTCATAAGTTCGTGTGATATTTTCATTATTAAAGAGACAACAAAACATGCAAGCATTGACACCAGTTATTTCAGGAGCAATTTTTGAGACATACGAGAATATTCTGTTATAAAACATTACATATTTTACTTGTCCTGATAGTGTGTAGCCTTCAAGAATTCGTTTGCAGCATCTTTGGCAATGGCAACGTAGTTATTCATGTATTTGATCCCTCGACAAATTCTATGGGGAGGAGGCCGAGCAGCACCGTGAGCCCTCCCCCCGCATGAAATTTCTGGCTACGCCACTGGTTCTCACTGCTAAGTTTGCGTTGAAGCAATAGACAACACAAAGGTCACTTTGCTCGCTGCTGCTTCCCCGATTCCCCATGGCAACATTTTGATAGCGAGCGTCTGCGGTCATCGAGTGTGATGTGTTCATCTTTGCCAGTCCACGCTGACACCATGCTTGTTAAATCAGTAAGCAAATGTTGACAAGGGGATATTTTACTCCAGCGGCTGCTGCGTTTGACGCTGCCACACGAGCCCTGTCTTGAATACCATCTGCAATGCGGACAGTGTACGCGTCAAGGTGCATCAAGGACCGATAGTTCCTGTGTGCTATAGCACCCATATGCTTGCATGTCAACCACGTCCGCAACGTGAAACATCACTAACCTTTGTACACGGGCGATATGCGCCACAGGCCTCCAGGGCCACGATTTTGTAGTGATGCCTTTCTCAATGCTAATGCCTTTTGGCACTTTTCACATTCTTTAGAGGCCACCTTCGATGCTCCACCCGGTGTGAAGCGTCTCTTGACCACTTACGAATGCAAAAAGCACCAAAAGGCATAAGCGTTAGGAAAGGCATTGCTACAAAATCATGGTCAAGTAAAGTGCCTACAGGATCGGTAGCGGTGGCGGTCAATCCGAACGTTCCTCTTAACTGAAAAGTATGTCTGAGGTGGTTCACCTTAGCGGATATTTTTTTGGCATTGAGCCTATGGAAAACCAAACAAACGTTTCCATGTTGTTCGTTATATGCAACAATTCTCTCATCTTAATGGGAGTTCACTGTAGTATGTCAACATTGCTGGCTTGTGCAAACAAGGGAATTAGCCTCCCTTTTCTTTGTTTTTCAGGCACATTGCGAGACACTCATTTTATGATCCGATACACGGGCAGAGAGTATTCATTTTTCCAGGGGGGGGGCGACCAGTTTCCCGAATCCATATTTCTTGTACTAGAAGAAACTTCGTGTGACCTCAAAAAATTGAGCGCTGAAATGATGGTGTTATATGAGTACCTATATACAAGACCTTATAGTAGGAGACAGTACAATTTCACATTCTGAGTTCTGAGGCTATCACTAATACTGCTTCGCCTTACCGGCAGAATCGCAGCCTCTCTCTCTTTCTTTTTCTATGAGTCCGAGTATAAGCGCTGCTGAGCATGATTTCCGTTGATTCTGGTTTTGAGTGAATCCTACTTGGCCTAATTTCGGTTGCTGAGTGAATCATGCAGTGTTCCCCAACTATCATGCACTAAGACTTACTTAAGAAAGAGCAGTTGCGCTGCTCGAAGAAAACCTAGTGCATATTGTTTCCAGTACAGTGGAGTAGGTGCCAGTAATTATTTCAATACCGAGATTTAATTCGGTAATTGCAATTAATTATCTAATTCGAGTAGTACTATCCCAATTTTCAAAGTGTCAATGAGGCATTTGTAGGCACCCAAAATGACATCTAACTGCGATGTTTACAGCGACGTAATAATTGCGTAAAATTTTTTTCCAACTTGCAAAGAAACCTCACGAAGTATGAAAAATACCATGTAAGTGAACTCTCACCAACATCATAACCTGCGCCCTCAATAAGCTGATTGAAAGCAACTGCAGCACCTATCGCAAACACAAAGAGACAGCACGACACCTTGATAATGGTACGGAAGGAGCGCCAACAGCAGATTTCGCGGCTTTGCCGCTATTAGTTCCTCTAATTTGTACATCACACTTATTATCCATCTCTCAAGGCCGACTGATCACATTGATGATAAAAGCCCCTTGTTAATGCGGCCAAAGCACCGCTCTGTCCATGCACAAAATGTGAAAAGCGATGTCATTATCATCATCAGCTTGGCTACATACACTGCAGGGCAAAGGCCTCTCTTACACTTTTCCAACTACCCCTGACAAGTGCTAATCGTGGCCATGTTGTCCTTGTAAACTTCTTAATCTCATCTACCCACCTGACTTTCTGCCGCCCCCTGCTACACTTCCCTTCTCTTGGAATCCAGTCCATAACCTTTAATGACCATCAGTTAGCCTCCTCATTACATGCCCTGTCCATGCCCATTTCTTTTTCTTGATTTCAACTAAGATGTCACTAACTCGCATTTGTTCCGTCACCCAATCTGCTCTCTCTTCATCCCCTTAATGTTGCACACATCATTCTTCTTTCCAAAGCTCGTTGTGTCGTCCTCAATTTAAGTAGAACCCTTTTCGTAAGCCTCCAGGTTTCTGCCCCAGAAACGAGTACTGGTAAGACACAGCTGTTATACACTTTTCTCTTGAGGGATAATGGCAACCTGCTGTTCATGATCTGAGAATGCCTGCCAAACGCACCCCAGCCTATTCTTATTCTTCTGATTATTTCCGTCTCATGATCCGGATCAGCAGTCACTACCTGCCCTAAGTAGATGTATTCCCTTACGACTTCCAGTGCCTCGCTGCCTATTGTAAACTGCTGTTCTCTTCCGAGACTGTTAAACATTACTTTAGTTTTCTGCAGATTAATTTTTAGACCCACCCTTCTGCTTTGCCTGTACAGGTCAGTGAGCATGCATTGCGATATGTCCCCTGAGTTACTAAGCAAGGCAATATCATCAGCGAATCTCAAGTTACTAAGGTATTCTCCATTAACATTTATCCCTATTTCTTCCCAATCCAGGTCTCTGAATACCTCCTGTAAACACGCTGTGAATAGCATTGGAGAGATCGTATCTCCCTGCCTGATGCCTTTCTTTATTGGGATTTTGTTGCTTTCTTTATGGAGGGCTACGGTGGCTGTGGAGCCACAATAGATATCTTTCAGTATTTTTACATACGGCTCGTCTACGCCCCGATTCCGTAATGCCTGCATGACTGCTGAGGTTTCGACTTAATCAAATGATTTCTCGTAATCAATGAAAGCTATATATAAGGGTTGGTTATACTCTGCACATTTCTCTATCGCATGATTGATAGTGTGAATATGATCTATTGTTGAGTAGCCTTTACGAATTAGTAAATTTAGTAAATAGTTTGTAAGCAATGGACAGTAAGCTGATTTTTCAAGTCTTTGATGTCCCCTTTCTTATGGATTAAGATTATGTTGGCATTCTTCCAAGATTCCAGTACGCTCAAGGTCATAAGGCATTGCGTATACAGGGTGGCCAGTTTTTCTAGAACCATCTGCCCACCATCCTCCAACAAATCTGCTGTTACCTGATCTACCCCAGCTGCCTTCCCCCTTTGCATAGCTCCCAAGGCTTTCTTTACTTCTTCCGGCATTACTTGTGGGATGTCAAATTCATCTATACTATTCCCTCTTCGATTATCATCGTGGGTGCCACTGGTACTGCATAACTCTCTATAGAACTCCTCAGCCACTTGAACTATCTTATCTATATTAGTAATGACATTGCCAGCTTTGTATCTTAACGCATACATTTGATTCTTGTCTATTCCTAGTTTCTTCTTCACTGCTTTTAGGCTTCCTCTATTCCTGAGAGCATGCTCAATTCTATCCATATTGTACTTCCTTATGTCAGCTATCTTACACTTACTGATTAACTTGGAAAGATCTGCCAGTTCTATTCTAGCTGTCGGGTTGGAGGCTTTCATACGTTGGCGTTTCTTAATCAATCTTTCGTCTTCTGCGTTAGCTTACCGGTATCCTGTCTAACGAAGTTACCACCGACTTCTATTGCACAATCCTTAATGATGCCCATAATTCACTGCTTCAACACTGAGGTCCTCTTCCCGAGTCAAAGCCGAATACCTGTTCTGTAGCTTGATCCAGAATTCCTCTATTTTCCCTCTTACCGCTAACTCACTGATCAGCTTCTTATGTACCAGTTTCCTCCATTCCCTCCTCAAGCCTAGGCTAATTCGAGATCTTATCATCCTATGGTCACTGCAGCGCACCTTGCCAAAAAGCAATGTAATAGGCAAAGAATGTTTCAAAATCCCGACTTTGCTCGCACTGCATCAAAAGAGTGCGCGCAAAGTTATATTTTGCACCAGAAACTTGCTTCGTACCAAAGCCCAAATAAAGCGAGCATTTTATTTTTCATGAAAGCCTACACATGGTGCAAAAGCAGGTTCATGTCAAAAAATAAAAAGCGAAACAAACAGACCAGGAAGCGACTACTCATAGAGAAATGGCGAAACAGGGGGGGCTCAGTCCCCCCTCTCCCCGGGCACCTAGATCGTAGTCGGCGCCTACGATCTGATATTCCCTCAAAAAGAGGCACTGTCGGGTTTTGCTTGAGCAGTGTATCGTTAATGGGGAATAAGTCTAAAACTGAGGCACTGTTTCCGTCGATGCACTTTGGCAGTTTTACAAATAGGTTAAAGCATGGCAATGTTGACTATGTCAACATTGCAGTTAACATCGCAGTTGACAATGACAACAGCAGTTGATGTCAACAAGTGGTTCAGGGGAAACAAAGTGCATCAGGTAACTCATCTGCCCAGCTGGCATGCGAACGTAGAAATCTCCGACTGACAATAAATTGCTTTTACCATTTCTACGTACACACAAGAATTCATTAGGTCCCTGAAAGAAAACGCTTGTTGAACTTGGTGGGTGATAAGATGTCCCAACCAGAAGGTGGAAATCCTCTAAAAGAAATTGTACTATGCCACATTCTACATACGCGATATCTGGTAACCTCGTCACAGTCGCAGATTTGTGAAACGTAACTGCTACAGCACCGCCACAGGAGCCCCTATCTTTCCTTTAAATTCTGTACTCAACTGGTGCAATTTCCGAGTCGTTAATGTCACAGGGTTTTGAGTAATCACAATAGTTTCAAGGTCTGTCAATTTGTTGACATTATTGCTGTGGGTATTTATGTTCACACAACAAAGTTTTCTTTCGTTGCAACTTCCTTGTCATTTTGGCTGTGCACACACCTTTCTGTGTTTATGAAGAGGGACAATGTTATTTTCAGCAGTGTTTCATTCAAATAATTCATTGTCAATTTTGACTTTATTGTGAACCAGCCTCTTTTTTGCCCTTACGTCTCCCGTCGGCAGTGTTATCCCAAAGGTGTTTCCTAAGCTGCCTGGTTGCAGCTGAAAAATCTTCAGGAATCAATACACTGATTCCTTTGAGCTGAAAGCTATCTTTTAGCACCATAATTTTTTCGCGATGATTGAACTATTTCAGTATCAAAAGTCACAGTCTATTCGATTTCCTCGTTCCCAATATGTGAATTCTTTTGACAGATAGCACTTGCAAGCCCAGTTTGTTCCAAACTAGATGGTCAACCATGCTCTCTGTGAAAGATTCAGGCCTTTCCCAAACATTTTCAGGACTACCAAATATGATTAGATTATTTCTTAATAAACTGAAAATGAGACATCCACCCATAGTAGCAATTGCTTCAAAGGAAACATACGCGTTCCTCGAAAGAAAAGCCTCGTAGCTGAAGAAAAATTCGTTCTAGTCCGGGACTCGAACCCAGGACCACCGCCTTTCCGGGGCAGCCGCTCTACCATCTCGGCTAACGAGGCGGCTAGAAGATGGCAGGGCAAAGTCAAATTTATCGACAACTCGAAGCAAAGGCAAGAGTTTGGCGTAATAGTTCTGCGGAAGCCCACAAGGTGGAGAGAAGTAATTAATAAATGGAAAATAAGACATCCACCCAATCGTAGCAATTGCTACGAAGAAAACCCATACAGGTTCCTTGAAAGAAAAGCCTCGCAGTTGAAGAAAAATTTTGTACTTCGTATTTGGTAAAGTTGGGTATTATTTCTTCTGCCTCGGTCCTCGAGGTCAACTAAACTTCTTTCTATATAGGTCATTTTTTCACGAACTTCTTTCACCACAGCCAGAGGCGCCCTTGAGTTTTCTCTCTATTGTGTAAAATATTTGCTGCATGCTTTTTTGACCGTCAAGTAGCTGTAGTAAAACCGGTACAGCATTCGGACCAGGATTAGACTATGTCTCCACAAAGCATAAGCAAGGATAGTACAATGTTTCAAATGCACGTCAGAAAGCAGCAAACATAGTTGGGGGATGTCAGCTGGATCAAAAATCGGTTGCTAGAGTTGATGGTTGAATACGTCACTAACCTGCATGAAAAACGCAAGGGGGTTTGTCATGACATTGACAGATGGTCAGCTGACATGCCTACTAAAGTGTTGATGGCTCGCTGGTCTTCTTATGTAGGCCGAGGTAGAGGAGGACTACGACATCCAGTCAAGTGATCCAGACAGTGACATGGTTCGCTCACATCAGCGTGCATGCTCCGAAGTGCAGCTCCATTGCACAGGCTCCCGGGGATGGCTTTGGCGTGACTATGTGCGACATAGTCACACTCATCAACGTTCCCCCATAGAGTATCATATAACGCCTCCGACCTTGTAACAACCACCACTGCTGCTACCTTGCCAACTCAAGCAAACTTCGCATCATGCAGACTCGAACACAGCAATGTATCCGCACTTTTAATGAATGGGCTTCCAAATTGTCACTTTACGCTTCATATTATGGCTCCATGAACAGCAGCCAATGTCTAAGGCCATATTTTTGTGTACTGCACGCAGTGGAAACGATTGCAGGAGCCTGAAACACATCATGGTCACAATATTTTGGATATCACCTATCACTTTCTGGGGCGTGAAACCTTGCAAAAGAATAGCATTCGAGATGACTTTGTTATTCAGGAGAAGCTGTAGCGCCTCTCCTTCTCAAAAAGAAAAAAAGAGGAGTTGCGAAGCAAGCATCAAGAAGAAAAAAAAAAAAAGCCCCAGCGTACTTTATAAATGAAGCCATGTACAGAGAGCACAGGGCTCTGTAAGTTCACCTCTGCGGCTGTTGACGAGCTTACTTCTGGCTCGTCAGCAGCGCGTTTCATTTATTTAACACGCAGATAAGCTAGCATCATGCATGCGCGCTAGAATCTCGGGACCCACCCTGGGGTACGAGCAAGCCGCGAGGTACCACAGAGCCATTTATCCCTCGAGATAACACAGCATCAACGCAAGCGGACACCGATCAGACTGAAAGTGAAACCAACAACGCGAGCGTGGAAAGGCGCAGCGACGAATCGAACAGGCGGTAACAGACATAAGCCGGCTTTAAGGGGGGGGGGGGGGGGGCGTCCACACGTAAAGGGGGCAGCCGCTGTTCGGAACACAATGGCGGCTATCCCCTCAGGATGGGCCGGGCTCACAGAGGGGGCCAGACTGCCGTCAAGCCCGCCGCCACGGAAAATGACCACACGGATGCGAAATGTGGGCAGCGCTTAGAAATGCACCATTAGAACAGAATGCAATTTGCGTGAAACGCTTTTTTTTTTGTTTCCCGCAGCGCGCCCTTGTCGCACGCACTGGCGCCGTGTGTGAAGCGGCTGCCCGAAACGAGCAGACGACAGTAATTGCAGCAACAGTGGAGAGATGGCGCCACAGACATTCCCACGCTTCAACTTTTTTGGGCCTCGGTTAGCGTTTCCGGGAACAAGCGAGCGAAAGAGCTGGGTTCGTGTCGCGGAAGGCAATATCACCCATTAAAGGTTTGCAACTAACAGGTGACGTAGGTCGAATAGAACCCAAGCGGTGACATTGTGGTAAGACAGTGGAGACCCGTGGCCGCAGATGCGCGAGTGAATGTAGGCACGCAGCAACAGTAGTGTTTACTATGCATACAACGATAACGCAGCTGCTACCATGGATCCCGTAATGACGCGACAACAATGGCGGTCACAGTGCAAAGAGTGTCTATCCCGACTATGTAGCAAGCGCTCAAGACTTTTCTCCTGCCAGCAGAAAGACTCGCGAAAAAACGATGTCTACGAAGTACGTCTCAGCTGCTTACACACCGCGGCTCCCTTTTGCAGCCTAGTGGGAAAGCGTTTCCGAAAGCTACAGGAGTACAAATGGTAACGTCTACGAACATACTCTGAACAGGTGCTGCTGGATGTGGCGAACATGCACGCCGAAACGCATATTACATGATAAGTCAATGTGAAAAAGTGCATTCCAACGTTCGTCTCGACAGCATGATGCGATCTCTGCAGTGTGCTGCATTTGGCCCCTTAAGCCTAAGACATAGAGAAACACGAATCGCAAGGCCGTCGACTGCGCTGTCTTTCAAGCAGGTTCACGGGTGTGTCAGACGTTGTCAGACGTGCTCACGCAGTGTGTAATCGCAAGTGAAACTGCTTTCATGACAGCACAGCATAGGCACTTGTGCATGGAACCATCACCTAATTTAGCGCTGTCGCTACAACCAGCAGAGCAATTCAGACACTCAAGGACGCCAACAGACAACTGAAAAATGAATCTAAACGTGCAGCATAGGCAGAACTATCTCCATTCGTCAATGCTTGACATTTTCGCTTGAGCTAAATGGTTGTAGCAAGCGAAGCGTCAAGGCTCAAAACGCAGGCATGGTACAAGTCTGCTCACCTGAGCTCTGAAGAGCCGCAGCCTACGGTCGAGCATGCATGCCTTGTGCACGAAGTTGTGAGTAAATATCGCTCCCTCAGACGCAATCGGCTGTTCTTTTGATTAGCGAGCGCCCACTCAGCTACACCACCGATGCTTACGACTTGCTCGCCGAGCCGAATCACTTGAATCGTCTCCGGATGTCTTCTTTTGCTGAAAAATTACGAACGCACACTTCCAAAGTCACGCACCTAGGAACACTCTAGCGCTCCAAGCTCTCCAGGCACTTGGGAGAAACACATTCAAATGCTCGTACTGCACAAATGGCGGCCATTCTGTGTTTAACTGCGCGGGGCCCCCTTATCTACTTGCAAGGACGCTGCGCTGCCTAACACGTACATCTATACGGCTTGTTATATTGCAGTAGTTACGTTAAATGTAGTGCAATAGAAATAAGATAACTTTTGTATCTATGTGCACACTTTTCTTAAAACAAGAACGAAAGTAACGATACATAAATATTCAGTTTCGATGTCCGTAACACAGAGTGTTCTAGAATGTGGTTGAGTGGGGCGAGTGGCTGGGGTGGCGCATGCTTTGTGCACGCGACGACGAAAAATACTTTGGCGGCGCTGCGATCGAACTGGATTGGGCCTCAACAAAGTCGCGCCGTTGGAAACTGCTGGTGATCCTTCTCAGAAGGGTCATTCGTACTACTTCGTGCGCTGGTATATGCGTTCAGACAATTCAAACTGCGTTTATAATTAAATATGACTTGTATTCATGCCTTAGGAATAGGTGCCTTTCTTGGTTTCTTTGTTTCGTTTTTTTTTTAAGTGCCGCTCTGTGATTGCGCGTGCATTGCAACCGCAGTGCCGGCTTTCATTCTACTATGTTATCGACAGTTCCCTTTGGAGAACAATTATTTTTCTTGTTCTTCAAGCAGTATGCACCTCTCGTGTGCATTTTTGTGCATATAGTTTTCCATCAGTAGCTCGTGCGAGACGGAAAGACATATGTAAACTTCCTCCTTGCCGCTTCAAACAAATAAAACTTATGTGCCCCATCCGGCACGCTAGCTGTACTCAGATTTACAGGAAAAGAAGAAAAAACTGCAGTGCAACATTCTGTTCATGTTTCCGTCTTCCTCGCATAACAGAATGCGGAGTAATTAGTACGGGTTCTTTTATTGCGGTCGGACCTCAGGTGCTGAAAATAGTTTTAGGAAGCCATTATATATGGTATTCGTTGGTTCGTAAGCCGCGTAAAATTTTTGCCCAGCTCCATGCTTTTAACAAAAAGGAAAAAAGCGGCGCCTAATAGCGGATATGGCGTTGCGCTGCTAAACTCGAGCTCACAATTGGTTCAAACCAGCCTGTCGCGAAATTCTATTGGAATGAAATGAAATAAAACACTCGTACTTCTGTTAAGGTGCACGTTAAAGAACCCCAAGTGGTGAGAACTGAAGGGTGGCTGTCTCATAATCATGTCGCCAGACCTAACACGCCCGAACTTGTTCAATTAAAAAAAAAATTACCGATGATTACGTTACTTCCTAATGCGAAATTTGAGCGCAGCAAATAAGCTGTTTCACCTTTTCGATAGATTGAGGCAAAGAAATCGAGCAACACATGTATGCGCTATCACATAATTTTTTTTTTATTTTTCACACGTATTCCTTTAACAAAGACTCCACTAACAGTTCTTGACAGTCATGAAGGAAGCTTTGTGGTCGGAGAAATAGACTGATATATGTTCGACTTGGTACACCAATGCTTGATTCTCAAAGACGAGATCTATACAAGTGCCTCGCGAGGTTGTCACAGCCGTGGGACGCGTTACGAGCGAGAGGAACGGGATGTTCTCCCGCATAAGTGTTAGGAAATTGCTGTTTGTCTTTATGTCAACATTAAAGTCCCCCACTACTAACATCGGTGTGGATCGATGGACGGTTAATGCGAGTTGCAGGAAGTGCACGACGTCTTTCGTGAGTGCGGTAGCGGACTCACGAAAGCGGTATCAGTCGGTCGCTGCTAGCGCTGGGGGGATGAAAGGGGGGCGGAGCTGGTTACGAGGCCGACGACAACGCCGACGACGACGCGAAACCCAGGAACGGACGCCAAAGAGCCATTTGTGTAGCCAGCCCTCCTCCACAGTCTCTCCTCCTCCCTTCCATCATCCTCCCTCGCCCGGAGAGCCGACAGCGCGCATGCGCGGCGGCGGAGCAGATTCGTCGGCGAGCTGGTTACGAGGCCGACGACGACGACGACGCGAAACCCAGGAACGGACGCCAAAGAGCTGCGCTCTAAAATAGAAGGTAGCTGCGTCCTTCGGCTTTCTTCTAGGGGTGTAAACGAAAGAAATTATTCTCGAGTTTGCTTTCTGAGAAAAACATGTTGCGCTTATCTCATATTCCGTGCCTAAATGTAATGCCGTTCCCAAACATACGTCCGCTCAACTGAACAGCTTCTGCGTTAAATACGGCTGCTTTCATTGATCCGGTGCAGCATTACAAGGAAAACAATTAAGCAATTAAAGGAACGGTATGCCTCACATATATATATACACGTAGATATATTTGTAGATTTGCTGCGTTCGTTGAAGATAAATGTGGTACCACACCGGGCACCCAGTTTTAATGGGTTCCATATATGGTGAGACTGTCAGAAAAATGGTTTCCTTGCCAGAATCAAGTTGGCATGCAGATTTCCAGGCTGCCCCAAAACATATTGAATGACAGAAAGGCAGATGCCATATTAACAGCCGTGCTCTCTCTCGGGAACAAGTGCGCCTCTGCGCAATCGACAGCCACGACGCTCCAGCAGCACAATCATTCGGAATAAGAGTCCTCACTTGCTTCGACCCTTCCCCTTCGAATGCTGTTAAGCGTTACATTTGAACGGAAACGGTTATTAGATCTTTTTTTTAATAGTGAATTTTGAAGTCAAATACGATTTGAATAGCAAATACCATTCGAATAGACTGCATGTTTCTACTTCGCCTGCTGGCAGGTTGAAGGAGATCGCCAGACAAGCCACGGAGCTCACATTGGTAAAAACATTCCGGTCTCCCCGATTCAATCTGAGCACATAAGCAATATCTTTTCCATAACACTGTCGTTCACATTAACGTCCAATAATTACCTTGCTTCCTTTTCTCGGAAAGTAGATTGGTTCACCTGCAGGACTGTAGCTTTTAAAAGAAACACGCTTATTCCGGTCGGGAGTTTTCACTTTTTAAATGAGCGCGCTTATAATATTTGACAATTTTTCTCTTACATATATGTCGTGGATACATATGCTTGCGTATTCTTAGATTTACCTAGAAGTGCATTGGTCACTGCATCTCTTCGTGCCATGCAGTCAATAAACTTAATTTATTCCACTATAATATTGTTTTCTGTCATCATTGTCGATATTCAATCATCGTTGCCGATATTCTACCAACAAGAAACGCGCGTAAAATGACACGATATCAATAAAATTTTCTTACGTAGCTTCATGTTGCAGATAGGCAACTTCTGTGGCAAAAATTACGTGTTACTTTTAGGAAACAATATTAAAAATAGCAGTTTCCCTGCCTACAACTACAAGCAAGTAAAAGCATCCATACATTTGCTGCATCTGCGAGAAAAACTGGGCGTCCTCCAGCGTCCGCGCTCTCGCTAGCAGACGACGCGTCAGAAAACGACAGCAAAATTGAAGACGTCGTCTTGCATGCCTGAAATATATATATATATACGTGGCAAAAAGGTGTCAGTATAAATGTGAAGTTCGAATAAAGCACCATTATTAATTCTGAGAAATGTGCGTCAGCTTTTAACGACTATACTTCACCTCAGTTTTCTCCAACACTAATGACGTTCCCATTGAACCAATACCACCACTTTCATTAAAATTAATGCCCTACATCAGGATCAACCCTGATGGCATATGTAGCCTCATTAATTCACTGAAACTAACCACCTCATCTGGGTGTGATGACATTAACGCCAAAATACTTGTTAACGCCAGTAACATTTCTAGCCAGGTACTACACCTAATATTTACGCAATCCTTAAAGACAGTGAACTTGCCCGACGGCTGGAAAAAGGCCCATATCGTACCAATCTTTAAGACTGCAGCGACCGCTCCAGTGCTATAAATTATCGCCTAATTTCTCTGACCAGCATTCCTTACAAACTACTAGAACATATATAATCTCATCCAACCTAATGGCTCACCTGGAATCTATCAACTTCTTTTACCCTCACCAGCAAGGCTTCAGAAAGCTATTTTCACGCGAGACCCAACTCGCCGATTTCACCCATGACTTTCTGTAATTCATGGACCTTCATTGCAGATTGATGCCATTCTCTTGGATTACTCGAAAGCATTGGACCGCGTTTCCCACAATCACCTACATCAAAAACTCGCATCTATCGGAATCCCAAATAGCTTGCCTACCTGGCTTGAACGCTATTTAAAAGGGCGTACACAGATAGCTTACCTCTGCAAATAACCGTAATTCGTCCCTTAGCAGCGTAACATTGGGTGTGGCGCTGGTTTATCGCCTCTACTTTTCCTCATTTACATTATTACTTGCTAACAATAAGAATAAATTACTTCTTTTCGCGGATGACTGTGTCCTATACTCCCCTATTAAAGGCTCGAATGACATCACCGCACTACAACAGGATCTCGATTCCAATGAAACTTATAAATTCAGCTCCTATCATCATGTCTATACCTCGGCGTTAACATGACATCGACACTATCATGATCAACTCATATTAACACCATCTGTTCTAATGCTTCACGTGCCTTTGGATATTCAAAACGTAACATGAAAGCCGCATCACCAGAAATAAAAAAGCTAGCATATCTAACATTCGAACGTCCGCACTTAGAATATATATGCATCATCTATCTGGCACCCTTCCGAATCATATCTTACCTGTGGCGTGGAAGCAATACAAAATCGCGCTGCTCGGTTTATAACTTCCAATTACTCTCGTGAAACCAGCATAACCGCAATAAAACGTACACTTGAACTACCATCGCTTAATTTCTTCCCGCTGGATCATCTCTCGTCTCTGCTTGCTTCACACCTTTTATTACCATCCACACTCCATGCATTCTCTGTTAAATCCACCCAAGGAGGTTAATATAACCTCCTTGAATCCACCCAAGGAGGATATATAGAATTCTATATATCCTCCTTGAATCCACAATTACGTACTTCTCGTTTAAGCCACAGTCGGCACACATTAACACCCGATCATCTGTCATGAGCACTTCATTCTTCCCTGAAGCAATAACCCATCGGAACAGTCTGCCAGAAGATATCGTGTCATGCACTGACCGTAAAACGTTCCGCGAAATGTTAAATAACCACACCGGTTAATTACCGTTACCCACCCTTACTCCAACACGATGTTCCCCCTTTTCACAATTGTTCATGGCTTGTTTTTGTTTGTTGTTGTTTTTTAATGCTCTTTACATATGTTCTAACATTCTCACAAGGATTAAAGCCATCCCTTATGTAATGCTTCCGGGTCCTTAAGGTGAAAATAAATGAAATAAGAGAGTACGTGTGCAATCGGTCTTAGCGCCCGCAGCGAAACTTCGATTATACCGCGTAGCGCGTCTCCGCCTCAATGGATGGATGAATGGATGGAATGTAGGAGCGTCCCCTTTGGAACGGGGCGATGGCAGTTGCCACCATGCTCAGATTTTTATTTTGCCTTTTATTTTTATCTGTGTTGTGTGTTATTGAATTTCTCGATTTTCTTTAAATACGTCTTCCTCCCTTTTAACCTTATGTCACCTCTCTGTTTTTGAGCCACCAATCCTCCAATCGCCTTTTGCTAATTTCCACCGCACATTTATTTACATGACTATCATTATCTCTGAACCCTAGGGCCTCAGGAAGGGTGACTGTGGCCGCATCGACATCGGGATTGATACTATCACATTTTAGTATGAGGTGTTCCATTGTCTCTACATATTTACCACACACAGTACATGTGTCTTTTTCTTCGTTAAATTTCTTTTTATAGCTCCGCGTTCTAAGACATCCTGATGTAGCTTCAAAGAGTAGGGCACTGCCTCTTGAGTTATCATAAAACGCTTCCTTCCTGATCTGCTGTTTCCAGTATCGATATAGTTCTACACTATGCTTCTTTTCATCTGTTTCATCAATTCAGTTCGCTCGCAGCGCCCTCGCAAAATTTTTCCACACTCGGCGCCTCAGCGGGGAAGCGCCGCTCAGCCCACTCGACCATTGCACACTTTGCACTGACCATAGTATTTGTTTAGATGGTGGTGGTGGTGATGTTGAAGCAGGCGGGGTTAGCCTGGCATACATAGCCGGCAATTGTCCCGCCTGATCCTCCTTCGAGTTGAGATCAGGGGTGTGTCACCAGCTGTCGATGAGCCCCGTGTCTTGCAGGAAGGCTATCAGCAGTCGTTGCGCTCTCTTCCTGAATGCCGTGGGCCCTCCGGGGAAAACAACGTCCTCAAACGTCCTGTGCGTGAGACCGCTTTTTTGTAGCTTGTCGACCATCGCTTTTCTTTCTGTGTCAAACTGCTGGCATAGCCAAATGAAATGTTCGATGTCGCCAATGTCACCACAGAAAACACAGAGTGGGGAAGCGCGAAGCCCAGTCTTGAATAACCAAGCTGGGTTGTACGCGGAGTCGGTCCTGATGCGGTATAGAAGCGTCGCTTGTTCGCGTGTAAATCCATGAGTCACACAGGGTTCGTGTGGATGCTTGTGCATCTCTCTAAAGTGAAGGCGGATTGCACCCTTAGAGTTTTGAAAAGGTTTTGGAGCTTTCACTTTTGGGACACATGTCAGCGCTAGGCGTGCAAGGGCGTCAGCTTCCTCGTTTCCATCAATTCCTACGTGTGATGGAATCCACTGAAACCTTACGTTAAATCCTTTGCTCGTTAGGTCGTCAATCAGTGCCAGAGACTGCCTTGTAAATTTCTCTAGAGGTAGGCCCCGTTGTAATCTCTGTAATGCTGACTTGGAATCCGTCAGCACCACGACATCACGTGCAGAAAAGGCCCGTAGTTTACGCAAAGCCGCGGTGATTGCGGCGCTTTCTACTGTTGTAGAGGAAACTACGCGATCCAGTCGGCCAGACCATTACACATCAAGGGATGGTATGCAGAATGCCGCTGCACAGCTATCTGTTTGTGCGCACACCGAACCGTCTGTGTGTACTTGTAGGTGGCTTTGAAACACAGTGCTCAAGTGGTTCAGCACAATAAACTTGGCTTCGGCAGTTGAAATGGTGCGTTTCGTCGGTAGGTGGGGTACATGAAGGCTGCACGTAACGTCCGGAAAAGACCATGGCGGGTCAAGGCGGCTTTGTTTAGGCCATTCCAATCCTAAAAATCGGAAGGTGTTCAGCGCCGCATGAAAATGTGAGCGAGTTCTTGCTCTTAGCCGCCGGAGAAGCGCCGTGCCTGCGCGTGACTCGCCCAGCCTTAATAGCTGCGTCAGCAAGGCCTGAGATGCCAAGAGGCGGAGTGGGAGAGACTCTGCCTCATTAGTAACTTTCTTGTTTGAAGCCGCCGTTGGAACTCCCATCGCCAAGCGAAGTCCCTTTCTGTGCACTGCCTCCAAGCGCTCGAATTGACTCGATGACGGTGATATCAGAGGGAGCTGATAGAGAATGCGGCTTGTTATCAGTGCAGCGTTCAGTTTAAGCATGGATATAGGATTGTTTCCCCAGCGTACACCTGCCAATCGACGAAGTGCGTTGATTCTTTGCACTGATGCGGCCACAACACTTTCGACCGCACCACGCCATAGTAGCTTGTTGTCGATGGTGACGCCCAGGAATCGAACATGAGTTGCACGAAGAATTGAATGCCCTCTGATATTCAGCGTCAGACGTGTTGACTTGCGTCTCACTTCCGGGAAAAGCATGAAGGCAGATTTTTCTGCTGATAAAGACAGGCCAAGCGTCGATAAGTGCCGATGGATAGTGGATTTGCGGCCTGGGCTATCCGGGCCAAACGTTTGTGTTGGTACCCCGAAATCCAAATGCAGATGTCATCTGCGTAGATGGACATTTTAACTGCCGTCCGACCTACTTTCAGGGCATCTGGGAGGCTGGCCATGGCAACGTTAAAAAGCAAGGGAGACAGGACACTTCCTTGTGGGACGCCGAGGGAAATTCGTCGTTTGTCACTCATTACACTTCCGAGCTTAACTTGGACACATCGGTCACTGAGAAATGCATGGACGAATCGAAGAGCATTTCCAGGGACGCCCATGGCTCGCAGTCCGTTGATGATGCCTGTGTGAAGCACACAGTCGTATGCCTTGGCAACGTCCATAAATATGGCGAGTGTGGAAAGGCCGTCTACGCGATGGTGCTCGATATGGCTTAGTAGATCCAAGACACTGTCCTGGGCACTCAACCGTGGACGAAATCCGGTCATACATGATGGCAGTCTGTTTCCTTGCTCAAGATACCATGTTAACCTCGTAGATATTAGTCTTTCCATCAACTTTGATACGCATGATGTGAGCGATACTGGCAGATATGAGGTGAGGTTTGCAGGATTCTTTCCGGACTTGAGCACTGGCACCACCCATGCTGTCTTCCACGCTTCTGGGATCTCTCCTGTGCTCCAGACGTGATTAAATATGTCCAGAAGGGCTCGTTTTCGTTCATATGGCAGATTTGTCAGCATCTGATTGCTGATCGAATCGGGACCAACAGCACAGCGTCTTCTTAATTTGCTAAGCGCCAAATCCAACTCACGAAAGGTGAACGGCGTATCCATGGTATGGAATGCTGCATACAATAGAGGGTTCGATACTCCTGCTGATCTGCCAGATGTGTATACGTCTGCAAAATCTTCTGCAAGGGTTTGCAAATCTTTTCCGTTTTCGTTCCGCTCTCCTACGCGCTGCGCAGAGGTTCTTTAGTTTCAAATCAGGAGTAGGGAAATGGTCTGGCAGTTTCAACATTGAGGTAGCCACTCTCTTGCTCCGCAGCATATCTGCGAACAGCTCACCAGGGGATTCATCCAACGCTTCTCTGTATGTGTCCCAGCAGGTCACAGCACAGAATTGTCGCCCAGCAGTGTGAAATCCGGTGATGGTGGTGAATATCGGAAAGTGGTCACTGCCCATCCTGTCTGGGGCCGTTGTTGACGATACGACAAGGTCTGTAGAATGGATCACGAGGTCTATGGCACTCCATGAATTTGGTGGTCTGAAGAAAGTTGGTTTGCCATCGTTCGCGATACATAAGTCAGCAGCATCCGTGGCTGCGACAAGTTCCTTGCCTCGGTAATCTGCAGTTTTATCTCCCCAAAGCGAATGATATGCGTTAAAGTCGCCACAGATTATTATAGGAGAGGGGCAACGAATGCAAAGGTCCTTTATGAACGCCTCCATGGAGACCTTCCTGCGCGGACTTATATACAATGACACCACACTGAGTTTTCGTTTTCCTAGGCACACTTGCACAGCGGCGACTTTCAAGAAGGTAGAACAAAGGTCTTGCACTGGTAAGGTGACGTGAGGTATTTCTCGCCTGATGTATATCATGGCACTTCCGTTTGCAAACGATGGTATACTCGGACTTTCATGTCTGATGTACCCTGGGATCGTCCTTCCATTTGGGACACCGGCCTCCGAGAGGGCTAGAATTGGTATAGGTATGTCTCGAAGGAAAAGGCTGAGCTCAGAAAGACGCTGTAGAAGCGGGCGAGAAGCTGCCATTATGCTACTGAGGGTACGGGGAAGTAGAGCAGATTATTACTGACTCGAGAGCCAGCACTGCTTCCAACATATACTTCGTTGAACTAGCCGGCATCTTCGCGACGTGGGAACGTTGTGCCGTGAACAAGGCGCGTATCACATGCCGGCAGTTTTCCTGCTGACTGTTGCCAAGTGGTACTTGAGCTCGGTTTACTGCGGCCGCATAGGTGCGTTTTTCGGACTCTTTTCGAACAGGTTTCTCAGCCGCTGTGACCGTTTGCGTTGGCTCAATAACTTCGTTTATCGGTGTGAGACGCGGGAAATGAGATGCGTACTCTGTTTCCAAACCAGTTAGTTGTGGCGCTCTGGACGTCTTCTTCGTGTTCGATGGTGCGCTTGCACTCTTTGGACCCATAACAAACAACTTATTTCTCCGCTGAGCAGCTGTCCGCGCAGGACATCGACCGTAGCTAGCAGGATGGTCACCGCCGCAATTTGCGCACACAAAGTTGTCTTTACTTGCACAAGTCTTAAAGTGATGAGGTCCTCCACAGCGCTTGCACCTCTGTTCCCCACGACAGTACTTAGCGATATGTCCGAAGCGCTGACACTTAAAACAGCGTGGTGGTGTATCCACGTAGTCGATAAGCTCGTGTCTGGTAAAACCAAGGTTGATCTTCTCCGGGCGTTCAGAATTTGGAGCAAATGTGAGAAATGTGAGGTTTGGACCCGACGGGTGATTCTTCTTGCATGTAATACTCCCTGAGGTCTCAGGTAGGTGAGCAGCTCTTCATCCGAGTACCATTTATGGACTCCTCTAACAACGCACGTGTTTTTCATATAACTGTGCGGAACACGGGCAGATATGTCTATGCCGCCGATATTCTTGGTCTCTAGAAGGACGCTGGCTTGTCCTTCTGTCTCTACATCTAATAGCAATGCTCCCTGTGCTGTGAAGTGGCTCTTCACTGGTGCTCCACCGAGGATCGTTTCAAGCTCAGAATACAAGGCAATAGGGTTTACTTGCCTTAGATCAGCTCTTTCGGATGTTGCAGTGATTAACACTGGAATGCCCTCCACCCTGTCTTTACAATGCCGCACAATTCGGAAACCACCCTCGTCCATGTCCAGGTCTGAAGGGTTTGCCACGTTGTCGTCCTCGAGGATAGTTGACTCGTCTTCAGATTCACCAGTGTCTTGTCGTTTGAAGTCAGGCTCGCTTGTACAAACCAGCTGACGTTTCTGACCCGGTGTCAGCCCTTGGGAGGTCATGGCGGGGTGCTCGTCAGTGCCAGCTTGGTTCCTTCTAGCACCTTGTGAGGCGGCGGGTGGTGCAGCACCCGTCGGTCTCCGATACGGAAGGTACCTTTTCGAGTCGACCGACGTCTTGAACCGTTCTGACCAGTAATACTAGCAGAAAATAACTAAAATAACGATAAATGTAGGCAGAGCTACTCAGACAGGCTAGCAACAGATTCGTCGTCGTCTTCTTCTTTAGAAACTGTGTGACCTTAACTGCAGCGTACTAGAATACTTTGTAGTTCACTGTACCTTGACTATGCGCGCGTCTATCGTACAAAAACACGTCACGTGACCTGATCCTAGGTGCCTAGGGACATAATCGTTTAGGGATTTTTGAGAAGGCACGATAGGTGTTCTGGGCTTTAGTTCTGTGGCGATAGTGGCGCCGAGCGACGCCGTGGCGTGTTCGTCCTCGGCGTGATCATCGTAATTCCATAGATCGTTCTCTAGACAGCTCTTTATTCTATGACCGCGCGTTGTTTAACATTGCTCATGTGATTGTGCTTGCGTTGCTTGTGTGCTGGTTGTAGGTTCTGTGTTACTTGGCGGAAAGCCGTGATCAGTGGTAGTGCGGCTTTGGCCTTGGTGAGCTCTGGCAGTACAGAATCTGCGTTGTGTGACTCGTGCTTCCTTCAGAACCCGGCGGTGGTGACAATTGAAATGTCGAAGTACGCCTAGCGCCTCGGCAGCGAAGTTTTGCGAACCGCGATGTGGCGTCGCCGTGTCCGACTTTGCTTAACAGTCATCGAGGAATGTGCTGCTCGCTACAAGTCATGTAAATGCAACTGCGTCGACCGCCCAGTGTTCAGCGCTGAATGTGTGTTTGGTGTGCTGTGCTTGAAACGAGTGGTGCAGCCGTGCAGCGGGCGTGGTGGAGGAGCAGAGTGGCTTAGGTGCTCCATTGGTGCGTTCACAGACATGTGCTCACGTTTTGGTCTCATTAGCGACTGTCGCGGGAGTGTGGTGCGCTACTTGCCTAGTATGAATATATATATATATATATATATATATATATATATATATATATATATATATATATATATATATATATATATATATTGTTGCGCGCTAAGCAGACCGTTTGTAACCCTTACGGATGAAGGGGACCGTTTACTTTAAGTCGCGAAGGTGAGCGCAAGAGCGGTCAGCTGGTTTATCCACTGAGCGTCGTCCTCTTCTTCCTTCCTCCACTCGGGACCGCAAGCACGTTCACTGGTCTTCGTTTTCTTCATGCGTAACATTCCTCTCGTCCCAGACGAAGCCCGCCGGGCGAGTCAATCCATGTGTCTTGACGTGAACAATTTCAAGCGGGCGACATGGACCACCTGTGTCTTGGCAGCTCTTCTACCCCTCGCCGTGAGGCGAGCTATGTTATACGTGACTTCCGTGAGTCTGTTAATAATCACAAACGGTCCATCGTAGGTGGCCAAAAGCTTTTGGCATAACCCGCGTTTCCGTACTGGAGTCCACAGCCAGACTAAATCACCAGGGCGATAGGTTACCGGGCGGTGGCGACTGTCGTAGCGTGCTTTTGATCTGTCCTGCGATGCCAAAGTGCGCAAACGAGCAATACGACGAGCTTCTTCGGCGAGGCAGAGAGTCTCGGCGACAGAGGGATTTTCGTGACTGCAGAAGGGGAAAACAGTGTCGATTGTGTACCGGGGTGGCCGTGCGTACAGCAGGAAGAAAGGGCTATAGCCGGTGGTGTTGAACGCGTACGTGATAAAAGGCAGTACGTCATCCCAGTTCTTGTGGTCGGATGAAACGTACATAGATAGCATGTTTACAATTGTTCGGTTGGTGCGCTCCGTCAGCCCATTCGTTTGTGGATGGTATGGTGTCGAGTGACGCAAGTGGGAATCACACAAACGAAGCAGCTCCTCTACGACGTCTGCTGTGAATTGTCGTCCACGGTCGCTGATGATCACGCGAGGCGGACCATGTCGCAGGATCACATATTGCAGCAGGAATGTTGAAACGTCAGTGGCAGTTGCGGAGGGCACGGCCGCCGTCTCGCAATAACGTGTGAGGTAGTCGACGCAAACAACTATCCAACGGTTTCCCTTGGCTGATTTTGGAAATGGGCCTACGAAGTCAATGCCCACTTGTTGGAAAGGCGTGCTTGGAGGCGGGATCGGCTGCAGAAGACCTGCTGGAGCAGTAGATAGTGTTTGTGGCGCTGACACTGCATGCAGCTGGCCACATACGTCTCAACAGATTGTCGCATTCCAGGCCAATAAAAGCGTTCCTGAATCCGGTAGAGCGTCCTCGCCGAACCTAGATGGCCAGACGTAGGGTCGTCGTGCATAGCACTCAGAATCACTGTGCGAAGGCTCTCCGGCACCACTAGGAGAAAACGTGCGCCAGTGCTGGAAAAGTTCTTCTTATAGAGGAGTCCATCACGTACACAGAACTGGTTTGCTGTCGTCGAGGCGGTCGTAGAGGTGAAGAGCGGTGTTAATTTATCGTCTTTTCGCTGTTCGGTTTTGAAGCAGTCGACGTCTGGAAAACGCGGCGACACAGAAGCCACGAGGTGATCGAAGTCGTCGGCGTCACAGTCCGTAGTACGAAGTGGCATACGCGAGAGACAGTCCGCATCAGCGTGTCGTCGACCACTCTTATAAGAGACGGTGAAGCTGTATTCTTGCAGTCGGAGCGCCCAGCGCGCAAGGCGGCCACAAGGGTCACGAAGATTCACGAGCCAGCACAATGAGTGGTGGTCGGTGACCACTGTAAAGGGGCGTCCATACAGGTAAGAACGAAACCGCTGAACCGCAAATATTACCGCGAGGCATTCTTGTTCCGTCACAGTGTAATTCTGCTCGGGCCGACTTAATGAGCGGCTTGCATATGCGATCACGTGTTCGCGATCACCGTAGCGTTGAACTAGGACGGCACCAATACCTATGCCACTGGCATCCGTATGGAGTTCTGTCGGAGCTGAAGGACTGAAGTGTTGAAGAACCGGTCGTGACGTCAGCAGGAACTTCAACTGACGAAAAGAAGAGTCGCACTCCGGAGTCCACTCAAAGGGGGTGTCCTTTCGTAGCAGGCATGTCAGCGGATACGCAACGTCGGCGAATTTAGGAATAAATCGGCGGAAATAGGAACAAAGCCCCAGGAAACTACGGAGCTCCTTGACACAGCGTGGTGCACTGAACGCTTCAACGGCTGCTGTTTTCTGAGGATCAGGGCGTATGCCATCCTTGTCGACGAGGTGCCCAAGCACAAGGGTTTGGCGGTCTCCGAAGTGGCATTTCTTAGAGTTTAAAACTAGACCAGCGTTTCTGATGCAGTTCAGGACAATATCTAGACGCGAGTTGTGTACGCTGAAGGTGCGGCCAAAGATGACGACGTCGTCGAGGTAGCACATGCAGATGTTCCATTTCAAGCCACGCAATACAGTGTCCATAAATCTCTCGAAAGTTGCCGGAGCGTTGCACAATCCAAATGGCATCACATTAAATTCGAAGAGCCCGTCAGGGGTTACAAAGGCAGTCTTCTCCTTGTCGTCAGGATGCATCGGAATTTGCCAATAGCCGGATCGTAAATCTACTGAGGAAAAGTAAGAAGCGGAATGAAGGCAGTCTATTGCGTCATCAATACGTGGGAGTGGGTACACGTCCTTTTTTGTTACAGCATTCAAACGGCGATAGTCGACGCAAAATCTCCAAGATCCATCTTTTTTTTAAACAAGAATCACTGGAGCTGCCCACGGACTTGCTGACTCTTGTACGACTCCCTTTTTCATCATTTCGTGCACTTGTTCGTTGATAATCTGGCGCTCTGATGGTGAAACACGATATGGCTTTTGTCTAATCGGATTTGCCGAACCCGTGTTGATGGTATGGCGCGTTCGAGACGCAGGGATCGCAGGTATATTGTCCTTCTGCGCAAAGTCGAATACCGAAACGTGCTTCGAAAGCACACCCACTAACGTTCGGCGTTCACTCGTGCTGAGCGATTTATTTACCATCGACAAAAGGGCCGTTTCCGAACTGTGGCCATCGGGTTCTTCCGGCACATCTGTAAGTCCAGCCACTGATAAGGACGCGTGTTCCCTGGAGAAGGCCGTTATCTGATAGTATAACGGGCTCCTTAGAACAGTTTACGGTCCATAAGCCAGTGCGTACGCCTTTGATCGACACCACACAATGTGGCACCAACACATTCTTCTTCATACAGTTAAAGTGCATCGGTTCTACGGTAGCTTCGAAGCAGTCGGAATCGGCGCCGCAACAGACAACGGGAACGCAAACGGTAGATGATGCAGGTATGACCGTATCACCACAAACACACAATGCAGTTTCGCGATCTACAGGGTTCTCCAGGAGTCCTGATGGAATCCTACCACTTAAGAATACTTTTCCTGTGCGGCAGTCGAAAGTAGCACCACACTCCCGCAAGAAGTCCATGCCGAGAATAACATCATGAGTCGACCGAGGAATAATTACAAACTCTGTCGTAATAACATGGCCTCCCAAAATACGTCAGCACTACACACACCAATAGGTCGCAACGGCTCACCACTCACTCCACAGAACTTTGAATCTTCGTCCCATTTAAACAAAACCTTTCGCCCTAACACGTGTTTAAAAGAGACACTCATGACCGAAATTGTTGCGCCTGTGTCCACCAGAGCCATCACAGGTACATTATCTACAAGCACGCGCACTTTGTTTTTCAGCATCAACACAGGAGGTATTTCTGTCAGTAGCACGTCTCCAGCGACCTCACCTCCATCGGCCGCGCTAGCTAGTTTTCTGGTGACGAAGGGGACGCGGTGCGACGCAGCGGTGAGGGAGAACGGGGAGCACGACGTTGCGGTGGGGGTGTCAAACTTCTGTCAGATGCTGGGGAGCGATTCCGGGAGCTGCTCGGCCAATACTCATCGCCAGACGATACGTGTGCTGGCCACGGGGCGCCGTGTGGCCGTTCGGAGGGCCGAGAAAACTCTGACGGCTGGCCATACCGTGCACGTGGTCATACGCTGGTTGCAAAACCGCGATATATGACCCGGGACGCCACAGGAATAACACACCGGGAGAGGTCGAAACCTTGGTCGTTCGTCGATGAAGCGGATATTACCATTTTCCCGCGTGTAGTGGGTTGGTTCGTGGCGTGTGTCACGAGGATACATCGGGCGTCGAGAAGGCGTGCGCTGAGTGCGTTGGTCATAGCGCGGAGTCGGCGGGCGTGTTGTCATCCTCGACTGTGGGGCTGCGCTGTACTCCACGGCCGCTGCGGTAACCATCGGTTGCCAAGGGGCCGAATGTTGCGCCGTCATAGCCTCTCGCGACGTGGACACGCCATGGTGGTCAACAGTCGAATGCAACAACCCTTCGCGGCGGGAAAGTTCCTCGCGGACAATCTGTCGGATGGTCGAAGGAAGGTCGAGGCAAGGACTCGTGTCCACACTGGCAACCGTCGTAACGTTTGCCAACCGACCAAACTTTGGCGCAATCCGACGCATCTTGAGCGTTTCAAAAGTTCTGCAGTGCCGAATGACGTCGGACACAGAACTGAGGCTCTCCTTTCCAATTAGAAAATTGTAGACATCCTCAGCCACTCCTTTCAGCAAATGTCCAACTTTATTTTCTTCCGACATGCGAGCATTGACCACCTTGCACAGCTTTAACACTTCTTCGATGTATGTTGTGCATGTCTCACCTGGTAGCTGCGCCCGTTGCGACAGTGTCTGCTCCGCACGCTTCTTTTTGGCGACTGAGTCCCCAAAACACGCCTTTAACTCGTCAACAAAATGTTCCCACGTCGTAAGCGCGTCCTCGTGGTTCTCATACCACACGAGTGCGGTATCGGTCAGGGAGAACACCACATTGGTGAGCTGAGCGGTTGGATCCCACCCGTTGGATTTGCTCATTCGTTTGTAGTGGACGAGCCACTCGTCGGCATCTTCCCCCGCTTTGCCTCCGAAGGTGGGTGGAACTCGGTAGTATGGCAGTGGACTGCTAGGCGCTGCCCTCGGAGTGGCTCCTTCTTCTGGCATGTCGAAGATGGTCACGGCTGATGGCGGGAGGCCGGCAAGTCGACGGCTTCGACGAAGCTGCGGCAGTGGTGGTTCCGTTGTTGTGAGCGGTACCCAGCACCTCCACCACTTTGTTGCGCGCGAAGGAGACCGTTTGTAACCCTTACGGATGAAGGGGACCGTTTACTTTAAGTCGCGAAGGTGAGCGCAAGAGCGGTCAGCTGGTTTATCCACTGAGCGTCGTCCTCTGCTTCCTTCCTCCACTCGGGACCGCAAGCACGTTCAGTGGTCTTCGTTTTCTTCATGCGTAACAATATATATCATTTGCATGACGACCGAGTTGAAAACGAGGCATATGTCTGTGTTCTTTGCATTTGTGTGTTGTAAGTTACTTTCTATGGGGGAACCGGCGCTGCAGTTGGATGGATGGATGTTATGAGCGTCCCCTTTGGAACGGGGCGGTGGGTTGCGCCACCAAGCTCTTGCTACTATGCCGCCAAATATCCTACCTATGTTAACCAATGAAAAAATAAAAAAATAAAACACTATGAACTACCACGTCCAAATTTTCTGATCCCCTATTGCGAACTGTGTTTTTGTACGTCTCCGTCTTCTGTCGTTTCCCTACTTTTCTTCCACCAATCCTCCAATCGCCTCTTACTAATGTCTATAGCGGACCTTTTTGCTTTACCACTGCTCCCGCTGAACCCAAGGGCTTCAAGGAGGCCAGTGGTGCCTAAATCAACCGCTGGGTAGACGTCTTCACATTCTAATAAAATATGCTCCGTTGTTTCCCTAGCTTTACTGCAGCAAGCACATGCTTCTTCTTCCTTCGTATGTCTCGCTTTGTAGGTGCGTGTTCTAAGGCATCCCGATCTCGCTTCGAAAAGTAATGAGCTTCCCTTTGAGTTATCATAAATGGTTTCTTCCCTGATTTCGTTTTTTCCTCTTAAGTAGTTACTCATGGCAGGTTTCTTTTCCACTGCCGCCACCCATGAGATTAATTCAGCCTCTCTGACTTTCCGCGTGACCTTCTTTGTTGCTGTGTTGTGCCACCCCCCCCCCCCCCACAGGCCGCATACTTGCTGGTAAGCTTCCAAGTTCTTTTCCTCCACTGTGAATCAATGTTTTGCCTGTACAGGTACCTGAACACTATCCCAGCCCATTTACTTTCTTCCATATTCCTCAGCCGTTCTTCATACTCAATTTTACTGCGAGCTTCCCTCACTACAAAACTAGTCCAGCCCATATCCCCCTGCACAGGTTCATTTGTAGTCTTCCCGTGAGCGCCCAATGCAAGGCGACCCACTGACCTTTGGTTCCCGTCGAGCCCTGATTGTACCCCTTATTTAAAGCAAACAACCGCATTTCCAAAAGTCCTGGAACCATTACCCCTTTCCACATACCTCGGAGGACCTCGTACCTATTGTATCCCCATAGCGCTCTGTGCTTCATTATGGCTGCATTTCTCTTCCCCAAGACTGTTATGGTTTTTTCCTGTGTTTCCATATATTCATTGCCTTCGTTTATCCATATACCAAGGTATTTATATTCTGTTACCCGAGGTATTTCTTGGCCCTGTATCTCCACTGTCTGTTCACTGTTTTCATTGAATACCATAACACCTGATTTTCTAACACTAAATTTCAAACCTAAATTGTTGCCTTCCTGTCCACAGATATTAGCCAGACGTTGCAAATCACTTTGCTTGTTAGTGAGCAACACAATGTCGTCCGCATAAAATAAACCTGGGAGTTGCTGCTCTATTAATGTACCTGCCTGTTTGTATGAGAGATTAAGCCCGATATTACTTCCTTCTAGCGCCCTCTCCATCCTCACCATGTACATCATAAACAGCAGCGGGGATAAAGGGCACCCCTGCCTCAGTCCCTTGTTGATTTGAACTTTCTCCGCACTTCTTATCCCTTCCCATTCAACGCAGACGGTATTTTCTAGGTAAATCTCTCTCAAAAGCTGTAGACAATCGCTACCTAAGCCTTCCCCTTCCAGAATATCCCACAAAATGTTGCGGTCTACGTTGTCGTATGCTCCTGTAATGTCCAAAAAGGCCACATACAACGGTCTGCTTTCTGCTTTTGATATTTCGATACACTGAGTAAGAAAAAACAAGTTATCATCCAAACGCCTACCTATTCTAAAGCCATTCTGAAGCTCTCCCAAAATGCCATTATTCTCTGCCCATGCTTGAAGCTTTAATTTGATTGCCTGCATTGCTAGCCTGTATATTACCGATGTAATGGTCAACGGTCTATACGAATGAATTCTGTCTTTCTCCCCCTTACCTTTATAAATTAAATTCATTCTACTTTGTCACCAACTGTCTGGTATTCGTCTATCTCTTAAAGTTTTTTCCACTGCTTTCACCAGAGCTTCCTTACTTTTTGGTCCCAATTAATTTATCAGCCTAACGGGAATCTCGTCTAGCCCTGTGGCTGTGCGCTTAGTAATTTTCTCTTCCTCTTTCTTCCAGTTTAAATTTGTCAGCACCAGCTTCTTTTCCACTTGGGTCTCTTTCATGCTCTTTTTTTCATCAAGTACAACCTCGTCATTGCCTTGGAAGGATTCGGCTGTTGCGTTTCGGATGTAATTTATTGCCACTTCTCCTTCCAGTCTGTTTTCATCTTCGTCTAGGATATGTTGTTGTACTGTTGCCGACTTCCTGCCTAATAATTTTATGTGGTTCCAAAATATTCTAGGTGCGGCCTTCTTTTTCTCACGTATTTCTGACAACCAACGTTCACTTTCACCTTTTAATTTTGCTTGCACCAGTATTTGAACCATAGACTTTTTCTCCCGGTATATTTCCCATTTACTGGTTACTTCATCCTGTGGCAACTGCACCTTCTTTGCCTGCCTGTGCTCTCGAGATGCTTTCTGTCGTTCGGCGATCGCTTCTCGTATCTCCTTGTTCCACCAGCTTTTCGGTTTCTTTTTTCCTTTCCAACGAACATGTTGTTTCTCTTTACGTATTTCTGTCGTTATTACACTTAGAAGCTCACCGTATTCCCACTCCTTACTTTGTCATTTGCCAAGTTCTTCCTCAACTCTAGTGACTGTATTTGCTATTTGTTCAGTGTTCAAATTTGGACTGGCCATTGTGCTTTCCTTGCTCTCTTTCCCAACTACATATCCCATTTTCAAAATGAAGCGTTTATGGTCACTCCCTATGCTGCTAAACCCTTCCTCATCGATGACCATTTCTCTCAACTTATCATGAATTCCTTCTGTCATCAGACAGTAATCAATGGTCGATTGCCGGTTTCCCGCTTCCCACGTGATCTGTCCTTCACACTTAGGCCCTGTATTCACGATCACGAGGTTCTGTTGCTCGCAAAGGTCTAGCATTGACTTCCCGTTATTGTCGGTATAGCCATTTAAATCCTGTATGTGGGCATTCATGTCACCTTATAGGGCAATCTCAGCACCATTCCCGAAACCCTTAATATCAGCGCTTATGCATTCCGCTAACTGTTTATTCTTCTCTGTGCAATTTTTGCCGGTCCACAAATACGTAACTCCAAGCCAAGTTTCTTTCCCACTCATTGTACCTGATAACCAAAGATGCTCTTGACATTGTGAATTTACTCTTTTCCATTTGGCTCCCTGATGGATGAGCATTCCGACTCCCCCTCCCTTTCTTTCCGACTTTGTTCTGTTGCACCCTTCCTATACATAATTCTCAATAACTGGCGGCTCTTCTGAGTCTCTAAGGTGCGTTTCTGTAACCGCATACACCCCTATTTGTTCTCTATGTAACTGCTCCTCAATCTCTGCCCACTTTTCCTTTCTTCTGCTGCCCTGCATGTTTATGTAGCCTATTGCATGGCGAGCTCTTGTTCCATGCTTTCCTCCTTTTTCTGTTATCGACGGCGATGCTCTTCTGATGTTCCCCTAGGGGATCTTCACGACGCCTGCAGTTTTCACGACGCCTGCAGCGCCACCCTGGCGGTCAGAACGTGCACAATGCAGCCGCTCTCGCGGACGAAAATTGCTGCTGGTAGCGGTGTTGCGTGCGCTGAAAGTCGAAGGAAAACAAAAGGACGCCGACGGTACTGTTGCGTATACAAGTGCCAAAACTACATCGGAATGAGGGAGGAGGTATCCTTCTGCGTTTTTCCATCTAAACCCTACGAACAAGAACGGAGGCGGCGTTGCATCCAAGCAGTCAGGCGAGCGGCAGGAAGTTCCCGTCTTGTCGCCCTGTCAAGCGATGTCGGGCTGGTTTCTAAATCGAATTTCGCGTGTGTGCTTGGTTTATTCGATAGTGAAGACGGTCAGCCGTGGCAGCCAGTGCCAAACAGCAGAATCTGCAGTCGGCGTTTCGTCGGCAACAAAATGAGCAATAGCATGCACCATCCGACATGTGTGCCAACCATTTGTACTTCGCAATACCACCGCCAAGCTCCTTCCAATGCCACCACAGCAACTGAGCGATACGAAAGGTAAATAATTTCCATTCATTGCCAACAATTATGTGGCAGGGAAGCTGGATTGTAATACGAGTTGTGTGCGCATAATGCCGGCGGACGCGCGACTAAGCCGCCTATGTGTTTTTAAATATGCGCATGCGGATGAGGACTCGGCGCTGAGATGCATCCGGTGAATTTATGTAATTAGGTTGTTATGGATCAACCAGCGGAGCACTCAAACCTTTGCTTGCCCTAGTCAGCTGATGCGATAAAGCTTTCTTCTCCATTGACTGCTGTGGCCAAGTAACATCGGAATTTCTTATTTCTAGCCAGAGAAGTATGGAATGTCTTCAGGCCAACGTCTTCCGGAACCATAGCGCAGCAAGACCGGCGCCGTAGCAACTAGATTTGCGAGGCAGGCTGCCACACAAGCATATGGGAACGGCACACGGCGCAACCGTTAAATAAACGCACGTGCTTGCCGTGACACACTGTGAAAAATATATAAAGCTTAAAAAGCTTCTTTCGTCATTTCTTCACGTGATGGCGCTAGCTTCTTTACGAAAACTGTCCACTTGAAGCGGCGCGAAAACGGAAACATGCGAACCATATGTGCGAACCATGGTGCGAACTATGAAACGGCCGCGGACGTGTCGTCTGGTCGAGAGGCTTGAATATGTCGCGTTTCGTCGCCAGGGCGGCGTGCAATGCACTCTTTTCGACGCGCCGCCTATCCAGCGCTGGTTCCCCATTGTGGAACTTGTGGCAGTCTTATTATGCAAGGAGTACGAACGTAAACATATTGTTATGTGTGGAAAGACACAGACGAGAGATGATATTTACACGCTATTTACACTGGAGCCAGGCAGCTAGGCTGACACTCGCTCGTGCCAAGGGCACCGACCAACTTCTTCGTCGTTCTCGCAGAGGCTCGTCTCTTGAACATCGCTCAATCATATCGTAATATTCCCCCCCCCCCCCCCCCTTGCGGCAAAAGCAGCGTCACGGTGCTGTTAACTATCCAAGGTGCATGGATAGTTATAGGGCTTGAGTCGGGCAACGTGGACAATGTCACTGGTTGTCACAGCGGTGGACGTCGTGGGCGTGTCTAGAACGATTTCATAGGTGACATGGGTTACTTTGCGTATCACGCGATATGGGCCTGTGTAACAGGAAAGCAGTTTTTCACAAAGGCCGACTTTACGCGATGGTGACCAAAGCAACACGAGGGCGCCGGGCACAAAATGGACATCACGGTGACGGAGGTCGTAGCGTTGTTTCTGCTTGTTTTGAGACACTTGTAGACGAGCGCGCGCAAGTTGGCGAGCGTGGTCAGCATGGGCGATTGCATCACGGGCATAATCGCTAGTTGAAGCTGTGGCGGACGGAAGCACAGTGTCCAGTGGTAGCGTCGGTTCGCGGCCATACAAGAGGTAAAACGGGGAAAAGCCAGCAGTTTCGAGACGGGAAGAGTTATATGCAAAGGTAATGTAAGGTAGAACCATGTCCCAGTCACGGTGCTCGTCGGAAAGGTATTTGGATAGCATGTCTGTAAGGGTGCGGTTCAAACGCTCAGTGAGGCCGTTCGTTTGGGGGTGGTAGGAGGTGGTAAATTTATGCTGTATTGAGCAGGCACGCATGATGTCGTCAATGACATTTGCCAAAAAGGTGCGGCCGCGCTCTGTAAGCAATTGACGCGGAGCACCATGCATCAATATGATATCATGTAGCAGGAAGTCCGCAACATCAGTTGCACAACTGGTCGGAAGAGCACGGGTTACGGCGTAGCGGGTCGCGTAGTCCACCGCGACTGCAACCCACTTGTTTCCTGATGTACATTCCGGAAATTGGCCTAGAAGGTCCAAGCCGACACGATGGAAGGGATCGGCAGGAATGTCGAGCGGCTGCAGGTAACCTGCGTGGAGCTGGGAAGGCTTCTTGCGACGTTGGCAAAGTTCACAAACGGCGACGTAACGTCGTACGGAACGGGCAAGGCCCGGCCAGAAAGAACGGCGACGTACACGGTCATAGGTTCGAGATACGCCGAGGTGTCCGGCCGTTGGTGCGTCGTGAAGCTCTTCTAGAACGATGGAGCGGAAGTGTTTAGGTACTACAAGCAGAAACTCGGAGCCGTCTGGATGAAGGTTGCGACGGTACAGAGTACCGTCGCGGACGACGAAGAGGCGTAGAGTAGCATGGGCCGGAGAGTGTTCAGAACGGTCGATGAGTGCTCTGATGTAGGCGTCACGGCGTTGCTCGTCGGCGAAATGAAGCAGCTGGGATACAGAGAATACGCAAGAAGCACTGGCAATATTGGAGGGGTCAAAGTCGTCAACAGGGTAACGCGACAAACTGTCAGCGTCTTGGTGCAGGCGGCCAGACTTGTACACCACAGAATATGAAAATTCCTGTCGCCTCAAAGCCCATCGACCAAGCCGGCCTGTAGGATCTTTTAGCGATGAGAGCCAGCAAAGAGCATGATGGTCAGTGACTACGGAAAAAGGGCGACCGTATAAAGGTAAGGACGGAACCTTGCAACCGCCCAGGCAACAGCAAGGCATTCGCGTTCCGTAATGGAATAGTTGCGCTCCGATGGTGCTAGGAGGCGGCTCGCATAAGCAATAATGCGATCCTTGCCACTCTGACGCTGGGCTAAGACGGCACCTACGCCATGACCGCTGGCATCTGTACGTAATTCTGTATGGGCATCAGGGTCGAAGTGGGCGAGAATGGGTGGTGAGGAGAGAAGAGTAACGAAACGAGAGAAGGCGGCGGCTTCCGCAGTACCCCACGAGAATTGTACGCCTTTCTTCAAAATATTAGTTAGGGGCCTAGCAATTGTCGCAAAATCTGGAACAAAACGACGAAAGTACGAGCAAGCCCTACAAAACTTCGAACGTCTGCGGCTGTCTTCGGAACCGGAAACTCTCGGACAGCGCGAGTTTTGTCGGGATCAGGCTGTACTCCGGAAGCGTCAACTAGATGGCCCAGAAGAGTAAGTTGTCGGTGGCCAAAACAACATTTGGATGAGTTAAGTTGCAGCTTCGCCTTTCGAAATGCATCAAGTATAGTCGTGAGACGCTCAATGTGAGTGTCGAACGTTGGCGAGAAGACGATGACGTCGTCGAGGTAGCAGAGGCATGTGGACCATTTGAAACCTTGGAGCAAGGAGTCCATCATACGCTCAAAGGTAGCAGGGGCGTTGCATAATCCAAACGGCATTACTTTAAATTGGTATAGGCCATCAGGTGTGATGAACGCGGTTTTTTCTTTGTCCATATCGTCAACAGCAATCTGCCAATATCCCGAACGAAGACCAATAGACGAGAAATATCTGGAACCGTGCAGGCAGTCAAGGGCGTCGTCTATATGTGGGAGCGGGTAGACGTCCTTTTTTGTAATGCTGTCCAGGTGACGGTAATCTATACAGAAGCGCCACGTCCCGCCTTTCTTCTTAACCAACACCACAGGTGACGCCCAGGGACTCGATGAAGTCTCAATGATGTTTTTATCGAGCATTTTGTTTACTTCATCTTGAATTACTTGGCGTTCCGACACAGAAACTCGGTACTGTCGTCGGTGAATAGGCACAGCATCGCCAGTAAGAATGCGGTGCTCGACCGCGAGCGGCTGGCCTAAAGGGCGATCGTTGAAGTCGAAAATATCGCGGTAGGACGATAATACTTCGCAAAGGTCTTCAGCATGCGTAGAGGACAGGTCCGTCGCAACCATTTTCTTTATGTTGGGATCGACGCCCGAGGCTGGCGCGATGGGCATGCTAAGGTCGCGAGAACCACCGGTCGATAACGCTGCCACGTATTGGTCGCCGAGACAGTCAATGGTGGCAAGGCAAATACCTTGCGGTAGAATTTGCTTTGCCAATCCAAAGTTACTGACAGGCATGCGAGTGTGGTTCGCAGTAATAGTAACCATACTGTGAGGCACGGTGACGCCATACTGTATTGGGATGTCGGGCAGAGGAGTGACGAGGTACTCGCCATATAATAATAATAATAATAATAATAATAATAATAATAATAATAATAATAATATTTGGAATTTTACGTGCCAAAACCACTTTCTGATTATGAGGCACGCCGTAGTGGAGGACTCCGGAAATTTTGACCACCTGGGGTTCTTTAACGTGCACCTAAATAAGCACACGGGTGTTTTCGCATTTCGCCCCCATCGAAATGCGGCCGCCGTGGCCGGGATTCGATCCCGCGACCTCGTGCTCAGCAGCCCAACACCATAGCCACTGAGCAACCACGGCGGGTGAGGTACTCGCCATCAGGAACTGGTGGGAACGACAACAGTTCAGTGTAGGCTATGGACTTTGGCGGCAGGCGAAGAAAGCCGGTGGAGCGTAAGCGGCAGTGGGGTGCGTCATAAGGTTCTGCGAGCATCGGCAACTCGAGGTGAAGGGTACTGGAAGAGCAGTCAATAAGAGCAGAATGGGTGGAGAGAAAATCGAGGCCGAGAATAAGGTCGTGGGGGCAATGAGCAATTACGGTGAAGAGGACAGGAGTGTGGCGGCCGGCGATGCTGACACGTGCCGTTGACATGCCGATGATAGGCACAGTATCGCCATCCGCAACGCGGACGACGCGTGCCGACGCTGGGGTGAGGAGCTTGTTCAGTCGTCGTCGGAAGGCAGCACCCACAATAGAAAGATGTGCCCCTGTATCGATGAGTGCCGTGACAGGATAGCCGTCAACGTCAAGAAGGTTTCGGTTAGTAGGTAACGTGAGCAGAGGATTTGAGGGCAGGGTCGACAACGCAGCTTCACCTCCAGAAGCTGCAGTGCCTAGTTTTCCGGCTGGGTGCGGGAGGCGATAGGCGGCGAAGAAAAGCGGCGGGGTTGGGGCGAACGAGACCGGTGGCGCCGAGGTGACGGCGAGCGGCTGTGGCGAAGGTTCGGAGCAGGGACATCAGCGGTAGTAGGTTCACGGCGGCTGGCATAGGGTACAGAAGGTCCAAAGGGGCGAGAATAAGTGGCGACGTAAGTCCGAGGAGGTGGTGACCATCGGTTTCGGCAGTGACGGGCGACGTGGCTGATGCGACAGCAGTGGAAGCAGATCGGCCTGTCATCATGGGTACGCCATTCGGACGGGTTGCGGCGAGATGTGACAGAAAAGGACTGCCGGGGACGAGGGGGACCGCTAGATAACGGGAACGCTGGGTCGAGACGTGGAACACGCGGTGTTCAGACCCATGTTTTCAAATTTCTGTCTGACGACAGCCTGAATCATCGCAATGGTGGTTGCTGGCGGATCGGGGGACGGCATGGAGAAGGCTGTCGAACAGGCAGCCTCGAGTTCGCGGCGAACAACATGGGTTACGTCGTCACAGGTGGTGGTCTGATGTGGTCGACCCTCACATGTCGACGTAGCAGCAGTCTTGGGTAGGCGCGCAATGAGGTGTGAGATACGGCGGCTCTTAGCCTGTTCGAGGCGACGGCATTCTTTTATAATGGCGTCGATATTCGACACTTTGCCGAAAACAAGCAAATTGAAAGCGTCGTCGGCGATACCTTTTAGCACATGTGCGACTTTATCTGCTTCGGACATATGATCGTCAGCTTTACGGCATAGAGCCAAGACGTCGAGGATGTAGGAAACGTATGACTCTGTAGGTGACTGAACACGAGACGCAAGAGCCTTTCTCGCGGCAGCCTTGCGCCCAATGGGGTCGCCGAACAGTTCCCGTAGGTTTCTTTGAAACTGTCCCAACTGGTTATTTCGTCATCACGCGTGGGGTGCCGCCGAGATAAAAGATGACATTGGCGAGCGTAATCGTTGGGTCCCACCTGTTATTAGTGCTGGCATGTTCATAGAGCTCGATCCAGTCGTCGACATCCTGGCCCTCCAGGCCAGAGAACACACCAGGGTCACGATGTGGGGCAACCGTGACGATTGGAGCAGTCGGACAAGCCGAAGCCGTAGCGGAGGCGGGCTCATCACCGGGAGGCGTGGTGACAAGCTCGGTGTGCCGACCACTTCGAAGTTCCGTGGTGAGGACGGGGATCGCTGACCTCCACCAGAAATGTTACGTGTGGAAAGACACAGACGAGAGATGCTATTTACACGCTATTTACACTGGAGCCAGGCTGCAGGCTGACACTCGCTCGTGCCAAGGGCACCGACCAACTTCTTCGTCGTTCTCGCAGAGGCTCGTCTCTTGAACATCGCTCAATCATATCGTAATAATATGAACATATTTCTGTGTGTGTGATGTGTGGTGCGCGACATGGTGCGGTGGTTGGGACGGAGAGGAGCAGACGACAAGGAGTGCGCGCGCCGAGGCGAGTTCCGTGCTGGAAGGAGGGAAACGACGACGCCGAAGAGCGTCCGGCATGTGAACGCGCGGCACAAGAGAAGGAACTAAACGAAGAAAAGCCAACCAATTAAGAAAGACCACGGGACGTCAGGCAGCCAATCGGAGAATGCCTAATCGGCCAGAGAGAAGAAAAAATGGCTGTGGCTTAGCTAAGGTTAAGCCCAGGATGCGAAGTATACTAGCCTTTATTTTAGTTGTTGAACCACTGTTTAGCCTGGTGAACTGCTGTTGCTTGGCTATATTTGGTTCGGTAGACGAAGAAACAACTCATGCGTTACTCTGCTTCGCCTTCAAGAGTGGAACGCGACAGCGTGCCCGTCGACCCGCCAAGGGGTGTAAGACAATGGGCTACGGCGCAGCGACTACGCGCCCCGCATTGGACGCGGTGAGCGTCGAGCAACGCAGCGTTCGGCGCGGCAACGAAATGTGCGCCTGAGCAAGCGACGCATGCCTGAGCCTTAGAAACAGCTTGTTTCTAAGGCAACCGACAACACCGCATTCACTAGAGGCGCTTTTGTACCGCTTTGAAGCATCGTACTCGTGGCTCAGTGGTAGCGTGTCCGTCTCACACTCCGGAGACCCTGGTTCGATTCCCACCCAGCCCATCTTGCAAGAGTTGAGCCAAAGCCACCTAGAAAATCAGTCTCCGTAGCACGCCGCAACCTTTGCTTCTCATTCCAACGAGCAGCTCTGTCTCCAGGAGGCATCTCACCTCGTGAGTGTCTAGCAGAGGCAAGCGCAGCTGCTTATATACCGCCGCGACGCCGCGAGCGACGGCGCGAGTTGGAGCCACGTTTCTCCTCTGTCGTGACGTCACGGTGTCACGTGGTATTGAAGGCGACACCGCCGCGCCTGAGGAGCTGAGTTGAGCTCTGGTAATATGCTTCGCATAAAAGTGTGGTGCGCTGGAAGAACAGGGGAGACGCCGGGGAGCCGCAGTGGGAGACGCCGGGATAGTTCCATTAAGCGACGTCAGGAGGAGGTCAACCACCGGTTCGGGAGTTGAAGACGGGCCGTCGGGTTCCGGACCCGAACCACTAGAACTTCGCCCGACAGGGGCCTCCTGCCAGCCCGTTCCTGTGCGTCGCCCGTCTACGCGAGCGTGCCGCCAGCTGCTCAAGGCCGGTGAGCTTCTGCGCCCGTGGGCAGGACGAGACCAGTCCGGCTACGGGCCCGAGTTCTACGCCAGCTGCCCGGCCAGAACGCCGGCCCCGTCTGTCGTGCCGCCTGCTGCCCGAGGTCGGCGTTCGAGCTTCTGTGCTCGTGGGCAGGACGAGAGCAGTCGGGCTACGGGCCCGAGCTCTACACCCAGCTGCCCGGCCGGAACGCCGTCGCCGTCTGCTCGTGCCGCCAAGCCGCCTGTCTTACCTCTCCAAGCCAGAGCTAGCGCGCTCCGGTCGCCCGGTCAACCAACGTACACCACGACCTTTGGTGAGACCGGCACAACTCCTTTCGTCAGCTTGTCGGCGCGTCGCCGCGTCGAGACTGTTCTGTGTCCCTGCCGTCGTGGCAAGCCAGGACTCGCGCACTAGTTAGCTTCATACTTTCTATTTCTTTCTATCATTATTTTACGCTTCTAGTTTGATTAAAGGTCTTTGTGTGGGTGTTTTTCAAACCAATGGTTTTGTCCTCAATTGGATTCTCGGAGGCTCCGCCTTAAGAGAACCGTTAAAACCTTTGAGTACACGAACCTTGCATCACAGTGTGTCTGAAATTTTCAATTACCCATAATACGGCTGATAAGTGGGCTACACAGCCTGTGTGAATCAGCTACCTTTTGTTGCGACGCTCTTCCGCTTGGTAGACTAATGATGGTGCGCGTTTATTTCTGTACTGTTGTAAAAACCATTTGTTTATTAACTGCTTCTTCGCCGCAGTACATTTTACTTACGCGGTGAAGCATACTAAAAGTGGGAGGGGGCCGTTATCACCCAGCATAGTATGTCCACTTAGGCAACTTGAGAGGTGGCGGGTGCACGAGTGTATTGGCCTCGAGCTCCACCACTGGAAAAGCTGGCGCCACCGTCGGCGTGACGTGCTAGGAGGGATCACGTGGGCATAGCGGCCGCGTCGGCTGCTTCGGGCGCGCCGAAGCGAGCTGAAAACGAGTTTAAATTCCCTCGTACGCTGCGGTTTTCATTTAGTGGCGAAATTTTCCCGCTTCGAGTGTCTCCTTTACAACGCTTTAAAGCACTACAATAGGTAGTGGCTGCCTTTGAAGGCGCGCAACATGGTAGGCTACTGCTCGGTGCCGCAGGGCCGGACGCACGTAACGGAGGCTGGTGTCGGCCTTATTCACACGTAGCCGCAGGACAAGAAGCTGTGTGAAGCTTGGCTCGCAAAACATAAAACCGGCAGTCATCGGCTACAACTCGGGTATGCAGCAAGCACAGACGCGAGGAAGATTTCTGCTACGGCGCCCGGTCTGCGATGTTCTGAAAACGCGCACTGAGACGCTCGCCTGAGTCCGCTGCCCGACTAATGTCATGACGGTTTGGTCTTTGAACTTGTCAATACTATAGATACTGGCAAGTTCAGTGGAGTGGAAAGGTAGCGGTAAGAAGCACATTTAAAGAAAACATGGTATATGGTCATGTTTGTGTTATGAATTAATGCACTGGATTACAAAAAAGGAGCAGCGGGAAATTGCACGCTGAGAACGCCGATAAACATACAGTGCGACGCAACTCGAGAAATAGTATTGAAAGGTCAAAGAATTTAGAAGAAAAAAAAAGATTGCATCGTCGCGACGGCACATCACAGTCCCCGTAGGCGTTGAAGTCTCTACAATGAAATTATTTTTGAACAGCTCTTATAGCGCCCACGCAACAATGGTTGCCTGTATACTGTCAAATGCTCATATTCTGCGGCCTAAAGCTCATGGCACGGTGCGAAAACGCGCGCGCGGTGAAAGCGAAACAGTGCGCGGACAAGCATGCAGACGCGCAGTCGGTCGCTGCGAATCTGCGCGATCGCTGCATTGAGGCTTCATTCTATTACGCTCCATTTAGTTATACAAACACTATAAGAACATATTTCACATAGTTTGCTCTCAGCGTTTACCTACCTTTCACGCAAAAAGCCAGTTCGGGAGACTCCATCGCGGCGACCGCGTGCAGTGGCGTTCACTACGTATTCGGTAAAGAGATAGCGGCTGTAAACGATTGTGTGCTTTCAGCTTGCCCAAGATTATTTTTTAGACAGTAAGAAACTTCTCTCGTTTCGAAAGTACTTACAGAAATGTCCGGTAGAACTCGCGCGTGGTGTTTTCAGTGAGCGCTGACAGCAAAACCTATGAGGAGCGCGCCACGTGATCCCTCATACTACGGCAGCGAGGCGCTTCCGATAGAGGGCGACTCCGCAACTCCTCGCCGCCAATAATTAAAGAACTCTTATTATGTCCAGTGGGCCGCTTTTCACTTTTAGTATGCTTCACCGCAGTACATTGCTTAGGCTTCACCGCGAAACATTGGTGTGTTGCGAGAAAGGTAATCTTAAAAAGTCCAATTATGCGACATTTATTTTGTGGCTTGCTACACTGCAATACATGGGTGGAAATAAGCATCGTCATTAAAGCGTACTAAGAGTGGAAGTGCACATAGGTTTGCGCTATGCTAATTATTTTCAATTGTGATATAATCTTCAAGTGCATCTATCTGTGCTCGTGGTAAGCTTCATTGACAATTCTTTCTACATTACAAATTCACATTGCAGGGAAGCTTACTAAAACACATTCACGATTATGGAATGCATTATTCACCTTCAATGCAAGAGCACAATACGGATTCATGCCCACGCTTTTGGCTGGACTGCACATACTCTTTGAAAATTGATTCGTTGTTCATAAGTGCACTGGTACTTTAGTCTAAACTGGAGGGCAATTTTTATTAAGGGGACAAGATGTTACCAAGACAGTTGCATCACGGCATTTTTTTTTCTTCCAGGCACCTTTTCTACTAGAAGCTTCCATTAAAGTTTTTCAAGCCTCATTGTGAGCCAGCACATAGTGTATATAAAAATCGGACACTGATTGAGCTTGGGAACATCACGCATGCTCTCTGCAGTAAGCTGTGTACAGGAGAAGTTCATGTCTATCTATAGTAAAATAAAGTATAGCACGACCAGATAAAATAAAAAAAGGTGGGCTGCAGCAATTCTAAGTGTTAAATGGTGCTTTATCCTTTCCCTTGAGTTTTCTATTTTTGTGCTTTTTATTATGCATCTTCCACAGTAACCACGCGAGTGCCGAACTTGAGCGTGTTGGTTTTGAGGTCTCATTGTTGTTGCTAACAACAATGTGATAAACGAACAAGGGCTCGCATGCATCCAGTCACCTTGCTTGTCTCATGGTGTCGCTCCATCAGCACCGTGAGCCTCCAGACCAACTAGGAAGAGGTTTGTTGCAATTGCTTCTGAACTATATTGCCACCATACCAACAGCGCCCTCAATGACAACTTTTGGAGAGTAGAATGCTTGCACCCAGCAAAGTCTAAGGAAGCATTCAGGATGTGTGAAGTGGGCCTTTTGAAGCTTGCAGCCTTGCTGAAGCTGCTTTGCCTGTCTGCAGTCCTTATAGGTACACAAAGATGATTTCCTCTTTGAGAGGGATTGTTTCAGAGGTCATTGTGGGGTGTGGGGTGCTTAGTAGCAGAGAAGCTTGCCTTTGCACACTGTCAATAATCTGTTCCTTCTCCAGTACCTCTGTGAAGTGCCTACTTTTTGTACACAATGTGTTCTCCATGCATGCATTTTTAGCTTGTAAAGACATCTATTACCCCTGGCCTCAAGCTGGACTTTGCTGATGTCACCCAAGAAGGCAGTAGGGAGTGTGGCGCTGCACACTTTCAAAACACTGCTGATACCAGTAAAACCAGATTACTGGAGCTGCTGTTCTTGTTTTTTGTCCACTCCATCCTTGTCAGTTACAATGAGCAATTCTTTGTCCAAACAGAAGGCATATGTAGTTGGTCTTGCATAGCCTGCAGACTGACTTCACGTGTCATGACAGAGACCTGCCTGAGAACCTTAGCACAGTGTATATATGTAAGAACCTTCTGATGTGTTGACGACTTCCTTCTCGTTTCACAGATTGCCTGATGAAGCCAGCAGCAGGGTCAGCCAGATGTTCAACAGGCTTCCCACCAGTTTTCCCAGCCTCTCCTTTACCAGGGCGCCGCTCATGGATATCTGTTTTCTTGAACTTGCGCTGCACTTAACCATGGCCACACCTGCTGAACCTATAGCATGCGATCAAAAAAGTGCTGTACATTATGTTGCTCCAAACTCATGACATGTGCTACAAGGCCTTCAGGAACACCCTCATTTATTTATGTCCTCATCATACTGCACAAAGCTTTGCATGATAAGTGCAATGATTAACATCTGCTGGTTTTTCAGTGTTATTCCTGTCCAGCTTGCTGAAAGATATCCTGAGTGTTTCAAAAGCAAGAGACCGCTGTTGGACAAGAAGTGCAGAAAACAAGGGTCGCTATAACCACATATGTCACACAATATGAAGAAGGCCACGGAATGTACACGTGGTTTACTTCATATCCAACAAGCTTGGTTCTCCCTTTGAAAATGGGTCAACTCAATTTGCCCCGAAGACACGGCCTGTGACAAACTATGTGTCAGATGCTGTGTCCCCTGCAAGGCTAAAGATTTGCACAAGATCCTGACACCCGCCGTGGTTGCTCTGTGGGGTGTTGGGCTGCTGAGGACACGGTCGCGGGATCGAACCCCGGCCATGGCAGCCGCATTTCAATGGGGGCGAAATGCGAAAACACCTGTGTGCTTAGATTTAGGTGCATGTTAAAGAACCCCAGGTGGTTGAAATTTCCGGAGTCCCCCACTGCGGCGTGCCTCATAATCAGAAAATCATTTTGTCACGTAAAACCCCATAATTTTTTTTACAATATCCTGACACCCCGCAGAAGCTTCTACACTGGGCAAACAGGTCACTACAAAAACGACTGCCTTTACTAACATGCTAATAACATGAAAATGGGCAGAAATTTGGCTATTCATTGGCCCCAACTGCATGTGCAATCTACTCTTCCACCAGATGTGTGTTCACAAGAACTGGAGCTATACGAATGCAGACAAGAACAATTATGTTTGAAAGCAGTGTTTTTAGAGTTGAACAATATTCTGCACAAGCAGCGCTACCTGCTGCGCTGGTGCCTTATAGCCACAATTCATGGCTGTGCCACCATGCAAAGGCGCCATTCATGAATTATTAACTTCTATTATATTTATGGTGGCAATATAATGCAATTACATATCCATATTGTGTGCAATGTGATTAAATGATGTAAACTATGATAGCCATTCCCCACACTAAGATGCAAAACTCACACTCAAATGCAAAACGGCCTTGGACACAGAAAACAGACATTATAGTGTACAGAATGACAGGGCAACACTCCATCCAAGAACACTCTATGGCACCACATACTTGACATGGTGTAAAAGATGTTTACATGCCCTCTCCATTAACTGAGACAAAAGCAAAAATAATGAAAACATTCCTGAAAATGCAATGTGCAAGGTCTGAAGCCCAGAAAATACAACCCAAGAACGATTTCACTAAGTCTTTCAATTATTAAAATTGTCAATCTGTCACGTCACTTCTTAATGAACCTGTACAGCTGAACAGGAAAGAAAGTCCAATAGCACGGCCGCAGAAAATGTCACCAAATAAATATACTTTGCTTATCAAGGGGTCCTCCGGTTTAGTTGTGGCCTGACTTTGCACAATAATTGTGTATAAGAAGGAAGAGGACAAACTAACATTATTGCGTGCCCTGCGAGTTGGTGGGGAGGGCCAAAGGCCCCGCCTAGGTAACGGCCAGGAGTTCGTGGGTTCTGGCGGCATCCTCGGCCCGCTGGAAGGCCCCTAGTTGATCCTCCAGGGTGGGGATGAGCAGCGCGGCTTCCCAGCGCGTGCGAAGGCTGCTGCTAGAGGCCGCGTTCTCTTTATTGTTATGTATCCCTTGGCATTTCCATAATATATGCTCCAGAGTGGCTCTGGATTCACATGTGTTGCATTTGTCCGTTGGATATACATCCGGATATATGACGTGCGAGAGCGCAGGATTTGGATACGTTCTAGTTTGTAACTGCCGCCATGCGACAGACTGCCTTTTTGTCAATTTTGCGTGAGGTCGCGGGAATATACCCCTCTGCAACCTATAGTGTTTCGTGATGTCATTATATGTTGTCATTCTGTCCTCCTGTTCCCACTCATTTACCGCACCGTCACGTCCGGAGGGTGTCAGGGCGGCACTTGCGACTGCGGCTCGGTCCGTAAGCCCGAGAGCCGCGTCGTGTGCCGCCTCGTTGCCGTCCTCCGCTAAGGTGTGAGCGGGTGTCCAGGTCATGTATATCTTTCTTTTGCAATTTTGACCTCCTGCAAGAAGAATGCGTAGTGCCTCCGGGGAGATTCGGCCGTTGGCAAAGTTTCTTACTGCCGTCTGAGAGTCGCTGACTATCACGGTTGCGTTAGTCAGCTACTGCGAGCGCTATGGCTACTTCTTCCGCTGCCTCATTACTTGTGGTGCGTATCGTCGCGTACGTCTTGCACTATTTCTCCCTATCGATTACGGCTGCCGTAAACCTCCGTCTGCGACTGTATCGAGCCGCGTCTACGAACACTGCGTCCTTGTCGCTACCGAATTTCTTCTGTATTTGCTTCGCTTTGTTCTCGCGTCTGTCCTTATTGCATTCTGGGTGCATGTTCTATGGTGCGGGGGGTATTACCATTGTTTCCTTCGTGTCTCTCAGGATGTTCACCTTGACACCGTGCTGTGTGTGGTAATCTATGTCTAATCTCTCTAGGATGTGTCTGGCTGCTGTAGTCTTAGAGAGGCGTTCATATTGTGCAGTGCATTGCGCCTCAATGTGCTCGTCTATCGTGTTGCGTAGGCCTAATTGCAGAAACTTGTCCTATGGCTAGTTTGTATATTTTCCGAAAAAGACAGAACACCAGTTGCCGAGCGGGATTAGTGGCCGAACCTTGCTACTATTCACACTTCTGTTCTTCACCCTTAGCTGACGGAACGGCTGTGCCGTGGACGCCAACCCACACGGATTTGCTGACTGCCGACCGTTCGTGGCAGCTACCTGCCGCCAGGTGTTCACTAGGATCACTGCCGGAATATCAGTTCATCGCCCATTGATCAACTGATCGCATGTGTTAAACAGTTCACAGCGCAATAAGCGCCATCGCTGCCAGTGGCGGTACCCCCTTCCGGAATCGCTATAAGAAGACCGAACATCAGTTGCCGAGCGGGAATACCGGCCGAACCTTGCTACTATTCACACTTCTGTTCTTCACCCTTAGCTGACGGAACGACTGTGCCGTGGACGCCAACCTACACGGATTTGCTGACTGCCGACCGTTCGTGGCAGCTACCTACCGCCAGGTGTTCACTAGGATCACTGCCGGATCATCAGTTCATCGCCCATTCATAAACTGATCGCTTGTGTTAAACAGTCCACAGCGCAAGCGCCATCGCTGCCAGTGGCGGCACCCCCTTCCGGAATCATTATAGAAAAACCGAACATCAGTTGCCGAGTGGGAATACCGGCCGAACCTTGCTACTATTCACACTTCTGTTCTTCACCCTTAGCTGACGGAACGACTGTGCCGTGGACGTCAACCTACGCGGATTTGCTGACTGCCGACCGTTCGTGGCAGCTACCTGCCGCCAGGTGTTCACTAGGATCACTGCCAGATCATCAGTTCATCGCCCATTCATAAACTGATCGCTTGTGTTAAACAGTCCACAGCGCAAGCGCCATCGCTCCCAGTGGCGGCACCCCCTTCCGGAATCATTATAGAAAAACCGAACATCAGTTGCCGAGCGGGATTAGCGGCCGAACCTTGCTACTATTCACACTTCTGTTCTTCACCCTTAGCTGACGGAACGACTGCGCCGTGGAGGCCAACCTACACGGATTTGCTGGCTGCCGACCGTTCGTGGCAGCTACCTGCCGCCAGGTGTTCACTAGGATCACTGCCGGATTATCAGTTCATCGCCCATTCATAAACTGATCGCTTGTGTTAAACAGTCCACAGCGCAAGCGCCATCGCTGCCAGTGGCGGCACCCCCTTCCGGAATCATTATAGAAAAACCGAACATCAGTTGCCGAGCGGGATTAGCGGCCGAACCTTGCTACTGTTCACACTTCTGTTCTTCACCCTTAGCTGACGGAACGACTGCGCCGTGGAGGCCAACCTACACGGATTTGCTGGCTGCCGACCGTTCGTGGCAGCTACCTGCCGCCAGGTGTTCACTAGGATCACTGCCGGATCATCAGTTCATCGCCCATTCATAAACTGATCGCTTGTGTTAAACAGTACACAGCGCAAGCGCCATCGCTGCCAGTGGCGGCACCCCCTTCCGGAATCATTATAGAAAAACCGAACATCAGTTGCCGAGCGGGATTAGCGGCCGAACCTTGCTACTATTCACACTTCTGTTCTTCACTCTTAGCTGACGGAACGACTGCGCCGTGGAGGCCAACCTACACGGATTTGCTGGCTGCCGACCATTAGTGGCAGCTACCTGCCGCCAGGTGTTCACTAGGATCACTGCCGGATTATCAGTTCATCGCCCATTCATAAACTGATCGCTTGTATTAAACAGTCCACAGCGCAAGCGCCATCGCTGCCAGTGGCGGCACCCCCTTCCGGAATCATTATAGAAAAACCGAACATCAGTTGCCGAGCGGGATTAGCGGCCGAACCTTGCTACTATTCACACTTCTGTTCTTCACCCTTAGCTGACGGAACGACTGCGCCGTGGAGGCCAACCTACACGGATTTGCTGGCTGCCGACCGTTCGTGGCAGCTACCTGCCGCCAGGTGTTCACTAGGATCACTGCCGGATCATCAGTTCATCGCCCATTCATAAACTGATCGCTTGTGTTAAACAGTCCACAGCGCAAGCGCCATCGCTGCCAGTGGCGGCACCCCCTTCCGGAATCGTTATAGAAAAACCGAACATCAGTTGCCGAGTGGGAATACCGGCCGAACCTTGCTACTATTCACACTTCTGTTCTTCACCCTTAGCTGACGGAACGACTGTGCCGTGGACGTCAACCTACGCGGATTTGCTGACTGCCGACCGTTCGTGGCAGCTACCTGCCGCCAGGTGTTCACTAGGATCACTGCCGGATCATCAGTTCATCGCCCATTCATAAACTGATCGCTTGTGTTAAACAGTCCACAGCGCAAGCGCCATCGCTGCCAGTGGCGGCACCCCCTTCCGGAATCATTATAGAAAAACCGAACATCAGTTGCCGAGCGGGATTAGCGGCCGAACCTTGCTACTATTCACACTTCTGTTCTTCACCCTTAGCTGACGGAACGACTGCGCCGTGGAGGCCAACCTACACGGATTTGCTGGCTGCCGACCATTCGTGGCAGCTACCTGCCGCCAGGTGTTCACTAGGATCACTGCCGCATTATCAGTTCATCGCCCATTCATAAACTGATCGCTTGTGTTAAACAGTCCACAGCGCAAGCGCCATCGCTGCCAGTGGCGGCACCCCCTTCCGGAATCATTATAGAAAAACCGAACGTCAGTTGCCGAGCGGGATTAGCGGCCGAACCTTGCTACTATTCACACTTCTGTTCTTCACCCTTAGCTGACGGAACGACTGCGCCGTGGAGGCCAACCTACACGGATTCGCTGGCTGCCGACCGTTCGTGGCAGCTACCTGCCGCCAGGTGTTCACTAGGATCACTGCCGGATCATCAGTTCATCGCCCATTCATAAACTGATCGCTTGTGTTAAACAGTCCACAGCGCAAGCGCCATCGCTGCCAGTGGCGGCACCCCCTTCCGGAATCATTATAGAAAAACCGAACATCAGTTGCCGAGTGGGAATACCGGCCGAACCTTGCTACTATTCACACTTCTGTTCTTCACCCTTAGCTGACGGAACGACTGTGCCGTGGACGTCAACCTACACGGATTTGCTGACTGCCGACCGTTCGTGGCAGCTACCTGCCGCCAGGTGTTCACTAGGATCACTGCCGGATCATCAGTTCATCGCCCATTCATAAACTGATCGCTTGTGTTAAACAGTCCACAGCGCAAGCGCCATCGCTGCCAGTGGCGGCACCCCCTTCCGGAATCATTATAGAAAAACCGAACATCAGTTGCCGAGCGGGATTAGCGGCCGAACCTTGCTACTATTCACACTTCTGTTCTTCACCCTTAGCTGACGGAACGACTGCGCCGTGGAGGCCAACCTACACGGATTTGCTGGCTGCCGACCGCTCGTGGCAGCTACCTGCCGCCAGGTGTTCACTAGGATCACTGCCGGATCATCAGTTCATCGCCCATTCATAAACTGATCGCTTGTGTTAAACAGTCCACAGCGCAAGCGCCATCGCTGCCAGCGGCGGCAACCCCCTTCCGGAATCATTATAGAAAAACCGAACATCAGTTGCCGAGCGGGATTAGCGGCCGAACCTTGCTACTATTCACACTTCTGTTCTTCACCCTTAGCTGACGGAACGACTGCGCCGTGGAGGCCAACCTACACGGATTTGCTGACTGCCGACCGTTCGTGGCAGCTACCTGCCGCCAGGTGTTCACTAGGATCACTGCCGGATCATCAGTTCATCGCCCATTCATAAACTGATCGCTTGTGTTAAACAGTCCACAGCGCAAGCGCCATCGCTGCCAGTGGCGGCACCCCCTTCCGGAATCATTATAGAAAAACCGAACATCAGTTGCCGAGCGGGATTAGCGGCCGAACCTTGCTACTATTCACACTTCTGTTCTTCACCCTTAGCTGACGGAACGACTGCGCCGTGGAGGCCAACCTACACGGATTTGCTGGCTGCCGACCGTTCGTGGCAGCTACCTGCCGCCAGGTGTTCACTAGGATCACTGCCGGGTTATCAGTTCATCGCCCATTTATAAACTGATCGCTTGTGTTAAACAGTCCACAGCGCAAGCGCCATCGATGCCAGTGGCGGCACCCCCTTCCGGAATCATTATAGAAAAACCGAACATCAGTTGCCGAGCGGGATTAGCGGCCGAACCTTGCTACTATTCACACTTCTGTTCTTCACCCTTAGCTGACGGAACGACTGCGCCGTGGAGGCCAACCTACACGGATTTGCTGGCTGCCGACCGTTCGTGGCAGCTACCTGCCGCCAGGTGTTCACTAGGATCACTGCCGGATCATCAGTTCATCGCCCATTCATAAACTGATCGCTTGTGTTAAACAGTACACAGCGCAAGCGCCATCGCTGCCAGTGGCGGCACCCCCTTCCGGAATCATTATAGAAAAACCGAACATCAGTTGCCGAGCGGGATTAGCGGCCGAACCTTGCTACTATTCACACTTCTGTTCTTCACCCTTAGCTGACGGAACGACTGCGCCGTGGAGGCCAACCTACACGGATTTGCTGGCTGCCGACCGCTCGTGGCAGCTACCTGCCGCCAGGTGTTCACTAGGATCACTGCCGGATCATCAGTTCATCGCCCGTTCATAAACTGATCGCTTGTGTTAAACAGTCCACAGCGCAAGCGCCATCGCTGCCAGCGGCGGCAACCCCCTTCCGGAATCATTATAGAAAAACCGAACATCAGTTGCCGAGCGGGATTAGCGGCCGAACCTTGCTACTATTCACACTTCTGTTCTTCACCCTTAGCTGACGGAACGACTGCGCCGTGGAGGCCAACCTACACGGATTTGCTGACTGCCGACCGTTCGTGGCAGCTACCTGCCGCCAGGTGTTCACTAGGATCACTGCCGGATCATCAGTTCATCGCCCATTCATAAACTGATCGCTTGTGTTAAACAGTCCACAGCGCAAGCGCCATCGCTGCCAGTGGCGGCACCCCCTTCCGGAATCATTATAGAAAAACCGAACATCAGTTGCCGAGCGGGATTAGCGGCCGAACCTTGCTACTATTCACACTTCTGTTCTTCACCCTTAGCTGACGGAACGACTGCGCCGTGGAGGCCAACCTACACGGATTTGCTGGCTGCCGACCGTTCGTGGCAGCTACCTGCCGCCAGGTGTTCACTAGGATCACTGCCGGATTATCAGTTCATCGCCCATTCATAAACTGATCGCTTGTGTTAAACAGTCCACAGCGCAAGCGCCATCGATGCCAGTGGCGGCACCCCCTTCCGGAATCATTATAGAAAAACCGAACATCAGTTGCCGAGCGGGATTAGCGGCCGAACCTTGCTACTATTCACACTTCTGTTCTTCACCCTTAGCTGACGGAACGACTGCGCCGTGGAGGCCAACCTACACGGATTTGCTGGCTGCCGACCGTTCGTGGCAGCTACCTGCCGCCAGGTGTTCACTAGGATCACTGCCGGATCATCAGTTCATCGCCCATTCATAAACTGATCGCTTGTGTTAAACAGTCCACAGCGCAAGCGCCATCGCTGCCAGCGGCGGCAACCCCCTTCCGGAATCATTATAGAAAAACCGAACATCAGTTGCCGAGCGGGATTAGCGGCCGAACCTTGCTACTATTCACACTTCTGTTCTTCACCCTTAGTTGACGGAACGACTGTGCCGTGGACGCCAACCTACACGGATTCGCTGACTGCCGATCGTTCGTGGCAGCCACCTGCCGCCAGGTGTTCACTCGGATCACTGCCGGATTATCCGTTCATCGCCCATTCATAAAGTGATCGATTGTGTTAAACAGTCCACAGCGCAAGCGCCATTGCTGCCAGTGGCGGCACCCCCTTCCGGAATCATTATAGAAAAACCGAACATCAGTTGCCGAGTGGGAATACCGGCCGAACCTTGCTACTATTCACACTTCTGTTCTTCACCCTTAGCTGACGGAACGACTGTGCCGTGGACGTCAACCTACACGGATTTGCTGACTGCCGACCGTTCGTGGCAGCTACCTGCCGCCAGGTGTTCACTAGGATCACTGCCGGATCATCAGTTCATCGCCCATTCATAAACTGATCGCTTGTGTTAAACAGTCCACAGCGCAAGCGCCATCGCTGCCAGCGGCGGCAACCCCCTTCCGGAATCATTATAGAAAAACCGAACATCAGTTGCCGAGTGGGAATACCGGCCGAACCTTGCTACTATTCACACTTCTGTTCTTCACCCTTAGCTGACGGAACGACTGCGCCGTGGAGGCCAGCCTACACGGATTTGCTGACCTCCGACCGTTCGTGGCAGCTACCTGCCGCCAGGTGTTCACTAGGATCACTGCCGGATCATCAGTTCATCGCCCATTCATAAACTGATCGCTTGTGTTAAACAGTCCACAGCGCAAGCGCCATCGCTGCCAGCGGCGGCAACCCCCTTCCGGAATCATTATAGAAAAACCGAACATCAGTTGCCGAGCGGGATTAGCGGCCGAACCTTGCTACTATTCACACTTCTGTTCTTCACCCTTAGCTGACGGAACGACTGCGCCGTGGAGGCCAACCTACACGGATTTGCTGACTGCCGACCGTTCGTGGCAGCTACCTGCCGCCAGGTGTTCACTAGGATCACTGCCGGATCATCAGTTCATCGCCCATTCATAAACTGATCGCTTGTGTTAAACAGTCCACAGCGCAAGCGCCATCGCTGCCAGTGGCGGCACCCCCTTCCGGAATCATTATAGAAAAACCGAACATCAGTTGCCGAGCGGGATTAGCGGCCGAACCTTGCTACTATTCACACTTCTGTTCTTCACCCTTAGCTGACGGAACGACTGCGCCGTGGAGGCCAACCTACACGGATTTGCTGGCTGCCGACCGTTCGTGGCAGCTACCTGCCGCCAGGTGTTCACTAGGATCACTGCCGGATTATCAGTTCATCGCCCATTCATAAACTGATCGCTTGTGTTAAACAGTCCACAGCGCAAGCGCCATCGATGCCAGTGGCGGCACCCCCTTCCGGAATCATTATAGAAAAACCGAACATCAGTTGCCGAGCGGGATTAGCGGCCGAACCTTGCTACTATTCACACTTCTGTTCTTCACCCTTAGCTGACGGAACGACTGCGCCGTGGAGGCCAACCTACACGGATTTGCTGGCTGCCGACCGTTCGTGGCAGCTACCTGCCGCCAGGTGTTCACTAGGATCACTGCCGGATCATCAGTTCATCGCCCATTCATAAACTGATCGCTTGTGTTAAACAGTACACAGCGCAAGCGCCATCGCTGCCAGTGGCGGCACCCCCTTCCGGAATCATTATAGAAAAACCGAACATCAGTTGCCGAGCGGGATTAGCGGCCGAACCTTGCTACTATTCACACTTCTGTTCTTCACCCTTAGCTGACGGAACGACTGCGCCGTGGAGGCCAACCTACACGGATTTGCTGGCTGCCGACCGCTCGTGGCAGCTACCTGCCGCCAGGTGTTCACTAGGATCACTGCCGGATCATCAGTTCATCGCCCATTCATAAACTGATCGCTTGTGTTAAACAGTCCACAGCGCAAGCGCCATCGCTGCCAGTGGCGGCACCCCCTTCCGGAATCATTATAGAAAAACCGAACATCAGTTGCCGAGCGGGATTAGCGGCCGAACCTTGCTACTATTCACACTTCTGTTCTTCACCCTTAGCTGACGGAACGACTGCGCCGTGGAGGCCAACCTACACGGATTTGCTGGCTGCCGACCGTTCGTGGCAGCTACCTGCCGCCAGGTGTTCACTAGGATCACTGCCGGATTATCAGTTCATCGCCCATTCATAAACTGATCGCTTGTGTTAAACAGTGCACAGCGCAAGCGCCATCGATGCCAGTGGCGGCACCCCCTTCCGGAATCATTATAGAAAAACCGAACATCAGTTGCCGAGCGGGATTAGCGGCCGAACCTTGCTACTATTCACACTTCTGTTCTTCACCCTTAGCTGACGGAACGACTGCGCCGTGGAGGCCAACCTACACGGATTTGCTGACTGCCGACCGTTCGTGGCAGCTACCTGCCGCCAGGTGTTCACTAGGATCACTGCCGGATCATCAGTTCATCGCCCATTCATAAACTGATCGCTTGTGTTAAACAGTCCACAGCGCAAGCGCCATCGCTGCCAGTGGCGGCACCCCCTTCCGGAATCATTATAGAAAAACCGAACATCAGTTGCCGAGCGGGATTAGCGGCCGAACCTTGCTACTATTCACACTTCTGTTCTTCACCCTTAGCTGACGGAACGACTGCGCCGTGGAGGCCAACCTACACGGATTTGCTGGCTGCCGACCGTTCGTGGCAGCTACCTGCCGCCAGGTGTTCACTAGGATCACTGCCGGATTATCAGTTCATCGCCCATTCATAAACTGATCGCTTGTGTTAAACAGTCCACAGCGCAAGCGCCATCGATGCCAGTGGCGGCACCCCCTTCCGGAATCATTAGAGAAAAACCGAACATCAGTTGCCGAGCGGGATTAGCGGCCGAACCTTGCTACTATTCACACTTCTGTTCTTCACCCTTAGCTGACGGAACGACTGCGCCGTGGAGGCCAACCTACACGGATTTGCTGGCTGCCGACCGTTCGTGGCAGCTACCTGCCGCCAGGTGTTCACTAGGATCACTGCCGGATCATCAGTTCATCGCCCATTCATAAACTGATCGCTTGTGTTAAACAGTCCACAGCGCAAGCGCCATCGCTGCCAGCGGCGGCAACCCCCTTCCGGAATCATTATAGAAAAACCGAACATCAGTTACCGAGCGGGATTAGCGGCCGAACCTTGCTACTATTCACACTTCTGTTCTTCACCCTTAGTTGACGGAACGACTGTGCCGTGGACGCCAACCTACACGGATTCGCTGACTGCCGATCGTTCGTGGCAGCCACCTGCCGCCAGGTGTTCACTCGGATCACTGCCGGATTATCCGTTCATCGCCCATTCATAAAGTGATCGATTGTGTTAAACAGTCCACAGCGCAAGCGCCATTGCTGCCAGTGGCGGCACCCCCTTCCGGAATCATTATAGAAAAACCGAACATCAGTTGCCGAGTGGGAATACCGGCCGAACCTTGCTACTATTCACACTTCTGTTCTTCACCCTTAGCTGACGGAACGACTGTGCCGTGGACGTCAACCTACACGGATTTGCTGACTGCCGACCGTTCGTGGCAGCTACCTGCCGCCAGGTGTTCACTAGGATCACTGCCGGATCATCAGTTCATCGCCCATTCATAAACTGATCGCTTGTGTTAAACAGTCCACAGCGCAAGCGCCATCGCTGCCAGCGGCGGCAACCCCCTTCCGGAATCATTATAGAAAAACCGAACATCAGTTGCCGAGTGGGAATACCGGCCGAACCTTGCTACTATTCACACTTCTGTTCTTCACCCTTAGCTGACGGAACGACTGCGCCGTGGAGGCCAGCCTACACGGATTTGCTGACCTCCGACCGTTCGTGGCAGCTACCTGCCGCCAGGTGTTCACTAGGATCACTGCCGGATCATCAGTTCATCGCCCATTCATAAACTGATCGCTTGTGTTAAACAGTCCACAGCGCAAGCGCCATCGCTGCCAGCGGCGGCAACCCCCTTCCGGAATCATTATAGAAAAACCGAACATCAGTTGCCGAGCGGGATTAGCGGCCGAACCTTGCTACTATTCACACTTCTGTTCTTCACCCTTAGCTGACGGAACGACTGCGCCGTGGAGGCCAACCTACACGGATTTGCTGACTGCCGACCGTTCGTGGCAGCTACCTGCCGCCAGGTGTTCACTAGGATCACTGCCGGATCATCAGTTCATCGCCCATTCATAAACTGATCGCTTGTGTTAAACAGTCCACAGCGCAAGCGCCATCGCTGCCAGTGGCGGCACCCCCTTCCGGAATCATTATAGAAAAACCGAACATCAGTTGCCGAGCGGGATTAGCGGCCGAACCTTGCTACTATTCACACTTCTGTTCTTCACCCTTAGCTGACGGAACGACTGCGCCGTGGAGGCCAACCTACACGGATTTGCTGGCTGCCGACCGTTCGTGGCAGCTACCTGCCGCCAGGTGTTCACTAGGATCACTGCCGGATTATCAGTTCATCGCCCATTCATAAACTGATCGCTTGTGTTAAACAGTCCACAGCGCAAGCGCCATCGATGCCAGTGGCGGCACCCCCTTCCGGAATCATTATAGAAAAACCGAACATCAGTTGCCGAGCGGGATTAGCGGCCGAACCTTGCTACTATTCACACTTCTGTTCTTCACCCTTAGCTGACGGAACGACTGCGCCGTGGAGGCCAACCTACACGGATTTGCTGGCTGCCGACCGTTCGTGGCAGCTACCTGCCGCCAGGTGTTCACTAGGATCACTGCCGGATCATCAGTTCATCGCCCATTCATAAACTGATCGCTTGTGTTAAACAGTACACAGCGCAAGCGCCATCGCTGCCAGTGGCGGCACCCCCTTCCGGAATCATTATAGAAAAACCGAACATCAGTTGCCGAGCGGGATTAGCGGCCGAACCTTGCTACTATTCACACTTCTGTTCTTCACCCTTAGCTGACGGAACGACTGCGCCGTGGAGGCCAACCTACACGGATTTGCTGGCTGCCGACCGCTCGTGGCAGCTACCTGCCGCCAGGTGTTCACTAGGATCACTGCCGGATCATCAGTTCATCGCCCATTCATAAACTGATCGCTTGTGTTAAACAGTCCACAGCGCAAGCGCCATCGCTGCCAGTGGCGGCACCCCCTTCCGGAATCATTATAGAAAAACCGAACATCAGTTGCCGAGCGGGATTAGCGGCCGAACCTTGCTACTATTCACACTTCTGTTCTTCACCCTTAGCTGACGGAACGACTGCGCCGTGGAGGCCAACCTACACGGATTTGCTGGCTGCCGACCGTTCGTGGCAGCTACCTGCCGCCAGGTGTTCACTAGGATCACTGCCGGATTATCAGTTCATCGCCCATTCATAAACTGATCGCTTGTGTTAAACAGTGCACAGCGCAAGCGCCATCGATGCCAGTGGCGGCACCCCCTTCCGGAATCATTATAGAAAAACCGAACATCAGTTGCCGAGCGGGATTAGCGGCCGAACCTTGCTACTATTCACACTTCTCTTCCCCAAGTAACCACGGATATCCGTGGGACGTCCACCATAAGTCCCAACGTCCATCCATCCGGATATCCAACACGGACGTCCGTGGGACGTACAGGAGAAGTCCATATCCTGTTTGGATGTCCGAAGGACATCCCACCGGGATGTCCATGGGACATCCCATTTTGAACGTCCGCTGGCTGTCCATAAATAGGCATGCCCAGGATATACACTAGTGAGTTATATATAAACTAGCATAAATATATTGCCGGAAATTTTAGTTTGTTCATATTATATTTGTTTATTCTTGTTCTCTATCGGACACAGTTCATTCTTTTTTCAAAGCAAAATAAATATATTTCCAACTTGATATCAATTCTGCCCACTTTAACATCGCAGTATTAAAATACGATTTTTTTTTCTATCGGTGGGTCATACAAACAATTTGTAGTTTGCTTTAAAAAAAATGCTTGTGGATGACTAGCAGAATATATAAGCGCCCATTTGAAGCCACTTATTCGACCTAGAGCCAAGCACTCAAGTTATCCCTCATTATGAAAAGTTCCTGATCATAGAGTTTTGGTCCTGACCTCCGAACATGTAGGTTCAGGTTTATTATTGAAACAGGAAGTAAAACACGTTGTTGGGCTAGTTGGTGCATTGTATTAAGAAAAAAACAGCAAAAAAAAAAAAGACGGACACAGGAAACATACACAAGACAGGCCTCTTCCAGCCTCTTTCCTGTCTTCTCGTATGTTTCCTGTGTGCGCCTGTTTTTGGCTGGTTTCTTAAAACAGGAAGTTGTCTGCAGTGTTCAATTGTGCATACAATAATATCATTATAGGTAACGAAAACAAATCTCAAAGGCTACGCTTTTGGTGGCTGCGTGCGTTGAAAGCGATTACGAAAGCTATAATGCGTCAGAGCCGCCATGCATTGACAGTAATCTCAAAGGCTATGTTTTTCTGGCGCCGACAGCTTTAGCAGAAACTAAAAACTCGAAAATCAGATACCGAATATTCCCAGAATAAGTAAATATTTCACTGTGTGATAATAGAATATTTTAAAAACCTATTTATGTTTGCGTAGATGCACGTGGAAGTGTTACAACCTTGGCAAAGCAGAACGCTGCAGTCATCCAATCCAATCCAAGCTCTAGCCATCGTCGCCACGCCATTTTTCATTCTGCGATCGTTGTAAGGGCAGCGGAGCAGCGTTTGTCACCTTCCGTGCCTGCCGAAGTCTCCTACTCAACTACCAAGGTATGACAGCTACATCGATTTCTTTTTTAATTCGTTTGGGTATTGAAATGTGTTTTCTTCACAGGTGCCAGGATGCCTAGACTGCGGGAGAAGCCGCACGCGCGAAAAAGAGCGTCGCTGGAAACAAAGACGATATTCGAGGACTTCGGATCTCGCACCGGCAGCCAGCAGTCAACAGCTCGAGAATTCGCAAATCTAGAACTGTGCAGTGGCGCGCATACCCCGCACGCATGCATTAACATGTGCGTTCGGGCTGTCCCTGCAAACATTTGTACGCCTTGTGATGCTGGTCGCTGCACCGAGGCGACATCGGAAGTTCAGGATGGTGGTTGTGACACTACGCGCACTAAGGACAATGTGCCTTGCTTCCCTGATGGATATACTCTACGTGACGCTTCGGATGGTTCACTTCGCTGTGAGAACGGAACAGGATCCCTTAGGAGAGGTGTACGCACAAGTCAATGCGGGTTTTCTGGTAAGCAGGACCCCGGTCTACATTTGCTTTAGCTACCGCGGACTCTTCATCGGCGCCCTTTGATTCTCCTGGCAAACAGCTTCTCCTGGCTAATGCGCTCATGATCAGAGCTGTAGCCGTCAGTAGCGGCAAGATCGCCTGCTGATCTCTACGAAAATAAAAAGCTCCTTTTAAAAAAAGTGAAGAATATATTAGTTGTTTTTAACTACAAGTTTGTTTAATATCGTGAGAATATGGTCACTACGGCCACGGCGGGGACATTGTAAAGGAGAGTATGCATTCGATGGCCAAGTGAGTTTTAATAATTGTAAGAACGCACTACGCCACGAGAAAGAGCTATTGTTTAAAGAAAGTGAAGAATATATTGATTGTTCTTCACGAATAGTTCGTTTAGCCACGTCAGAATGTGGAGACATTGGGAACGAGAGTACGCATTTGACGGCAAGTTGACTTACGAGAACGCACTACGTCGCGAATAACATTTAAGCTGCAATACCATTAAGCATGTCCGTGTGGCACCCCGCGAATGACATTAAAGTTTAAGGCATTAGCCAGTTAATGTCATTTTTTGTGCTCGTGTCGCAGAGTGCTAGTGAAGTGATGTAGTCAAGATTAATTCCTTCATGTCATTTCTGTTGCTTTCGCTGCTTAATAATGCCAATTGATGTGTTTTTGCTCTTTCTTTTTATTCCATGCTGCAAACTCAAATGTCAAAGCAGGGTGGGCAATAAGTATTTTTGTTCTGCTGTTCTCTACCTTGTTGTTGTGCTATTGAAATTGCAAGTTTTCTTCTTTATCCGTGTATTTATTTGTTCTTTGAACAGTACGCATATATCTGCTTATTGGTCTTTTTATGTATATGTATAAGGTCACAATAAACGTTTAATTGTATTTGGAAGTTGGTGTAAGTTCATTTCTCGTTTATTTAGAACAAGAATGCATTCAAGCATTAGACCAATGTAATATATATAATGGTCCGGTGCTTGAATGTGTCCCGGCCACTATTGTCGCTTCAAGGCATGTGTATATCTGGAATATCCCCGGGAAGACACACACACACACACACACACACACACACACACACACACACACACACACACACACACACACACACACATATATATATATATATATATATATATATATATATATATATATATATATATTTATATATATATATATATATATATATATATATATATATATATATCCTGAACGTCCCCTGAATGTCCATGATGGATGTCCGCGTCGGACGTACTACGGACGCCAAAGCGATTACCTTTGGATTCCCCAGGGACGTCCCTCGGACGTACGTCGGATATTCATGGACGTCCCACGGACATCCCGAATATCCAGAAAGGACGTCCGTCGGACGTCGCCCGGATATCCGTGGTTACTTGGGTCTTCACCCTTAGCTGACGGAACGACTGCGCCGTGGAGGCCAACCTACACGGATTTGCTGGCTGCCGACCGTTCGTGGCAGCTACCTGCCGCCAGGTGTTCACTAGGATCACTGCCGGATCATCAGTTCATCGCCCATTCATAAACTGATCGCTTGTGTTAAACAGTCCACAGCGCAAGCGCCATCGCTGCCAGCGGCGGCAACCCCCTTCCGGAATCATTATAGAAAAACCGAACATCAGTTGCCGAGCGGGATTAGCGGCCGAACCTTGCTACTATTCACACTTCTGTTCTTCACCCTTAGTTGACGGAACGACTGTGCCGTGGACGCCAACCTACACGGATTTGCTGGCTGCCGACCGTTCGTGGCAGCTACCTGCCGCCAGGTGTTCACTAGGATCACTGCCGGATCATCAGTTCATCGCCCATTCATAAACTGATCGCTTGTGTTAAACAGTCCACAGCTCAAGCGCCATCGCTGCCAGTGGCGGCACCCCCTTCCGGAATCATTATAGAAAAACCGAACATCAGTTGCCGAGCGGGATTAGCGGCCGAACCTTGCTACTATTCACACTTCTGTTCTTCACCCTTAGCTGACGGAACGACTGCGCCGTGGAGGCCAACCTACACGGATTTGCTGGCTGCCGACCGTTCGTGGCAGCTACCTGCCGCCAGGTGTTCACTAGGATCACTGCCGGATTATCAGTTCATCGCCCATTCATAAACTGATCGCTTGTGTTAAACAGTCCACAGCGCAAGCGCCATCGATGCCAGTGGCGGCACCCCCTTCCGGAATCATTATAGAAAAACCGAACATCAGTTGCCGAGCGGGATTAGCGGCCGAACCTTGCTACTATTCACACTTCTCTTCTTCACCCTTAGCTGACGGAACGACTGCGCCGTGGAGGCCAACCTACACGGATTTGCTGGCTGCCGACCGTTCGTGGCAGCTACCTGCCGCCAGGTGTTCACTAGGATCACTGCCGGATCATCAGTTCATCGCCCATTCATAAACTGATCGCTTGTGTTAAACAGTCCACAGCGCAAGCGCCATCGCTGCCAGCGGCGGCAACCCCCTTCCGGAATCATTATAGAAAAACCGAACATCAGTTGCCGAGCGGGATTAGCGGCCGAACCTTGCTACTATTCACACTTCTGTTCTTCACCCTTAGTTGACGGAACGACTGTGCCGTGGACGCCAACCTACACGGATTTGCTGACTGCCGATCGTTCGTGGCAGCCACCTGCCGCCAGGTGTTCACTCGGATCACTGCCGGATTATCAGTTCATCGCCCATTCATAAAGTGATCGATTGTGTTAAACAGTCCACAGCGCAAGCGCCATTGCTGCCAGTGGCGGCACCCCCTTCCGGAATCATTATAGAAAAACCGAACATCAGTTGCCGAGTGGGAATACCGGCCGAACCTTGCTACTATTCACACTTCTGTTCTTCACCCTTAGCTGACGGAACGACTGTGCCGTGGACGTCAACCTACACGGATTTGCTGACTGCCGACCGTTCGTGGCAGCTACCTGCCGCCAGGTGTTCACTAGGATCACTGCCGGATCATCAGTTCATCGCCCATTCATAAACTGATCGCTTGTGTTAAACAGTCCACAGCGCAAGCGCCATCGCTGCCAGCGGCGGCAACCCCCTTCCGGAATCATTATAGAAAAACCGAACATCAGTTGCCGAGTGGGAATACCGGCCGAAGCTTGCTACTATTCACACTTCTGTTCTTCACCCTTAGCTGACGGAACGACTGCGCCGTGGAGGCCAGCCTACACGGATTTGCTGACTGCCGACCGTTCGTGGCAGCTACCTGCCGCCAGGTGTTCACTAGGATCACTGCCGGATCATCAGTTCATCGCCCATTCATAAACTGATCGCTTGTGTTAAACAGTCCACAGCGCAAGCGCCATCGCTGCCAGCGGCGGCACCCCCTTCCGGAATCGCTATAAGAAGACCGAACATCAGTTGCCGAGTGGGAATACCGGCCGAACCTTGCTACTATTCACACTTCTGTTCTTCACCCTTAGCTGACGGAACGACTGTGCCGTGGACGCCAACCTACACGGATTTGCTGACTGCCTACCGTTCGTGGCAGCTACCTGCCGCCAGGTGTTCACTCGGATCACTGCCGGATTATCAGTTCATCGCCCATTCATAAACTGATCGCTTGTGTTAAACAGTCCACAGCGCAAGCGCCATCGCTGCCAGTGGCGGCACCCCCTTCCGGAATCATTATAGAAAAACCGAACATCAGTTGCCGAGTGGGAATACCGGCCGAACCTTGCTACTATTCACACTTGTGTTCTTCACCCTTAGCTGACGGAACGACTGGGCCGTGGAGGCCAACCTACACGGATTTGCTGACTGCCGACCGTTCGTGGCAGCTACCTGCCGCCAGGTGTTCACTAGGATCACTGCCGGATCATCAGTTCATCGCCCATTCATAAACTGATCGCTTGTGTTAAACAGTCCACAGCGCAAGCGCCATCGCTGCCAGCGGCGGCACCCCCTTCCGGAATCGCTATAAGAAGACCGAACATCAGTTGCCGAGTGGGAATACCGGCCGAACCTTGCTACTATTCACACTTCTGTTCTTCACCCTTAGCTGACGGAACGACTGTGCCGTGGACGTCTACCTACACGGATTTGCTGACTGCCGACCGTTCGTGGCAGCTACCTGCCGCCAGGTGTTCACTAGGATCACTGCCGGATCATCAGTTCATCGCCCATTCATAAACTGATCGCTTGTGTTAAACAGTCCACAGCGCAAGCGCCATCGCTGCCAGTGGCGGCAACCCCCTTCCGGAATCATTATAGAAAAACCGAACATCAGTTGCCGAGTGGGAATACCGGCCGAACCTTGCTACTATTCACACTTCTGTTCTTCACCCTTAGCTGACGGAACGACTGCGCCGTGGAGGCCAACCTACACGGATTTGCTGACTGCCGACCGTTCGTGGCAGCTACCTGCCGCCAGGTGTTCACTAGGATCACTGCCGGATCATCAGTTCATCGCCCATTCATAAACTGATCGCTTGTGTTAAACAGTCCACAGCGCAAGCGCCATCGCTGCCAGTGGCGGCACCCCCTTCCGGAATCATTATAGAAAAACCGAACATCAGTTGCCGAGTGGGAATACCGGCCGAACCTTGCTACTATTCACACTTCTGTTCTTCACCCTTAGCTGACGGAACGACTGCGCCGTGGAGGCCAACCTAAACGGATTTGCTGACTGCCGACCGTTCGTGGCAGCTACCTGCCGCCAGGTGTTCACTAGGATCACTGCCGGATCATCAGTTCATCGCCCATTCATAAACTGATCGCTTGTGTTAAACAGTCCACAGCGCAAGCGCCATCGCTGCCAGTGGCGGCACCCCCTTCCGGAATCATTATAGAAAAACCGAACATCAGTTGCCGAGCGGGATTAGCGGCCGAACCTTGCTACTATTCACACTTCTGTTCTTCACCCTTAGCTGACGTAACGACTGTGCCGTGGACGCCAACCTACACGGATTTGCTGACTGCAGACCGTTCGTGGCAGCTACCTGCCGCCAGGTGTTCACTCGGATCACTGCCGGATTATCAGTTCATCGCCCATTCATAAAGTGATAGATTGTGTTAAACAGTCCACAGCGCAAGCGCCATCGCTGCCAGCGGCGGCACCCCCTTCCGGAATCGCTATAAGAAGACCGAACATCAGTTGCCGAGTGGGAATACCGGCCGAACCTTGCTACTATTCACACTTCTGTTCTTCACCCTTAGCTGACGGAACGACTGTGCCGTGGACGCCAACCTACACGGATTTGCTGACTGCCTACCGTTCGTGGCAGCTACCTGCCGCCAGGTGTTCACTCGGATCACTGCCGGATTATCAGTTCATCGCCCATTCATAAAGTGATCGATTGTGTTAAACAGTCCACAGCGCAAGCGCCATCGCTGCCAGCGGCGGCACCCCCTTCCGGAATCGCTATAAGAAGACCGAACATCAGTTGCCGAGTGGGAATACCGGCCGAACCTTGCTACTATTCACACTTCTGTTCTTCACCCTTAGCTGACGGAACGACTGTGCCGTGGACGCCAACCTACACGGATTTGCTGACTGCCGACCGTTCGTGGCAGCTACCTGCCGCCAGGTGTTCACTCGGATCACTGCCGGATTATCAGTTCATCGCCCATTCATAAAGTGATCGATTGTGTTAAACAGTCCACAGCGCAAGCGCCATCGCTGCCAGCGGCGGCACCCCCTTCCGGAATCGCTATAAGAAGACCGAACATCAGTTGCAGAGTGGGATTACTGGCCAAACCTTGTTTACTATTCACACTTCTATTCTTCACCCTTAGCTGCCCAAGTAACCACGGATATCCGTGGGACGTCCACCATAAGTCCCAACGTCCATCCATCCGGATATCCAACACGGACGTCCATGGGACGTACAGGAGAAGTGCATATCCTGTTTGGATGTCCGAAGGATATCCCCACGGGATCCATGGGACATCCCGTTTTGAACGTCTGCTGGCTGTCCATAAATAGGCATGTCCAGGCTAGTGAGTTATACATGAACTAACATAAAAATATTGCCGGAAATGTTAGTCTGTTCATATTATATTTCTTTATTTTTGTTCTCTATCGGACATAGTCTCTTATTTTTTCAAAGCAAAATAAATATCTTTCCAACTTGATATAAATTCTGCCCACTTTAACATCATAGTTTTAAAATACGTTTTTTTTTCTATCGGGGGTTCATACAAACAATTTGTAGTTTGCTTTAAAAAAAATCCTTGTGAATGACTAGCAGAATATATAAGCGCCCATTTGAAGCCACTTGTTCGACCTAGAGCCAAGCACTCAAGTTGTCCCTCATTATGAAAAGGTCCTGATCATAGAGTTTTGGTCCTGACCTCCGAACATGTAACTGGGACTTATGCTATGTAGGTTCAGGCTTATCATTGAAACAGGAAGTAAAGCACGTTGTTGGGCTAGTTCGTGCATTGTATTATAAAAAGCCAGCAAAAAAAAGAAAAGACGGACACAGGAAACACACATAAGACAGGCCTCTTCCAGCCTCTTTCCTGTCTTCTCGTATGTTTCCTGTGTGCGTCTGTTTTTGGCTGGTTTCTTAAAACAGGAAGTAGTCTACAGTGTTCAAATTTGCATACAATTATATCATTGTAGGTAACAAAAACAAATCTCAAAGGCTACCCTTTTGGTCGCTACGTGCGTTGAAAGCGATTACGAAAGCTTTACTGCGTCAGAGCCGCCATGTATTTACAGTAATCTCAAAGGCTATGTTTTTATGCCCTTAAGGCGCCGACAGCGTTAGCAGAAACTAAAAACTCAAAAATCAGATACCAAATATTCCCAAAATAAGTAAATATTTCACTGTGTAATAATACAATATTTTCAAACATGCACGTTGAAGGGTGAGATGATCCAATCCAATCCAAGCTCTAGCCATCGTCGCCATGCCGTTTTTCATTCTGCGACCGTATTAAGGGCAGCGGAGCGGTGTTTGTTACCTTCTGCTGCTCAGCTACAAGGTATGTCAGCTACATCGATTTCTTTTTTAAGTCGTTTGGGTATTGAAATATGTTTTCTTCACAGGTGCCAGCATGCCTTGAGTGTGGGAGAAGCCGTACGCGCGAAAGAGAGCGTCGCTGGAAACAAAGACGATATTCGATGACTTCGGATCTCGCACCGGCAGCCAGCAGTCAACGGCTCGAGAATTCCGAAGTCTAGAACTGTACAGTGGCGCATATACGCCGCACACATGCATTAACATGTGCGGTCGTGCTGTCCCTGCGAACATTTGTACGCCTTGTGATGCTGGCCGCTGCACCGAGGCGACATCGGAAGTTCAGGACGGTGGTCGTGACAGTACGCGCATTAAGGACAATGTGCCTTGCTTCCCTGATGGATCGACTCTACAAGACACTTCGGATAGTTCACTTCGCTGTGAGAACGGAACATGATCCCTTAGGAGAGGTGTACGCACAAGTCAATGCGGGTTCTCTGGTCAGCAGGACCCCGGAGCCTACTGCTTTAGCTACCGCGGACTCTTCATCGGCGCCCTTTGATTTTGCTGAAAAACTGTGCATTTGGGCCATTAAGGAAAACGTTGGACATACAGCGGTCACATATGTGCTAAAGATGCTCAAGAGAAGTAGCTTCGACCCCTCATCTCTCCCAAGTGACGCTCGCACTTTGCTCTCCATGCCCAGGGGTACACAACGTGCACCTGCTTTAACTGCTATGGCTCGTGAGCAAAAAACACTTTTGCTTGCAGTGCTGACTAGAAAATGCCATGTCGGAAGCATGTTTTAAGGGCGGCCATGTTTCTTTGTTATTTAACATTAACGGACTGCCAGTTTCAAAGAGTTCTACCATGCAGTTATGGTGCGTATGGCAGAGTTCCCCCTTTGTAGTCGGCATTTTTGCTGGCCCATCAAAGCTCGTTTCAGCAAATGATTTTCTGAACCCTCGTGTCACTGAGCTACAACAGCTTCTTTCGAATGGAATCGTTTTTGAGCAGTGAGTAATTGAGGTTTCGTCAGCATGTTTTGTTTTACGTGCACCAGCACAGTCGTTTGTTTTTCGAATTAAAGGGCACACTGGGTATTCTGCGTGTCCAAATGCACAGTAGAGGGCACATACAGGAGCAGCCGACTCTGCTTTCCAACAAGATCCTCCACTTTGCGCTCTGATGATTCATTCAGGCGTCTGATTGACCCTGACCATCACCTAGGCACCTCAGTCTTGACGCTGCTTCCCATAGACTGCATTGCCTCTGCATCCCTTGACTACATGCACCTTTTATGCCTGGGCATTATAAAAAAGTTGCTTAGTGCTTGGTTAATTGGTCGTTTACAGGTCCGTCTCGGACCTACAGAGCGCGGACAGTTGTCCGACTTTCTTTCTTTAGCATCGTATGTCCCTAAAGAATTTTCTCACAAACCTATAAGTGTAGCAGAGGCTGAGCATTGGAGCGTAGTCAATATTAATTCCTCCATGTCATTTCTGTTGCTTTCGCAGCTTAATAATGCTAATTGATGTCTTTTTGCTCTTTTTTTTCCATGCTGCAAACTCAGATGTCCAAGCAGGGTGGGCAATAATAATTTTTGTTCTGCTGTTCTCTAGCTTCTGTTGTGCTATTGGAATTGCAAATTTTCTTTTTTATCAGTGTATTTATTTGTTCTTTGAACAGTACGCATATATCTGCTTTTTGGTCTTTATATGTATATGTATAAGGTGACAATAAAAGTTTAATTGTATTTGGAAGTTGGTGTAGGTTCATTTCTTGTTTATTTAAAACAAGAATGCATTCAAGCACTCGACCAATGTAATATTTATAATGGTCGGGTGCTTGAATGTGTCCCGGCCACTACTGTTGCTTCAAGGTATGTGTATATCTGGAATATCCCCGGATACACACACACACACACACACACACACACACACACACACACACACACACACACACACACACACACACACACACACACACACACACACACACACACACACACACACATATATATATATATATATATATATATATATATATATATATATATATACTGAACGTCCCCTGAATATCCATGCTGGATGTCCGCGTCGGACGTACTATGGATGCCAAAGCGGTTACCTTTGGATTTCCCAGGGACGTCCCTCGGACGTACGTCGGAAATTCATGGATATCCCACGGACATCCCGAATATCCAGAAAGGACGTCCGTTGGACGTCGCCCGGATATCCGTGGTTACTTGGGTGACGGAACGACTGTGCCGTGGACGCCAACCTACACGGATTTGCTGACTGCCGACCGTTCGTGGCAGCTACCTGCCGCCGGGTGTTCACTAGGATCACTGCCGGATTATCAGTTCATCGCCTATTGATCAACTGATCGCATGTGTTAAACAGTTCACAGCGCAAGCGCCATCGCTGCCAGTGGCGCTACCCCCTTCCGGAATCGCTAGAAAAAGACCGAACATCAGTTGCCGAGTGGGATTAGCGGCCGAACCTTGCTACTATTCACACTTCTGTTCTTCACTCTTAGCTGACGGAACGACTGTGCCGTGGACGCCAACCTACACGGATTTGCTGACTGCCGACCGTTCGTGGCAGCTACCTGCCGCCAGGTGTTCACTCGGATCACTGCCGGATTATCAGTTCATCGCCTATTGATCAACTGATCGCATGTGTTAAACAGTTCACAGCGCAAGCGCCATCGCTGCCAGTGGCGCTACCCCCTTCCGGAATCGCTAGAAAAAGACCGAACATCAGTTGCCGAGTGGGATTAGCGGCCGAACCTTGCTACTATTCACACTTCTGTTCTTCACCCTTAGCTGACGGAACGACTGTGCCGTGGACGCCAACCTACACGGATTTGCTGACTGCCGACCGTTCGTGGCAGCTACCTGCCGCCAGGTGTTCACTCGGATCACTGCCGGATTATCAGTTCATCGCCTATTGATCAACTGATCGCATGTGTTGAACAGTTCACAGCGCAAGCGCCATCGCTGCCAGTGGCGCTACCCCCTTCCGGAATCGCTAGAAAAAGACCGAACATCAGTTGCCGAGTGGGATTAGCGGCCGAACCTTGCTACTATTCACACTTCTGTTCTTCACCCTTAGCTGACGGAACGACTGTGCCGTGGACGCCAACCTACACGGATTTGCTGACTGCCGACCGTTCGTGGCAGCTACCTGCCGCCAGGTGTTCACTCGGATCACTGCCGGATTATCAGTTCATCGCCTATTGATCAACTGATCGCATGTGTTAAACAGTTCACAGCGCAAGCGCCATCGCTGCCAGTGGCGCTACCCCCTTCCGGAATCGCTAGAAAAAGACCGAACATCAGTTGCCGAGTGGGATTAGCGGCCGAACCTTGCTACTATTCACACTTCTGTTCTTCACCCTTAGCTGACGGAACGACTGTGCCGTGGACGCCAACCTACACGGATTTGCTGACTGCCGACCGTTCATGGCAGCTACCTGCCGCCAGGTGTTCGCTCGGATCACTGCCGGATTATCAGTTCATCGCCCATTCATAAAGTGATCGATTGTGTTAAACAGTCCACAGCGCAAGCGCCATCGCTGCCAGCGGCGGCACCCCCTTCCGGAATCGCTATAAGAAGACCGAACATCAGTTGCCGAGTGGGAATACCGGCCGAACCTTGCTACTATTCACACTTCTGTTCTTCACCCTTAGCTGACGGAACGACTGTGCCGTGGACGCCAACCTACACGGATTTGCTGACTGCCGACCGTTCGTGGCAGCTACCTGCCGCCAGGTGTTCACTCGGATCACTGCCGGATTATCAGTTCATCGCCCATTCATAAAGTGATCGATTGTGTTAAACAGTCCACAGCGCAAGCGCCATCGCTGCCAGCGGCGGCACCCCCTTCCGGAATCGCTATAAGAAGACCGAACATCAGTTGCCGAGTGGGATTACTGGCCAAACCTTGTTTACTATTCACACTTCTATTCTTCACCCTTAGCTGCCCAAGTAACCACGGATATCCGTGGGACGTCCACCATAAGTCCCAACGTCCATCCATCCGGATATCCAACACGGACGTCCATGGGACGTACAGGAGAAGTGCATATCCTGTTTGGATTTCCGAAGGATATCCCCACGGGATCCATGGGACATCCCGTTTTGAACGTCTGCTGGCTGTCCATAAATAGGCATGTCCAGGCTAGTGAGTTATACATGAACTAACATAAAAATATTGCCGGAAATTTTAGTCTGTTCATATTATATTTCTTTATTTTTGTTCTCTATCGGACATAGTCTCTTATTTTTTCAAAGCAAAATAAATATCTTTCCAACTTGATATAAATTCTGCCCACTTTAACATCATAGTATTAAAATACGTTTTTTTTCTATCGGGGGTTCATACAAACAATTTGTAGTTTGCCTTAAAAAAAATCCTTGTGAATGACTAGCAGAATATATAAGCGCCCATTTGAAGCCACTTGTTCGACCTAGAGCCAAGCACTCAAGTTGTCCCTCATTATGAAAAGGTCCTGATCATAGAGTTTTGGTCCTGACCTCCGAACATGTAACTGGGACTTATGCTATGTAGGTTCAGGCTTATCATTGAAACAGGAAGTAAAGCACGTTGTTGGGCTAGTTCGTGCATTGTATTATAAAAAGCCAGCAATTAAAGAAAAGACGGACACAGGAAACACACATAAGACAGGCCTCTTCCAGCCTCTTTCCTGTCTTCTCGTATGTTTCCTGTGTGCGTCTGTTTTTGGCTGGTTTCTTAAAACAGGAAGTAGTCTACAGTGTTCAAATTTGCATACAATTATATCATTGTAGGTAACAAAAACAAATCTCAAAGGCTACCCTTTTGGTCGCTACGTGCGTTGAAAGCGATTACGAAAGCTTTACTGCGTCAGAGCCGCCATGTATTTACAGTAATCTCAAAGGCTATGTTTTTATGCCCTTAAGGCGCCGACAGCGTTAGCAGAAACTAAAAACTCGAAAATCAGATACCAAATATTCCCAAAATAAGTAAATATCTCACTGTGTAATAATACAATATTTTCAAACATGCACGTTGAAGTGTGAGAGCCTTGGCAAAGCAGAGCGCTGCAGTGATCCAATCCAATCCAAGCTCTAGCCATCGTCGCCATGCCGTTTTTCATTCTGCGACCGTATTAAGGGCAGCGGAGCGGTGTTTGTTACCTTCTGCTGCTCAGCTACAAGGTATGTCAGCTACATCGATTTCTTTTTTAAGTCGTTTGGGTATTTAAATATGTTTTCTTCACAGGTGCCAGCATGCCTAGAGTGTGGGAGAAGCCGTACGCGCGAAAGAGAGCGTCGCTGGAAACAAAGACGATATTCGATGACTTCGGATCTCGCACCGGCAGCCAGCAGTCAACGGCTCGAGAATTCCGAAGTCTAGAACTGTACAGTGGCGCATATACGCCGCACACATGCATTAACATGTGCGGTCGTGCTGTCCCTGCGAACATTTGTACGCCTTGTGATGCTGGCCGCTGCACCGAGGCGACATCGGAAGTTCAGGACGGTGGTTGTGACAGTACGCGCATTAAGGACAATGTGCCTTGCTTCCCTGATGGATCGACTCTACAAGACACTTCGGATAGTTCACTTCGCTGTGAGAACGGAACATGATCCCTTAGGAGAGGTGTACGCACAAGTCAATGCGGGTTCTCTGGTCAGCAGGACCCCGGAGCCTACTGCTTTAGCTACCGCGGACTCTTCATCGGCGCCCTTTGATTTTGCTGAAAAACTGTGCATTTGGGCCATTAAGGAAAACGTTGGACATACAGCGGTCACATATGTGCTAAAGATGCTCAAGAGAAGTAGCTTCGACCCCTCATCTCTCCCAAGTGACGCTCGCACTTTGCTCTCCATGCCCAGGGGTACACAACGTGCACCTGCTTTAACTGCTATGGCTCGTGAGCAAAAAACACTTTTGCTTGCAGTGCTGACTAGAAAATGCCATGTCGGAAGCATGTTTTAAGGGCGGCCATGTTTCTTTGTTATTTAACATTAACTGACTGCCAGTTTCAAAGAGTTCTACCATGCAGTTATGGTGCGTATGGCAGAGTTCCCCCTTTGTAGTCGGCATTTTTGCTGGCCCATCAAAGCTCGTTTCAGCAAATGATTTTCTGAACCCTCGTGTCACTGAGCTACAACAGCTTCTTTCGAATGGAATCGTTTTTGAGCAGTGAGTAATTGAGGTTTCGTCAGCATGTTTTGTTTTACGTGCACCAGCACAGTCGTTTGTTTTTCGAATTAAAGGGCACACTGGGTATTCTGCGTGTCCAAATGCACAGTAGAGGGCACATACAGGAGCAGCCGACTCTGCTTTCCAACAAGATCCTCCACTTTGCGCTCTGATGATTCATTCAGGCGTCTGATTGACCCTGACCATCACCTAGGCACCTCAGTCTTGACGCTGCTTCCCATAGACTGCATTGCCTCTGCATCCCTTGACTACATGCACCTTTTATGCCTGGGCATTATAAAAAAGTTGCTTAGTGCTTGGTTAATTGGTCGTTTACAGGTCCGTCTCGGACCTACAGAGCGCGGACAGTTGTCCGACTTTCTTTCTTTAGCATCGTATGTCCCTAAAGAATTTTCTCACAAACCTATAAGTGTAGCAGAGGCTGAGCATTGGAGCGTAGTCAATATTAATTCCTCCATGACATTTCTGTTGCTTTCGCAGCTTAATAATGCTAATTGATGTCTTTTTGCTCTTTTTTTTTCATGCTGCAAACTCAGATGTCCAAGCAGGGTGGGCAATAATAATTTTTGTTCTGCTGTTCTCTAGCTTCTGTTGTGCTATTGGAATTGCAAATTTTCTTTTTTATCAGTGTATTTATTTGTTCTTTGAACAGTACGCATATATCTGCTTTTTGGTCTTTATATGTATATGTATAAGGTGACAATAAAAGTTTAAATGTATTTGGAAGTTGGTGTATGTTCATTTCTTGTTTATTTAAAACAAGAATGCATTCAAGCACTCGACCAATGTAATATTTATAATGGTCGGGTGCTTGAATGTGTCCCGGCCACTACTGTTGCTTCAAGGTATGTGTATATCTGGAATATCCCCGGATACACACACACACACACACACACACACACACACACACACACACACACACACACATATATATATATATATATATATATATATATATATATATATATATATATATATATATATATATATGTATATATATATATATATATATATATATATATATATATATACTGAACGTCCCCTGAATATCCATGCTGGATGTCCGCGTCGGACGTACTATGGATGCCAAAGCGGTTACCTTTGGATTTCCCAGGGACGTCCCTCGGACGTACGTCGGACATTCATGGATATCCCACGGACATCCCGAATATCCAGAAAGGACGTCCGTTGGACGTCGCCCGGATATCCGTGGTTACTTGGGTGACGGAACGACTGTGCCGTGGACGCCAACCTACACGGATTTGCTGACTGCCGACCGTTCGTGGCAGCTACCTGCCGCCGGGTGTTCACTAGGATCACTGCCGGATTATCAGTTCATCGCCTATTGATCAACTGATCGCATGTGTTAAACAGTTCACAGCGCAAGCGCCATCGCTGCCAGTGGCGCTACCCCCTTCCAGAATCGCTAGAAAAAGACCGAACATCAGTTGCCGAGTGGGATTAGCGGCCGAACCTTGCTACTATTCACACTTCTGTTCTTCACCCTTAGCTGACGGAACGACTGTGCCGTGGACGCCAACCTACACGGATTTGCTGACTGCCGACCGTTCGTGGCAGCTACCTGCCGCCAGGTGTTCACTCGGATCACTGCCGGATTATCAGTTCATCGCCTATTGATCAACTGATCGCATGTGTTAAACAGTTCACAGCGCAAGCGCCATCGCTGCCAGTGGCGCTACCCCCTTCCGGAATCGCTAGAAAAAGACCGAACATCAGTTGCCGAGTGGGATTAGCGGCCGAACCTTGCTACTATTCACACTTCTGTTCTTCACCCTTAGCTGACGGAACGACTGTGCCGTGGACGCCAACCTACACGGATTTGCTGACTGCCGACCGTTCGTGGCAGCTACCTGCCGCCAGGTGTTCACTCGGATCACTGCCGGATTATCAGTTCATCGCCTATTGATCAACTGATCGCATGTGTTAAACAGTTCACAGCGCAAGCGCCATCGCTGCCAGTGGCGCTACCCCCTTCCGGAATCGCTAGAAAAAGACCGAACATCAGTTGCCGAGTGGGATTAGCGGCCGAACCTTGCTACTATTCACACTTCTGTTCTTCACCCTTAGCTGACGGAACGACTGTGCCGTGGACGCCAACCTACACGGATTTGCTGACTGCCGACCGTTCGTGGCAGCTACCTGCCGCCAGGTGTTCACTCGGATCACTGCCGGATTATCAGTTCATCGCCCATTCATAAAGTGATCGATTGTGTTAAACAGTCCACAGCGCAAGCGCCATCGCTGCCAGCGGCGGCACCCCCTTCCGGAATCGCTATAAGAAGACCGAACATCAGTTGCCGAGTGGGATTACCGGCCGAACCTTGCTACTATTCACACATCTGTACTTCACCCTTAACTGACGGAACGACTGCGCCGTGGACGCCAACCTACAGGTATTTGCTGACTGCCGACCGTTCGTGGCAGCTACCTGCCGCCAGGTGTTCACTCGGATCACTGGCGGATTATCAGTTCATCGCCCATTCATAAAGTGATCGCATGTGTTAAACAGTCCACAGCGCAAGCGCCATCGCTGCCAGCGGCGGCACCCCCTTCCGGAATCGCTATAAGAAGACCGAACATCAGTTGCCGAGTGGGATTAGCGGCCGAACCTTGCTACTATTCAAACTTCTGTTCTTCACCCTTAGCTGATGGAACGACTGTGCCGTGGACGCCAACCTACACGGGTTTGCTGACTGCCGACCGTTCGTGGCAGCTACCTGCCGCCAGGTGTTCACTAGGATCACTGCCGGATTATCAGTTCACCGCCCATTCATAAAGTGATCGCATGTGTTAAACAGTCCACAGCGCAAGCGCCATCGCTGCCAGCGGCGGCACCCCCTTCCGGAATTGCTATAAGAAGACCGAACATCAGTTGCCGAGTGGGATTAGCGGCCGAACCTTGCTACTATTCAAACTTCTGTTCTTCACCCTTAGCTGATGGAATGACTGTGCCGTGGACGCCAACCTACACGGATTTGCTGACTGCCGACCGTTCGTGGCAGCTACCTGCCGCCAGGTGTTCACTCGGATCACTGGCGGATTATCAGTTCATCGCCCATTCATAAAGTGATCGCATGTGTTAAACAGTCCACAGCGCAAGCGCCATCGCTGCCAGCGGCGGCACCCCCTTCCGGAATCGCTATAAGAAGACCGAACATCAGTTGCCGAGTGGGATTAGCGGCCGAACCTTGCTACTATTCAAACTTCTGTTCTTCACCCTTAGCTGATGGAACGACTGTGCCGTGGACGCCAACCTACACGGGTTTGCTGACTGCCGACCGTTCGTGGCAGCTACCTGCCGCCAGGTGTTCACTAGGATCACTGCCGGATTATCAGTTCACCGCCCATTTATAGACCAGAATACGCTAGCCTCGCACCCAGACTAATCGAACGCATACTCTCGCACCCGGATTGCCCGGTCGACCTGCGCCGTTTTGTTCTGGGCTGCCAAAGTGTGTTCGCCGGCGGCCAGCAGACATGGCTAGCGGTAGCTCTAGGACTCCAAAGTGCGGAAATGTGCCCGCTCACGCGGATCCAAAGTACAAGAAGTCATCTGGGCATCGTTGCGTCGTGTTTGGATGCGAAAACAACCAGCGCCAAAGGAGCAGGTTGCTTAGCGCTGTTTGCGAAGAGCACAATACACGTAGGGAATCGTGCCGGTGCGGTGTTTTCAGCCTGCACCGATTTCCATCCGCAACGAAGAATGACAAGCTGCGCCAGCGGTGGATAGCTGCAGTGAATAGGAAGAACTACCGACCCAGTGAAAATGCACCAGTGAGTATTCGATCTGTGTATATTTTGGTGCCACGTTCAACTTTGCGCCCTACGAACGAACGTAATATGTGTAACACGCAGGTTTGCTCTGAGCACTTTCTGGACAAGCCCACAGAGCAGAATCCCGCGCCGGTGCTTCGCCTTGGCTATAACAAGAACTTAAGAAGGCAAGCCTTTTCGTGTTTTCATTCAGGCAGAGCTCTCGACGGTTAAGCGGAACAGTTGAGTTTGCGGTTAGCGATATTTGCAGCTGGTGCACGGCATGACCATTAAGCGTGAACGACAAGTTGTAGGCGATAGTATGTTGCCCTGCTGGTGTGCGTTATTGCTAATGAAAGTAAACCGAAGTCTGCTCGTCACGTAGCATGCGTCCACAAAAACGTAAACGACGACTGCTCGTCGCCGAAGGCGTTGTTGCAGCGCGCCGGTCTTTACGAGCTGGTGTTGCAGGTGTCATTCGTAACGAATTCATTTGAGCCTCCTGAGCTCTAAACTGCGTGCGGACTGTTATGCGGGGCAAAGCGCAAAATTTTTTCGTTCATAAGGCGAGGAAAATAAGGTGCTTAATTATTCTTGTATTGTGCAACAAAATTTTGCTCGTTCTCACCAGTTTTTTTTACTGTTTTTATTTCTAAGGGAGCGCTAACAATCCGATATGGCCTCGCACAAGCGAAACAGGTCTGATACCAGGTAGCTGCAGTTGGTAGGGCTAACTTTTTGGAATGCAGCTGCGGTTGTTGTCTTGTACCAAAGGCTTCCCTGATGATGCAGCTTTAAGTATAGGGATGGTAATTTTACGTGCCGTGTCATGGTTTGTGCAACTGTACAACACCTGCATCCGTCATGCTCGCCCTGCTATACGGGTTTTGACTGCACATGTAGTTGAACATTATAACTTCTGTAGTTCCTCATTTTCCAATGAGTGCAGGTTTAGCATCATATGCTGCTTGTTCGAGTGCTGTAGGCTTGTGTTCTGAATGTTGTACTCTTAAGTGGTTGCACGATACAATTGGCCTAGTGCATTTTCTATTTCATTTTGCGAGGACTTTATATCTTCGCAACAGTGATGGCATGGGAAAGAACTACAGCCCTTCTTACTATAACATCTATTTTGTTTTCAATGTGCAGGTGGTGAAGGGCAGGCGTCTGCTAATCAGGCAGTCAAACGACCTCGCCAGTTGGTTGCCAAACGCGGCCAACCCAGTAGTGACCATGACAAACAAGACCAAACTGAAAGTGCAGAGGACAATGTTCTGCGTGCTTTAATAATATATGGCACCAACACAGTGCTGTAAAATCCTTCACAGGTTACGTGCTTACGTGGTTACCCGATGTATTCGCTTCTGCAGTCTGCACATCACTCAGTGTGGCCATTGCGGACTTGCATGAGGTCTTGAAGTTTGATGGAATCGAGACAGCGAAAATGACAGGCTAGAAAAAACGCGATACACGCCTTCCGCCCAGCTAAAAAGCCCAAGTTTCACCTTCGCGCCGGGTCGCATCTCCCGGCGTGGCAGCCTAGGCCTGTTACTTCGCGGCGCTTGGGATAGATGGCGCGACCGGCGCTCATCAATATGGCGGCGCCCTTTGAATTCACGGTGTTCTGGTGTATAAACTGATCGCTTGTGTACCCCCTTCCGGAATCGCTATAAAAAGACCGAACATCAGTTGCCGAGTGGGATTTGCGGCCGAACCTTGCTACTACTCACACTTCTGTTCTTCACCCTTAGTTTATGGAAAAACTGCTCCGTGGACGCCAACCTACAGGGATTTGCTGACTGCCGACCGTTCGTGGCAGCTACCTGCCGCCATGTGTTCACTAGGATCACTGCCGGATTATCAGTTCACCGTCCATTCATCAACTGGTCGCTTGTGTAAAACAGTCCACAGCGCAAGCGCCATCGCTGGCAGTGGCGGTACCCCCTTCCGGAATCCTTATAAAAAGACCGAACATCCTTTGCCGAGTGGGATTTGCGGCCGAACCTTGCTACTATTCATGCTTCTGTTCTTCACCCTTAGCTGATGGAACGACTGTGCCGTGGACGCCAACCTACACGGATTTGCTGACTGCCGACCGTTCGCGGCAGCTACCTGCCGCACTGGTAATATAGAACTGGCAATATTGGAGGAGTCAGGGTCGTCAACAGGGTAACGCGACAAGCTGTCAGCGTCTTGGTGCAGGCGGCCAGACTTGTTCACTACGGAATATGAAAATTCTTGGAGCCTCAAAGCCCATCGACCAAGTCGGCCTGTAGGATCTCTTAGCGATGAGAGCTAGCAGAGAGCATGATTGTCAGTGACTACGGAAAAAGGGCGACCGTAAAGGTAAGGACGGAACTTCGCTACCTCCCAAACTACAGCAAGGCATTCTCGTTTCGTAATGGAATAGTTGCGCTCCGGTGGTGTGAGGAGGCGGCTCGCATAAGCAATAACGCGATCCTGGCCACGCTGACGCTGGGCTAAGGCGGCACCTACGCCATGACCGCTGGCATCTGTACGCAATTCTGTAAGGCCATCAGGGTCGAAGTGGGCGAGAATGGGTGGTGAGGAGAGAAGAGTAACGAAACGAGAGAAGGCGGCGGTTTCTGCAGTATCCCACAAGAATTGTACGCCTTTCTTCAAAAGATTAGTGAGGGGTCTAGCAATTGCCGCAAAATCTTGAATAAAACGACGAAAGTACGAGCATAGCCCTACAAAACTTCGAACGTCGGCGGCTGTCTTCGGAACCGGAATGTCTCGGACAGCGCGAGTTTTGTCGGGATCAGGCTGTACTCGTGGCCCAGAACAGTAATTTGGCGGCGGCCGAAACGACATTTGGACGAGTTAAGTTGCAGCTTCGCCTTTCGAAATACATCAAGTATAGCTGTGAGACGCTCAAGGTGAGTGTCGAACGTGGGTAAGAAGACGATGACCTCGTCGAGGTGGCAGAGACATGTGGACCATTTGAAACCTCGGAGCAAGGAGTCCATCATACGCTCAAAGGTGGCAGGGGCGTTCATAATCCAATCGGCATTACTTTAAATTGGTATAGGCCATCAGATGTGATGAACGCGGTTTTTTCTCTGTCCATATGGTCAACAGCAATCTGCCAGTACCCAGAGCGAAGATCAATAGAAGAGAAATAGCTGGAACCGTGGAGGCAGTCAAGGGCGTCGTCTATACGTGGGAGCGGGTAGACTTTCTTCTTAGTAATGTTCAGATAACGGTAGTCTACACAGAAGTTCCACTAGCCATCCTTCTTCTTAACCAACACTACACGTGACGCCCAGGAACTCGAAGAAGGTTCGATGATGTTTTTGTCTAGCATTTTGTTCACTTCGCTTTGAATGACTTGGAGTTCCGACGCAGAAACTCGGTACAGTCGTCGGTGAATAGGAGTAGCATCGCCAGAAACAATCCGATGCTTGACCGCGAGCGTCTGGCCTAAAGGGCGATCGTCGAAGTCGAAAATATCTCTGTAGGCCGATAATACTTGATAAAGGTCTTCAGCCTGCACAGAAGACAGGTCCGTCGCAACCGTTTTCCGTATCTTGGTATCGGCAGCCGAGGCTTGCACGAGAGGCCTGCTAAGCTCGCAAGAAAGATCGGTTGATAAAGTTGACACGTGATGGTCGCAGAGACAGTCAACGTTGGCAAGGCAAATACCTTGTGGCAGAATTTGCTTCGCCAATCCAAAGTTGAAGATAGGCATGAAAGTGTGGTTCGTAGTAATAGCAAGTATACTGTGAGGCATGGTAACGTCATACTGCAGTGGAATGCCGCGCAGAGGAGTGACGAGGTACTCGCCATCAGGGACTGGTGGGGAAGACAAGAGTTCAATATAGGCTATTGATTTTGGCGGCAGGGAAATAAAGCCAGTGGGGCGTAGGCGGCACTGGGGTGCGTCAGAAGGTTCTGCGAGAATCGGTAACTCAAGGCGAAAGGTACTGGCAGAGCAGTCAATAAGAGCAGAATGGGCGGAGAGAAATGGAGGCCGAGAATGAGGTCGTGGGGGCAATGAGCAATCACGGTGAAAAGGACAGGATTGTGGCGGCCGGCGATGCTAACACGTGCCGTACACATGCCGTTGATAGGCACAGTACCGCCATCCGCACGCGGACGACGCGTGCCGACGCTGGGGTGAGGAGCTTGTTCAGTCGTCGTCGGAAGGCAGCACTCATAATAGAAATATGTGCCCCTGTATCGATGAGTGCCGTGACAGGATATCCATCAACGTCAACGTCAAGAAGGTTTTGGTTCGTGTTTAACGTGAGCAGAGGATTTGAGGGCAATGTCGACAACGCAGAAGCTGCAGTGCCTAGTTTTCCGGCTGGGCCCGGGAGGTGATAGGCGGCGAAGAGAGGCGGCGGGGTTGGGGCGAACGGGACTGACGGCGTCGAGGTGAGGGCGAGCGGCTGTAGCGAAGGATCGGAGCAGGAGCATCAGCGGCAGTGGGTTCACGGCGGGTGGCATAGGGAACAGAAAGTCCAAAGGTGCGGGAGTAAGTAAGGAGGCGGAGGCCATCGGTTGCGGCTGTGACGAGCGACGTGGCCGATGCGACAGCAGTGAAAGCAGATTGGCCTGTCATCAGGGGTACGCCAATCGCACGGGTTGCGGCGAGATGAGGCGGAAAAGGACTGTCGGGGACGAGGGGGGCCGGTAGGGAACTGGGGAACGCTGGGTTGAGATGTTGAACACACGGAGTTCAGACCCATGTTCTCAAATTCTCGTCGGAATACGGCCTGAATCATGGCAATCGTGGTTGCTGGCGGATCGGGAGGCGTTGTGGAGAAGGCTGGTGAACAGGCGGCCTCGAGCTCGCGGTGAACAATACGGGTAACGTCGTCACAGGTGGTGGCCTGACGCGACCGACCCTCACAGGACGACGTAGCAGCGGTGTTGGGCAACCGCGTGATGTGGTGTGTGATACGACGGCTCTTGGCTTGTTCAAGGCGGCGGCATTCTTTGATGATGGCGTCGATTGTCGAGACATTGCCGAAAACAATTAAGCAAATTGAAAGCGTCGTCGGCGATGCCTTTTAGGACATGTGACACTTTATCTGATTCAGACATAGCATCGTCAGCTTTGCGGCATAAAGCCAAGACGTCGAACATGGAGGAAGCGTACGGCTCTTTAGACGTCTGAACGCGAGACGCAAGAGCCTTTCTCGTGGCAACCTTGCGGCCAATGGGGTCACCGAACAGCTCCCGTAGCTTTTCTTTGAAAGAGTCTCAACTGCTGATCTCGTTGTCATGCGTCTGGTACCACACGCGTGGGGTGCCGCCAAGATAAAAGATGACATTGGCGAGCATAATGGTTGGGTCCCACCTGTTAGTAGCGCTGGCATGTTGATATAGCTTGAGCCATTCGTCAACGTCCTGTCCGTACAGGCCAGAGAACACACCAGGGTCGCGATGTTGGGCAACCGTGACGATTGAAGCAGTCGGGTCAGCCGAAGCCGTTGCAGAGGCGGGCTCGTCACTGGGAGGCATGGTGACAAGCTCGATGTACCGACCGCTCCGGAGTTCCGAGGCGAGGACGAGGATCGCTGACCTCCACCAGAATGTTACGTGTAGAAAGACACAGACGAAAGAGGCTATTTACAGGCTATTTACACTGGACTGGAGCCAGAGCACCAGGCCGACATTCACTCGCACCAAGGGCACCGACCCACTTCGTCGTCGTTCTCACGGCGGCTCGTCTCTCGGGTATCTACCGATAATATCGTAATAATATTATGGTGTCCGTTGCGCTTCTTATGGCTTGGCGTGGGCAGCTTGCAAACCAATAATCTCTCTTTTGTCCTTCTTGTTGAAAAGAGAAATCATGAAACCGTGACAAACATGCAAGCAAAGAGTGGTGAAACAGAAGTTTGTCCAATAAATGAACAAATCACAGTTCTAGTTGAAGTGTTCAGAAACATACCTTGCGAGGATTCTGCCTCTGGTGACACATTCACTGGTGCCTTGTACGTCCAGAGACAATAGAGGCTGAAGTGGTGATCAAATATGAACAGCATCTTGGAGGCTGGAGGCAAAAGAAGAAAGCTTCAGTTACTATGGTGGAAGCGTGGGTGAGTTTGTGATTCATGTACGAAGAACAATGCACAAAACGCTCCATGACTGAAAACACAAACAACACTGTTTTGAGTGTGCATTTCTTTCAATAGTGTCCTTGTGCGGGCTGTGCTTTGTGAAGCCTCGATGAAATTTTTTGCCAGCTACTAGGTAATAAACACAGTAATTTTATTATGTATCAAATTGTATTAATCGAACTGTATCACCGGCAGTACACTTGCACTAATTTGCTGCGAATTTATCGCAGTGTATCATTCATGCAGACACAGCAAAAACTATTTATTTTTTATACTGTACTCCGTGTTAGGAATTTTAGCAACGTGGCAAAATAACAAGAGCCTTGTTTGAATTGCGTTTGAAGAGCAATAACTTTATTATGATTTTACACTTTAAAAAACAAAACGACTACGGCGATCTGTTTTACACGCCTTGCACCCGAAGAAATTGAAAGTTGAAAATGCGAAGCAGTCTTTTTTGACTCACCGGTGCACACACCCAGAAGCTGCAAGGTTAATCCGCTTTCTTGGGCAGTTTCCAGACAGACTGTGCTCGGTTCCAGCGACGAGTTTTCACGCTAGCTCGCACATTTTTTTCGAGCAACTCATCTTACGCGGCTACACTCGGCAGACCACTGACGACGGAAGCCATGCATGTACCCATTACGCCAGTGAAACGCCGCAGCTGATAAAGTTCACCGTCTTTAAACACGATCGTCTGGTAGCGGCTATCGAATGTCGGATGCATACTCGGCTGAGATATTATTGTTGGCTAATAAGGACGAACCTGCGTGATGCTGCACAAAGGCTACGACCACCCCGTTCGCAAATATAACCGCCGTACAATTTGAATCGATAAACGGCACTGACTACAATCGAAACTACTGGGCTGCGGCTTATCACACGTCAGTGAGGTCTCAAAACCTTTATTCAAGTAATAAAGCACAGGCTTTAATAACTTTAATAACAATAACAAAGGTACTTTAACTTTATCACACATTATTAACAAAGCTACTTTAATGAAAAGTAGCTTTGACGTACAATTCCAACGTTTAGAAGCGGCAGGGTTTCCTCCGCCTCTTTTGAAAGCGGTGGCTGAATCGCTGCTTCAGAGGCTACGGTGCGCTTGAAAACAACCTCGGTGCGCTTACTTGAAAAAGAATTTGCATTTTTAGGTCGGTCACGATAGAAGCGATTCTTGTCTTTTCATGCTCTGTGATTAGTAATGATGCCGTTGCGCATGCTCTGCTGGCCTTGCTTGGACTACACTGATTCTAATAAGGCTCAGTTGATAGTCCAGTCGTTGTGGTGTGTATCTCTCCTCTTGTCCTTTGTGTTTTTGACTGGTTTTTTGCTTCAAAGTGCTAAGCACGCGGATGCTGCATTTGGCAGCGCGTGCACGTGCTTTTCAGCCAAATCACGTTTTATGCATGCGCATGCTGCTTTTGGCTTCGGACGTAGTTTTCTACCAAGCCAAGTTCTAAGCACGCGCATGCTGCTTTGACAGCGCGTGCACGTGGTTTTCTGCCAAACCACGTGCTAACATGCACATACAGCTTTTGGCAGCACACGCGTGGCCTTTCAGCCAAGACCACATGCTAAGCACTCGCATGCTGCTTTTGGCTGCGCACGTAGTTTTCTACCAAATTCAAGTGCTAAGCACGCGCATGCTGCTTCTGGCAGCGCGCGCACGCGGTTTTCTGCTAAACCACGTGCTAAGCATGCACATGCTGCTTCTGGCAGCGCCCGCACGTGGTTTTCTGCGAAACCACGTGCTAAGCATGCACATGCAGCTTTTGGAAGCGCGCGCATGTGGTACTCTGCGAAATCACATGCTGAGCACGCGCATGCAGCATGTGGCAGCGCGCGCACGTGCTTTTCGGCCAAATCACGTTCTATGCATGCGCATGCTGCTTTTGGCTTCGGACGTGGTTTTCTACCAAGCCAAGTTCTAAGCACAGGCCTGCTGCTTTTGACAGCGCTTCCACGTGATTTTCTGCCAAACCACGTGCTAAGCATCCACATGCAGCTTTTGGCACCGCGCGCGTGGCCTTTCTGCCAAGGCCACGTGCTAAGCACTCGCATGCTGCTTTTGGCTGCGCACGTAGCTTTCTATCAAATACAAGTGCTGAGCGCGCGCATGCTGCTTCTGGGAGCGCGTCCACGTGGTTTTCTGGCAAACCACGTGCTAAGCATGCGCACGACGCTTTTGGCAGCGCCCGCACGCGGTTTTCTGCGAAATCAAGGGCTAAGCACGCGCATGCTGCTTGTGGCAGTGCGCGCACGTCATTTAGTGCCAAACCATGTGCTAAGCATGCACATGCAGTTCTTGGGAGCGCCCGCACGTGGTTCTCTGCCAAGGCACCTTAAGCATGTGCACGCTGCTTTTGACAGCGCCCGCACGTGGTATTCTGCGAAATCCCGTGCTAAGCACGCGCATGCAGCATGTGGCAGCGCGCGCACGTGCTTTTCGGCCAAATCAGGTTCTATGCAAGTGCATGCTGCTTTTGGCTTTGGACGTGGTTTTCTCCGAAGCCAACTTCTATGCACACGCCTGGTGCTTTTGACAGCGCGTCCACGTGATTTTCTGTCAAACCATGTGCTAACATGCACATGCAGCTTTTGGCAGCGCGCGCGTGGCCTTTCAGCCAAGACAACATGCAAAGCATTCGAATGCGGCTTTTGCCTACGCACGTAGTTTTCTTCCAAATCCAAGCGCTAAGCACGCACATGCTGCTTCTGGCAGTGCGGGCACGTGGTTTTGTGCGAAATCACGTGTTAAGCATGCTCATGCCGCTTTTCGCAGCGCGCGCACGTCATGTTCTGCCAAACCGCGTCCTAAGAATGCACATGCAGCTCTTGGCAGCGCGCGCATGTGGTTTTCTGCCAATTCACGTGCTAAGCACTCGCATGCTGCTTTTGGCTGCGAACGTAGCTTTCTACGAAATCCAATGCTAAGCCCACGCATGCTGCTTCTGGTAGCGTGCGCACGTGAATTTCTGCCATCATCATCAGCAGCAGCAGCCTGGTTACGGCGACTGCAGGGCAAAGGCCTCTCCCATACTTCCCTACAACCCCAGTCACGTAACAATTGTGGCCATGTCGTCCCTGCAAACTTCTTAATCTCCTCCGCCCACCTAACTTTCTGCCGCCCCTGCTACGCTTCCCTTCCCTTGCAATCCAGTCCGTAAGCCTTAATGACCATCGGTTATCTTCCCTCCGCATCACATGTCCTGCCCATGCCCGTTTCTTTTTCTTGATTTTAACTAAGATGTCATTAACTCGCGTTTGTTGCCTCACCCAATCTGCTCTTATCCCTTAACGTTACACCCATCATTCTTCTTTCCATAGTTCGTTGCGTCGTCCTCAATTTATGTAGAACCCTTTTCGTAAGCCTCCAGGTTTCTGCCCCGTAGGTGAGTACTGGTAAGACACAGCTATTATACACATTTCTCTGAGGGATAATGGCAACCTGCTGTTCATGATCTGAGAATGCCTGCCATACGCACCCCAGCCCATTCTTATTCTTCTGATTATTTCCGTTTCATGATTCGGATCCGCCATCACCACCTGCACTAAGTAGATGTATTCCGTTAACACTTCCAGTTTCTCGCTACCCATTGTAAATTGCTGTTTTCTTCCGAGACTTCTAAATATTATTTCAGTTTTCTGCAGATTAATTTTTAGACCCACTTTTCTGATTTGCTTCTCCAGGTCAGTGAGCATGCATAGGAATTGGTCCCCTGAGTTACTAAGCAAGGCAATATCATCAGCGAATCGTAAGTTACTAAGGTATTCTCCATTAACTTTTATCCCCAATTCTTCCCAATCCAGGTCTCTGAATACCTCTTATAAACACGCTGTGAATAGCATTGGAGAGATCGTATCTCCCTGCCTGACGCCTTTCTTTATTGGGATTTTGTTGCTTTCTTTATGGAGGACTACGGTGGCCGTGGAGCCGCTACAGATATCTTTCAGTATTTTTACATACGGCTCGTCTACACCCTGATTCCGTAAATGCCTCAATGACTGCTCAGGTTTCGACAGAATCAAATGCTTTCTCGTAATCAGTGAAAGCTATATATAAGGGTTGGTTATATTCCGCACATTTCTCTATCACCTGATTGATAGTGTGAATATGATCTATTGTTGAGTAGCCTTTACGGAATCCTGCCGGGTCCTTTGCTTGACAGAAGTCTAAGGTGTTCCTGATTCTATTTGCGATTACCTCAGTAAATAGTTTGTAGGCAACGGACAGTAAGCTGATCGGTCTATAATTTTTCAAATCTTTGGCGTCCCCTTTCTTATGAATTAGGATTATGTTAGCGTTCATCCAAGATTCCGGTAAGCTCGAGGTCATGAGGCATTGCGCATACAGGGTGGCCAGTTTCTCTAGAGCAATCTGCCCACCATTCTTCAACAAATCTGGTGTTACCTGATCCTCCCCAGCGGCCTTCCCCCTTTGCATAGCTCCCAAGGCTTTCTTTACATCTACCGGCGTTACCTGTGGGTTTTCTAATTCCTCTAGGCTATTGTCTCTTCCATTATCGTCGTGGGTGGCACTGATACTGTAAAAATCTCTATAGAACTCCTCAGCCACTCGAACTATCTCGTCCATATTAGTAATGATATTGCCGGCTTTGTCTCTTAACGCATACACCTGATTCTTGCCAATTCCTAGTTTAGTCCTTTCTTCTTTCAGGCTTCCTCCGTTCCTGAGAGCATGTTCAATTCCATCCATATTAAACTTCCTTATGTCAGCTGTCTTACGCTTGTTGATTAAATTCGAAATTCCGCCAGTTCTATTCTAGCTGTAGGGTTAGAGGCTTTCATAGATTGACGTTTCTTGATCAGATGCTTCGTCTCCTGCGATAGCTTACCGGCATCCTGTCTAACGGAGTTACCACTGACTTCAACTGCACACTCCATAATAAAGCTCACAATATTGTCGCTCATTGCTTCAACTCTAAGGTAATCTTCCTGAGTTAAAGCCGAATACCTGTTCTTTAGCTTGATCTTGAACTCCTCTATTTTCCGTCTTACCACTAACTCAATGATCGTCTTCTTATGTACTAGTTTCTTCCGTTCCTTCCTCAGGCCTAGGCTAATTCGAGTTCTTACCATCCTATGGTCACTGCAGCGCACCTTGCTGAGCACGTCCACATATTGTATGATGCCAGGGTGAGCGCAGAGTATCAAGTCTATTTCATTTCTAGTCTCGCCGTTCGGGCTCCTCCACGTCCACTTTCATCTATTCCGCTTGCGGAAGAAGGTATTCCTTATCCGCATATTATTCTGCTCCGCAAACTCTACTAATAACTCTCCCCTGCTATTCCTAGTGCCTATGACATATCCCCCCCCCCCTGCCTTGTAACCAGCCTGCTTCTTGTCTACCTTGGCATTGAAGTCGCTCATCAGTACAGTGTATTTAGTTTTTAATCTACCCATCGCCGATTCCACGTCTTCATAGAAGCTTTCGACTTCCTGGTCATCATGACTGGATGTAGGGGCGTAGACCTGTACAATCTTCATTTTGTACCTCTTATTAAGTTTCACAACAAGACCTGCCACCCTCTCGTTAATGCCTTAGAATTCCTGTATGTTACCAGCTGTATTCTTATTAATCAGGAATCCGACTCTTAGTTCTCGTCTCTCCGCTAAACCCGGGTAGCACAGGACGTGCCTGCTTTTTAAAACTGTATATGCTTCTTCTGGCCTCCTAACTTCACTGAGCCTTATTATATCCCATTTACTGCCCTCTAATTCCTCCAATAATACTGCTAGACTCGCCTCACTAGATAACGTTCTAGCGTTAAGCGTTGCCAGGTTCATATTCCAATGGCGTACTGTCCGGAGCCAGGGATTCCTAGCACCCTCTGCTGCGTCGCTGGTCTGGCAGCCGCCGTGGTCAGTTGCTTCCCAGCTGCTGAGGATTGAGGGCCGGGGTTTCATTGTTGTTTTCATGTAGGAGGTTGTAGCCAATACTGCACCAGGGTGGCCAATCCTGCTCTTGTGAGAGAGTGCATTACAGGTTCTGGTCACCAGGATGAGGCCTCACTTCAGGCCTGTTTATCCAATTTTATCAACTCGCGGATTTTTTTAAACCGGTGGGAAATTGCGTGGCACCGCGATTCAAACCACGGACCTCTTGCTCGCGAGGCGGGTGTTCCACTTCTACGCCACCACTAATTTCTGCCAAACCACGTGCTAAGCATGCGCATGTTGCTTTTGGCAGCGCCCGCACGTGGTTTTCAGCGAAATCAGGTGCTAAGCATGCGTATGTTGCTTTTGGCAGTGCGCAAACGCCATTTTCTGCCAAACCACGTGCTAAGCATGCACATACAGTTCCTGGCAGCGCGCACACATGGTTTTCTGTCAAACCACGTGCTAAGCATGTACACGCAGCTCTTGGCAGCGCGCTCACGTGGTTTTCTGCCAAACCACGTGCTAAACATGCACATAAAGCTTTTGGCAATGAACACGTGGCCTTTCTGCCAAGATCACGTGCTAAACGCGTGCCTGCTGTTTTTGACTGCGCACGTGGTTTTCTACCAAGCCCAAGAGGTAAGCAGGCGCATGCTGCTTCTGTATATGGGCGCAGGTGGTTTTCTGCCAAACCACGTGCTATACATGCACATGCAGGTTTTAGCAGCGCGCGCGTGGCCTTTCAGCCAAGACCACGTGCTAAGCACTCGCATGCTGCTTTTGGCTACGTACGTAGTTTTCTATCAAATCCAAGTCCTAAGCGCGCGCATGCTGCTTCTGGCAGCGCGCGAACGTGGTTTACTTCTAAACCACGTGCTAAACATGCTCATGCTCCTTTTGGCAGAGCGTGCAATCATTTTCTCTTCAATCACGTGCTAATCATGCGCATGCAGCTGATCGCTGCGCGCACGTGGTTTTCTGCAAAATCACGTGCTAAGCATACGCATGTTAACGCGATAGCGTTAAGGAGCTCATGTCGCAGAAAAGCCGGTGTCGTCGGCGTCGGTGTCGGCGTCGGCGGCGTTGGCCATGAGCGATAAATCCCAGCAGGCCCTTCATGAATAAAAAACAACTGGCAAGATGGGCTGGGTGGGAATCGAACCAGGGTCTCCTGAGTGTGAGACGGAGGCGCTACCACTGAGCCACGAGTTTTTTTTTTTTTTCTTTATTGCCTGACTTTGACAAAGAAAGAACAGCAATAGCAATACATAAAACAAAACATAAAAGATACAATGAACACGTCGTATTGACATAAACAGCCTGGTGGGAGGCTGGCTTCGTCACATTAAAATTCATTTAGAGCCATCAATGGCTCCACCCTTGACAGCCACTCGGGGGTATCCCCACCGGCCTTCAAAATCTCAACAAACCGATGCACAGTTTCACGGAAATAAATTCGCGTTGGTCGTGCGTCGGGATCGCAGTAGTATCCTGCCATTCGAGAGCGCCAAATACTGTGGAGGCCAATTAACATTATTAAATCAAACGGAAAACCATCCTCGTTAGCAATGGGTAGATACCGTATTCCATGAGGGTCGAGGGGAAACTGTTTCTTTAACGTTCTTTGTAGTACGTCCCAAAAAAATACCCCTCCCCAACAATGAAGAAAAACGTGATCTATCGTTTCTGGTTGTTTGCAGATAAGGCAGTGAGATCCCCATGGAAGAAATAAGCCCTTTTCCTGTAAAAACATTTTTACTGGCAATGTTCCAGTGTGTAACTTAAAAAAGAAGGTTTTAACCCCTGGCGCAACTTGCATTTTTTTTACTCTCTTTAACACGTCCCTACCAGGGCCTCCACTGTACAGGGCTCTGTACATTGGCTCCGGCAGAACAACGTCACACAAATCTTTGTACAATTTTTTCTTTTTTACAGTTGATAAATATTCATTTGAAAACCTCGTTGCAAGGAATCGTACACTTGCGACAACTTCTCTAAAATATCCAAAAATGCCTCCCGTGAGTGTTTCGGTTGAAACAACAAAGTCTGGCAACGCGCGCCCGAGCCTTACTTGGCATGCGGTGCGCAAAAAAGGATCGCTGACGTCGCGAAGGAAAAGAAACCTGTTCACAATCTGCCGCAAAAAAAGGTGTCCCAGTCCCAATCCACCATTCTTGACTCCTCTGAACAAATTTGTTCGGCTGCACCTTTCCCATTGCGCATCCCACACGAAAATGGCAAAAATTCGATGCAGCTTCTGTACATTGAGTCTTGCACAATGTAACACCTGCATTACATACCACAGCCTACTAATAAAGAACAGATTGCACACGGTGGCTCTAGCAAAAATCGATAAGTTTGTTCCTTTCCACCTTTCCGCCTTTCCACGTGTATCATGCGTCTGCGCTGTCCAATATGTCGCGCTATCACGGTAGCATTCTAAAGGTACTCCCAAGTACTTCGTTGGGGTCGTAACCCAGGACACGTTTGCGAAGCGGTCGGGCGTCGATTGCCATTCTCCGTGCCAGAGCCCTAGTGATTTTGCTAAGTTCACTCTGCTGCCTGTGGCTTGGCAGAAGTTCTCTACACATTTAATAGCCTCAGTTACACCTTCCCTACTGGTTGAAAAAACCGCCACATCATCCGCATATGCCAACAGCTTGACTTCCGCTGCTTGCAACCGAAAACCGGGAATTGTCTGTTTTTTCATGATGTTTAAGCACATCGCCTCTATGTAGATGCAAAACAAAAGAGGGCTAAGGGGACAACCCTGGCGTACCGACCGCTGCACGCTAATGGGGGCCCCCAGACTCTGGTTAACGATCAATCTCGTCGTGCAGTTCCGATACGCCAGGGCGACACCCTCGCGAATAACAGAACCAACGTTAACATGGTCTAGTATGCAAAGCAAAATTTCATGCGCGACACAGTCGAAAGCTTTTTCAAGGTCTAGTTGTAAGATGGCCACGCGGCTATTTGTAATATCGCAGCACTCCAGCACGCATCTTGCTGTGTGAATATTAGTCGTAATAGATCGTCCCTTAATCCCGCACGTTTGATGCGGCCCAACGATTTCCTGGATTACTGACTGTAATCTTCGCGCTAAAACTTTCATATAAATTTTGTAATCCACATTTGTGAGTGCGATTGGCCGGTACGCTGTTACGTGTCGTAACCTCTCCACTTCGTCAGTTTTGGAGATTAAGACAGTGTGTGATCTTGCAAAAGACGGAGGCAATTTGTTAATTTTGTAAGCTTCATTAAACACTACCGTCAATATTGGCGCGATTCCACGCTTAAAAGCTTTGTAAAACGCCGCGCTTAACCCGTCCGGTCCTGGCGATTTACCAGGATTTAAATTGTCTATCGCCGTTTCTACCTCTGATTCGGTTATTGGCAGCTCTAACCTATCCTTCTTCTCATCGTTGAGTCGCGGCAGTGCCTCAAGGAACTTATCCTTAAACGTGTTCATGTCGGCAACCTGTAATGCGAACAATGCCTGATAGTACTGAAAAAATGCAATCTTAATATGTTCGTTATCATCCGATAAGACGCCCCCCCATTCTATGTTGTCTATGTGATTTCGACGAGCGTGGGCTTTTTCAATTCCGAGTGCTCGTTTAGACGGTGTCTCCCCAGCAGCTACATGTTCGGCTCTCGCCCGGACCAGCGCACCACGATAACGCTCCTCTTCTATCACTTCGACTTTTTGTTTCGTTTTCCTAATGTCATCGATCCATTTACCAGGCGCTTCGCATTCTTTCTCGAGCAGTTTTGAAAGCATAGACCTTAGATTACGTTCGTTTAGTTTCTCCTCGTACGCCATAGAACAAGACCGCTCTATTGCTTTTATTTTAAGTTGTTCCTTACAAAGCTCCCACTGTTGCCATGTTTTCAGTTCTTTATTCGGCTCTATTTTGCCGATTTCTTCAACTACCGCAAGGTTGAAAGCATCGTCTTTAATCAGCTTGTTATTTATCTTCCACAGTTCCCAGCTAAAAGCACTGCCACGTTTTTTTGCCCCAATCCCGCACTCTACTAAACAGTGGTCTGAGAAAGACACCGGCACTACTTGATAACTGTTGCATTTTGGAATCGCGTCCAGCGTTAAATAAATGCGGTCCAGACGGGCATGACTTGCACGCTGGAAATGTGTGTACTTCACACCACCCGCGCCTTGCATACACTCCGCCACATCCTCAAGGTTCCATTTGTCTATGATTTGCGACAGTACCTCAGTACTTGCGTCCCTGAACCGCAGATCACTAGTCTTATCACATGCACTCAGGACACAGTTGAAGTCGCCCATGATAATCAGCTGTTTATCGAAGCTGAGACGCTGCTCAACACTTCTAAAGAAATCGACCCTTTCATCCACCACATTTGGTGCGTACAAACATAAAACACGCCATTCTGTATCGCCGAGTGCGAAATCGACAGCAACACACCGACCTGACAAGCACGAGAAATCAGCATGCACGACCAGAGCCGGCAACTTCTTAATAAAAAGGACACAACCAGCAGATCTGCCGATAGCATGGCTCACAATAGCATAGAATCTAGACGTGAAACGTCGCACCATGCTCCCGGTCTCTTCCTCACCGTCAACTTTTGTTTCCTGCACGGCCAATATATCAATGTCGTGCTCCGTTAAAAGCCGATACACCTGACTTTGCTTTTTCTTTCCTGCCAAGCCCCTGACATTAAGTGTAGCGACCTTCAACGGAGATGCAGGAGCCATTTTCGCAAGGAAGTGAAAAGGCCGAGAGCATGGTGCTTACCCTCCGCGTCTAGCGCTTGGCTAGACGCCATCGTTGAAGCCGGAGCCAGCCTGTGCAGGCTCCGAACCTTGCAGCGTAGATGCTGTATCGCCGGTTCGCCTCTCAGACGAAACGTTAGGTCGCTGCCGGAGACTGGCCCGCCTGGCTTGAGTTGTTTTTGCAGGCGGCTCCTCGACGCTGGTGGCTGCCACCTTATCCCCTTCGCTGCCGGTGTGGCCATAAGGGCGCTTGGCTGGCACGGAGACGCTGACTGCGCGGCCGCCGCTCAGGTCAGCGTTCGGTGAGCTGTTCGCTGGGTCGACGACTGTGGGTGCCGGAACGCTCTTCCCATTCTCCGACGCCTTCGCCCGAGACGCAGGCAATTCCTTCTCCTCGGGGTGCGTCTCTCCGTTGCTTGACTTGGTTGTGTCACTGCTGGCAGGCAATTCCTTCTCATCGGGGTGCGTCTCCCCATTGCTTGACGTGCTTGTGTCACCACTGGCAAGCCCCGACGGGTTGGTCATTCCTGCTGGCTTGCCCACTTCCTCGGCTCCTTTCGCTGCCTCCTCCGCCTCGTCGACGTCCATCAGCAGCTCAGTCGACTTGTCTTGCGATGCCGGCTCCGTAGCAACCGCATACGTGCGGACGCAATCGCTGTCGACGTGACCATAGCGTCTGCATTTTGAGCACCGTGGCACCTTGCATTCACGTCGAACGTGGCCCGTACCACGGCAGCGTAGGCATTGCATAGGCCGCCCAGGCGCCACCACAAGGGCCAACTCTCCTGCAACGCGTAGCTGGTGAGGTAGGTCATCGACCTTCAAACCGGGTTTCAGCTTCAGGAGCACGGTCCTCGTTGTGGACCCTTTCTCCTTGACGCCTGAGACACGCCATCGCTCCCGGGTCACTTCGGAAACGCTGCCGTAAGCAGCGAGAGCCGTCCGAATGTCGTCGTCCGCCACGCCGTGCAACATCCAGTGCAGCCGTAGTTTCACCTGTTGGTTATCTGGATCGAAGATAATGCAGCGGCGTCCTTTTACTTCCAGTTCCTTGAGAGCGGCCAACTTCTTAGTTGCTTCGGTGCTGTTGAGAGTCACCGCCCAAACATGGTTGATTTGGTACGCCCCCAACGCCACCACGTCGGGAAGCGCACCAGCGTTGGCTAGGGCGTCGCGGAAGTCCTCCACCCTGTAGGGCCTAACTCGTACGTCGCCGTGCAAAAACACAGTATTAACCACAACACGTCCGGTGGGCAATGTAGGCAAAATGATCTCGTAGTCCTGACCATCATTGTCTTCAATCCTGTTTCCGCGGCTTGCAGAGGCCGCTATCGCCGCTCCGCTGGAGCACGCGCACGTGCTTTTCGGCCAAATGACGTTCTATTCATGCGCATGCTGCTTTTGGCTTCGGACGTGGTTTTCTACCAAGCCAAGTTATAAGCAGGACAGGCCGCCATTCGATTATGAACCTGGCAACGTTTAACACTCGAACGTTATCTAGTGAGGCGAGTCTAGCAGTGCTATTGGAGGAATTAGAGGGCAGTAAATGGGATATAATAGGGCTCAGTGAAGTTAGGAGGCCAAAAGAAGCATATACAGTGCTAAAAAGCGGGCACGTCCTGTGCTACCGGGGCTTAGCGGAGAGAAGAGAACCAGGCGTCGGATACCTGATTAATAATCAGGTATCCGACGCATTAACATTAACGCATTAAGCATATAACATTAACGAGATGGTGGCAGGTCTTGTGAAACTTAATAAGAGGTACAAAATGAAGATTGCACCTACATCCAGTCATGATGACCAGGAAGTCGAAAGCTTCTATGAAGACGTGGAATCGGCGATGGGTAGATTAAAAACTAAATACACTATACTAATGGGCGACTTTAATGTCAAGGTAGGCAAGAAGCAGGCTGGAGACAAGGCAGTGGGGGAATATGGCACAGACACTAGGAATCTCAGGGGAGAGTTAGTAGTAGAGTTTGCGGAACAGAATACTATGAGGATAATGAATACCTTCTCCCGCAAGCGTGATAGCCGAAAGTGGACGTGGAGGAGCCCGAACGGCGAGACTAGAAATGAAATAGACTTGATACTCTGCGCTCACCCTGGCATCATACAATATGTGGACGTGCTCAGCAAGGTGCGCTGCAGTGACCATAGGATGGTAAGAACTCGAATTAGCCTAGGCCTGAGGAAGGAACGGAAGAAACTAGTACATAAGAAGACGATCATTGAGTTACCGGTAAGACGGAAAATAGAGGAGTTCAAGATCAAGCTAAAAAACAGGTATTCGGCTTTAACTCAGGAAGATTACCGTAGAGTTGAAGCAATGAGCGACAATATTGTGAGCTTTATTAAGGAGTGTGCAGTTGAAGTCAGTGATAACTCCGTTAGGCAGGATACCAGTAAACTACCGCATGAGGCGAAAGATCTGCTCAAGAAACGCCAATGTATGAAAGCCTCTAACCCTACAGCTAGAATAGAACTGGCAGAACTTTCGAAGTTAATCAACAGGCGTAAGGCAGCTGACATAAGGAAGTATAATATGGATAGAATTGAACATGCTCTCATTAACCTAGGAAGCCTAAAGACCATGAAGAAGAAACTAGGAATTGGCAAGAATCAGATGTATGCGTTAAGAGACAAAGCCGGCAATATCATTGCTAATATGGATGAGATAGTTCAAGTGGCTGAGGAGTTCTATAGAGATTTATAGAGTACCAGTGGCACCCACGACGATAATGGTAGAAAGAATAGTCTAGAGGAATTCGAAATCCCACAGGTAACGCCGGAAGAAGTAAAGAAAGCCTTGGGAGATATGCAAAGGGGTAAGGCAGCTGGGGAGGATCAGGTAACAGCAGATTTGTTGAAGGATGGTGGGCAGATTGTTCTAGAGAAACTGGCCACCCTGTATACGCAATGCTTCATGACCTCGAGCGTACCGGAATCTTGGAAAAACGCTAGCATAATCCTAATCCATAAGAAAGGGGACGCCAAAGATTTGAAAAATTATAGACCGATCAGATTACTGTCTGTTGCCTACAAACTATTTACTCAGGTAATCGCGAATAGAATCAGGAACACCTTAGACTTCTGTCAAGCAAAGGACCAGGCAGGATTCCGTAAAGGCAACTCAACAATAGATCATATTCACACTATCAATTAGGTGATAGAGAAGTGTGCGGAATATAAGCAACCCTTACATATAGCTTTCATTGATTACGAGAAAGCGCTTGATTCTGTCGAAACCTCAGCAGTCATGGAGGCATTTACGGAATCAGGGTGTAGACGAGCCGTATGTAAAAATACTGAAAGATATGTATAGCGGCTCTACGGCCACCGTAGTCCTCCATAAAGAAAGCAACAAAATCTCAATAAAGAAAGGCGTCAGGCAGGGAGATACGATCTCTCCATTCTATTCACAGCGTGTTTACAGGAGGTATTCAGAGACCTGGATTGGGAAGAAATAGGGATAAATGTTAATGGAGAATACCTTAGTAACTTGCGATTCGCTGATGATATTGCCTTGCTTAGTAACTCAGGGGACATATCGCAGTGCATGCTCACTGACCTGGAGAGGCAAAGCAGAAGAGTGGGTCTAAAAATGAATCTGCAGAAAACTAAAGTAATGTTTAACAGTCTCGGAAGAGAACAGCAATTTACAATAGGTAGCGAGGCACTGGAAGTCGTAAGGGAATACATCTACTTAGGGCACGTAGTGACGGCGGATCCGGATCATGAGACGGAAATCAAAAGAAGAATAAGAATGGGCTGGGGTGTGTTTGGCAGGCATTCTCAGATCATGAACAGCAGGTTGCCATTATCCCTCAGAGAAATGTGTATAATAGCTGTGTCTTAGCAGTACTCACCTACGGGGCAGAAACCTGGAGGCTTACGAAAAGGGTTCTACTCAAATTGAGGACGACGCAACGAGCCATGGAAAGAAGAATGATGGGTGTAACGTTAAGGGATAAGAAAAGAGCAGATTGGGTGAGGGAACAAACGCGAGTTAATGACATCTTAGTTGAAATGAAGAAAAAGAAATGGGCATGGGCAGGACATGTAATGAGGAGGGAAGATAACCGATGGTCATTAAGGGTTACGGACTGGATTCCAAGGGAACGGAAGCGTAGCAGGGCGCGGCAGAAAGTTAGGTGGACGGAGGAGATTAATGGCGTTTTTCACTGGTCGATCTGGAGCAGCCGCCTGAATCCTCGAGCGAGCGCTCGGCTTTCACCAATCCGAGACTGCCAGTGGAGCGCACGAACGCTCCGCGGGAGATCACACAGGAAGTCTGCATGCACGTGACACAAACCGGTTCCGCAAACTATGCCCAACACAATTACCGACCGGGTACCGATTTCGCTTGAAGACGGAAGTGACGCCATGTGACACGTTCTATTTCCGCCCGAATCCGCGTCTCGGCGGCGCAGCAAGTGAGAGCGATCCGGCGCGGAGCGAGTTGATCCGAAACGACCAGTGGAACGCGGGAACCCGCTCCAGATCGACCAGTGAAATTCGGATTCGTTGCCGCGGAGCAAAAAAACCTGCTCCGAATCGACCAGTGAAAAACGCCATAAGAAGTTTGCAGGGACGGCATGGCCACAATTAGTACATGACCGGGGTTGTTGGAGAAATATGGGAGAGGCCTTTGCCCGGCAGTGGGCGTAACCAGGCTGATGATGATGATGATGAAGATGATGATGATGTGCTGAGCATGCACATGCAGCTCTTGGCAGCACGCGCACGTTATCACGATCATCATTATCAGTAGGTGTATTCCTTTAAAACTTCCAGTGCCTCGCTACCTATAGTAAATTGCTGCTCTCTTCCGAGACTGTAAAGCATTACCTTAGTTTTCTGCAGATTAATTTTTTAGACCCACTCTTCAGCTTTGCCTCTCCAGGTCAGTGAGCATGCATTGCAATTGGTCCCCTGAGTTATTGAGCAAGGTAATATTAACGGCGAATCGCAAGTTACTCGACAGCGCGCTCACGTGATTTTCTGCCAAACCACGTGCTAACATGCACATGCAGCTTTTGGCCGTGCGCACGTGGCCTTTCTGCCGAGATAACGTGCAAAACACGCGCCTACTGCTTGTGGCTGCGCACATGGTTTTCCACCAAGCCAAAGTGATAAGCACGCGCGTGCTTCTGGATACGGGCTCACGTGGTTTTCTGCCAAACCATGTGCTAAACATGCTCATGCAGCTTTTGGCAGTGCGCGCGTCATTTTCTGCCAAACCACGTACTATAGCATGCGCATGCTGCTTTTGGCAGTGACAGCACGTGGGTTTCTGCTAAACCACGTGCTAAGCATGCGCATGCTGCTTTTGACAGCGCGCGCACGTGGTTTTCTGTCAAACCACTTGCTGTGCTTGCACATGCAGCTTTTGGCAGCGCGCGCGTTGCCTTTTCAGCCAAGACCACGTGATAAGCACTCGCAATCTGCTTTTTGCTGCGCACGTAGTTTTCTACCAAATCCAAGTGCGAAGCACGCGCATGCTGACTATGGCAGCGCGTGCACGTGGTTTTCTGCTAAACCACGTGCTAAGCATGCGCATGCTGCTTTTCACAGCGCGCGCACGTGGTTTTCTGTCAAACCACTTGCTGTGCTTGCACATGCTGCTTTTGGCAGCGCGCGCGTTGCCTTTTCACCCAAGACCACGTGATAAGGACTCGCACGTTGCTTTTTGCTGCGCACGTAGTTTTCTACCAAATCCAAGTGCGAAGCACGCGCATGCTGCCTATGGCAGCGCGCGCACGTGGTTTTCTGCGAAATCACGTGCAAAACATGCTCATGCTGATTTTGGCAGCGCGCGCAATCATTATCTCTTGAACCACATGCTAATCATGCGCATGCAGCTCTTGGCAGCGCGCGCACGTGGTTTTCGGCCAATGCACGTGCCAAGCATGCGCATGCTCCTTTTGTCAGCGCCCTCACGTGCTATTCTGCCAAACCACGTGCTAAGCATGCGCATGCAGCGTCTGGCCGTGAACACGTGGCCTATCTGCGAAGATCACGTGCTAAGCACGCGCCTGCTGCTTTTGGCTGCGCATGTGGTTTTCTACCAACCCCAAGTGCTAAGCACGCGCATGCTCCTTCTGGATGCGGGCGCACGTGGTTTTCTGCGAAACCACGTGCTAAGCACGCGCATGTTGATTTCGGCAGCGCGCGCGCGTCCTTTTCAGCCAAATCACGTTCTATGCATGCACATGCTGCTTTTGGCTTCGGACGTGGTTTTATACCAAACGCAAGTTCTAAGCTTGCGCATGCTGCTTCTGGCTGCGCGCACACGTGGTTTTCTAAATAACAACCTGCTAAGCATGCGCATACTGCTTTTGGGAGTGCCCGCACGTGGTTTTTTGCGAAATCACGTGCTAAGAATGCCCATGCTACTTTTGGCAGCGCGCGCACATCATTTTCTATCTAGCCAAAGTTGTAAGCACGCGCATGCTGCTTCTGGCACTGCGCGCACGTCATTTTCTGCCCAAGCACGTGCTGGTCATGCACATGCAGTTCTTGGCAGCGCGCGCACGTGGTTTTCTGCCAAGGCACGTGCTAAGCATACGCATGCTGCTTTTGGCAGCGCCCACACGTGGTTTTCTGCGAAATCACGTGCTGGGCATGCTTATGCTGCTTTTGGAAGCGCGCGCACGTGATTTTCAGCGAAACCACGTGCAAAGCATACACATGATGCTTTTTGCCAGCGCCCACACGTCATTTTCTGCCAAACCACTTGCTGAGCTTGCACATGCAGTTCTTCGCAGCGCGCGCACGTCATTTTCTGCATAACAACGTGCTGAGAATGCACATGCAGGTCTTGGATGCGCGCACACGTGCTTTTCTGCCAAACCACGTGATAAGCATGCACATGCAGCTCTTGGAAGCGCGCGCACGTGATTTTCTGCTCTACCACGTGGTAAACATGAACATGCAGGTTTTGGCAGCGCAGGCCTGACCTTTCAGTCGAGACCACGTGCTTACCACGCGTATGCTGCTTCTGGTTGGGCACATAGTTTTGTACCAAATCCAAGTTCTGTGCACGCGCATGCTGCTTCTGGCAGCGTGCGCACGTGGTTTTCTGTCAAACCCCGTGGTATGATGCGCAGGCGGGTTTTGGCAGAGCCCGCACTTGGTTTTCGGCGAAATCACGTGCTAAGCATGCTCATGCTGCTTTTGGCACCGTGCGCACGTCATTTCCTGCGAAACCACGTGCGAAGGATGCACATACGCTCTTGGCATCGCGCGCACGTGGTTTTCTGTCAAACCACGTGCGAAGCATGCACAGCAGCTATTGGTATTGCGCGCACGGGGTTTTCTGTCAAACCACATGCTATGAATCTACATGGAGCTCGTCGCAGCGTGCGCACGTGGTTTTCTGCCAAACCACGTGCTAAGCATGCACATGCTGCTCTTGGCAGCGCACGCACGCGATTTTCTGCCAAACCACGTGCTAAACATGCACATGCAGCTTTTGGCCGTGCGCACGTGGCCTTTCTGCCAAGATAACGTGCAAAACATGCGCCTAATGCTTGTGCCTGCGCACATGGTTTTCTACCAAGCCCAAGTGCTAATAACACGCGTGCTTCTGGACGCGAGCTCACGTGGTTTTCTGCCAAACCACGTGCTAAACATGCTCATGCAGCTTTTGGCAGAGCGCGCATGTCATTTTCTGCCAAACCACGCGCTAAGCATGCACATGCTGGTTTTGGTAGCGCGCGCACGTCATTTTCTGCATAACCACGTGCTTAGCATGTATATGCAGCTCTTGGCAGCGCGCGCACGTGGTTTTCTGCCAAGCCACGTACTAAGCATGCGCATGCTGTTTTTGGGAGCGCCCGCACGTGGTTTTCTGCGAAATCATTTTCTGCATAACCACCTGATAAGCATGCACATGCAGCCCTTGGACGCGCGCGCACGTGGTTTTCTGCCAAACCACGTGGTAAGCATGCACATGCAGCTTTTGGCAGCGCGCGCGTGGCCTTTCAGGAAAGACCACGGGCTGAGTACGCGCATGCTGCTTTTGGCTTCAGACGTGGTTTTCTACCATTCCCTGGTTCTAAGCACGCGCATGCTGCTTTTGACAGCGCGCGCACGTGGTTTTCTGTCAAACCACTTGCTGAGATTGCACATGCAGCTTTTGGCAGCGCGCGCGTGGCCTTTCAGACAAGACCACATGCTCAGCACTCGCATGCTGCTTTTTTGCTGCGCACATAGTTTTCTACCAAATCCAAGTGCGAATCACGCGCCTGCTGCTTATGGCAGCGCGCGCACGTGGTTTTCTGCGAAATCATGTGCTAAACATGTTCATGCTGTGTTTGGCAGCACGCGCAATCATTATCTCTTCGACCACGTGCTAATCATGCACATGCAGCTATTAGCAGTGCGCGCACGTGGTTTTCTGCGAAATAACGTGCTAAGCATGCGCACGCTGCTATTGGCCGCGGGCGCAGGTCATTTTCCGCCAAACCACTTGCTAAGCATGCACATGCAGCTCGTGGAAGCGCGCACGTCATTTTCTGCGTAACCACGTGCTGAGCATGGACATGGAGCTCTTGGCAGCGTGCGCACGTGGTTTTCTCCCAAACCGCGTGCTAAGCATGCACATGCAGCTCTTTGCAGCGCGCGCACGTGGTTTTCTGCCAAGCCACGTACTATAGCATGCGCATGCTGCTTTTGACAGCGACAGCACGTGGTTTTCTGCGAAATCATGCGCTATGCACGCGCAGGCTGCTTCTGGCAGCGCGCGCACGTGGTTTTTTGCTAAACCACGTGCTAAGCATGCGCATGCTGGTTTTAGAAGCGCCCGCACGTGGTTTTCTGACAAACCCGGTGCTAAGCACGCGCATGCTGTTTTTGGCAGCGCGCGCACGTTCTTTTCTGCCAAACCACGTGCTAAGCATGCACATGCTGCTTTTGACAGCGCACGCACGTGGTTTTCTGTCAAACCACTTGCTGTGCTTGCACATGCAGCTTTTGGCAGCGCACGCGTGGCCTTTTCAGCCAAGACCACGTGCTAAGCACTCGCATGCTGCTGTTTCCTGCGCAGGTAGTTTTCTACCAAATACAAGTGCGAAGCACACGCATGCTGCATATGACAGCGCGCGCACGAGGTTTTCTGTGAAATCACACGCTAAACATGCTCATGCTGCTTTTGGCAGCGCGCGCAATCATTTTCTCTTCAACCACGTGCTAATCATGCGCATGCAGCTCTTAGCAGCGCGCGTATGTGGTTTTCGGCCAAGGCATGTGCTAAAAATGCGCATGCTGCTTTTCGCAGCGCACTCACGTGGTATTCTGCGAAATCACGTGCTAAGCATGCGCATGTTGCTGTAGGGAGCGCGCGCACGTGGTTTTATGTCAAACCACGTGCTAAGCATGTACACCCAGCTGTTGGCATCGCGCGCACGTGGATTTCTGCCAAACCACGTGCTAAACATGCACTTGCAGCGTCTGGTCGTGCGCACGTGGTCTTTAAGCCAAGATCACGTGCTAAGCACGCGCCTGCTGCTTTTCGCTGCGCACGTGGTTTTCTACCAACCCCAAGTGCTAAGCACGCGCATGCTCCTTCTGGATGCGGGCGCACGTGGTTTTCTGCCGAACCACGTGCTAAGCACGCGCATGTTGCTTTTGGCAGCGCGCGCGTCCTTTTCAGCCAAATCGCGGTCTATGCATGCGCATGCTGCTTTTGGCTTCGGATGTGGTTTTATACCAAGCGCAAGTTCTAAGCACGCGCATGCGGCTTCTGGTAGCGCGTGCATGTGGTTTTCTGCCAAACCACCTGCTAAGCATGCGCAAACTGCTTTTGGCAGCGCCCGCGCGTGGTTTTCTGCGAAATCACGTGCTAAGCATGCCCATGCTACTTTCGGCAGCACGCGCACGTCATTTTCTGCCAAACGACGTGCTGACCATGCCCATGCAGTTCTTGGCAGCGCCCGCACGTGGTATTCTGCGAAATATAGGGCTTAGCACGCGCATGCTGCATTTGGCAGCGCACGCACGTGCTTTCCAGCCAAATCCCGTTCTATGCATGCGCATGCTGTTATTCGCTGCGCACGTAGTTTTCTACCACATCCAACTGCTAAGCCCGCGCATGCAGCTTGCTGCGCGCGCACGTGGTTTCTGCTAAACCAAGTTCTAAGCATGCGCATGCTACTTTTGGAAGCGCACACACGTGGTTTTCTGCGAAATCACGTGTCGAGCATGCTCATGCTGCTTTTGTCAGCGTGCGCACGTCATTTTCAGCCAAACCACGTGCTAAGCATGCACATGCTGCTTTTTGGCAGCGCGCACACATCATTTTCTGCCAAAGCAAGGGCTGAGCATGCACATGTAGCTCTTGGCAGCACCCGCACTCATTTTCTGTCAAAATTCGTGCTAAACATGCACATGCAACTCTTTGCAGCACGCGGACGTCGTTTTCTGTCAAGACCACGTGCTAAGCATGCGCATGCTGCTTTTGGCTTCGGACGTGGTTTTCTGCCAAGCCCAAGTTCTAAGCAAACGTATGCTGCTTTTGACAGCGCGCGCCCGTGGTTTTCTGCCAAACCACATGCTAAGCTTGCACATGCAGCTTTTGACAGCGCGTGTGTGGCCTTTCAGCGAAGACAACGTGCTAACACTCGCATGCTGCATTTTGCTGCACACGTAGTGTTCTTCCAAATCATAGTGGGAAGCACGCGCATATTGCTTCTGGCAGCGCGCGCACGTTATTTTCTGCTAAACGACGTGCTAAGAATGCGCCTGCTGCTTTTGGTAGCGCCCCACGTGGTTTTCTGCCAATGCACGTGCTAAGCATGCGCATGCTGCTTTTGGCAGCGCCCGCACATGGTATTCTGCAAAATCACGTGTTCTGCATGCGCATGCTGCTTTTGGCAGCGGGCGCACGTCATTTTCTGCGAAACCACGTGCTAAGCATGCACATGCAACTCTTGGCAGCGCGCGCGCGTGGTTTCTCGCCAAGATCAAAAGCTGAGCACGCGGCTGCTGCTTTTGGCTGCGAACGTGGTTTTTTACCAAGCCCAGGTGCTAAGGACGCGCATGCTGCTCTTGGCAGCGCGCGCACGTGGTTTTCTGCTAAAGCCCGTGCTAAGGACGTACATGCAGGTCTTGGCAGCACACACATGGTTTTCTGCCAAACGACGTGTCAAGCACGCGCATGCTGCTCTTGGCAGCACGCTCACGTGGTTTTCAGCCAAATGATGTTCTAAACACGCCCATGCTGCTTTGAGCTCCACGCTCACGTATTTTTCTGCTAAACCACGTGCTAAGCATGCGTAGGCTCTTCTTGGCAGCACGCGCACGTGGTTTTCTGCCAAATGACGTGCTAAGCACGCGTATGCTGCTTTTGGTGGTGCGCGCACGTGGTGTTCTGCCAAACACGTGCTAAGCACGCGCATGCTGCTCTTGGATGTGCGCAAGATGTATTCTTCCAAACCACATGCTAAGCATCGACATGCAGCTTTTGCAGCGCGCGCACGTGACCTTTCCGCGAAGACCACGTGCTAACCACGGGCGCGCTGCTCTTGGCAGCGCGAGAAATTGGTTTTCTGCCAAGCCACGTGCTAAGATGCGCATGCTTCTTTTGGCAGAGCCCGCACATGGTTTTCGGCGAAATCACGTGCTAAGAATGCTCATACTGCTTTTGGCAGCGTGCGCACATGATTTTCTGCCAAACCACGTGCGAAGCATGAAGATGCTCCTCTTGGCAGCGCGCGCACGTGGTTTTCTGCCAAGCCACGTGCTAAGCACGCGCATACTCCTCTTGGCAGCGCGCGCATGTGGTTTTCAGCCAAATCACGTTCTATGCAGCGCATGCAGCTTTTGGTTCTTTGGGCAAATGGCCTTTCTGACAAGACCACGTGCCAAACACCCGCATGCTGCTTTGGGCGGCGCACGTGGTTTTCTACCAAGCCCAAGTGCTTATCACGGGCACGCTGCTTTTTTCAGCGCGCGCACGTGGTTTTCTCCCAAAGCACGCACAAATCACGGGCACGCAGCTTTTGGCAGTGCGTGCACGGTGGTTTTCTACCAACACTCGTGGTAAGCACGCGCATGCTGTTTTTGGCTCTGCGCGCACATCGTTTTCTGCCAAAACGACGCGCATGGTGCTCTTAGCAGCGCGTGCACGCGGATTGCTGCCAAACCACGCTATAATCACACACATGCTGCTCTTGGCAGCGCGCGCAAGTGGTTTTCTGCGAAACTACGCGGTAAAAATGCGCGTACTGCTCTTGGCAGCACGCGGGTGGTTTTCTGCGCGATCGTGGCCTTTCTGCCAAGACCACGTGCTAACCACTCGCATGCTGCTTTTGGCTGCGGGCGTGGTTTTCTACTAAATCCATGTGCTAAGCACGCGCATGCAGCTCTTGGCAGCGCGCGCACGTGGTTTTTTGGCAAACAACATGCTAAACATGCACATTGAGCTTTTGACCGTGCGCACATAGCCTTTCTGCCAAGACGACGTGCTGAGCACGCGCCCGCTGCTTTTGGCTGCGCACGTGGTTTGATACCAAATTCAAGTGCTAATCACGCGCATGCTGCTTCTGGCAGCGCGCGCACGTGGTTTTCTGTCAAACCACATGCTAAGCACGCGCATGCTGCTTCTGGCAGCGCGTGCACGTAGTTTTCTGCCAAATCACGTGCTAAGCATGCGCATGCTGCTCTTGGCAGCGCGCGCACGTGGTTTTCTGCCAAACCACATGCTAAGCACGCGCATGCTTCTTTGGCTGCGCACGTGGTTTTATACGAAATCCAAGTGCTAAGCACGCGCATGCTCCTTCTGGCAGCGCGCGCACGTGGTTTTCTGCCAAACCACATGCTAAGCATGCGCATGCTGCTCTTGGCAGCGCGCGCACGTGGTTTTCTGCCAAACCACATGCTAAGCACGCGCATGCTGCTTTTGGCTGCGCACGTGGTTTTATACGAAATCGAAGTGCTAAGCACGCGCATGCTCCTTCTGGCAGCGCGCGCACGTGGTTTTCTGCCAAACCACATGCTAAGCACGCGCATGCTGCTTCTGGCAGCGCGTGCACGTAGTTTTCTGCCAAATCACGTGCTAAGCATGCGCATGCTGCTCTTGGCAGCGCGCGAACGTGGTTTTCTGCCAAACCACATGCTAAGCACGCGCATGCTGCTTTTGGCTGCGCACGTGGTTTTATACGAAATCCAAGTGCTAAGCACGCGCATGCTCCTTCTGGCAGCGCGCGCACGTGGTTTTCTGCCAAACCACATGCTAAGCACGCGCATGCTGCTTTTGGCTGCGCACGTGGTTTTATACGAAATCCAAGTGCTAAGCACGCGCATGCTCCTTCTGGCAGCGCGCGCACGTGGTTTTCTGCCAAACCACATGCTAAGCACGCGCATGCTGCTTTTGGCTGCGCACGTGGTTTTATACGAAATCCAAGTGCTAAGCACGCGCATGCTCCTTCTGGCAGCGCGCGCACGTGGTTTTCTGCCAAACCACATGCTAAGCATGCGCATGCTGCTCTTGGCAGCGCGCGCACGTGGTTTTCTGCCAAACAAGTCAAAGCTGGAAGCAGAGCGGCTCGTGAGTTCTGGCGGCGGAGGCCGAAGCTTGGCATGGGGTGTTCGCATAAAAAAAAATTGTTTGTCCGCGTTAGCGGACAGCCGATCTTATACACCCCTGGCACGAGAAGGCCTCGGCGAGCACCAACCGAGGACCAGTCTGAGTCCTAGTTTTGGTGTACTGGAGGCACCGCCAATAATGCGAAGTAATGACACGTTGTTACAATTAGTAAAAAGCGCGAGTGAATAAATATAATTACGTTCAGCCGCCAATTTGTGACACTATAGTTGAGCACTACCGCACGCCGCGACTTTTTTCAATATATGCCGCCCGGGCTCTTTTACGGTTCCTACTGCTCCCGCGGAAACAACTGCGATGTCATTTACAAGGTACTACATCGCCGTAAGGCGCGACAAAGTTATGATCAGCCACGACTGACTTAGCACGAGCACCGCAGCTGCGAGTCAGTCTGTCCGACACAGCGTTCGCCACATCGGGCGTCAGTGCCTGCTGCTTCACCTACTTTATCGCGCCGGCAGCCAGCGTCCGAGCGTAAACAAACTCGACCGCATTCCACAATGCCGGCACGCCTAGACAAACGCCTACAACACGCGCTAGGAAACCTCCTCGGTAGCACCTTCAAGGAACAAAAGCCCCTAGATTTTCTCTCTCGCGCCCGCTCTTACTCGCGCTTGCGTACAAACGGCTGGCGATCTTTCAAATCAACGTCTCGTGAGGGTCCGTCATTTATATGACGGCACTCCCATGAACGGTGGCGCCAGATTTCCCTCTAGGTATTATAGTGAGAAACTGTGACCTTCCCTTTGAGTTATTACAAATAGTTTCTTTCGTGATTTCGTTTTTTTCCTTAGGAAGTTACTCATAGCAGGTTTCTTTTCCGTTGCCGCTATCTATGAGATTATTACTCCAGACATTAAACAAGGCCTCCGCCTGTCCACGATAACAACCGACAAACAAGAATACACCAAAATGTATTGTCTGGCATTCGCTGACGATATTGTGCTGCTAGCAGAATCAGCAGCTGTCCTCCAACACCAGCTCGACATCTGCTCTCAAGTAACGGGAAACGACCAGCTAAGGTTTAACACTGACACAACACTGTGGATGGGGATCAAGACAAGCAACACTAGCAACGAATTCACTCTCCAAGGGAACCTCGTCAAAAAAACATCGGAATACAAATACTTTGGCATAACTCTCAGCGACCAACAAAACTTTCTGGATCCGCATCAAAATACATTAGTAAAAGAATCTAATCGCCTCAAAGGCCGCATCTGGCACTTGGCCAGACAATCATACAATCTATACACTGTCGGACGCACACTGTGGAAGGGAATAGCAGTACCAGCGACAACTTACGCAGACGATGTGCTGGCAAACTACTGTGAAACCATTAAGGTGGTAACTGGTGACACGCGCGTGGTAGAAGCGAAATGCCATACTAAAACGCTGCTGCCACGCACGGAAGTGACGTCACAGTTATGATGTCATTCTTTAAACGAGTATAGCGTGTTCCGGTTTATTGTTTTGCACGCACTGCTGGAGCTCGTTCAGCTTTTCAGCTTAGCTAAAACACAATTTTACGGTTTCTTACTGCATTGTGCGCTAGAATGTTGTTCTAGTTAGTTCCGCTGGAAGAACAGGATGAGGTTTGAGCTTGCGATCTCGAGCGACCCATTGGCGAAACACTGGAGCAGCTCGTTTCCTTATGCCTTGCAGTGCGTTTGTGGTTGGTAGTGTGGTCTTGTGCAGCTCCTGTTACGTTTTTCAGTGCTGTTGTTCTTGTTTCTTGAATTTGCTGTTCTGAATGGGGCATATGTGGGCTCTCAGTTTGGCAGCACGTTTTTTCTCTTATGGTAAAAACGTTTAAACTCGTTCTAAGCGCTTGTTGCTGCAGTTGCCGCTTAGTGTTGTGCATCGATCGCGAAAAAAAAATTGTTCATCCTTCGTAGGATTGCTGTTGCAGATATTGCCTGAGTAAGTGAGCTGTTGCAATTTTTATATGGCACTCGATGTTGCATTTACCTCAATTTTTTCATCCTTCGTAGGATTACTGTTGCAGATATTGCCTGAGTAAGTGAGCTGTTGCAATGTTTATATGGCACTCGATGTTGCATTTACCTCTACTGTTTCTTGTCTTGCTTGTTCATACTGTTTCCTTGCTTATCTAGGATTTTGGCGGCTAGCGAATCGCGACTTGCTTGAGCACCTGCTCGCCACACTTCAAAAGGCACATGTTGAGCAATCCCAATGTAAACTATGAAGACAAATATTGCAGAACGTGGCCCAGCCGCTCATAGTTCTACTTTGGCTCAATTTTGTTGTAAAGCTTGACTGTCTTGAAGATAAAGAAATTTTCTTAAATTTCTTTCAGCTTGTTTGCTAAGCTGCTATTTAGTATTGCTTCTTTTGATAGCGCTATGCGAGGTACCAGGTTTGCGTGAATGTTCCTCGCAATTTGGTCTCAAACATGATGTAGGTTCATTGCAGGAATCTGCATTAGGTTATAGATGTGAGATGCACGCTAATATGACCGGTGTGAGTTTGCAGGTCCATGCATGCCACTTTCAAGTAAATGCCAAGTTTCCATTGTATGAATCTTCCTTGACTTCGCAGGGCTTTTTTGGCTAATCTCTTCATCTGTGCGAAAGAATGCTCATAGGTCTTGAGCTTTACCCTGATCCTCTTGTCCAACAAAAAAATGTTTAAGCATTGCGTTAGGGAATATATCTGGATGATAATGTGACAATTTTTGCCTCTATAACCTTTGTTTTCTCCCATTTTATTAGTGAAGACTTTGCTCGAACAGAGTGCCATGCAGTCACAAATTCTCATATAATAAAATCTCTGAAGGAGATTTTTGAGTCTGACTAGGGCATCGTTTTGGGCAAGTTGGTGAAGTCTGATGCACATTGTTTTTGTGCGCAAAAAGATATTTACAGAGGAAGGACACATGAAAGTGCGAAATACCAACTGATTTAACGATTCGAAGGATGGATCATAGGGTACAACTTTTGCGCACACACAAGATGCGAACGTTGTGACAGTGCTAGTTTGTACTGTAAAACTACAAATCGGCGACAAACAAGTGCACCTCTGGGGAATTAAGGCAATTGAAGTGCTACTAACATGTGCACAACCTTTCTGTTAAAATATACCTTCGTGAGCTCATGTGCTATTTTCAGTTTTTTTCAGTTTCAGTTTATTATTCCTTAAATACAATGCATTGGAAAGATAAAATATAAAGACGAGGGTCCCAAAGTCGAAGACTGCAGCGCGAACCTCGACCCTTTTGTTGCTACTCCTGCCCAGGATCATAATGTGCGAAAGCACGGCTCACATGAGCAGGCCTTGCAATGTGCGCTGCACCATCCGGTTTATTTAAATTGTTTGAATGCTCCCTCAAATAGTCATTCAGGCATTGGGCCGTTTGGTCCACATAGAACTTGTCACAGCTGAGAGGTATCTTACAGACCAACGCACAGCACAATGCACAAAATAGTTGGCGTGATTTTTCATACACGCTTGTCTCGTGGTACGAGGACACAATTGAGCTAATTTGACAGATGCGTAAAGGAACAATTGGGACATTGTATCTAGCAGGCTTGTTCTTGAAGCTGTGGGTAAATTTATGCGCATATTTGTGCATGAGGCGTACAATTTGTACACGTCATGTCTAGTGGCGTCTGTTCCACTTACGTCTGATTAGCAAGTCCTTGTCGAGCTGCTTTTCAGCGTTCAGGTAATGGAATCGGCCATGGCACGCATGACCTATAGGATAAACCTGCTTTTAAAAGCCTGTCGATCTAACCTTCCTCATTTTACCATCAGTGATAAATAATTCACTGCTGTTACTGTAGCACTCACTTAAATATAGTGTAGGATGATCCCTTTTTGATCCCAAAGCATGGATGCCGTCACCTTACCTGCAGAAATTAAATTCCTTAGGTGGAGGGGAACAAATGCCTTCATTTTTCTTTGTTTTGACATTGTACAAAAATAACCGTGTGCCAATTTATAAAGAGTAACCTACAAAAAACAGATGCCTCTCTTGACAATAGCGTAGAAGCTTCTGCCACTTCCCAAGTTGGAGCAAGAACTATCAGTGCTTCGCATGGCAAGTTGGGTCAACACTGGCACGGTGGGACCGGTCTGCCAGTGTTGTGCTAATATCGAAACTGCATGCACGCTCTTGCTTAGAGCAACAGAAATGGCATGAATTTCGCTTTGTTACTGGAAGCCAATAGCAAAATTATTCGCTTTCACGTACGACAAATGTTGTACACTGCTGCGCACATTTTCGGCGAGAAAGAAGGGGTCTTTTTTTGCTGGAGTGCCAACATTCATAGCAATAGAAACACAATTTTTTTTTTACTCTGCCACACAGTGTATGAATTTATGCTTTGAGATAGCAATTCAAAAGTCTGCGAGCACAACTCTGCTCGATATTCAAGTAGCTCGCTTTTTCGTGGCAGTGCTTCGACGCTCTAATGAGCCCTCACTTTTTGCTTACTTTAGCATGCTCAAAGTGATTAGCCGCTTCTCAAGCTAATGCACGGGGGTAATCATGAAGTGTGACCATTATATTCACGCCACTGAAATATCTATGCATTTTGCTGGATCTGCTACTGCGGCCACACTTTGAAGAAAGCGAAATGGAAAATTGATTTAGGGACGCGTTAGGGTAGATATGTCCAGATTTTTGAAATAGTTCTGCCTCACTGTCGACTTCTGCCGCATTATTAGTATGCATTCCAGTGCTGTAACAAGTCGGTGACAAGCCTCACGCTATTTTAAATGTAAAACTTGTCTCTAGTTGCAAACCATATTAAAGGGTCCGGTTAGGCAGACACTGCTGCTCCATGTAAGTAGCACTTCCCAGGCGCATACCTTCACTTGACGCTGAAGTAACTGGAGCCTGGTCTGGCCACCAGCATGAAACAAAAGAGGCGATGAAGCCTCTGAAGCAGGGGGGGGGGGGCGTAATCAAGTGAGGCACTAGATCGCCCAGAGCAACGATCCAAAGAAAACATGTATTTTATGTTAATTTTGACTTAATAAACAATTTTCTCGCCCTAATGTGGCAAAGAGGACATCTGAACCAAGCCTCTACACGGACGGGCAGAAGGATGACACAAATGTCTGGCAGTGCCATTAGAAATGTCAACGTACGAGCATAGAAAGCGCAGTTGCCGGTGATGTGAGGACTGACGACTTAACAAGTACCACAACGCGGAATCGAAAGCGTGTGCGTCAGCTTCCGCCTTTTAAAAAGATTCATGCTTTTATTGAACACCCCAATACCATGTTGTGCCCCAACCAGCTTCAAAGCCGCAAATTGCACAGTTTTGCAGGGTAACTATTCCCCATCTGACCCCTTGTTGCACTTCTGCTGTGACAAATGTTGCGGTGCTGGCTGACAAGCTGCACTGTCAGGAGCATATACTAGATTGAGAAGTTATCTTCCCGCATTTCTTGTCAGCAATTGGGACACATTTAGCTAAAACTTTCATGGTTAGTGCACGAGTATTTACTCTAAGCACCTTTATGACAAATCGAGTGTCTGCTATACATTTAGCTCAAAACGTTCTATTTTTTAAAACTGATTCCGAACAGGATCCACAATTGCCGAGCAGGTCACTTCCTTAGGCCTCCTCGGACATTCTTATCTTCCAAACTGAAGTATCCCGTGTGGAGCTGAGCCACCATTCTCTGACCCCATGTTGAAAATAGACAATGAAATCGGAGAAAGCATAGGGTAAATTAATTGTGCATTTTTGCAATTTATGGACAGTATGGAAAGAGAGATCAAAGTGGACTAAAAGATAGCTTGCTGAAGGTAGGAGGTCAATCCACATCACCTTCATTAGGCATGCGGTGCCTTACCAATTCAGCAACTGTGGCACTCACCCTCCCATCCCCTTGGCATAAGCCACTACCACTCAGCCACAGCAGCAGACGTCTCAACTGCAGACATCATGAAATACATCAGCAGGCAACTGTTCGAGGGCTCTGACTTTGGCTGCCCCTTAATGCCCTAAGATAGGGTACAATGGTTTATTGCCAATTTGTCCTATTGGGAAAAGTGGCCTATTGATGCGATTTCATCAAATGAACGGGCGTTTAAAATCCACCTTCACTCAATTTGTTGTACATGCTCTTACCAAATCTGTTCTTTAAAAGGTGAAGCATTGCTCACTAGGACACACCGTCGGACATAAAAAGAACGGACATTACTGCACATGACTTCGCGCCATATGTGCTTAGAATTAGCCACAAATTGAAAAACTTGGCTGGTAGATATGGTGCCCCAGTGGTTTCTCCCGCACCCAAGCGATTGGCCCAATTGCGTCTTTGTACCACGAGTACTGACAGACAAGGATGTATGAAGAACCATACCAAGCACTTTGTGTGTAGTGCTGTGGGGGTTATCAGCGCGGTACCTCTCAGCTGTGGCAAGTCCTATGCAGGTCAAAGGGACTAGTGCCTAAAGGGACACTAAAGGCAATCATTAAGTCAAGCTAAAGTAATAGATAAGTGGTCGAGAACGTCGAAGGCATCACTGTTATTACGAACAGAGCTTCAGTAATTAATAAACTGAAGTAAATGCATGACACAATTAGCTCTCCCTGGACATTCAAGTACTAGCTCGATGACGAAGATACTCCTCATTAAAGTTCTGTCGCTAGGACTCATCTAGTAATAAAAAGATCGCTGCATCGCACTATGAGATGAAAAAAATTGCTACTCGTCTAGTTCCATTTGATTTTTAGAAAAAAGAACCCGTTGAGGTTACCCTTGAAATTATCGCCCACGCTTTCACGTTTCAGTACTTTCATTATCACGTAGTGCTGAGCTGGATTTTCTGGCTCGCGAAACTCACACAAACTGCAAGTTACAGAGAATTCTATGTTCATGTGATGTTGCGTGATTCCCGAACATTCTATGCTACTTGATCAAGAGCAGCTGCAGCAGCGAGTCCAACGTTCTGTATTGGCTCGGTTGCTCCTTGGCTGCGAGTATGCATTTTGCTCAGAAAACTGTAGCACCGTCTGTAAGGCACCGTTTTCCACGTCGATGGCAGTAAAGGGAAGTGATGGCGCAACGTCACCACTCCGTCCTCAGGAACAGGTGATTTGAATTGCTCTCTAGGTATGCGAACCGTTCAGGCACAATTTTCTCGTAAACTAAGTCTTTTCTTGGCACGAAACAAGCACTGTGAGGTTTATGGAATGCTACTTTAATAGGCCACATCTACTTAGTATTTGCCTTTAGTGTCCCATTAAATGACCATATTAGGAAGCACTCAACCAATTCCAATAAATTTCATGGTGTGCATCTTGGCATGCTTTGCAAGGCCTGCTAATGTGAACTGTGCTTTTTGCGTGTTACGATCTTGGGCAGTGCATGAGTTCATGTTATTAGAACGATCCCGCATGTGTTAGTAAATATAATTCATTTTAATTGCATGTGACCTTAGAAGCAGGCTAGTAGCCAATAAACTCTTGCATGCTACCCCAAGGCATCGAGGCGGTCAAAGTCAGGGCCGTCAACCATGTGCCTGCTCCTAAGCCCAATTATTGACAACTCAGTTCTGTGGAAGCCCGCAAGATCAAGGAGGGTTCACGAAAAAAAATTATCATCAACCTGACTCTAGCACAATGTCCTGGGTTCTGTTCCCGGACCAGGAGAAATTTTTTTTCAGCTATGAAGTATTTTTCAAAGAAACTCATATGGACTTTTAAAAACCTGCTTTCAGCTGAGAAACCTATGAAGCCATCGCTGTTTAAACATACATCACGTGACATAGCCATAGGTACGTATGATTGTATAACACATAATCACTGATAAGTTCACAATCCATGCTTCTCTTTCATATGCTCGTCCTGTACACAAATAGAACGCAACAGTCTGCATGTCGTAAGCTGACTTCAAATGGCCGGAGAAGAAATCATGCCGTCAGTGTCACATAATCATGGTCACTGACGTCTTTTTTTGCTGTCGTTACACACGTAGTTGTTCATTTTACATAAACACGTCGGTCCGCCTAGCGTCATTTCACGTTAATCATAACAATGCTGGGTTACCAGCAAAATGTTACCATAACATTGGCTCCCATAATGCATGGGAGTTGCTCCATTTTGATTTCCTACTTGTGTAAATGTTTAACCGTTCTGCTGGAATTCAAATTAACAAGTCCCCATTACAATAATGCAATAATGACTTGCAGGCTAAGGCAATGTTTTCTGACTTGCGACGAAAGCACTGTCAGCAGAGATGTATGTACAAAGAAGTTGTGGGAAGGCGGGGTTCGGTCGTCCTTGTTACCAATTTACGGGAGGCAGCATGAAGAGGTAGCCGCCGTAGCCACTGTTTGTTTAAGCCAGCCAGCCATGGTGCCACAGGATCTCGGGGCTGGCTGACACCGCGGCCGCTTTGGTCAAGTGCGTTAGCGTGATCTATTCTCGCGCTACCTGCATGCGAGCTCATCTTTTTCGCCTGCGTTAGAGGTGACAGTCATGGCACTACGAGGTATTAAACATGTTTACTGTTTGAGCATCTCTTAATTGCATGAGCTATTAAATACACCCATCACGCAAATGCAGAGGCCTTCCGCTAAGTCTATCTGGCAGGAGTCCTTTGTCCTGTAAATGTTCACGTTCTCCCTGTCCATTGTACAGCTGTATCCTGCTACGTCTACTAGGTTAGATGCCGACGCCAAACTTGGAGGAAAAAGCTAAGAAGCTAGATCCTTATTAAATGACTTCAATGTGATAGAATTTTTAGAATTATCAGCATTCAAAATTAGCTCTCATTGCAAACCACATATAAATTTGTGAGAAACTCTCATTAAAAGGCAAAGCTTATACTTTCTGATGAGCCTGCCCTATGCATTTTTATTCCTTCAGAATTTGTGTACTTTTCCCTATAGCTTTTGTCTTCACCATTAAGTGAACAGGGTCTTTCAACTCATGGTCAAAATAAGTTTACACAAGAACTAAAATTCGTATTATCTTGTGCTGTCCAAGCCAAATTTCAGCTTTTCTGTGTTGTATGTCATCTTGCTTTTGTGTTCTACTTGGAGCTTAAACTACCCTGATAGACAATGTACACACAAACAAACCATTTGTATTACAGACTCTTCAACTTTATACGCAAAAAGTACTACCGTTGCAGACAGGAAACGCTGGAATATAGTAAGAAATTCCGAGAACTGTTTTTCGCGCAAGAAATTTGATTAGTTTTGGGCAAGGGTCTAAAAATGTTGCATAATTTGGTTTCCTAAAGTAAGTTTTTGATGGCCTGCTAGTACAATGATGGCCTGCTAGTACAATAAATAGGTGTATTGGTGCTTCTACTGACAGGAGATCGAGGGTGCACACACGTATCAATAAAGGGACAATAAAGCGAAATAATAAATCAGTTTAGACTAATAAAGCATTGTTTTAGAACCCTGCAGGCAGTCATATTAAAACAATAGTTTGGTTATTAGATGTGAAAAGGAAGTTGAATGAAATGAAATGAATGAGTAACCAGTAACAGTATTTGAGATTCGCGCCGAAACCCCGATGCCGCTGCGTCAGTGTGACGTCAGGGATTCCAAAGTATATTTTTGCATTTGGGCCGCGTTGGCTGAGTAAAAATTCCCGAAACTTCATATTTGGTTCCTTTATAACAAAACGTAGACAGTCTGCACCGCTATGTACTTAAGTAGGCCCTAGAAGATACCATCCAAATCCATGACGTCACAGCGACCAGGTGCGGGAACTTCAAGGAGGCGTCGCCACCCGTCTTTCGCTTTTGCGCTTTTTCTGGCCTACCAAGCGTCTTTTACTGGTAAGAGTGGTGTTTTTGGTGTTGTAGAAAGGTAATTTACTAATGCAGAAGAAATAATTTTTCTCTTTAATGTTCCTTTAAGGAACGCATTATATGTCCCGTGACAGTGGCCCCTTTCCACTTTTATAATATGCTTCGCCACCGTGCATTGCATATGCTTCACTGCATAGCAAGACTATTGTGACGAAGCTGATTTTAGGAAACTGAATTATGCAACAGTTCTCGGAACCTTACATGACTTCATTCTGTAGAGGGGCTATGAAAAGGCACGCTGCTCTATATTCGCAGCAAACATAATCTGCGTCATAGAAAAACAAATGTTTGTGATATTTATTCACAAAATATTCATGTAACGTCAGCCAAAATATTACTTGCCGTTTTATTGTGGCACTGCTGCCAGTAAGCCTGAATAACTGTGTGGGTCTGAGTAGTCTGGCTCTGAAAATTGCCTATTGATAATATTTGCATTCCGTTAAGATCAGTTTTTGCATTTACTAGGATGCAAATGAAAAAATGTTATTGTGACGTAGCATTTAGCATGACCTTTAATACGCCCCGAAGACATGGTGGACCGATCACACTGAAGACACAGATCAATCTTAAGATAGGTCCCCACAAGAGATGAAGATGAAGAACACGATCTGATCATGATCATGTGCAGATGATGAAGTGCCTAAGAAATGCCCACATTATAATTATTTGTGTCAATAGAAGAATTATAAGCAACCTCTAGAAATCTGACATTTTGTGATGAAATTGTAAAAGTTAGCAAGTATGTATTATGACATTGATTCAGAAAACATTCATTTTGTCATTAAAGTCATGTACGCATTCATTTTCTCATCTTCTCTCTTGTGCTTGGGCCTTCATTGGTCTACATTGTGCCACAGGTAAAATGATGTGAAATATAACTGGTTTTTTGAAGTTTGAAGTTTATTGAATACTTAGTGCAGATACAAAAATATTGATATTTAGTACAGAAAAAGGTCCCATAGTGTAAACACTGTAGGGGGACCTTTCATAATGTTAAAAAAACACTAATACTACTTGACAGCAAAAAGGCAGCGAGTTATAAAAATACGAAAATGCAAATACAAATGCAAATACATCATGATGCAAAAGAATAATACAATGGAAAATATAAAACGGTAGGGATAAGGCTTAAGCAGAAGTAAGAAACGACAAAGACAAAGATTTTCTGTGGCAAAGAAAATCCTAGCCTGCTAACATACGCCTACTCAGTACAGTATTGACTTGTCCTGATTTATTAGGCGTGCTCATCTGTCAATTCAGTCACAGAAGCAGGTAACTATAACTTCTGTTCTTGAGCTGAAACATACACAGCCATGCTTACATAGGAAACAACTTTCAGGAGGCCAATTATTGACACGTATTGCAGATAGTACCATGGATCAAGCATGGAGCTGACCATAATGCCCTCGAACTCTTCCCAACATACATATATTTTCTAGCATCCTGGGCCAACCTTTTGGCCATGCTTTGAAGCTGCTGTCAGGTTTCGAACCAAGCCCAATCTTTCTGGCTTTGTTCTTCTCCTCGTCTTGCCATTTCCCCCCTCATTTATGTTTGTCATATTGAGACAGATATGTGATGATTTTTCATTTGTGCGTAGTTTGGGCAAAATCAATTTGAAATAAAACAAGCCACTCAGCGATTTTTATGGCCTAATTGTTTTTGCGCTCATGGATCATGCAAACCTACCTGCACGGCTGCATGCATACGGCAACTGAATTCTCGTCAGATGTTATGTGAATATTTAATTAATAAACTTCATATACATTTCTGCGCAGCACATACACATTGCGGCTGCAACTATACTGAGCTGCATGGCTGTTCACAGCATCATTACGGAATAAAATCGGCCAGTCTTTATTTAATAAGCAGTCAACATAGCGAGTAACCGAACAATATTTTGTATATTGTTCTAAATTTAAGTACTTTATGGCTTGCACTGTCGTGTTCTTATAACTTTGGCAGGCCTAAAAATCTCAACAGACCATCTAACTATGTGGAGTGATTTTTTAGCCATTACATATTCACTGCGTTTGCCTGCTTTCCACATGGCTACCAATAATCAGTAGATATGATGCAATTTCTTTATATTTGGAATTGTGACTTACCCAAAACCTCACAGTACCCAAAAGAAAATAAAGCCATTGCATACATGCAACAAAAGTTTTATGCACCCATGGAAGGGGAAGTAAATCGTAAAGATTTAAATAGAAGCTTAGAATAAGATGGTATTTTGACGTGAACAGTAGACTATAACAAATAAAGCAGTGGCACAAAACAAAGCGAATGAATAAAGTATTGTTCAGCCATTAAAAACATTTCACTGTTGCTACAAGGTGAGACGATGAGGGAAGCAGCACTGCACTCACTCACCCCAGCAACGACAAGACGATATCGGTCGAGAAGCTTGTGTTCTGGCCACAGAAACAGGAGCTCACAGGCCTTGTGTTAGAATTCTGTAGCTTGGTGAAGTTACAAAGCGCACTATTGTAGCAATGTGCTGGCCAGGCTTTGACTGGTTGCCCTAGTACAGCGATGTCTTGACTGCATGTCTTCAGCACAATCCACGGGGCGACCTTCCTACATGACTGTCCTCCATGTTCCAACTATTCCGTTCCTTTTTGTCACCCGGAGCTTCGTGGTCTGCAGTGATTAGTCCCCTACTTAATATGTACAAATAGGTCTTTTAATTTTTCTGTTTTCTTGCCTTGAATGCCCACGTACCTATTGCAAACAGAAGAGGAAGATAGCATCACTCTTGATTGATTGATTGATTGATTGATTGATTGATTGATTGATTGATTAGTAGTGTTTTTTAGCGCAAGGGCCAGATGTGGCCAAAGAGCGCCAAGTCGATGATCCGTGCTTGTCAATGATATGTGAGTGTTGATTGTGGGGAGTATATGATACACGGCTGCATTGTGGCCTAAAAATATTCCCTAAAAGGTGGAAAATATACATATGATGCAATGTGGCTGTAAAAGGGCCTAAAATTTATTCGCTCTGAAGAGCGTAAAATACAAGTATAGAAAATGACAGTGATTGATGGTGTCTGCGATGAAAATAGATGTTTCACGAGATATGGATGATCAGTAAAACATGTAATGGCTGTAGCACTAGTGCCTCAGCAAGGCCTTGAAAGCAACGGCTGGGAGGCACGTGCTCTAAAAATGGTTTCATTGCAGCTACGACCTCCAGGTGGAGGCCGTGCTACAAGTAGCCTGGCCAGATTACATTTAAGGTGTCAGTTTCAGTTAAAAAGTTTAATACTGATTAAAAAGTAAAAAGGGGCTCATTGCTTAGAAAAAATGCTGGGTGTAACGGTATGTGTTGGAGATAAGCAGACGGAAAGTACTTTTTTCTTTGTGCCTCTATTTCAGTGCATTGGATGAGAACATGAATGAATGAATGTTTGATTTTTAATGGCGCAAGGGCCATGTATGGCCAAAGAGCGCCATGTCGATGATAATGGGTTTGCAATTTACTTAAAGAGTTCCATGAAGTTGGGGCGATGTGGCTGTAAAGGGGCCTTAAAGTGTAGTTGCTCTAAAGTACGTAAAATCTGCATAATAAGATTATGGCGATGGCGTATGATGTGTGCTATGAACATTAAGATGCATTTAAAAAGAATGATACGATGTGTAAAAATATATAAGGTTATAAGATTGGCTGGAGCACTACTGCCTCCGTAGAGCCCTTGAAGCGCAAGGGTCTGGAGGCATGTGCTATGCAACACAATTATCGTAGCGGCATCCTCTGAAACGAGGATGCTCTACTAATGTAATGGGCTTATAACATGTAGGACAACGTCATTTAAGAAATTGATGACTGCCTTGAAATTAAAAAGGGGCTCTCTGCCAAGAAACATAGCCGGGTGAAGAGGAATGTGGTAATGGTATGCAAGTGGAAAATGTTTCTTTCTCTCCGCTTCGGCTTTCCGGCACTCCAGGAGGACATGGAGGACGGTAAGCCTATCCCCACATCTACCACAGGTTGGAGGGTCACTTCCGGTGAGTAGAAAATTATGTGTGCCAAACGTGTGTCCTATTCTGAGACGACAGAACAGGACATCCGTTTGGCGTGATTTTGCTACAGAGGGCCAGAATCCTAATTGTGGTTTTATCACGTGGAGCTTATTATTTGTTTCCGCGTCCCACAGGCGTTGCCAGTGGTTCCGTAGTTTTCTTCGTAAGAAAGGCTTCAGATCAGTAGCAGGAACCCCAGCGGTAAGAGTAGCTTGCGATGTAATTGATCTGGCCATTTCGTCTGCTAGAACATTTCCCTCAATACCTCTATGGCCAGGTACCCAGCATATAATGATATGCTGGTTAGATATGTATGCTCTGCACAGAACGGAGTAGAGCTCAACAAGTACAGGGTTCTTGTGTTTAGAGAGTGAATTCAGGGCTTTTACGACGCTTAGAGAGTCTGTATATATGACTGTTTTCCGAAGTTTTGATTTCATTATATGCTTCACTGTCGACAACAGTGCATGGGCTTCTGCCGTAAATATACTAGTTTCCGGGTGCAGTGCGCCGGATTCTGAAAAGGATGGGCCTGTGGCTGCGTAAGAAACCCCTGCATCCGACTTGGAAGCGTCCGTGTAAAACTCAGTGCAAGAGTACTTATACTGAAGTTCTAAAAAATGCATTTTAATATGTGCCTCTGGCGCATGTTTCCCGACGTCTACAAACGACATATCACAGTCTATGATCTGCCACTGCCATGGCGGTAACAGTTTTGCCTGAGTCATAGGACACTGTTCAAGGAGGGGAACACCCATTTCCTCAATTAGGTTCCTCACACGCAAAGCAAACGGCTTCCTCATTGCAGGCCGGTTATGGAAGAGCGTAGCAGCGGTGATATTGTTTGTGGTTGAATAACAAGGGTGTTCATTGTTCGCTTGTACTCTCAGGAAGTATGTGAAACTGCTATATGACCGTTGTAGATGAAGTGACCACTGATTTGACTCAGCGTAGAGGCTCTGGATTGGACTTGTTCTGAAAGCGCCCGTCGCGAGACGGATACCCAGATGGTGGACGGGGTCTAGGATTTTTAATGCCCTTGGTGTTGCAGAGTTATAAATTATTGCTCCGTAATCAAGGCGGGAGCGGACAAGGCTGTTGTATAAGTTTAATAGACACTTTCGATCACTACCCCATGTAGTGCGTGACAGAAGCTTGAGGAGGTGCATTGTTTTCAAACATTTTATTTTCAGATTTTGAATATGGGGAATAAACGTGAGCTTTGAATCTAAAGTGATTCCCAGGAATTTATGCTGACTGCTCACAGAGAGTTGGTCTCCCTTGATCGTAATACTAGGCAGTGGTGCTACCCCCCTCTTGTTTGAGAAGAGTACGCAGGTACTTTTTTGGGTGTTTATTTTGAAGCCGTTCTCATCTGCCCATTTAGACAATTTGTTTACCCCAAGCTGCACTTGTCGTTCGCAGACAGCAATATTGCAAGATTTGTAACTTACTTGTACGTCGTCAACATAAACGGAATAAAACATTGTCCGTGGAACGACTGCATGTAGGCTGTTCATTTTGACAATAAAAAGTGTGCAACTAAGTACGCCTCCTTGCGGAACACCAGTTTCTTGGGTGAATGATTTCAATAAGACATTACCAACCTTGACGCGAAAAGTGCGGTTAGAGAGATAGCTTTCAATTGTGTTTAACATGTTCCCATGGACGCCCATCGCGGAAAGATCGCGGAGGATCCCGTATCGCCACGTCGTGTCGTACGCTTTCTCTAGGTCCAGAAACACTGAGAGTAAAAACTGTTTATGAATGAACGCATCTCTAATGTTCGCCTCAATGCGGACAAGGTGGTCTATTGTCGACCTTCCCTCTCGGAAACCGCATTGAAGGGGGTCTAGTTTATTGTTGCTCTCTAAGAAGCTGATTAAGCGCCGGTTTACCATTTTTTCAAAAACTTTGCACAGACAGCTTGTTAGCGCTATTGGCCTGTAGCTGCTGGCTAAGGCCGGATCTTTCCCTTGTTTGAGAATGGGAATAACTATAGCTTGTTTCCAGGACGATGGAATGTACCCCGCCGCCCACATGGTATTAAAAAGAGATAGAAGTGTTTCCAGAGCTTCAGGGTGAAGGTGCCTGATCATTTCGTACATGATACGATCGCCACCTGGCGCCGAGTGGCTGCAAGAAGCCAGAGACGCCTTGAGTTCCGCCAAAGTAAATGGACAATTGTAAGCATCAGTCGATGAGCCTTTGCGGTTTAGGGGATGCCGCTCCTCGCGTTCTTTGTGTCTTAGAAATGTTTCTGTATAGTGCGATGCACTGGAGATATATTGAAAGTGGTCGCCTAGAGAATCCGCCTGATTTTCCAGGCTGTCACCTTGGCTACTTACTAACGGTAGGGGATGTGACTCCCGGCCTATTAACTTATTTACCCTATTCCATACTCTTGTTTCATCAGTGTATGAATTTATACTGGAGATGTACCTATCCCAGCTTTCTCTCTTTGCTCGTCGACGTGTTCTCCGACCTTGTGACTTGACTTGCTTGAATTTAATAAGGTTTTCAGCGGTTGGACAATTTCGAAGCAATCTCCACGCCTTATTTTGATTTTTTCGTGCTTTCCGACATTCATCGTTCCACCATGGGATGCGACGTTTGCTTGCCAAACCGTTAGTTTGCTTGATACATTTAGTTGCAGCGTCAATAATAAAACCTGTTAGATATGCCACAGCGTCGTCTATATTAAAACCAGCAATTTTATCTTCGCCTAAATACGTCAACTCTTGGAACAGTTCCCAGTTAGCTGAGTTAATGTTCCATTGCGGAAAATGTGGAGAGCATGCATCCTGTTTCGTTAGGTTTAAAATAATTGGAAAGTGGTCGCTCCCAAAGCAGTTCTTCAGAACACTCCACTCAATATACGGAATTAGTGTACTCGATACTATAGTTAAGTCTATTGATGAGTACGTGTTATGTGCCACGCTGTAGTACGTCGGCTCTTTCTTGTTAATTATGCATGCTCCTGAGGAGGAGAGGAAGTTTTCAATTAGGCGTCCTCTCGCATCGCAACGAGAATCTCCCCACAGAGTGTTATGTGCGTTGAAGTCGCCGGCAACTATGTAAGGTGCCGGAAGTTCATCTATATAGTTTTGAAATTCTGTTTTGTGAAGATGGTAATTCGGAGGAATGTATATGGAACTAATCGTGACTAATTTGTTAAACAACACTCCTCGGACAGCAACTGCCTCTAGGGGCGTACGAAGTTTTAATTCCCGGCAAGCAACACTTTTGGCAACTATAATGGCCACACCTCCGGACGACACGACAGTGTCATCACGGCCTTTACGAAAAATAGCGTGCTGTCGGAGAAAATTAGTTTGCGTATGATTGAGGTGCGTTTCTTGAACACACAGCACATTTGGTCTATATTCATGTAGGAGCTCTTTAATGTCGTCGAGGTTATGTAGAAGTCCTCGCACATTCCATTGTAGTATTTGTGTATCCATTATGGTATATGTGTAGGGTGCTGTGTGTTTAAGAGACTGATGTTGGCTCACGGGCCTTTTTCTGGCGCCGTGACGGGAGTTTTGTCTCTTTTGGAGCGATCGAGACCGCCTCGCCGCTCCTTAGGCGCTGGTGGCGCCGTCTTGCTCGTGGTTGTGTCCATCGCCTCTTGCGAGGCGCTGGACACGCGCTCTTCCGAGCGCTTTGTTTGGCGTGAAGGCCTCGGCACGTTGGACGAGGCCTTTGAGGTCACCTGCCCGGAGGTAGATGGCCCCGTCTGCTGGGTTGGCGCAGCAGCACTAGCTGCATACGCCGGGGGGGCGGATAGCGTCACTGCCGGCTCACTGAGTGTGGGTCGGACAGCCGCCGGAGACCGTTGTGGCGCTGCCCCCTGACGCGCCACTTCGGCAAAGGTGTTCTTTGGCAGGAAGGACACCCGCCTGCGTGCCTCTTTGAAACTTATGTTTTCTTTTACTTTAATTGTAACTATTTCCTTTTCTTTCTTCCACGATGGGCACGACCGCGAGTATGCAGCGTGCTCCCCTTCACAGTTTACACAATGGAGAGAGTTTTCACAAGTTTCAGAGGTGTGCTCATGAGCACTGCATTTCGCGCAGGTTTGGCGGCCTCGACAGCTCTGTGAACTGTGACCGAAACGCTGGCACTTGAAGCAACGCAAGGGATTTGGGACATACGGGCGAACACGGAGCTTGATATACCCGGCCTCGATGGACTCGGGCAGAACACTTGTGCCAAAAGTAAGAATCAGGTGTTTGGTCTGAATTTCCTTATTATCACGCCTCATCTTAATTCGCTTAACGTTGATGACATTCTGCTCACTGAAGCCCTCCAAGAGCTCAGCTTCAGTCAGCTCCAAGAGATCATCATCGGAGACTACGCCACGGGTTGTATTCATAGTACGATGCGGTGTTACTGTTACTTTGGCGTCGCCAAATGATACTAGATTAGGTAGCTTTTCATATTGCTTCAGGTTGCGGAGCTCCAAGAGGAGATCACCACTTGCCATTCTGGATGCTTTGTAGCCTGTACCAAGAACTTGGGTCAGAGATTTGGACACGAGGGATGGTGAGATTGCTCGCACTCGTTTGTCTGGTGTTTCGGAGTGTACTACATGGAAACGAGGAAACGTTTCTTTTTGACGGGCAAAAAATTCGAAGACATCATCGGTGCGCCCCCTCTTGAGGGAGCGATCAGGTAATGGGGGAAAAGAAGAAGCCATAAGAGATTGTAATTTCGGCAGTAACGCCAGCCACCCACCGTGGAGTCCTACAAGGGGACGTTGCAGGACCTGTGAAACACGGCCTGCAAACGCCAGCTGTACATTACCACTATAACCAAATATGATATAACCTAGGCTGGCTATTCACACAAGGTTAACCCTTGCTGCCTGGAAAAATTGGAAGTAAGCGGAAGCTAGGAGAAGACAGGAAAGATGAAAAGTGAGAGAAAGGCGAAGACTAGAGGAAGAGAGAGACAGGAAAAGGCAACTACCGATTTCCCCCGGGTGGGTCAGTCCGGGGGTGCCGTCTATGTGAAGCAGAGGCCAAAGGGGTGTGTTGCCTCCGCCGGGAGGCCTTAAAGGTCCAAACACCCAGCATCGGCTCAACCCCCAGGATCCCCTTTTCCCCAGACACGGCTAAGCCGCGCACGGCTACACGCGGGAGGGTCCAACCCTCGTGTGCTCGGGTACGTGGTGGCGCAACACACCAAACGCCTGCTTGCGCAGACGCCCCTGCGGGGGATGAGAACATGGATAACTGTAAGCCTCTTGCCACATTTAGTACATGTCGGAGGTTCGCTTCCCGTCAAAAGGTAGGAGTGAGTTGCATAAGTATGTCCTATTCTTAACCTACAAAGAAGCACTTCCTTATGTCTTGCTGTTCTTTCAGATATCCAGTTCCCTAATTTTGGTTTGATAACGTGTAGCTTATTCTCTACTGCATTATCCCATTGGTCCTGCCAGTGTTTCCTCAGTTTGTGGCGTAAGAAGGGCTTAAGTTCTGTGGCTGGTATGGGTATATTGACATCCGTTTGATTAAAGGCGACTGACGTTGCACTTTCGTCAGCAGCTACATTACCTTTTATGCCCCTATGGCCAGGTACCCAACACAGGACCATGTTTTGGTTGTATGTTAAAACTAAGCATAGTTCTGTGTATAGTTTATCAAAAACAGGGTTTTTATGTTTTCGAAAACTCATTAAGGCCCTTACTACGCTTAGTGAATCTGTGAAGATGATCGCCTTATTCAGGTTTGTATGTTAGATGTGCTTTACAGCTGAAAGTATTGCGTACGCTTCAGCCGTAAAAATACTTGTGTTGGGATTTAGAGTACCGGAGGTGGAAAAAAATGGCCCAAGAGCTGCATACGCGACACCTGCAGATGACTTGGAAGCATCTGTATAAAACTCGGCACAGCAGTACTTCACTTGCAGTTCGAAGAAGTGTGACCGTACGTGTGCCTCTGGTGCATGTTTTGTTATTTCGACAAAAGAGATATCGCATTGCATGGTCTGCCATTCCCAAGGAGGTGGAAGGCGAGTGGGAGGCATAAGGATATTTTCCGGGATATGGATGTCTGTTTCTTCTGCCATTGCTTCCAAGCGTAGGCTCAAAGGAGTTCTAATACGTGGGCGGTTAGTGTAAAGTCTGGAAGCGGACAGGTCGCTAACTATGGAATGACATGGATGCTCGGTGTCTGATTTTACCTTAGTGTAGTATGCAAAACTTAGGAATGTTCTGCGTTGGTGTAAGGACCATTCGTTGGCTTCAACGTACAGACTTTCAACAGGGCTAGTTCTAAAGGCGCCTGTTGCCAGTCGTATACCGAGGCTGTGGATTGGGTCGAGAATCTTTAGCGCACTCTCAGTTGCCGAATGGCACACCACGGCTCCGTAGTCGAGGCGTGATTGTACGAGACTCTTATACAGGCTAAGCAGAGGAGGAAGAGGAAAAACTTTATTTGCTCTAATGGTGTAGAAATTAGCGGTGGCAGATGTGGTCGGCCATCTTCACGGTCTTCTTCCCCATCTGCGCAGGGTCGACGCCCCTATTCCAGGGCACCACTGAGGGTGGCTACTCGGCGAGCGTGCCTTACTAGTCCATGCTGGACTTTCGGGTCGCTGCTGGAGAGCACCCTCTCCCACTGCTCCACACTCGGGTCTTTTATTTGAAGGAATTGCTGATTCTGAACGCATTCCCATGTAACGTGATAACACTTCCTGTCACTGCCCCAGGTTGTTCGAGAGAGCAGCTTGAGGAGGTTCATGGTCTTGAGGCACTTTTCTTTAAGATATTTTAGGTGGGGGATGAAGTTAAGTTTTGTGTCCAGGATAACACCTAAGAATTTGTGTTCAGGGCTGAGAGTTAGTCTTTCTCCATTAAGGTTAATATCGGGTTGTGGTAGTACACCTCTCTTGTTTGAAAACAGGACACATGTGCTCTTTTGCGGGTTCAATTTGAAACCATTCTCGTCCGCCCACCTTGAGAATCTATTCAAGCCAAGTTGTAGCTGCCGCTCGCAAATGCTAAGATTACATGACCTGAACCCTATCTGTACATCGTCCACATAGACGGAATAGAAGAGTGTGCGAGGTAATACGGTGTGGAGGGAATTCATTTTAACGATAAATAACGTACAGCTCAGTACTCCACCCTGCGGTACACCTGTCTCCTGTATGAATGGTCGAGATTGCACGTTGCCAACTCTAACACGAAATGTCCTGTCAGAGAGATAACTTTCAACTATTCTCAGCAAGTTGCCGCGAATGCCCATTGTATAAAGATCCCGAAGCACCACGTAGTATCATAAGCCTTCTCCATGTAAAAAAATACTGATAATAGAAGCTTTTTGTGGATAAAGGCATCCCTGATATACATTTCCATGCGAACAAGCTGATCTGTCGTCGATCTGCCTTCTCTGAAACCACATTGATATGGGTCTAATTTCTTGTTTATTTCTAGGTAGTGAACCAGGCGACTGTTTACCATCTTTTCAAAAACTTTGCATAAGCAGCTCGTCAATGCTATAGGCCTATAACTATTTGGCAAAGAAGGGTCCTTACCCTGTTTCAAAATAGGAATTATGATGGCCTCTTTCCAAGCAGAGGGAATGTGGCCGGAAGACCATATAGAATTGTAGAGACAAAGAAGGGTTTTTTGTGATTCAGACGGCAGGTGTTTTAGCATTTCATATAGGATGCGGTCAGAACCTGGGGCAGATTTGTTGCAGCTGTTTAGGGCTGCCTGAAGCTCTGCCATGCAAAAAGGTCTATTGTATGCCTCGCATTTTGTACTTTTCCGTTCTAATGGTTGTCCTTCTATTTGCGTTTTGTATCTTTGGAATGTTTCAGAGTAGTGCGACGAGCTGGATATATGTTCGAAATGTGCGCCAAGAAAGTTCGCCTGATCTTCCATGCTGTCGCCTTGAGTATTCACTAAAGGCAGAGAGTAAGAATGTCGGCCCTTCATTCTATTCACTCTATTCCAAACCTTTGTTTCGTCAGTGTAAGAGTTAATGCCCGATACATACTTTCTCCAACTCTCTCTCCTAGCTTGTCGCCGCGTTCTTCGACCCTGGGATTTGACCTGCTTGAAATTGACTAGATTTTCTGCAGTCGGAGAGTCCCGAAGTAAACCCCATGCCTTGTTCTGCTTTTTACGCGCTATTCGACACTCATCATTCCACCACGGAAGACGGCGTTTTGTGGACAATGCACTTGTTACAGCGATACATTTGGTGGAGATGTCCAGGAGAAAAACTGTAAAATATTTAACCGCAGCATCTATGCTTAAAGCACTCATGTCTTCCCAGGATAGAGAAGCAAGTTTTTTTAATTTTTCCCAGTCAGCTGAGTCAGTTTTCCAGCGAGGTAATTGTGGGGGACATTCATTAGACATTGGTGTGCATAGAGCTACAGGGAAATGGTCACTCCCATAAGGGTTTTTTATGCGAAGCATATTACGAGGGCTCAACCCAGCTCCTCAGGCGCGGCGGTGACCATGAAATCACGTGACACCGTGACGTCACGACAGAGGAGAACGAGGGCTCAACCCAGCTCCTCAGGCGCGGCGGTGACCATGAAATCACGTGACACCGTGACGTCACGACAGAGGAGAAGTGGCTTTGGCTCAACTCTTGCAAGACGGGCTGGGTGGGAATCGAACCAGGGTCTCCGGAGTGTGGGACGGAGACGCTACCACTGAGCCACGAGTACAACGCTTCAAAGCGGTACAAAAGCGCCTCTAGTGAATGCGGTGTTGCCTTAGAAACGCGCTGTTTCTAAGGCGTGCGTCTCTTGCTCAGGCGCACATTTCGTTGCCGCGCCGAACGCTGCTTTGCTCGACGCTCACCGCGTCCAATGCGGGGCGCGTAGTCGCTGCCCTGTAGCCCATTGTCTTACACCCCTTGGCGGGTCGACGGGAACGCTGTCGCGTTCCACTCTTGAAGGCGAAGAAGTAATGCATGAGTTGTTTCTTCGTCTAGCCGAACCAAATATAGCCAAGCAACAGCAGTTCACCAGGCTAAACAGTGGTTCAACAACTAAAATAAAGGCTAGTATGCTTCGCATCCTGGGCTTAACCTTACCTAAGCCACAGCCATTTTTAATAACTTTCCATTTAAAGTAAGGTAGAAGAGTAGGAGACGCAATGCTAAGATCTATTGAGGAGCATGTTTTGTTTGCCATGTTATAATACGTGGGCTCCTTCCCATTAAAAAGACATGCACCTGAAGAAAAAAGGAACTGTTCAATCAAGCGTCCTCTCGCGTCGCAGCGCGAGTCGCCCCATAGGTTGCTGTGCGCATTTAAATCCCCAAGCACAAGATATGGTTCAGGTAACTGATCTATTAATGCTTGGAATTCTTGTTTGTGAAGCTGAAAATGCGGTGGTATATATAAAGAGCAGACGGTTATCAGTTTATTTAAAAGTACAGCACGAATGGCGACTGCCTCAAGGGGTGTTTGTAGCTGTAAGTGTTGACAGGCTATAGAATTGTCAGCTATGATGGCTACACCGCCTGATGAAGCGAGGGCATCATCGCGATCCTTCCGAAAGATAACATAGTGACGAAGGAAGTGCTTATGTTTAGATTTCAAATGAGTCTCTTGGACACACAGCACTTTTGGAGTTAGTTCATTAAGGAGTTCTTGGACATCATCGAGGTTGCAAAGCAGGCCTCTGACATTCCACTGAATAATTAGTGTATCCATTTTAAAATAAATGTTGTGCTATGTGTCAAAGAGAATGAGCTTGGTTTAGTTTCCAGTGCCCTTTTGGGGCCCTGTAATTGGAGTTTTGTCTTTTCTGGAGCGGTCGACAAAATCGCGCCGCTCCTTAGGCGTCAACTGCGCCTTTTGACTGGGTGTGGTGTCCATGGCCTCTTGAGAGGCACTGGACGCGCGCTCTTGGGAGCGGTGTGTTTTAAGCGAAGGCCTTGTCTCTGAAGACAAGGCCTTGGGGCCCACCGTCCTGGTGGTTGGCGGGCTAGTCTTGACCTCGGAGCTGGGCTGACTGGTACCAGCACCAGCAGAGGCCTCCACTGTGGACAAATTCGGGAGAGGTAGGGCAGCCTTCGCTGCTCCCACCGTGGGGGCGGGTGGCGTTGCCGCACGCTCGCTACGCGTGGTGCTGGCATCCGCCAAGTGCCGTTGTTGTACTGCCCCCCGACGTACCACTTCGGCGAAAGATGCGGTCTGTACAAATGTTTGTGAGATGCGTTGCCTTGCTTCTCTGAAAGTTATGTTTTCTTTTACCTTTATTGTAATTATTTCTTTTTCTTTCTTCCAGACTGCACATGATCGAGAATATGCTGGGTGACCACCATTACAATTGCTACAACGGGGCTCCGCCTTACAGTCATCTGCCGAGTGGTCATTGATGCCACATTTCGCGCATGTTAGCCGCCCTCGGCAGCTCTGGGAAGCATGACCAAACCTCTGGCATTTAAAACAACGTCGAGGGTTTGGGATGTACGGTCGTACTCTGATTTTGGTATATCCAGTCTCTAATGTCTCTGGTAACGTGCTAGAACCAAAGGTAATAATCAGGTGCTTAGTTGGCAGATCCTTGTTGTCACGTCTAATCTTTATTCTTTGTACACTTATTACGTTTTCATCCTTCCATCCTTCCAGGAGTTCTTCGGTCAAGTCCATTAAGTCTATGTCAGAAATCACGCCTTTGGCCGTATTCATGGTTCGGTGTGCTGTCACACTGACAGGGATGTCTCCAAGTTGTACAAGGTTTGTTAGCTTGTCGTGTTGTGCTTTGTCTTTTAGTTCTAGTAATAGGTCCCCACTGGCCAGCTTGGTGATTTTATAGCCGCCTCCAATGGTCTCTGCGAGATGCTTCGGGACAACGAATGGTGAAATTGTTCTTGCTTTCTTGTCAGGTTTCTCACTGTGGACAATATGAAATTTCGGAAAAGTCTGAGTGCCTTTTAAAAAAAATGGCTGTGGCTTAGGTAAGGTTAAGCCCAGGATGCGAAGCATACTAGCCTTTATTTTAGTTGTTGAACCACTGTTTAGCCTGGTGAACTGCTGTTGCTTGGCTATATTTGGTTCGGCTAGACGAAGAAACAACTCATGCATTACTGCTTCGCCTTCAAGAGTGGAACGCGACAGCGTTCCCGACGACCCGCCAAGGGGTGTAAGACAATGGGCTACAGGGCAGCGACTACGCGCCCCGCATCGGACGCGGTGAGCGTCGAGCAAAGCAGCGTTCGGCGCGGCAACGAAATGTGCGCCTGAGCAAGAGACGCACGCCTTAGAAACAGCTCGTTTCTAAGGCAACACCGCATTCACTAGAGGCGCTTTTGTACCGCTTTGAAGCATCGTACTCGTGGCTCAGTGGTAGCGTCTCCGTCCCACACTCCGGAGACCCTGGTTCGATTCCCACCCAGCCCGTCTTGCAAGAGTTGAGCCAAAGCCACTTCTCCTCTGTCGTGACGTCACGGTGTCACGTGATTTCATGGCGACACCGCCGCGCCTGAGGAGCTGGGTTGAGCGCTCGTAATATGCTTCGCATAAAAAAACTGAAACGTAGCATCGGTGCGCCCCCTTTTAGAGGGACGATCGGTACAGAAGGGGTTGGAAGTGCCCATGAAATTTGTTCAGTATTCAGCGACGATGCCAATCACCCACCACGGAGCCCAACAAGGGGACACGGCAGGGTATGCGGTGAAGCAAACCCTACCATGCCAACTGTACATCGTCGCTATAACCACATATGTTATAACCAAGGTAGGTCATAGCACACCAGGTTAACCCTCGCCGCCAGGAATGTTGGAAGTTATCAGAAGAAAAAGAAGACAGGAAAGACTAAAAGTGAGAGGAAAAGACGAAGATGTGCGAAGAGAGAGACAGGAAAAGGCGACTGCCGATTTCCCCCGGGTGGGTCAGTCCGGGGGATAGCATCACTCTTCTATCATGTTCGTTCACATTAGAGTTCCACTAAAGGAGCAAGATCGGGGTAGCCTAGGCATCTGTCACGGTCCTTTTCATTTTGTGCCATAATACCCAGGACCCAGGCGTCATCTGTAGGTTTGTGACGCGGGAGCACCTTCTGCTTGCTTTAGCTCCTGCCTGACCATGCCCTTCAGCACAACGGCCTAAAGTTCACAAAGCCAGCATGCCCCCGGAGGTGATTGACACAACCTGTCGGCCCAGCCCTTGGAGCAGCCGATGACCTGCCTATCGATGCGAAGGACAACTGCAATGACAACTGCAAAGCTTGCAAGGCTGGGACGATAAATTTCTTCAGTGAGATCCATTTCGAAAGCCTAGCCCTTGAAGTGAACAGCTCATTGAGTGCAGACTTATCTCGCCACCACAACGATGACTGCTCCATAGCTCACAAGGCTGGGATAGCAAATCTCATCGGAAGGCTGATCGTGCAGGCCTAGCCCTTGAAACCACCAGCTGTGTGCCTGCCAATATTCTGTGCCTTCATCGTGATGGGCACTACAAGGTTTGCGAGGCTGGAAAGCTAGGGTCATCCCATCTGAAATTTGTAAGCTTTGCCCTTCAAGCATCCAGTACCACTATGGCAGTATTAAAGATGGGAGTAACTGCGAGGATCGCTGGTGTTTACAAACAGTTACGTAGAATCCTTGTCTGTGCACTCACAAGTGCCTTAGGGACCTAAAAGACTGAAATACGGGACATTGAGTGGCCGAGAATTATGGGAATATTCTTGCACACTGACATCAAAGAAAAGTGATGGAATACTTACGTCTATGTCACAAATGGTTGTTAAGTTCAGCTTAGTTTGATTGCAACAAGAGTGAGGTAAAGGCTTGTGAATACTTTGAATTGGACATCTGCTGCAGTAAAGTGAAGCTCGAGGTCCGATTCACCAAATTAGACAAGAAAGCATGTTACACATCCGCTATGCCAACAGTGATTTTAATAAGCAGGCCATAGAGCTGGGTTTGTTCACATGACTAGAGGATGCCCATTGATGAAGCTAAGTAACTCGGTCTAAAGAATGCTGCAAGAATTTAACACTACTTGAGTAGCGATATTCTCACAGCAAATAGATGCGTTGCAGAAGCAACAGTCATAGCTCCAAAAGCACAGAAATTCGGAGGCGAATCTTAATTTTTGCCACAAAAGCCATTCTATTCTTTGTCAGCAGGTCTGCTATGCTGTGTCGGTAAATGGGTGCTGTGTCTGCCCTGAAAACTGCGACAGCTTCCCTTTAACTGGGACTGATAATCCGTCTGGCACCACTGCTAAAGAAATGTTAAACATTTGTGCTAAAGACAAAAACGCAAAACAAAGCGGGGGGGGGGGGTGAAGCTTGCAGAAAAACGAGACAAGGATTCTTTGAGATAAGGTGTGGCAGTAGAATCAGAACCAGAACGATAAGTCAAAGGAGAGTTTTTGCACTTTCGTGTGTCATCGAACAGACAGGCATCATACTGAAAGCATCCAGAAGAGCACAAGGATGAAGCGAAGGCACTTGGCAGTTTGGAAAGGCAGTGACGCACTTGAATCAGAAAAATTGCGGGAAACAACTCAAGCACCCGAATGCAAGAAAAGAGTGAAAATAATACTGTATATTAAAAAAGGATTTCCTTTTGAACACAATATTAAAATAACACTGCCCCACTGTACGATACATAAAACATTATAAACAGCTCCAAAATTGCATAACCGTGCAAACTCAACGTGAAAGCCTGAAATAGATGGAATAAAATTTGTCCCTCGTGAACAAATCGGGATGTGTGGCTTGGATAAGCTGAATGTGTGCAGTTTTCGCTTAGCAGAAAGGTTATTAATTAGTCAAACTTATATAGTGGTGACCAAAATAGGAGTTCGGCAATGGGAAACAAATGGACATTTGTGTGCAGTAGTGTCAGAGTTAACGTGGGCAGATGTGCAATGTGTAAATAGAGTCTATTTTGGGCAGATATACGGAGATATAAATTGCACTGGTATTGTACTGAATCAAGTTGTCTTGACATGAAGCAATAGCCTGCCCTTTAATTTGCATACATTTTGCCATACAGTTTGCCAACACTTGTATAGCTGTTACACTACTGCATACCTCGGCAAAGCCAGATGGCTGTCATGCTAAATGTCATGTATAAGGCAGCCATGTATGTCTGTCCACGAGCAGGCATATATGTATTTTATGGCTGTGCACAAGTTGACTCTTTACAGATACCGTATGTTGTGCATAACATAAAGTATGCCCTTGCATTCATAATGGACGGCAATATTTTTCAGCTCTACCCTGCTCCCTCAGTCAAGGTCTTTGTCCAGAGAAGGAATGCCCACAGCTTGAGTGCCCGTGACAGAGTCGATGCTCCTTCAAGCTTCAACAATTCTTGTGCCAATTACAGCTATGCAAGCCAATATTTGCACCAAGAAAATGTTACCTAACTCCTTCAGGTTTTTCAAATAAAGTACTTTACCAACAAAAGAATGCCCGGGGGCTATCCCCCTTCGACTTTTCTTTGGCATTTACAACATATCCTCAGACCATAAATGCTTATTCAAAGCACCCAATACACGTTAGGCCGAACATCTTTTGCAAAGTTCCAATTGCAAAGGTACTGACATGATATCTTCAATTATTCTTTTTAGTCGGTAAATTAAGGCTTTAGAGCTCTAAAAATATAATAACAAGCCTTGGAGGGGCGTGATTTAGTATAATAGCTTTCCTAGAGCCGGTTTCGGTTTTGTTTTCTAGGAGGATACTGTGTAGTGACATCACAACACAGTATGTGGTCATGTGGGAGAAGGACATTGCGACGCTTTGACACTCTCTTGAGGCCTCCAGCTAGCTCGGTCGACTTGTGCGCTGCTAATTGTGAAGGTCAATGTAGCAGCGCAGTGGACGAATGAATGAGCTAGAGCGAGTGTCGTAACATCGCACTGTCATGCTCCCACATGACCATATACTGTGTCGTGACATCAAGGCATAGTATCCTCCCGGAAAACAAAAGTGGCTGTAAAAAAGCTACTATATTAAATAATTTATGGCGTTTTGAGGCTTCACCCCTCTAACGCTGTCTGTCCACCCATCTTCAGCACTGTTAAAATCAATTATAAACGTGCACTAACCAGCTCAGTTAAGCACACTCGTGCGGTATCTACTACGAAATGCTTCTTTATCCCCTTCCATGTGGCACTGTTACTACGATGGGGGCAAAATGCAAAGACACCCATGTATTGTGCATTTGGCGCACATTAAGGAAACCCAGGTGGTAATAATTAATGCGGAATCCCCCATTACAGTGTGCCTCATAATCATCATGGTTTTGGCATGTAAAACCCCACAATTCGTTTCATTCTGACCAGAAGTGGCTAATGTATTTTTAAAACCTCACTTGTCAACGTGTTTTACCTGCTCAGAACGAATAAATTTGCTTCTTGTGCTGTCCCATGGATTATGCATTCATCATCATCATCAGCCTGGTTACGCCCACGGCACGGCAAAGGCCTCTCCCATACTTCTCCGACAACCCCGGTCATGTACTAATTGTGGTCATGTCGTCCCTGCAAACTTCTTAATCTCATCCGCCCACCCAACTTTCTGCCGCCCCCTGCTACGTTTCCCTTCCCTTGGAATCCAGTCCGTAACCCTTAATGACCATCGGTTATCCTCCCTCCTCATTACTTGTCCCGCCCATGCCCATTTCTTTTTCTTGATTTCAACTAAGATGTCGTTTACCCGCGTTTGTTCCCTCACCCTATCTGCTCTTTTCTTATCCCTTAACGTTACACCCATCATTCTTCTTTCCATAGCTCGTTGCGTCGTCCTCAATTTAAGTAGAACCCTTTCCGTAAGCCTGCAGGTTTCTGCCCCGATGGTGAGTACAGTAAGACACAGCTATTATACACTTTTCTCTTGAGGGATAAGGGCAACCTGCTGTTCGTGATCTGACAATGCCTGCCAAACGCACCCCAGCCCATTCTTATTCTTCTGATTATTTCCGTCTCATGATCCGGATCCGCCGTCATTACCTGCCCTAAGTAGATGTATTCCCTTACCCTTTCCAGTGCCTCGCTACCTATTATAAATTGCTTTTCTCTTCCGCGACTGTTAAACATTACTTTAGTTTTCTGCAGATTAATTTTTAGACACACTCTTCTGCTTTGCCTCTCCAGGTCAGTGAGCAAGCATTGTAATTGGTCGCCTGAGTTACTAAGCAAGGCAATATCATCAGCGAATTACAAGTTACTAAAGTATTCTCCATTAACTTTTACCCCAATTCTTCCCAATCTAGGTCTCTGAATATCTCATGTAAACACGCTGTGAATAGCACTGGAGAGATCGTATCTCCCTGCCTGACGCCTTTCTTTATTGAGATTTTGTTGCTTTCTTTTTGGAGGACTATGGTGGCGATGGAGCCGCTATAGATATCTCTCAGTATATTTACATACGGCTCGTCTACACCCTGATTCCGTAATGCCTCCATGACTGCTGAGGTTTCGACAGAATCAAACGCTTTCTCGTAATCAATGAAAGCTATATATAAGGGTTGGTTATATCCCGCACGTTTCTCTATCACCTGATTGATAGTGTGAATATGGTATATTGTTGAGTAGGCTTTACGGAATCCTGCCTGGTCCTTTGCTTGACAGAAGTCTAAGGTGTTTCTGATTCTATTTGCTATTACCTTAGTACATAGTTTGTAGGCAGCTGACAGTATAGCTGATCGGTCTATAATTTTTCAAGTCTTTGGCGTCCCCTTTCTTATGGATTAGGATTACGTTAGCGTTCTTCCAAGATTCCGGTACGCTCGAGGTCATGAGTCATTGCGTGTACAGGGTGGCCGGTTTATCTAGAACAATCTGCCCACTATCCTTCAACAAATCTGCTGTTACGTGATCGTCCCTAGCTGCCTTCCCCCTTTGCATAGCTCCCAAGGCTCTCTTTACTTCTTCCGGCATTACCTGTGAGATTTCGAATTCCTCTAGACTATTCTCTCTTCCATTATCGTTGTGGGTGCCACTGGTACTGTGTAAATCTCTGTAGAACTCCTCAGCCACTTGAACTATCTCATCCATATTAGCAATGATATTGCCGGCTTTGTGTCTTAACGCATACATCTGATTCTTTCCAATTCCTAGTTTCTTCTTCACTGCTTTTAGGCTCCCTCCGTTCCTGAGAGCATGTTCAATTCTATCCATATTATACTTCCTTGCTTCAGCTGTCTTACGCTTGTTGATTAACTTCGAAGGTCATTTCTATTCCATTTCTGCCATTTCTATTCTAGCTGTAGGGTTAGAGGCTTTCAGACATTGGCGTTTCTTGATCAGATCTTTCGTCTCCTGCGATAGCTTAGTGGTATCCTGTCTAACGGAGTTACCACCGACTTCTATTGCACACTCCTTAATGATGCCCACAAGATTGTCGTTTATTACTTCAACACTAAGGTCCTCTTCCTGAGTTAAAGCCGAATACCGGTTCTGTAGCTTGATCTGGAATTCCTCTATTTTCCCTCTTACCTCTAACTCATTGATCGGCTTCTTATGTACCAGTCTCTTCCGTTCCCTCCTCAGGTTTAGGCTAATTTGTGTTCTTACCATCCTATGGTCACTGCAGCGCACCTTGCTGAGCACGTCCACATCTTGTATGATGCCAGGGTTAGTGCAGAGTATGAAGTCTATATCATTTCTAGTCTCGCCTTTCGGGCTCCTCCACGTCCACTTTCGTTTATCCCACTTTCGGAAGAAGGTGTTCATTATCCGCATATTATTCTGTTCCGCAAACTCTACTAATAGCTCTCCCCTGCTATGGATTATGCATTGCCTTCGATCAAAAGCCTGACTAAGCATTGAGACACATCTTGGCTTGTCCATAGCATTGCTAGAGAATGCGAAGTACTGTTTATGAGCTGAGTTTGTCTTTGGCCATATTTAGCAAAAAGCCACGGACGAACCTAGCTCGTCGAAGGCACGGAAAATGTTAAACATACCACAATGTGTACCACTATTTCATTCCAGAATCAAGTAGGGGAACACAAGCTGGGGGGACACACCTGACAACTATTGCTTATACAATTGACGGAAATATAAGTCTACCAATCTTGCTAGAAAGCACGCCTGAAATTATGTACGTCAGCAATTCCAAAACCAGACTGCAAGGACAAAAGTCTAAGAATTGAAGGCATGCGGTGAAAAATGTTGGGTCGCTATTGCAACGAAACTGCGGGTAAATTATTAGGCTAGTATGAAAATGCCTTTGGCAGACCAGTTCTTTTTAATATTAAGCTTGATGACAGAAAGTTGCATTGCTACTCTACAAAGTAATACAAAGGAATACTGTTAAGAGCTTGGGTCCTGGCTTTCAGTGAAAGGCAATAATGAACATGTCTTAACACAGCCACCTACATGCTCCTTCTGTTTGGACAATGATTTAAAGCGGGGGGGTGAGCTCAGTAGCAGATTAAGAATAATGTATGTAGGACATGCCACACATCATTAACAATGGCAGGTGACATCGGTGGTATTTCTGGCTCATGTTCCAAACATTAAAATATGAACCACAATCTCTCTACAATGACTACATTATCATCAGGTTTATAATATAACCCTTTTTTATACACCTAAATTTATAAAAAGGTGCTGCAGACAGGCTTCACACAAATCAGGTAGCAATGTCTTTTGACAAATTAACTTATAGCATCAGCATTAGGCCTATTTCCACAATCCAGTTCATTAAGTACTACTTGGAACGTATACAAAGGAAATGTCACTTATATTGATATTAATTAGAGCTGCACGATTCTCGGAACTTCAAAGCAACCAGAGGGGCTCCATGCTGTAATGTCTTCCTAGTTGTATAGTATGTATGGAATACAGGACCGGTATAACGTAAAACTATTCCGTTTTGTTTCTATTCCAACATGGCCGACACCGCTCGGTCATTGGTCTAATTTTTTGAGGCCGCGCCCATTTTTCCTGCCTGTCAAGCGACGTCAGGAATGCACAAAAACTGCCACGTCAAAGTGACGTTTACGCACTCATTATGCTAAATTATGCCGAACAAACCCGGCAAATTCGTGGAATAGCCGGTGAGTGCCCCGTTCCGTTTGGAATAGAAAAAAATGGCGGCCTTCGTGGTTTGTTTGGCGGCGGCGGCGGCGGCTCCTCTGTGCGGGCGCGGGAGGAGAGAGCCCGAGGATGCGTTTGACATGCCAGACGATCAGTTTCGGCGGCGCTTTCGCCTGAAGAAAGAAACTGTGCGGTGGCTGTGCGACGAAGTGGCGGAGGAACTCGGAGGCGTGAGAACTTCAGCGCTGTCGGTGGAGCGGCAAGTGTTGTGCGCGTTGCGATTCTTCGCAACGGGCAGCTTTCAGGCCTCGGTAGGGAGCGAGGAGACGATCGGCGTGACCCAGCCTGCGGTCAGCAAGTGTGTGCGACGCGTGGCGGAGGCAAACGTCCACGCCGGGGCCCGCAACAAGTGGGTCCATTTCCCGAGGACGTCGGAGGAGAAGGCGGCCGTGAAGGAAGGGTTCCTTCGACGCGGCTCCATTCCCGGCGTCATCGGATGCGTGGACGGCAGCCTGATAGCCATCATCGCACCGAAGGGCGAGCAGAAGGCGGCATTCATGTGCCGCAAAGGGTACTACGCCCTCAACACAATGTTCGTAAGTATCTTAATTTTTGTCTAATTGGCCCGTGATCGCAACGCGTGGCTTATGCTGTGCGCGCTCTCGTCAGATCTGCGACGCAGGCATGCGGATCCTCGCCATCGACCCTCTGCGACCGGGGTCAGACCACGACGCCCACGTCTGGAGAACTACGTGGTTGCGTCGTCGGTTCCTGGAGGGGCATATTGCCAAGGCCGGCGAACACCTCCTCGGTGAGCAGCGGGAAAATTTTGTACAGTTGCAATTCTGGCAGCAAAGCGTGCTCGCGGCGTAAGAGAATATTGAAGCCCGAACCCCTTATGTTACAGTCAGGTTATTAAGTATAGGCGAGATGTAGAAATTTTCCAATGGTATCCGCACGAAATAAAGTGACAACAAACCTTACTTTAAACTAATTTTTAATGTGAGTGTACAGTGCACACGTTGTCACATTCTTTTTTTACACCGACAGTCATTTGTGAATGAAGACTACACAAAAAGCTGCCTTGCTGCAAATAGGGATGCTGTGTCCCAGCTATTGTTATCTGTGATCACAGCTGGGCCAGGTGCTCAGCCTGTATATTTCTTTATTGCAGCCTTTCTGTAGTAGGTGCATTTTACATGACCCATGCTTCGCCTACTAAACTTTGTGCAGATTTCATACCATTTTTTATGATCCTGCAGGTGACAGCGGCTACCCCCTGGAACCATGGCTCCTGACCCCAGTCACAGGCCACCCTCCCGTACACACTGCAGAAGGCAGGTACAACACTGCACATGCTGCCATGCGGTCCGTAGTGGAGCGGTGCATTGGGCTTCTGAAGAGCCGCTTTCGCTGCCTTCAGCGGTACCGCGCCCTCCACTGCCAACCAGAGCGCGCTGCCAACATCGTTGCAGCATGTGCAGTGTTGCACAACTTGTGTCTTGATGAAGGTGACGTGTTGTCGGATGATGTTAGTGATGACAGCAGCAACAGCAGCAGTGACGATGAAAGTGGCAACCCCTCCCCACAGAGAGTTCCCCAAGTGAGGGCAGCACGCATGATGTACATGAGAGGCTGTGCTGCCCGGGATAATGTTATTAGCTCATTTGGCACGACACGGCAGCAGCACCAGCGATACCTGCAAAGGGTGCGAAGGCGGCTGCGTCGACAGCAGCACCGACAGCAGCAATAAACATGTGCCTGACACTGCAGGCAGATGTTTATTACTGCTGTCTACACATCTAATAGAGAGCAGGAACCAATGTGAAGAAATGTGTGCAATTAGTGGATAGCGTGCTGCTTTTTTTATAGAATCTGCTCAATCATAACCAGCGTTTTCACGTGTCCTCTGCCAGTGAGCTGTCACTACCGGAGATGATTGCATCATTCCACTGTGACACTACATGAGAGCCTTTCATTTAGTACCTGTGGATACAACACTTTGTGTTCATCAGCAGAATGTTGTAGCTACTTCTCTGGGCAGCTGGGGTTCGCCAAATGATTTGCTGCTGTTGCTTCTGTCATCACCGACACTGTCACCGCCATCTGCACTGTGCATGGGAGGATGTTGGTCTTCGCCTCCTCGCTTCCTATTTGGGCTGCTGCCAAGCACAACACTTCTCGCTCCACCATGTGTACTGTGCTCACGCACCTTGTAGGCCCTGCGCTGTTTTGCCACACAGCCACCGCACAGTTCCTTGACATAAGGCCAAGTTATGCCGAAAATGATCGCCTGGCATGTCGAGCGCGTTATTCTCCCTTGGGAGAGTGTACATATGTAAATAGTTCTGAAATTGAAGGAACACAAATTGTAAATATTCATTTCAAGTGCAACTTGCATTGTTTAAAATCGTTTATTTATATCTGCATTGTAAATAAAACCATGTGATCGATCTTCAATGCCGTCTTTCATCAAAGCAAATGACAGACAAGTACACAGAGCATGGCTTCATGGCGCCAAAATAGCCGTGTGATGTTCACTACATGGGACCCAGTACACTACCACTGGGCCGTTGGCAGATGTTAAATTGCATAAATATGACACGAGCATAACGACATTTCTTTGAACTCGCAGACAACCATTTTTCTTCATCCAGCAACTTAACAGCAAGAAAGATCTCTTCTCTATTATGTAGTTGGCATGTTTGTAGCACAAAACAGTTTCTTTTCAATGACTAGTGCCGTAATAAGATCACAATATAAAGCAGCCATGACATGCTTCTAAGGAACGACAAGTGAGAAAATGCTTGGCACTAAAACGGTATTTCATATAACGGCTGCAAGACCAGCCTGGCAGCGAATGTCAAAATAGCGGCCACATCGATGGCTCTGTTACATACGTCGCAAACTGTGCTCAACTACAATGGGGACTAGATTGTATTGCTATCATAGGTAAGGACACCTGAAATATCACAGCGACCACCACAGGTAACAGGTGCTTGGTGTGACCAGTGGCTTCATCATCAAGAATATCTTGATACGCATGTGCAAGCCTGGCCTGCCTGTGTATAAACACACATGCTTCTCGCAATAAAGCGCTCTTTCGTTTCCTGCTGCTCGGGTGTGTACACTTGGTGTTAACAAAAATACTAATTCGGCTACTTTGCGTAGGCACGAATGGTTATACATTGCAAACATGACATACATATGGCATGAAAATTGATTTCCAGTTATCACAGTATTGTAGTTATTAAGCGCACCTGTATGTGTGCGAGACAATGTCATAGTTGGCGTAAAAGTGATTGCACAGTGTATCTTCCGTGGAAGAACGGCGCACATTGAAACATATCAGTAACAGCAAAACAAAAGTGAACAACACCTAACGAAAATACGGCAAAAAATGTACATATAAGTTATACCGTCTCACTTGGACAAAGAATAATACACATGAAATGAACTTGGAGAAAAAAATACGGTAAAAAACAGAAACGCAAAAATATGACAAAAATTGTAAATATAACTTATACTGTCTCACTTGGACAAAGAATAATACACATGAAATGAACTTGGAGAAAAAAATACGGTAAAAAACAGAAACGCAAAAATATGACAAAAATTGTAAATATACCTTATACCGTCTCACTTGGACACAGATAATTACACAAAATGACTAAATGACACACTAAAAAAACACGGTAATGAACAGAAACGCGAAAGGTCTACATATAAGTTACGTAATGCCTCACTTGGGCAAACTTGCACTACATATTAAAATAAACATGACAGAAATTACCTTGGAAAAAAAAATATGATTAGGGACAGAAATTACGGAAAACAGCCATATCATCCTTTAGTGCTGCATAAAAAAAAAAAACATGCATAGATAGGCGACACTTGTACCTAACAAAGCACTAAAGGATGATATGGCAAAAAAAAAAAAGCTGCCCCTTAATGCTGAGGCGGCTCGCGCAGGTCGGCCAGGGCAGCCAGCAGCTGGCGCAGCGTGGTCGCCTCTCGCGAACCACGCATCTCGGCCACCAGCTGCTCGAGGACTTGCCGCGTCGCTCGCTGCTCTTCCACCAGCTGCGAAACAAATTCACTTAGTTAGCTACAGGTTATGCAATGTAAATGCTCGATTTGCACTGTTTGCAAGTCTTGCAGTTTCAGCAAGGTTACTCTTGAGGGCAGCGAGATCATTCACATATGACATGACAAATGGCCGTGCAAACGTACATGGTCTGTTATGTTAAAAACGTGTGAAACGTAACAAATCATACCAAGCTGCCTCTGCCTGTCAGAAGGCAGTATTGGTGACTAGTTGAATTGTTAAACAAATTATGATCATGCTGTCGCGATACATGCAACCATGGAAATGTTTTGTAAGTTGCTATGTGTTAAAGAACACCTCAAAGGAGATGTATAAACGTGCATGAGCCAATGAGCCAAATGACTACACATGCCTCTCATGTGTAACATGGTTGTAATGTACATTATTACCATGTGCCCTAATCACCTCTTCAAAAAATGACCCGGCCAAGTTGTACGCACCTGCCGATGTTGCTGCAGCAACTGCTGGTGGAAGCTTGCGGCCTCCGCGTTTGCCGCCTCAGCTAACCGGCTCTGCCGGGCATAGTCCGCGGCCGTCCTTGATGCGGCGTCCGTAAGGACCTGAAGTCGGGGTGGCCTGCGGGGCTGCTGCCGAGCTGATGGTCCGTAAAAATAAAATCAGTAAACAGCGGTTAAGAAAACTAATTTCGCTCCATCCTGCATAGACATTTTACTGGTTCATTATCAGGTGGAAGCCCAGAAAAATAATTCCGGCAACACACCGTTCACAAAATGAGCAGTCCATTTGCATAAACAAAAAGGCACTACACCATCATAAAATACTACACTGATAGTACTTTCAGCTTGTACGCTGCATTACAAATGGTGTTAACAGTCACATTATTGTTCCATTTTGCAGCGACCCTTAGGCAGGCACTTCTTCTTTGCCATGTAAATAATATAAATACACAATTTCTGTTTCTAAGGTCTTAATAGATAATGCTTGGAGTGATGTGTTCGTATTGCAATAGCTGCTGAAGTGCCTTACGTGCAGTGCCACTGGTCCCCGGCTCCGTGCCCACCGAGACGCGCGCAGCTGCTGGTGGGGCAGGGGGCACTTCAGCGGACTCCTCACTACTACTGTCCTCCTGGAACAATAAAGTACAGGACATAATGTGATTAAGTTCCATCAACTGGTTGCAATGTCTATTTCACTTATCACGCAATTCCTAATCCATCATGCGACATACTAGTGCCTTGGAGCTTTGACAACTCGTCGCTAATGCTTTTCGGATTAACGAGTCATGAAATCCACCACAGGGTGTTTCTAACAGCAGTGGGGCAGCATTTCCGTTCTTGCAAAGTACGGATATCATGTGCTGGCATGTGTGTTGAATTGTAAGAATACACACACAAGCACACAACGGCAAAATATTCACCACGGTGTAACTGCCCGACATCGGTACACATAGCAACGAACATTGCTACTCACCTCAGCATCGCCGTGAAAAAAATCCGCAGGGGCGGAAGCTGGGCCGGTATGGGCGAGCACGGCGAGCACTCGACCCTCTAGGCCGCCCAACTTTCCACCTCCCGTCTTCCTGCAAATGCATGAACACCGTCAGCTTATACGTTCCGAAGACGTTGCTAGTCGCGGGCTCACCTCTTTTCGGCGCCAACCTGCGCCGCGAGTTTTTTACATTCATATGCCATGCGCGCCCAATACAGGCGCCAGCGCCGGGCTATCTTTACTGCCGGCCCGACGGCGTTCAACGCGGCGGCTATTTCTGTCCACAGTTCCCTTTTTTGGGCAGCACTCATACTTGGCGAGAGGCTGGTGGAGCCTCTCGCCAAGTACGGATGCTGCTCCATAAACTCCACTAGCATAGCGGCCTGCGCGGCCGAAACGCGCGCGCTGTTGCTACTTTCCGCTATTTCTTTTTCGCGCTCAATTTTCGCCGGACCGCAGCGAATTAATACCAACAAATCGTACCGTTTCAGATATCACTTCGTCGTTAAAACATAACGGTTACATTCATTTAATGTGTCGTTATTTTATCACGCCATAAATGCCACGTTAAATTTAACACAAGTGAATAACAACAACAAAAAAACTTTTCTCGTGCGAATATCCAGCACAAGTATCTGTACCGCCCGCACGGGGGAATGGTTCACTGCGCAGCAGTGTGTGGCAAAGAAACAAAAATGAGCCTCTCTTACAGACAACCCTCGATTTAAATCATGACTACATTCGGAGACAGTTGCGATCGTTTATAGAAAACGTTTACTTACCAGCTATCTGTTGAGATGCCTTCCAACCTTCATCGATTCTTCCGTATCCTATGCGAATAAAAGCAAAAGTGAACACCATGCGATCACCCAGCAGATGTTCAGATGGTACTGCTCAGTCACTAAGCACAAGAAAGAATGATGCGTTTACTCACCGAGCACTACGCTTTCGCAGTCTTCATGATGTTCACAGCTTCCAGAATTCTTCTCGGGCGAAAGTACCGCGTACGGCGAGATTTCAACTAATCACGTTACGGACAAATATACACCAAGTGCGGCCCACAGGACCGATCAGCTGTTTTCACGTAGCCGCCATCTTAAGTGTGCGTAGCGAAATGGATTGGATGCGGAATTGGCACGTGTGTGGCTATGACTCAAAAAATTAAAATATTTGTGTTTACTTTCAAGTGCGCTTCAACTTCTCTTGCGTTAAAAGATTACAAAACACTTTTACTCTCAGCGACATACAATTGTTCTTTTATCAGACGTTTATGTCTTTATGTCACTTGCTATATGGTCCCTTTGCAAATAAAAAACAAGCAAAACATACTTCCGGCAACGATGGAGGCTGCTGATTGGACAGATTGAAAAACGTCGCTGGTTCCCGCCCCCATACGCAGAAACTGTCGCGTCATTTTGACGTCCGGAATTTGGAACACTTTTTGTTTGGAATAGAGTTACGTTATCGCGCCCCTGTTTAGTCATATATGTGCACTAAAGGCAAAACATTTTTATTAGTGACCATGGTTCTTTCTTTTGTGTTTCTTTTTGAACTTGCAACGAGAGAAATGAGTGCAAGATGATGGTTGTTGGTACATTTACATTGCCACAACAGAGTGATTAATGAAAATAGAGTTTCCGTGAAGCCGTTAAACGCGTGTCCAATATATAAAGAAGTGAACCTTAGCAAAGCTGCACAACCATAAGTCAGGTCAGTTTAAGCGCATATACTAGTAAAGAAACAAGCTTAAAATATAACGTACCAAATAATAATTTAGCCGTCATATATGCCACTCATAGGTGCTAGCGCGGCTGAGTTAGTGATCAGAAATGATCCTACAAAAAAACCATCGTCGTAGAAAAAACGAAATCCATGTTCCTGCTAGGGTTTGAGTTCATGACTTAATTCATAAGCCAGGTGTTCCATACATGACATGGCAGCAGTTTCATTCTTTTCTTTCTAATGCAGACACAATCCAATAATTGTAAGCCAGTGTATTTGACCACATTTGAATGTTTCAACAATTCAAATGCTGAACTCTTAAGAGTACTAAACATGAAATATTTTTATGTGGGTAGTTCCATCAGTCAATATAGTCATCCTTAGTCCACTATAACTGCTGTTGTCTTAAATATTAAATGATGTGCAATATTGGGAGATGTTGAACAAGTAAGCGCCATCGGAAGATAAATAAATTTTGTGCCCCACAGGTCTTAGAACAGTTACCCATTGACAAAAAGCTCATAAAATTGACATTGTGCTTAATAAGCCCGAGTATGTTAAAGTAAGCAATGGCTTTGCAAGTTTAAAAGCTGTCCATCAAGAAAGACGTGTTTTCAGATAACACTATATCATAGTAAATACAAAGGGCAAGTGGAACAGTAGGAGCTCCAGATTATATTTGGTCATGACAAGGACATCACGTGAAATGATTATGAGATACTTTCAGCTGTCCACAGAGTTGACAGTGCAAGCCTTATCTTAATTAGGTTTCCCTAAAAGGCTGCCACAGTAGGTTGACGCCTACTTGTAAGTAATGGTTCATTTGAAGTTCTATGGGTTGTTTGCGTCACCCCACTTGGGAAAACCCTTAGCACACCCCTTTTACTATGGCAAACTAATCTTTGCCTTCAAAGCTTTCCACTTCCCCTTTCCATACCCTTCATTTTATTCTTACGCACGTGCTTATCCTCCTCGACCCTTGCGAGCGATGAGCTATGTGGAAATCAGTTGTTAATAAGGCAAGTCCCTTTGTCCAAACATTGACTCCAGGCAGAAGGTTCTCTTGTTCAGTGACTGTCAGTCATTTAATTTATTGTGTGGTGCTCTACTTGCTCTACACAAAACCTTGCACAATAGGGTGTAATTTAAAACCACCATTAATTTCTGGCAAACTGGTACCTTACTTGGCCAGGCCATTACCTAACCAAGTGTGCTGACCAACTAGCTATCTCTAGTTAAGTATAAGGGCATCTCAGTCATTCAAGTGACTATGGGAAAGAACGTTTCAACAACAACTTTGATTTATTCTCACATAAGAATAAGTTATTCTGACAGGGCTACCTTTGTGGACTCGCTGGATTGAAAAAGCACACATGCATGAATCACTGCATGCTTTCATATGAAAAGCTGACATTTCTATTGCGTCATTGTTTCATGCTACAAGTAAATAATCTATTTCATTATTGTAGAAAGCTGGGCTAGTTGGTGATTAATCATCATACCTTGCAGGTAGTGTCATAAATTCTTAGGTGTCTTCGCCCTGTCCTTGTTAGTGCGCTGCTTCACCACCAATATATGATAACATATTTCATATTTCGCAAAGGCTAACTATTGAGCAGCGAGTGTCGTCTTTTCCTGTTTGTCTTCACTGTATCCGTATCAGTGCGCTGCTTCACCAGCAAGGCTAACTATGAAGCTTTCGATGACAGTAGATAAAGAACTATCAACTGACAACTCTGACTACCTAAAAGATAGACGATCAGAGCACCAACATGATCGGGTAAAAGAAAGCAGAGCAGTTCCTGACTGCAACCTTTGTTTCCTATACTAGTGAACGTGCCACAAATGTCGGACATGTAAATTGGGCAGCCACAAAACAACGGCTCCTGAATCTTAGATGCAAACACTCCGTCAAAAATTGTAATGTGTAGTGCAGAAAGTCATCTTGTAGTGTATTTTGTATGCATTGGTAGTGCGCTATCAAAGAACTGCGGCGCAGAAAAATCGTGAAGCTATATACAAGATCAGCTATATTTATGCATCCTTTGCTGCAACCAAGAACGCTACACTAGAAAAGAGTTCCTGCCTGTTACACATATAACCGAAGGCAGATTCAAAACCATGCATGTTTAGAGTGTTCAAAAAACGGCGCTATCTTTTACAAGTACCGCATCGTTAACCTGCACAACGCCTTGTATTACATTGAAAATATGAAGGGAAAAAATAACAAAAATGTAAATATAACATAAAAATTAGTAAATCATTGCACATTGTCCAATTTTCTAAATACTAGCACATACGTACAGCTTTAATGAAAGACTGCAAACAGCAAAAAGAATGAATCACTGATTGGTAGCTCACACCAAAAGACACGTAGTATGAGCCGAATGAGTACTGATTTGCAGGGACTGTGAGATCACTGTGACCATTGTTAATATTGTTACGGGAAGGAAGAAGCGTTCGTCTATTTACAAGTGGCTTTTAATGGCTGAGCCAACAAGCGTAGAGCAGCGATACTGCTAAACACTTCTTTGTCGTCGCTAAGACCACCGTCAGCGTCGTCTTCTTTCCACATTACCGACTGTGACATTACCCCCGTCGGAAAAAGCACCTGATTGGTGCGGCTCATCGGTCTGAGAAAGGTAAGGTTTGAGACGGCTGACGTGGATGATGTCAGAGAGAGGTGAAGGCACCGTAGCATGCAGCGGAGACACTTCATATGTGACAGGGGTCACCTGGCGAAGGATGCGGTAAGGGCCATAGTATCGCGAGAGGAATTTCTCGGAAAGACCAACATGCCGAGTTGGATACCATACTAGCACAAAAGCACCTGGTACGTAGTTCACGTCATGATGGCGCTGGTCGTAACGGCACTTCTGGCGTGTCTGTGAAGGAGAAAGACGAATGCGGGCAATCTGGCGTGCTTGGGTCGCCGTGGCTATTACATCCCGAGTGTACTCTGTCGGCGAGTCGAGTGTGGTCGAAAGGAGAGTCTCGAAAGGCAAAGTCGGCTCACGGCCGAAGAGGAGATAGAAGGGTGAATAGCCAGCTGTGTCGTGGCGCGAGGAATTGTAGGCGAACGTGACAAATGGTAGAGCAATGTCCCAGTCGCGATGATCGGAGGAAACATACATTGCTAGCATGTCCGTTAATGTGCGCTTCAGGCGTTCGGTAAGACCGTTAGTTTAAGGATGATAAGCGGTAGTAAGTTTGTGTTTAGTAGCACATGATCGAAGTAGGTCGTCTATGACTTTGGCAAGAACGTATCTGCCGCGATCGGTGAGAAGTTGACGAGGTGCACCGTGGTGCAAGATAACGTTGTGAAGCAAGAAATCAGCGACGTCTGTAGCGCAGCTGGTCGGTAGGGCTCTAGTAATGGCATAGCGAGTTGTATAGTCCGTAGCGACGGCAATCCACCTATTTCCGTCCTTGGATATAGAGAATGGTCCGAGGAGATCAAGGCCAATGCGAAAAGAAGGGTCGGCCGGTATATCCAAAGGCTGCAGCAGTCCGGCAGGAGGCACAGCTGGTCTTTTTCGGCGTTGGCACGACTCACACGCGGCAACATAGCGCCGGACGGAGCGGTTGAGCCACGGCCAGAGAAACCGTCGCCGAATTCGGTCATAGGTCCGCGTGACGCCAAGGTGTCCAGCGGTGGGAACGTCGTGCAGTTGCTGCAGTACAATCTTTTGCAGATGAGAGGGAATGACGGTTAGGAGCTCGGGCCCGTCGGGGTGCATGTTGCGGCGATACAGGATGCCATTTTGTAGTACGAACATGTGAAGGGATGGGTCAGACGGAGCAGAGAGCAGGCGTTCGATAATGGGGCGTAACGACTCATCACGTCGTTGTTCAGCGCCAAGGTCTTGCAACGCTGAGAGCGAAAGAACGCAGATCGGTGCGACATCCACTAAACCATCCGGTACATCGACGGGATGACGAGACAGGCAGTCGGCGTCCTGATGTAGACGACCCGACTTGTAGACCACAGTGTATGTGTATTCTTGCAGCCGTAGGGCCCAGCGACCGAGGCGTCCGGTGGGATCCTTGAGGGAGGAAAGCCAACAAAGGGCGTGGTTGTCGGTTGTAACTGTAAATGGTCGACCATATATGTAGGGTCGGAACTTGCCCACCGCCCAAATGAGGGCGAGGCACTCGCGCTCAGTAATCGAGTAATTGCGCTCGGCGGGAGAGAGGAGGCGACTGGCGTAAGCGATAACGCGGTCGTGCCCACATTGGCGTTGAGCTAAAACAGCGCCGATGCCGTAGCCACTGGCGTCAGTGCGGATTTCTGTCGGAGCGGAGGGGTCAAAATGGGCGAGAACAGGAGGTGTGGTAAGCAGCGTGATGAGCTGCGAGAAAGCAGACGCTTGTTCAGAGCCCCAACAGAAAGGAACGTCCTTCTTCAGGAGGTTAGTCAGGGGACGGGCAACATGGGCGAAATTTTCCACAAACTGCGGAAGTAAGAGCAAAGGCCCATAAAGCTGCCAACATCTTTGGCACAAGTTAGTACGGGGAAATTCTGCACAGCATGAACTTTAGCGGGGTCGGGGCGAATTCCTAACGAATCGACGAGGTGCCCGAGCATTGTTATTTGGCGGTAACCGAAGTGGCACTTGGATGAGTTGAGGTGCAAGCCAGCGGTGCGAAAAACAGAAAGAACAGATGAAAGTCTTTCAAGATGAGTCGCAAAAGTTGAAGAGAATACGATAACGTCATCCAAATAGCACAAACACATGGACCATTTCAAACCACGCAAGAGCATGTCCATCATCCGTTCAAAGGTCGCCGGGGCATTGCACAAGCCAAATGGCGTTACTCGGAACTGATATAGGCCGTCTGGTGTGGCGAATGCGGTCTTTTCACGGTCCATTTCATCCACGGCAATTTGCCAATATCCAGAGCGAAGGTCTATAGATGAAAAATAAGTGGCACCGTGGAGACAATCCAGAGCATCGTCAATGCAGGGAAGGGGATATACATCTTTCTTGGTGATCGTGTTTAGATGACGATAGTCAACGCAGAATCGCCAGCTGTTATCCTTCTTTTTGACGAGAACAACAGGGGACGCCCACGGGCTGGAAGAGTGTTCAATAATCCCTTTGGCAAGCATCTTGTCAACCTCGCTCTGGATAACTTGTCGCTCAGAGGGCGACACCCGGTATGGGCGTCTGCGAACAGGTGCTGCATCACGACCGCAGGTGACGGTCGTGACCATCACGGTCGTGACGCATCACAGGTGATGCGTCACGACCGTGGTTTGACGCAAAGGGCGATCGTTCAAATCGAAAATGTCGGAGTAGGACTCGAGGAGGCAACGGAGCTGTGCGGCTTGTTGGGTTGAGAGGTCCGGTGCAGTCATCTTTGTAAAGTCGTCGGTCGGGGCTGATGCAGAAGGCGCAGAATGAGCAGTGGTCGAAGACGGCGCAACAGATAGAGCAGAAATGTGGCACTCGTGCGTTGGTGACAACGTGGCAAGAGACATGCCTGGAGGAACTACTTGCGGGCACTGTTAGAAATTTAGGATGGGAAGACATGTCTGATTGTCCACAACAGAAACGATGGTGTGTGGGAAGGAGACATTGTGAGAAAGCAGGACTGACGTCGCGGGAGTAAGGACATAGTCTCCGTTAGGTACAGGCGGGCTGGCTAAAACAGGGATGAAGGTTGCTGCAAGAGATGGCAGGCGTATAAAATCCGCGGAACAAAGCTGAGCTGGAGCTTGAGCAGGAAGGTCAATGGGAACAGGTAGGGGTAGGTCAAGTTGTACAACACCGGCGGAACAGTCAATCAGAGCAGAATGGGCGAACAAAAAGTCGAGTCCGAGGATCACATTGCGAGGGCAGCGTTCAAGCACACTAAACAAAGCGGACGTGTGGCGACCGGCGACACTGACACGAGCAGTACACATTCCAAGAACAGCCGGAGTTCCACTATCGGCGACCTGGAGCAGTCGAGTCGGAGCAGGAGTAAGTACTTTTTTCAAGCGCGTTCGAAGCTCCGCACTCATGATGGAAATTTGGGCTCCAGTGTCGATGAGTGCTGTAACGGGAAAACCATCCACGTCCACGTCCAGAAGGTTCCGATTAGTAGGCAGGGTCAGCAGAGGAATTTCAGGCCGGTGTTCTAGAGCAGCGTCACCTCCAGGAGCTGCTCCAGTCAGTTTCCCGTCGGAGAGCGGCGACGGTAAGCTGGGGATGGAGATCGACGCAGCTGAGGCGAACGGGAGCGGCGACTATGGGGTGATGGCGATCGGCTGGTCGCGGTCGCACGAGCGTTGTCAGGTGCGTCTTCAACCTCGGTGGAGAGTGATGGCGGGCGAGGATTCAGTGGGGAGCGGCGGTAGGCGGGAAAGTTTGGTCGAGAGCGGGCTGGCCAGGAACTTCGACAGTGGCGAGAGATGAGGCCCACACGTCCACAGTAAAAGCAGATGGGTCTATCGTCATGGGTGCGGCATTCGGCCGGGTTCCGATAGCTCGGATATGGACCGTATTGGCTACGTGGAGCAGGGGCAGAGGCAGCAGACGAAGCAAAGTCAGGACGGCTGGCGGAGCAGATGGATGGAAGACCTACATTGGCAAGTTCTTGGCGAATGACCGACTGAATGAGGGACACAAGCAGCCGGGAATCGTCAAAGCACTGCGTCACTGGCGTGTCAGGAGACGCTGCTTCGATTTCTCGCCGAACGACGTTCTCGGAGGAGGTGGGCTCACGCGGTGGACAAATGTCTTCGCACGTCGATGAAGCTGCGGTATTAGGTAGACGCGTAAACTGTCCAACTATGCGGCGACTCTTGGCGTCTTCAAAGCGGCGACATTCGTTAATGATCTCGTTGACCGTTGTGATGTTCTTATAAACAAGCAGGTTAAACGCGTCGTCCGCGATGCCCTTTAAGACGTGGCTCACCTTGTCTGCCTCTGCCATATTGTTATCTACTTTGCGGCAAAGAGCGAGGACGTCCTGGATATACGCCACGTAAGATTCAGTGGACGTCTGTACACGGGTCCCAAGGTCCTTCATCGCAGCACGTTGGCGGCCGACGGGTTTGCCGAACAAATCTCTAAGCTTCTGTTTACACTAGTCCCAACTAGTAATCTCTTCTTCATGTGTTTCGAACCAGACCCGTGCTGTTTTCTTGAGGTAGAATAATATATTAGCCAGCATAAGCGTGTTATCCCACCTGTTGTGTGCGCTGACCCGTTCATAATTCTGTAACCAGTCATCGACGTCCACGTTGTCAATCCCGGAAAACATGCCAGGGTCGCGAGGCTGGGCCAGGATGACCGTCGGTGGCGACGACGGGGCCGCGGTTGAACTCTCTCCTTCGGATGACATGGCGGCCAGGTTACGTCCGCTGCGGAGCTCCGTCTTGCTCGAGTGATTACCCCGCACCTCCACCAATGATGTTACGGGAAGGAAGAAGCGTTCGTCTATTTACAAGTGGCTTTTAATGGCTGAGCCAAGAAGCGTAGAGCAGCGATACTGCTAAACACTTCTTTGTCGTCGCTAAGACCACCGTAAGCGTCGTCTTCTTGCCACATTACCGACTGTGACAATCTGGACAGCAGTTCATGGCGAGAACCACTAATTTGTTAGTCACTGCGCAACGAGTAAAGAATATGTACTTCTGACATGCAGCTTCTTTGCCGTACAACGTAATAATTAACCTCACTGACAAAAAACTAGAAAGTTGGAGACATCTCCCTCGCACGAAGACACTACAACTACGAAACTCAAGCTAAACAGCTATTGCCTTAATTTTGCGGATGGTTTATTGCGCCAGTGCAGTCGGATATGTATAGTACACGTCGAATACATTTTCACTGCAGCACAAATTTTATGCGATTAAGCCGATAGATTTTGGTGTACAAGTTCATCGCAGCCACTGCAACTACTGAGAACACATCGTAAAGACTTGACTTGCATATATATATATATATATATATATATATATATATATATATATATATATATATATATATATATATATATATATATATAACTGGCTACCTGCGAGACACTGAACATTGCGAAAACATGATGAAGCGCAATGTGTTTACCGAAGTTTAAAATCTTTTTCCGATAGCGCTTCACTGCATAAAACTTAATGCTCTTGTAAAGCCCATTTGCAGACAACAATTATGCATCGCAGCGAATACCTGGGTTTATTAGTTGTTTTTATTGTTGCTCGCGAGTGCTTGTGTAACGAGCGCGCGAATAGGGATGAATCCTGAGGGGAAAACAACGGCTTAAAACACGACACCGGAAACACCTCTGGATGCATGTCGGTACACATATTACATGGCTCAGTGCCCATACTGTGACCGGATACGACGTGTACACACGTGTGTAATTAGGGACTCTTATTATAGTTTAGAAGAGTTAACTGCTGGGCTAGTTGGTGATCTTGCATATTGAAATGATTTTGCGCCAAAAAAACCACACACAAGAAAGACGACGACACCACGGGCGCTACTTCAACTGTTTAATGAGGGTGAAAGCACCCGACATATATAGCCCTCCAACACACGACGTATGCGTACAAGGCAACATGGAGTACAAGGTTTTATCTTATTTTATCTTATTATTGTCCCCGTCAGAGTTGAACTGAGCCCCCGTTCAATCTCAGTATGCTTCACAGCAATGCCGTTTGTTGTGTCTTAATTGTCTGTAACTAACTAACTAAATTGTCTTATCTAACTAAATAACTTGTCTGTATTGTGGTGAAGATAATGCAAATCTGTCAACAACCATTAAGAAACACATACAAGACCTTTGCCCACGTGTAGGTGTGTATATATATATATATATATATATATATATATATATATATATATATATATATATATATATATATATATATATATATATATATATTGTAAGCACTATTAACGTACTTCGTCGTTTTCATTTGTACATAGCCATCATCATCTTCCCTGTTCTTCGACTTCTTCGCGCGTGAGCTGGGGGCGTTGCCTTTTGTGGAATAAACAGCGCTGGACAACTCGATCGGTCTCGGTATTATAATGTGGTGGAGGTATGTCAAGATCCGGACGTCTTCTCGCGTTCCCGTCCTCCCTGGAGCTCCGTTCCGGTCGCCGCCTGCACCCAGCTACCCCTACAGCAATGGATACTTCCAACCCCGGCCCTTCCGGCGCCTGAAACCCTACCGCACAGACGACCCCACCTGCGGCGCCCTCTTGGACTGTGACGAGCCCTCAGCGCGATCCCCCTGTCTTTGCGGGACTCCGCGGTGATGACGTAGACGATTGGATGGACCACTACGACCCCGTGAGTTCTTGCAACAAGTGGAACGACATCCAGAAATTGAGGCACGTCGCCTTCTACTTGACCGGTGTTGCGAAGACGTGGTATTTCAACCACGAATCCGACATCGCGGATTGGTCCACGTTTACCTCGAAGCTGCGGCAAATCTTCGCTTCCTCGTCTGGCCGTGCAGAAGTCGCCACAGAAGCTGGGAACGCGCCGCCAACTTCCCCAAGAGTCTTACACCTCATACATAGAGGATGTCTTGGCTCTGTGCCGCCGTGCGAATCCTAGCATGACGGAAGCCGAACGCGTTCGCCACATCTTAAAAGGCATTGGGCCTGTCGCGTTCAACGCCTTAATCGTGCTAAATCCGGCTTCTGTTCAAGACATCACTTCAACATGTCAACGCCTCGACGAGCTGCAGTCTATTCGTCTTCCACATGACAGCAGCGATCCTCAGGTTCCCCATTCTCCAGATCTACGTGCTCTTATCCGCACCATCATCTGCGAGGAGCTTCAACTACAAGACCTAAAGCGTCCCCCTGCTGCCTGCGCACCAACCCCCACCTTCGACTTGCGCGAGGTCGTAAAGCAGGAGTTGACAGCGATGACTACACCCACGACGCATCTTGCTCCGGTAGCGCGCTCCACACCTACCTACGCGGATGTTGTTTCGCTACCCACCCATACCGTGACTTCCGTGCCTACTGGCGTTTCCCATAGAGTTTCCTACAAAATTACTAGAGGGAACTCTGGCGCTGCAGTCGTTGTCCTACCATGGGAATGATGGGAAGTACATGGATTTGTCTGATCTTCGTGCTTATGGATTCAAACGTTCTTGTGGCTTTGTATATTACGCTATATAAATCTTATTGTCGTATATTTCAGCGCAATCTATATTCTTCGAAGTGCAGAAGACGCCGGGAACGCGTACAATTGCTATAAACTGCAACGATTGAGCTTGTCTATGTGCCCAAATCGAAACGCGCCAAGCGTCTCAAAGCACTGGCATGCCCGCGATAAATTCATAAGTGCGTTTCATTCGCTTGTCGATACATGCATCCGTGGCCTAATGGTTTCAATATCAGGCCTCTGTACTAGAGTCACTGTGTTCGAATCCTGCCGTCGGGCAATTTTAATGATGTTTATTGAATTATTTATTACGCAATAAACTGTTGAAAATGACGAGTTTACAAAGCCACAAAGCCGTTTGAAGCCAAAAAGACGAAGTTTAGGCAAATCCATGTACTTCCCATAATTCCCATGCTGGGACAACCGCTCCCATTGTAGCTCACGTAGACACTAGCACCAGAGTTCCCTCTAGTAATTTTGTAGGAAACTCTATGGCGTTTCCTATGACCATTTGGCTTCGATGGGAACCAGAGCACTTGCTGCGCCATCGTACCCTCAGTGGCGTCCACCTCGTCCGGTTTGTTTTTACTGTGGTATACGCGGCCATATATCTCGCTTCTGCCGCCGGCGCCAGCAGGATGAAAGGCAAGGCTATGCTGAGCGTGAAAGAGACCGCACTCGCCGATCAGACGACTACTATCCCGGACCGCACTCGTTCCCTCCACAGCGTTCTCCATCTCCACCAGCTGCTCCCAATCTGCCTCATAGTTCCCGTTCGGCCAGACATCGTTCTCCATCCCCTTACCGGCGCTCTACATCACCGCTTCGTCCCACTTTCCATTTTGTCGACCAGCACTCGGAAAACTAACTGTTGCAGTTTTTGGAGGGGAAAATGCTTCTTATTGGTCTTCAAAAAGTCCTCCTGTTCACCCGGCCAACATGCTTTCTGTGACTGTCGAAGGTGTTCCCGCGTCAGCTCTCATCGATACCGGTGCCGCCGTTTCTGTTCTTCGGAGTGATCTGTGTTCCCGGCTCCGTAAAGTAAAAACGCCTTATCCTGGATCTATTTTGCGTGATGCTAATAATGCATTCATTCACCCTGACGGACAGTGTACTGCTCGTGTTCTCATCGACGGCATACGCCACCACATCGAGTTTATCACCCTTCCAACGTGTATCCATGAACTTATACTTGGTTGGGACTTCCTACATTCTGCTTCAGCCGTCATTTCATGTAGAGAGGAAGTTGTCCACATCACGGATACAGAGCTTGAACCTGTTGCGGACTCTTCACATTCATGCGTGAACTTGGCCATCGCTGCACACTATGTCCTGCGTCCTGGTCACGAAGACGTTGTAGCCGTAACATCCAGTCAGGTAGCCGACGGAGACGCCCTAGTCGCCCCTTCTTCCCGCTGTACTCGCGGAATTCTCATTGCCACCTGTCTCGTCCGGTTTTCACGCGGCCGCGCCCTTCTGTTTGCTTGAAACACGACCCCAGATCCTGTGATGCTGCCCAAAGGGATGACTGTGGCAACCCTCGCCGACACTGAACTTATCTCTCTAGTCACGCTTTGCCCTTCTTCATCGCCAGCACCAACCTCAGGTTTGGATGATTCTTTCCCTCCTCCAGCCGTTCTTGGGTCTGACCTAACAGCCGCGCAGTCCGAAGCCTTAATGGTGGTCTTGGCAAAACACAAAGCCTGTTTCGATAGCTGTTCCCCTGTGTTGAGCCAAACTCCTGCGGCTACACACCGCATCGAAACCGATGGTTCCGCTATAATACGACGACGCCCCTATCGTGTATCGCCGTCCGAACAAAAGGTCATTGAACAACAGGTCGCTGACATGCTTGCGCGGAAGATAATACGATCTTCATCTAGCCCATGGGCGTCTCCCGTGGTCCTGGTAAAGAAAAAAGATGGCTCAGTTCGCTTTTGCGTGGATTATCGAGCGCTCAATAAGATCACACGCAAGGACGTATATCCAATACCTCGAATTGACGACGCTTTGGACACACTACAAGGGGCGGAGTATTTCTCCAGCCTTGATCTTCGATCAGGATATTGGCAAATTCCGATGAACGAGACTGACAAAGAAAAGACCGCATTCGCTACACCGGATGGCCTTTATGAATTTAACGTGATGCCTTTTGGCTTTTGTAATGCTCCTGCCACATTTGAGCGCATGATAGACAACGTACTTCGTGGTCTAAAATGGAAGACATGCCTCTGTTATCTGGACGATATTGTCATCTTTTCGTCTGACTTCAGCCAACATCTTCATCGATTAGACGAAGTTCTCAAGTGCCTTGCGAATGCTGGTCTCCAGATCAATACAAAAAATGCAAATTTGCAAGCAAAACAATAAAAGTATTGGGTCACGTCGTTTCAAAAGAAGGCATCCAGCCTGACCCCGAAAAGATTAGTGCCGTTCTTCAGTTTCCTCGCCCCCAGCAACAGAAAGATCTACGTAGTTTCCTCGGCTTGGCGTCATATTTTCGTAGGTTTATACGCAACTTCGCAGCAATAGCAGCTCCTCTACACAAGCTACTGGTTACCGGTGCCTCTTTCACGTGGACTAGCGACTGCGAGTCGGCTTTTCAAGCTCTTAAGCGGCATCTCACTTCCGGACCAGTGCTTCGCCACTTCGATAATCGAGCCCCCACCATACTTCATACTGACGCAAGCACACAAGGTATTGGCGCAGTACTTCTGCAACGTAATTCAGCATCTAAAGAGCAAGTCATAGCATATGCCAGCCGAACACTTTCTCCAGCTGAGCGGAACTACACCATTACAGAGCAAGAGTGCCTGGCTATCGTTTGGTCGATTCAGAAATTTCGCCCATACCTTTACGGCCGCCACTTCACCATCGTCACCGACCATCATGCTCTGTGTTGGCTGTCATCAATGAAAAACATGTCAGGACGCTTGGTATGCTGGATACTCCGCTTGCAGGAATATGACTTCACTATAATGTACAAGTTTGGAAAACGCCATCATGATGCAGACGCATTGTCTCGCTGCCCGCTCTCACTCTCTCCAGGTAACGCGCCGTCGTCTTCCCAACCACGTCGTTCCGAAGCTACGCCTGCCTCTCACCAACTCTCGATAACGCCCCTGGACCAAGTTACGCTTTCATCACGCTCTGATTTCGTCGCACTTCAGCGGGCCGACTCCTAGCTACTGTCGAGCTCTCATGGATCGCCTTAGTGGGTTCGCCGAACCACCCAACAGCCGCTTGCGACGCCAACTTCGACAATTCCGCCTTCAAGGTGGCGTGCTACACCGCTACGTTTACCACCCAACAGGTCACCGGTGGGTCCCAGTTCTACCTCGCTGCCTTCACTTGCGGGTATTAGAGGCACTTCACGACGATGTATCGGCTGGCCACTTAGGCTTCCACAAGACTTACGACCACATAAAGACCCGCTGCTTCTGGCCTGGCCTATCCTCAACGGTGGCCGAATACATTGCCTCTTGTGCGTCATGCCAGCACCGCAAACGCTCGACATCCCCTCCTGCCGGTTTACTACAACCTCTCCCTTGCCCGGACGCACCTTTTGAATTTGTTGGCATTGATTTATATGGTCCCTTGCCGTTGACACCCTCCGGTCACCGTTGGATTGTCACTTCGGTCGACCATTTAACAAGATATGCCGAGACTGCCCCTCTGCGATCCGGCGCCGCTTCTGAGGTCGCCGAATTTTTCTTGCGTGCCATCGTCTTGCGCCATGGGGCTCCTCGCGTTCTTCTCAGTGACCGGGGCAAGGCGTTCATTTCACAAATTCTCGAGGAAGTTCTTCAAGCCACTAACACCGTCCACAAATCTACTTCTACTTATCATCCGCAAACCAATGGCCTTACTGAGCGCTTCCACCGTACGCTGTCTGACATGATTTCCATGTACATCCGTCCTGACCACACTGACTGGGATAAAATTCTTCCTTTTGTGACCTTCGCATATAATACTGCTATTCAACGGACTACCGGCTACAGCCCTTTCTTCCTTGTGTATGGACGATCTCCTTCCATTATATTCGACAGAGAATTATTTTTCGCACCTCCTTCGCCTAACGCGTCGCTTCCAGAAGATTTTGCTGCCCGAGTTGTACATTGCCGTCGAATCGCCCGGCAAAGCACAGAAGCTACCCAAGCTGAGCGCAAGCGTTACTGCGAAAACAAACGCCGTGACCTACGTTTTCACCCTGGAGACCAAGTCCTGCTTTGGACTCCAGTACGCACCCCAGGCCTCTGTGAGAAGTTCCTTCCACGCTACATTGGCCCATACACCGTTGTGCAGCAAACATCTGCAGTGAACTGTCTCGTCCGCCCAGTACACTACGTCACTGACCGGCGCCGCCGGAATGCCGAAATTGTTCACGTCTCGCGGATGAAGCCCTTCACTCCCCGTTTAGATAATCTCTAATCTGCGGCCAGGCTGGCCGCTTCCATGACGGGGGGGGAAGTTAGTGTAAGCACTATTAACGTACTTCGTCGTTTTCATTTGTACATAGCCATCATCATCTTCCCTGTTCTTCGACTTCGCGCGTGAGCTGGGGGCGTTGCCTTTTGTGGAATAAACAGCGCTTGACAACTCGATCGGTCTCGGTATTATAATATATATATATATATATATATATATATATATATATATATATATATATATATATATATATATATATATATATATATATATATTATGATATTATCGGTAGATACCCGAGAGACGAACCACCGTGAGAACGACGACGAAGTGGGTCTGTGCCCTTGGCGCGAGTGAATGTCGGCCTGGCGCTCTGGCTCCAGTCTAGTGTATATAGTCTGTAAATAGCCTCTTTTGTCTGTGTCTTTCTGCACGTAACAATATATATATATATATATATATATATATATATATATATATATATATATATATATATATATATATATACATACACACATATATATCAGAACATATGCTTCCCTGCACTGCATTTTGTACAATTGAGCCCATAAAATGTCTATGTTGTGGTGAAGCCAATTAAAGCAAATTTGTCGACCATTATGAGATGCATACAAGACCTTGCTTGCCCACATGTGGATTGTGGATGTAAGCTATGACTACACTCTTAAATAAGTTTACCCCCTTTGGGTTGTATTTTGTCCCCAAACAATAATCGTCATTTGCCTTGCCCGCATTTCCTTTCTTTAATGCTGCGAAGCCAGTACTTCCTAGTCACGAACGGCTTGTGCATAATCAGCTTGACACAGCACTCTCGACAGCAAAGTATCGAGCGCCGAGTTTTCAAGAAAGGAAATATGCAAATAAGGCAGATATGACGATTATCGCTGTAGGACAAGACAAGCCCCAAAGGGTGTAAACTGTTTTAGAGTGTACTGTGGACTGTCAGTGGCTGTGAAATCTTCAACATCTAGCTCTTCTCAGTCTTTCGAGAGAAAATTTAATTGCATCTAGGGAAGCCCGAGCCCCAGGCTTCGAAAACTATTCTCCATGTTAGACGCCAAGGGACTAGAGAAAGGAAGTGAGAAAAAAAAAGAAACAAGCACACTGACTTACACTTGCATCCGTGCGAAACGCACTATCAGAAAAGTGATTTTCTCATTGCCTTTGTGGAGCACAGCTCAGATATATTTTTGGTTGCACCACAAATCGTGTATTGTGTGGCTACTAAATTCCTAAGGACAGCCATCACTGTTACAAAGCCTCTGCAATTATAAATCAATGGTCCCTGTCCTAGTCAACACAACATGCGTGTACATGTATGGCATGCTGGACCAATACTTCTAAATAAATCCCTCTTGAGCGCATGGCTGTTACGAGACCTTTAGCATTTCGAAATGTACGTTTAGCTCTGAACTGGTTAAATGGGTGATACAGCCATGGTCAAGGTAGCATTTTCTTGAATCTACTGTGTGTAAAACACACTCATGATTGTTGACAGTTGAATTGTTACAATTGCAATCAGCAGAGAGACATAATCTCGGCCTACATAGCTATATATACTAAAAGGCTCAGAGCACCATATTCAACATTCCACCATCTTGCTTGAGTACCATCTCGTTTACTTGAAAGTGGTGAGCTCTCGGGCTACATATTCAAGAACCACTGTTACTCACTAGCCTCCACTTTCAAGGATGTTTGCACCTGTTGCAACATCACCATCTCCCTTTGGGGGTGAGAGAAAGCTCTATTAGAACTGGTTATGACAGCTGGGCCTTCTTTGTAACCCCTGGTATTTAGAGGCATACTTGATCAAGTGCCTTTACAAATTCACTGTCCTACGTTATTAAATGTGACCACTGTAACTGAAAAAAGAGCATTGGACACCTCCCCTGTCAGTATTTGATATCCAATGTCAGCCCTTTTAGAGTGTACCCACCCAACTGGATAGTTGACCTTTCACAGAGGCTAGGATCCTGGGTGCTTGGGCATATTAATGAAGAAAGCTATACACACATGTTCTTGTGACTTTCTAAAATAAACGGATGCGAAAAGATACTTATAGACACCATCTGCCCTTTGTGCGAGTGAACTGTCTCGACTTGCCTCCTTTTTTTCCTTTTAACCCCTCATACCCTCACCCCCATGCAGGGTAGCCAACTGGATGTACGTCTGGTTAACCTACCCGGCCTTCCTTGGTCCTTTCTTTCTCTCTCAGATGTAAACCCCATGCAGGAAAACGAAAAACCACACAAGATCTAGTCAGTCATACCTGTTGAAACTAAGATGCGACACGCTTAAACAATTTCAGGTGTGTAAATGCACCTAAAATACAAGGACAAAAGGAAGGACAACACACACGTAGAACATGCACTGCTGATTCTTGTGCTTTCTTTTTCCTTGTAGCTTATATACTTTTACAAGCCTGCAATGATGAGCCAACTTGCCCGATTACCTACATTGCTAAAACCAATTCAATTAATATTTTGGTTAATGTGTACTCAGAAATTCGTGCGATGATTAGGCAGATTCTTCTCTTGCAGAACTTCATCCAACCAAACACCAGAGAAAAGAGTGATGCTGATACAGACACACAAGTTTATTTTGCAGTGGAATATGTTAGCTTGACAAACTACTGCAAGCGTTGCATAGCAACCTGCATTGAAGCTGGTGAGCAAGTTGAAGTGCATGGTCTACAAATTTTCTGCCAATAATTTTCATTGTCAGACATCTGTGACGAAGGTGAAGAAAGGACTGCTGTCATCTGGACCAAGTTCTTGTTAAGTTTATAGCAACTGCTGTTACATTGGAGGACAAAATAAAGCAACCACTGTGCCACCTGAATCAGTATTCTCGCTTGTTGCTTAATCCAGCAAGGACAGAAAAAGAGTGGAGAATGCTGCCTTCCAAGCTTAATTACAAGCAATGCAAAAGCAACCTTGGAAATCGAATCAAGTGCATCATTCTGGGCAGAAATGGGAGAAGTAAAAAGGTAGGTAGGCATGCAAGAGTACAGAAATATCTGTACATTGGCCCAGTACATATTAACTTTATATTATTGCTGCAACTGAAAGAAGCTATGCTAAAGAAAGAGCACAGCTGGGCTTGGAGTTGAGAAACTGTATGCCATAATCATAATAAAATCAGCTTTTGCCATAACTGGCAGGAGCTATGTTAACATGTACAAGCATCAATGACCAGCAAATTAAGGTCCACCAAAAAGGAAGTGGACTAAACAAGACATTTGCTTGAGCTTTCGCAAAGTGTTATCACCTGGCATTTCTACTTTCATGGCCTCATCAATAAAATAAAGTCGCATAAGTATTACAATATTGCTTTTGCTGTAATTGACTTTTTATTGTGTATTTGTTTATGTTAGCATACGATTTTATGTAATTTTATATGTGCAACAAAGCACTAAATTTTTTGTTATAGTTTGTGTTGAAAGATTTCAATAAAGGGTGTTGTTACTCTTACACGTTTTTATGCCAACCCAGTAGCCCAAGTTGTATATTAGTTTGTGCCACTAGATGTGTGGATGTGTTGTGTTTGTGATGCCATCGTGTTCGTTGCATTGTCGTCATTCCAGCTTTGTCATGTAACTCTCACGCTGCCTGCGTTGGAACCAGATGGCTCACATGAAAAGATCCAGGAGTCTCAGCAGCAGCACACCCAACCGTTGTTGATCGCCTCCGTTTGAGATTCAAAAGGAAGTTTCACACGAGTATTCATTTCGGAACGACCAATAGCAACACCTCACCTTGGCATAGCCAACTACCTGTAAAATACTTCACATAACATCAATTCCCACATTGCGTGGGATTTACGCAAGTTTATCTCACAGTTTTCATGTGGAGCCTTTTGGACCTTTATGTGGGGGATAATAAAATGGCTTTTAAAGTCTAGCTCCTCTGAAATATATATTATTTGACACCTTGCATGCTAAGCTGCAGCTTCTTAAGTCCCAAACTGGCGTCAAGAAAGCCAGGACCATAAATGATACTGGGCTGGACAAATCAATTTCCAAAGATTTATGTTGCATTCTTGACCTCCTTTCCACATTTCCTGTGAGCTAACATATGTAGATACCAAGCTGAGAAGCTTTATGTCAAGAAAGGCTTAAATGGCTAATGGTGCCTTTAGTGGAGCAATGAATTGCAATTTTTTATGATGTTATGAAGATAAATAACGCTATAGCATGCAGACTTATGCTGCAGAAAGAAAGCAAGAAGCGAATGAGTAATTGCAAAGTAATCTGCATATTGTTTCCCAGCTGTATTGTGCGTGCCGCATTACCAGAGAATCCTGCTGACCTTTTATTCACCTTTCCAGCGCAACATGTCTTTTTCAAGCCACACATTTACATTGTGTTGCTATATGTAGGGATGCCCTTTCACCTTCATGTCAGCTTAGCTCTGTAAACAGCAGATGCACTAAAGCTAAACACTCTTGCTACCTACTTCGCATATTGCAACTGAAATGAAGGAAACACAGGTCGTAAGAGTAAACTTTTAAACAGTGCATTTAAATACTTGTGCAACGTTCTTTTTGGAAAGACCATGTGGCGCCTAGAGATGTAACTTGACAAGTAAGAAACTGATGTGCTTTTATCTAAAAATAGAATTGATTGATGGTTTATGCGACAAGGTGCTTGGTATCTCAATGAGCACACTTTATGGCTGAAAATATTTTCGCCATTGCGTCAGCTTTGAAAACTTGTCAGAATCTTTAATCTTGGTGCATTAGGAAACACCTTGACACAAAATGATTGTAACCCTTAATGTCATTGAAAGAAAGATGCTGAAAGTAATTTGGTGAATACTGCAGAATGAAATGCAGGGAACTTAGATGGGAAATAGGTAAGCAATGTACCAACCACACTATGAATGCAAGCAGCTGACACTTAATAGAATAAGAAAGCCCTGGAGCAAGTTTCTGGCTTGCAGTGCAAGACCTGTGCACATTTATGATGATATTTCAGTATTCATGGCCGGGACGGCACCATTCAACCTTGCACACTGTGACACTCTGTCTATCTCTTTGAAATCTTCTTGTACCAACATGTACAAACTGCATGTTGCAAACAGTAAAATCATTGCTATTGTCCTATAGACAGTTTCCATGTTTATTGGATTCTCATTTTAACAGCTGACTGTAAACTTCCATACTGAGAGCTGGATGAGTTAGTGCGTTTTTGAAAGACTAGAAACAGTGCACAAAGTATGAAGGACAGTGAAAACGCAAGAGAAGCGCCGACTTGCAACTGAATTTTTTATTCAGATATACATACAAGAACAATATGCACACACCATGCAATGTGAAAAAAGCAAGCAAATGAAGTGCAAACTATTAATCGTGATTGACATTGCTAGAAAACACAAGCGTGAGTGACGTCGTGAGTTAACTGCGACATGGTGCTAAATCTATGCAGAAAGCCATGTTAGAAATTACATGGGCATTATGCGATTCAATGAATTCCACAGTATGCTTATAAACTATGTATTCTAACATTTTACTTAAATAAGGTGCTAAGAAGATCAATCTATATATAGCTACAAATGCCTTAGTGACAAGATCTGAAAAGCGGGAGGACTTTCGTTTGTTTCAAAGATGAAAGAACAGTACCTGTTGTGGGAGAATGCTGAGAAATAATATCGATACTGAAGAGTCTGTTGGGAATAATATAATGTACCAACATGCATTAGGAATTATTTCAGGATCTCCAAATTTATTAAATTTGCAGACATACTTCTATATTTTAACAATATTATGAAGGCATACAAATTTTAAAAAGAACTGCCACTACGTTAGTATTTGCCATAGCAAATGATTTCCGAGGGGTGTATGTACAATGGCCCCCAATTGAATATTGTACCACTAAAGCTCTACCGCATGTGTTTGACCCCTGTTGATTGCAAGTCGCACAAGCGTGTTCAATTGGTGAGTGAAACTCAGTGAGAGAAACTTGGCCTTCTTTGTAGAGCAAGGACGGTTGGCAAAAATAAAGCACACAAAGGTAGAGAGGTTTTGGTATAGCCTGTACAGTGAAAGATCTACTCAAGATCCAGGTGCTGTACCGTATCTTCAGAGGATAAAGCATTTATCGAAACACGTGCACAGTGTGTAAATGATCGCAATCCGATGCATGTGATACACATAATGACAATCACCACGAAAGCCTATCGCATTACTACTACTTCCACAGGTAATTTTCATGGCTGCTATGGAATGGCTGTCTCACTGCACCACAATCTATAGCAACTAATACACTGGGTATTCAAATGGTTCATGAAAGCGGGTTGGGCTCTGGCCAGACTGAAGCAGCGGCACACCACACACTCTTCATGGCCCAGCCTCGTGCGAGTCACTTGACACTCGTCAAGGACACTTGCTGACATTGCCTTCAGGTGGGAAGAGGCCTTTCTGCTAGATTCACGTTTCACGTCCAGGCTTTCGTTACTAGACTTCTGCGTAGGTAAGGCGACGCGAAATGTTTGAATGCACTTTGCTCATTGACAAAAGGCGCCCTTACTTTGCAAAGCGATTTGGAAATGTGTATGCACCCTACATCGACGTCAATACCGACGCGCACCACTTCTGCGTTTTCTAGCTCGTGAGCAGTGTGTCGACGTAGTTTCCAAGGCCAAACAGGCATACGGCTTTGCCAGAAGGCGTACACTAAACTTAAAGAATCGCTACATATGACACACTCTGCAATATGAATTATCCGTGTCGGCACCATATGCAGTCAGCGCTGTGTTACCACGACTCTTCGAAACCGACAGTCCAAATGAGGTGACATGTCGTGCTGTTTCGTCGATGCAGTACAAATCGTTCGAAGCTTCTGTAGCTTCGTAACGGCAACGCTATTCGTAGTCGCCGATATTACACAGTGATCCAGTACTACAGCACACACCACACAGCCACAAGGAACCACAACGGTCCTCCCGCTGCGTGCACGCGTGTGTAGGCGCCGACAGTCATTTTCGATTTTAAAACGCAGCATAAAATAAATGCTTTATTTATTTAAGCGTACTGCATTTAACAACACAACTATAACGTTAGCATTTCATGTATTTTATTAAGCTTTCTTTTTGTGACGTCGTCATGCGTGGCAGCAGCGGACTCCACTTAAGGTCGTCTGCTGCCACGCGCGTGCACCCAGCGCCGGCCCCGATGAAATACTCGGCGCCGCGCCGCCGACTGGAATAGACTGCCCAGACAACACAAAACATCCTCAGGATGTCCTCAAATGGTAAAAATGTCCTCATCCCGTAGCGGACGAACTGAGGACATCCCTAGCACGACCTGGTATCTTGTTCCAGAAAATGTACCTTATAGAACATCCTCTGGAAGTCCTGAAAAGAGCCTACATTTTTATCCCGAAAATGTGCGTGATAGGACGTCCTCTGGAAGTCCTGAAAAGAGCCTACATTATTAACCAGAAAATTATAAATGAATTATATATATATAGCATATTCATTGTCAATTAGTGATAGTGACAGAAGTTCACGTGCCTGCGGCAACGAACGATATGTATGCTAACCATCGTATCTATGCCATGAAATGTGCATGCCGGCATAAATGTCTTGGAATTAATAAGGCAATTGATTAAATCTTTAATTAATATTATATATATATATATATATATATATATATATATATATATATATATATATATATATATATATATATATATATATAGGCGTATATCTGATATAGATGGTGTCTGTAGCCTCTAGACGTGCGCTAGGCAGGTGCAGGTGGAACATCCATCCGCCTTTGCTGCTTGGTCGCTGTGTGGAAAATGGCGAACTGCACCTCTCTTTTGATGCTGTAGGCATTCTTCGGCTAAGCTTCCCCTGAAATCTGCCTATCCGTTCGTCTTTAACACATATCTACGCGCTCCGTAGGAATACATGGGGTAACGTAACGCGCCATACGTGGGCTGAACCCGGTGTTAGCGCAATACCAGGCCGACCAAGGCAGCGGAGGTGAGTGGCCGATTTCGGTGGTAGTGCAATACCTCGGAAACCCACAGTTTAGCTGCAGCAGGCTTAAACCTATGCAAATTTCCAAGGCAAGAATGCTGAAACTTATACTAAAATGTAGGTAGCAATTAAGCTTGATTGGACGCCCCAGAAAAAGACTGATCCCACGCCTTCATAACCGCTAGCCACTGTTCCCCCACGAGGCTGCAAATAGTTCGTACTTCAAACTTTCCCTGTTACCTAAATGAGATGGTAATCAAAAAAACTAAATTATAAGCGCGTAATTTTGGACGTTTCCACTCGTATGCTATAGTGGAATGGTGAAAACCAAATTTTTTATTGAGCTGAAATAAAACGCATGCTTCGCAGCAACTATTTATTGTCAAGTTTAAGTCGGCAGTGAAATCTCATGAGTAAAACGGGGTCAGCAGTAAAATGAACTGTACCGCAGACTTTTGAGGATTGAAATGCTCAGACTTCATATACTTTGTTCATTTCTGTTGCACACCTTATCGCTTCCTCCGATGAAAAGCCTCTTCAAGAACAGCAGACGCTCTGGAGGTATTAAGCACGACGCCATTTTGAAAAGGTGACATTGGCAGGCGGAGTAACACAACCCCGCGCGAGCGTACGTGTGTTCGTTGCCAACAGCTGTTTTTTTTTAAGTTATATATACCATACAAATTTCTCAGGGGAGTTTCTCTTACGTTTTTTCGCTCCCAAACATCCTTTTTCTCATATTTTTTTAGGCTGTGCTTCAGTGGCTTGCTTGCACGAAGAACCGGTACACATGGCGCAGACTAGTGCACGCTCTCAACAAAAGGGAATCTCGGAGGGTTCCGGCACTTGTTGTGCATAAAAACAAGGCCTTTGAGATTGGCTAATGCTGGCAACGTTGTGCATGCAACAAAGTCAAGTCACGTCCAAGCCGAAGGCCAGTCAGCCGTCAGCGTTTCGCGCGTTTTCTTTATTTACCGCAGCAGAGTTTGCAGCGACCTCCGTTGTGGTATTTTGTTCCTCGGAGGCATGCCCTCGGAATCGGAAAAAGGAGGTGAGTGCATTTTATTTGTTAGTGAAATAAAAACCTTAAGTGGAGTAGTTTGTTGCGGTATTCTAGAGACGACTACTTGTTCACGCTTAGCGCCAAGTACTGTACCCTTGTGCACCATGTCGGCGAGTGACCGTTGGTTTCGCCGCTTGAGGAACCGAAGAGTAGATGAATTCTTTATGATCCTAAATCCATCGCAAACTGGAACTAATAGCGAGCAGAATAATGTGCACCCATCTGGCTCTGGAGAGAGCACTTGGCGCAATCAACTTGACGCTGCTAGTGGGAGCTCATTGTTCAGCGATGTTGCATCGGAATCCGACCAACGTGAGCGGCCCAGCATCGAGCACGACGCCGTGTTCTGCAGCAGTAGTTCGGATTCTGAGTGCCTACAGGAGCAAATGAAGCAAACGAATGTGCATCAAAAAGAGCAACCTGAGGTAGACGATGTGGCGCCGTTAAGCGACCAATTACAAGCATGGGCCATTCAGTACGGCTGTTCCCACAGCTCAGTTACTGCCCTTTTGAGAATCTTGCGTGGTCATGAATGTTTTTCTTGTCTTCCACGATCAGCAAGAACGCTGCTAGAAACGCCCAGAAAGTCATTAAACATAGTCGACATAGCTGGAGGGCGGTACTGCCACTTTGGTATCATGCAACCTCTTCGTGAACTGCTAGATATAGCAAAGGATGTACCATTGGAGCTTGCTCTCAATTTTCACGTTGATGGGCTCCCTCTGGCAAAGAGCTCGAGAAAACAATTTTGGACAATACTTTGTCATGTAAAGAAAATCGAATCTCATGACCCTTTTGTTGTGGGTGTCTTCTTTGGCGAAAAAAAACCAATGAAGCAAATGAGTTTCTCCGTCAGTTTGTTGATGAAGTTAAGGAAATCATTAGCTCTGGCATCTGTTTTGGTGCACAGGTTATACCTATCAGAATAAATGCCATCATCTGCGATGCACCTGCACGAGCATTTATCCTGAGTGTAAGAAACCACACTGGGTACTACAGCTGTGCAAAATGCACTGTGAAAGGCCTCTACAGTGAAGGGAGAGTGTGCTTTCCGGCAAAAAGTGGGAATCTGCGCACTAACACCACATTTCGAGGCCAATATCAAGAGCAACACCATGTTGGCAATACAGTTCTTGAGGAGTTGCCACTTGACTTGGTCAAAGACGTGCCACTGGATTATATGCATCTTGTGTGTCTAGGAGTCATGCGAAAACTGCTTCTGTTGTGGTTTCGAGGTCCCAAGCAGATTAGACAAGGGGCTTGTGCACAAAATCGCATTTCAGCCAAGCAAACAGAGCTTTCTCTTTTTGTACCATCTGACTTCAATCGACGTCCAAGAGGTCTACATGACATAGATCGCTGGAAAGCAACAGAATTCAGGTTTTTTTTGTTCTATAGTGGGCCACTGGTGTTGTTCTCTGTAGTGCCACAAGGGATGTATGAAAACTTTCTGTGTCTTCATGTAGCAATAACCATACTTGCATCACAAAGCGCAGTAGCTGCCGAGCTTGACTATGCTGAGGAGCTTTTGAAGTTATTTGTGAGAGGCTTTGCAGAAATATATGGGCAGCACCGTGTATCCCATAATGTACATGGGCTATGCCACCTTGCAGATGATGTAAGACATTTGGGGCCACTGGACTCATGGAGTGCATTTCCATTTGAGAGCCACATGGGCACCATCAAGAAGCTTCTGAGAAAGCCGCAGCACCCACTGGAGCAACTGTCAAACAGAATTGCTGAAACAAAGAAGCTTCAGTGCAGAAAAAAAATGACTGTAAGCAGTTCCCCTCTGCTCACTGTACAACATCAAGATGGGCCTCTTGTGCCTCTTTGCCAAGGGCCACAGTTCAAAAAAGTGACGTTTCCGGAAGGAATTGTCTTAGACACTAGTAGGTGGAATAACTGCTGCAAGCTCCTTGATGGAAGTGTAGTTGTGGTGGAGAATTTTGCCCATAATGCACAAGGTATGCCATACATAATTGGAAGGAAGTTCCTGAAGAAAGATGACGTGTATTTGACACCCTGTCCCTCATCAGCACTGGGAATATTGATTGTGTCCAAGCCTTCCTTGCTGCGGTGTTGGCCTCTGACATGGGTCTCGGAAAAATGCATGCGAGTTCCATTCAAAAAGAAGCTGGTTGTATTTCCTCTTGTGCATCTAAAGATGTAAATGATGAAGAAACTCCTGTATGTAGAATTGTACAATACGTATATTGTTTTTCTTTAAGGTGATCAATATGCAGTCGTCAAGTTTCCAGAGGAAGGCAACTCTGTGGCTCTTGTACATACCAAGTGGCTGCATGGCGATGTCTGCTTGTGGCCACAGGATTCCAAGAATGTTTCGTATTTAGCCAAATCTGGAGCCTCTCCATCCTCCAACTGGCAAGTCGTGCCATGTGTGCCCATAGACACATTCAGTAAGTTTTATATTTCTCTTCTAATTCTTTTGTAGCATGTCTCATAACATAGTAATCATGTTCATTTTGGCAATGTACTTGAAATTGCAGTGTGTGCACACATCTCTGAACTAAAAATTAACTTTAGAAAGATCTTTGGTGGCACAACTGTAGATTTTACATGCTTACTAGGTGACAATCACTTTTTCATTCAGAAATGAAAGCTCATATACGCACTGGCGCAACAATTTGTTTAAGGTTGCATGGTAACTCTAGATCTCGTAACATTATTAGAAAACTTATCTAAAATTACATTCAGTTGAAGAATTGGGGCAATGCTTGAATTTATGCTCATTATTATTTTTCACTTTCCGTAGGAACATATGGTGCAGCGCGACAAAAGCTCAAGCAAGCTGAAGATGGGTCAGACTTGGGGAGTGAAGTGGACCTGGGACGGGGCAAAAGAAAAAAGCAACGAAGAGCCCTTAGCTCAAGTCCGGAATGTGTGCAGCGACTACCACTTCCACCGCCCTCTATGATGAAAAGTATGTTTACTATTTGTTTTTCACACTAGCAAGCTTTGTTCACTATATTCTTCGTATTAATTTTTCTATGCCACATAATTTTTCCCATTAATATGCTAAGTAGGCCTGCACCCTCAAAGAAAACACATGTGGGTTTGCCTGGCAGGTGGGCAGTGACCTGCCATTTTGCAAATTCACCTCTACATTGTAAATTTTTATACAGCTCTGTAAAATGAAGCTCTATGCTTTCACTAGAAACTGGCGACATCTGAGCTTTGAAATCACATTGCATGTGGTTGGTACACTAAGGAATTGTAGCTTGTTTCTCGAATCCTTTCAATGTCGTTTTTTCAATTTTAGAAGCACAGAAGAGGGATGGGAGACGTATTCACAAGCAGTCATCACATGCATCAACATCTAGGGCTAATGATCCCAATGTTTGCAGTAAGTCTGTGCCTTTTGATAATATAAGGAATGCATGTTAAGAATGCTGTCATTGCAAAAAATTGAATATTGAGAAGGAACTGCTCCAAGATGATGTCTGGCAATGGCACAATAATCTTTACAAATCTACTGGTAGCATAGCATGTTATAGAAAAACAGTCAGCATATGATGGAGCATATAAATAATTGACAGGGCATGTTTCCACTATGGCTTGTACCTGAAACTGTTGCAAAAGTGGAACATAAAGCAGTTTCTAATGGCATTTTAAGGGCCGTGCATTTTGATGTACAAAGTAAAATTGAGACAAGATTGACTGAGGATTGTCAACCAGTGTCTTATTTCTGGACACTGACTTTCTTTTGGTTTACAAGAGCCCTTTGCTTTGGCACTTCCAGTTTCTTTAGAACACTAAAACCTATCAGTCAGTGTTAGAGACAACCCGTCATGGTAGCTCAGTGGCTGTAGCATTGTGCTGCTCAGCACGAGGTCACAGGTTTCACCCTGGCTTCGGTGGCTTTCTGGTGCATCATAAGAGCACCATGTTGTCAACATTAACTTCGAATCCCTCGCTACGGTGTGCTCCAAAACCACGTCACAGATGTGGCATGCAAAACCCCAGTTACATTTTTTTTAGTCTTAGACACAAGCTCTTGTACTTTGTTTACTTTCTTGATGATGGTCGAATAAGTTATCTTTACTGATTTTCCTTATGATTTGCTTGCTACATTATTTGATGCTTGTCAGTCATTTACATGAGTCGGTTTGTTTCCTCTCCTTTTTTTAGGTGATCAAGGCGCAGTGCAATGTGCACAAATGTGTGCTAGCGAGACTTCAGAATCTGAGGGTGAGGCTGAGTCTGGAGGTGAACAAGATGCAATGCAAGAATCATCAGGCATTAAAAGATCGTTCACAGCTCACTCTTTGATGAAAAGTATGTAATCTAGCATTGTCTGTTTTCTTTCTTACAGAACCTCTTGAAGTTGTAGCCAAAATGTGTAAAACGTCTTGTAACACACCTGGCTTCCTTTCACAAGCACTACTCAGCAGTAACACACCTTAAAGGCCTGCTGGTGAACATGATTATGTTTTTTTCTTTTTTTTCGTGCGAAGGAGCAAGCCAAATGGGAAATACACAGTGCAACAATGAGAAGTGGCATTCAAGTCAGTCTGTTGCACCTATTTCAGATGATGGTAAGCATTTAAGAATTCATATTAAGCCAGAGGTTTCATGTGTTAGAGGATTGAGTAATCTTCCAAGTTGTCTAGAGTCATGCATTCAGAGTGAACGGAGCAAATTGTAAGCAAGACAGTGATGCAAACCATGGTCTAGATGCTCTAGGAAGGCCCTGCACAACCTTTAAGGAAACTTGAGCTACATCAATAGATTATTTTTCTAGATGTTCATCATTGCTTTCCATGTGTAAATATATGAATTTGTTGCTTAGAAATTTTGTCCACTTTAGATGGACTATTAGGTTTAATAAACAGAACTGTGATATCCTTTTTTGTTTCTGAGTTACAAAAAACATCATAGTTTCATTTCTGAGAATTTGCGTTTTTTGCCAATTTTTATTTAACAAATTGACGACAAATAAAAATTTGCAACAGTCACTAGATCCTTTTTCTTTTCGATGTAACAAACCTCATCAAATATGGGGCAGTGGTTTCCGAGAAAATCGATTTCTCCTTTCCCAGGTATTTAGATAGGAGCCTTCGAGCTAAGCTTCCTCTTAAGGGAGCTAGTTGCTCTTTGGGGCTCGGATTAATGTTACTATGGCCTAGAGCACCATTTGTGTACTCCGTTAACTTGTTGACTGCTGCTTATTGACTAGTGTATGAACGTCAACATATTTTGTTTGATGCGATAAAGTCGCAATGTAGACCAGATGCCCAAGCAGGAAGTTTGCTCCCTTTTGGTTTACTTTGGGCAGAGGAGCTGTTCAATAACCAGAAATGTTTTGGACTGCATTGTGTGCAGTAATGGTAGTGTTGCACAGCACACTTTCCATCATTACCGAATTTCTTGGTTGTGATTGGCTCTTGTGATTGGCTCCTTCCTGCAATATTGCAGGAGGGAGTCAATTGTGGTTGAGAATTTCTATCAGGATCGGGCTCAAGTCATAATAAAACGTGGCCGTGTGACACCGATGCAACATCAGAGCCTTTCCTCATTTTTCATGATGTTAACACGAAACATGATTGGCACTGCGACTTTAACAATACAGTACCACCTCCTTTTACATATGCTGCCATTATAATTGGTAGCACGGCAATTCCTGATTGAAATATTTGCTGCATTTCAGTAAGGAAAATGGTTTGGCAAATTTAATCGGATTTTCCTATGAAAAAAACTTGCCTGTGCTACCTTTTGACACTGTTTTTCGCATAGCTTATAGCTGTAGTGCCACCACTGTGCGGGTTTTGACTAAAAGTGGACAGAATGCTTGGCAGAGCAATGTTTTTGGGTTCCCAGAGCCCAACCAATGAACTCAATATAGCAAAGGGGCACTAAAGAAGCTTATTAAATTCTATTTTTTTATTGATGCTCTTTTAATAGCAAAACAACCACTCTTGTGGGCTTGGCAAGAATGAAGGATGGGTGACTATACTGTGCTGTGGTTCCACACCAGTCAACTGATTTTGACAGTTGGCTACAAGCTAGTTATTTGTTTATCAATGAAGGACTGCATCACACTAAACAAACCAAACGAAACCTGACAACTGCATGAATATTAACTGATCAGCCAGAGTGTCCTCACACATTTTCTTCGTGAATTTCAGGCATTAAGCAGGTCATCAGGCTTCTACAAACGGTAATCTTGAGAGTCGAGCACCTGGGAAGCCAACTAGACGTAATAAAAGCAAAGCTTTGTGACCAACAACTGCAGCCTGAAGCAGATTTGTTAGAAAAACCATTTTGTGACATCACGGAGTTCGAACTGTTTGATCAAGGCCTCTCAAAAAGTGATGCAATGAAGTCAAAGTTGGTAAGTGTTTTTAGTGGAGTATTGTTATACACGAATTTGATAAGCTTGAGGTTGACTGACATATCTCACGGTAAACTTTTCCAGGTTTCTATGTATGAAATAAGCAAGTATCCTTGCTTGTATATGTAGAAGGTTTTATGTGCGCTGCAGTTCTTAATTCCAGGTAGAAAAACGTTTTTTTTTTCTTCATGTACCCAAAGGCCCTTTTACAGGCATTACATAGGGGGTTACATATTATATAACATCACGGGGAATAAATATTGAAAATATACAAGCGTGAAATGTACCTGGCTTTTTGCACTTAAAACACGAAATGTAATGTATAATAGCCATATCTTAAGGGACTAATTTTGTGAACAGTGTACTTGTATATTCCTCAGATCCAACATAACACAGTACCTTTCAAAGTCAGTATTTATGTCAACTGGTCTGTTGCAAACCTGAAAATGGTTGTTTCCTTGAACAGATGGTGTGAGCAATTACTCATATCAGCAACTCGTGTGCGTGGACAATGAGCCCATTTCTACAGTTTTCTAGTGGCATTACCACTAGAAAGCTTCTACATGCCACTATGTATTTGCATGACTACATATCTAGTGGCATTTAAAATGTACTGCACATTCATAATTTTTGTCATTGATGGTACAGCAGTACATAATGTACAAAGTTTCAATCGTCTGAAAAGCTGGTTGCTACAAAAGGATTACACGCTTGACATATGCTGCCACCTGCGCTCGGTTTTCCATTACACCAAATATATTAGCCTATCACTTCCGGTTTATTTATGAGAAGGATGAAAGTTGTCCATGGGTGTGGACAGTCAGACTGAAAAGGGTATAGTAATGATGTTAAAGGTTTTTGCAGTGCCATTGTAGTGCTTAAGTGCATAAATGAAATAAAACAAGACTACTACTTTGCCTGTCATTTGGAATTGCATTGAACTTTTTTGAGATACTAAGCGCTGCCCTCTGAGGTATAAAACACCGATGAAAACATAGTGCCATGCTAGAAACTTGTAGCATGTTTGGTATAAGATGTAAATCTTGTTTAGAATTCTTTATGCTTTAAAATCTGCAATCATGTTTTATTGAACCTTGCACTGCAGCCTGAAACTCGCTTTCACTCAGTGGGTGGCTTGAAAATTCACCTGCTATAAAAAATTGCTTAGTGTTCTTTGAAATGTTGGTATTCCTGTAATGGTATAAAACCTTGTAAATTCCAGGTACGGGAACTCGCTGCCTTAGGAGAAAGAAATGTTAGTTTGTCTACGCGTCGCATTCTTGAAGCCCTGATGACCCAGGAAGTGGCTGTTCAATATAGTTGGCTCGGACAAAAAGGAAAGAAGAAGTTCTTGTCGTTGACAACCTGCGACTTGATATATAGTAAGTACACTTCAGTATCCTGTTTCTGCTTTTGGCAAGTTTCTTCCCCTTCACCCTGCAGGGAAATGGACTTCTAGCGTTAAACTACACACATAATGTAGCTATCAGCAGGTTGCTGTGGTGCACCAGGATAGTTTTCTAAGGCCCTTCAACGCCTTACACCTTTAAGGAGTACTTCTGCTATTGACTTGTAATCATTTTTTAATTTTGTCTCGACAAGAACTGCGTGTGCACATTGCCTGAATACCAAATAAGCTCACATTAAAGAGAGCATGTGTACGATTGAGCCACTTTCTGTGAAGAACCACATAGGTGCATCATGCGTAATATAAATTGAACAAGTGCTACCTGTTGGCTGATAATATAATCAGGAGGGCTACACTGGGTGCACACAACACCTTCAAAGGCCATGTGTGGTTTCTAGCCACATGTCTGAAACATGCAAGTTGTGAAGTTTGAATCTTTCTCCACTATTAAGCCGACACTATTTGCTCTTGCTATATAAAATATTTCATCACTGGCCTGCTCATAAACCTTTGCCTCCCATCATGGCCAGATAAGTAACATAACTGAATTAAATGTATATTCTGGAATATTTTTTATTGACAGCTAATATACAGCATTAAATTGTGTAAACTAAACTGCAAGCCACTCATCTTTTGTTACCCTTTCTGTTACGACCCTGCTCTCTTTTATGCCATGACTGACTGTCAAGATAACTACAGAGCATCTCCTTATTGTTGCAGAAAGTGTTAAGTGCACATTTGAAACTGTAAAAAGAAGTGAAGTTGAGGACGTTGTAAAAACGTGGCTCAGACACGCTGGGGAGAAGCTTAGAAAGAATAACAAACAGTCTGAAAAAGTCACAGGTGAGTATTTCTTCTGATAGGTTCTCGTAATTATTAAATTTAGGTTTCCACCTAATAACACTTAACTATTAAATATAATTCAAAGGTTTTCCTGCAGCTGATCTGATAAGTGCTTAAAAATACAATCTGAAACATGATTATGTTGGGCAGTTTAACATTATTTAGTGGGATAAGCATCCAGGCTACAGGTTTTTTTATGCTGGTACTCTTCTTATTTGCATGAAGTGTCCACTTGCCGTATTTATTCGAGGAAAAGGCAGGGCATTTTTTCTGAAATCCTCAGTCTAGAAGTTACCCCTTACCTTATATGCGACGCTGATAGATTAAGTGACTTATTCAATATGGCGGTAGCGGTGCCACATCTCTGGTGATCCTAATTTTAGACATCAGCGAGAGGTGTAGCAACTAATAAGCTTTGGCAGGTGAGCCAGTATGGTATTCTGTGCGTACATTCCATACTTAGTATTTGAAAATAAAATTGAATAATGAAGATGAAGTGTGGGTTTACGTGAATTTCTCCTTCAAATGTGGCTTCTGTGGCAGCACGCACCACACTGCTAGGATACTACACCATAAGGCAACATCCGCATATAATCCCAACTGGTCATTCAGTTTATTCTGCTAACTTTCACCGCCGACACCTCAGGAGTAAGATGAGGCGCTGGGCTTTTTGGTATTTCTAGCGAATGCCGATGGGTCTCAATAATTCGTCGGCTACTGTATGTCACCTTATATTATTGTTCATACTAGTTTTTTTTCTTGGGTGCCCCAACTGCACCCTCACCTTATAATCAAATAAGTATGGTATATGCTTAGAACTACAGAAAGTTGAACTAGTTAGTTTGGTAGGGGTTCGTTGTGACAGAAGGTAAGGCATAGACATGAACACACAAGAAGAGAACCAGAAAACTCAAACGGCACTTGTGTTGTCTGGTTCTCTTGTGTTTTGTATCTCCACGCCTTACCTTCTCTCACGAAGGTATATGCCTTTACTTCCTCCTCATTGAGAGTTAATTTCTGAAATCTCCCTTTTAATTGAAGAGTACGCCTTGAATTGCCAAGTTACTGGCATGTCTTTTCACTTGCTTCCCTTGTTTCTCTTGTAAAAGTAAGTCAGAGACGCTGAATCTGTGATTCATTGTGTGTCTTTTCTAGAGCTGCTGGAGTGACAACGCAGGCCTCACTGAAGTGCAGCATGTTTCAACCACAGCACGGAGGACTTTTTTTCCACATTTTGCTGTTTTAATGATAATTTCTTCATTATAATACTCATTTTTACTTTTCCGTTCTTTAATATTTAAAGATTGTATTTTAATTCCTCATTTTCTAGTCATTTTTAGTCAGTTACAGTTTATTACTCATTTTTGCATTGCTGTAGCAGGAAGACAATTTTTTCGCGCATTAAGAGTGATGCCTTATGTATTCATGTTTTTTATAATAAATTTTATATTTAAGCTTTTGCGAGCCTTTCTTTTTGCAAAAAGAAGTATGTTACGCATTGCGTTGTGATGTGTACATGAGATATTTGAAGAGTAGATCAGCAGTGATATTTACACGAATGATTCCATGGTACAACACCACCATATAATCACATTCATGGATTCTTTAGAAGTGGACGTGAGCACGTCTTGGAAACATGCCTTAGTGGTCCGGAGATGGTCCTGGCAGAATGTCAAAAGAATGTTCACAGTATGCGATTTGGGGAAAGAAATAGATTTGGGTCGGCAGTGACATTTACACATGTAATTCCATTGTACAGCACCAGTATGTAATCACATTCACGGCTTATTTAAATGTGCATAGGCACATCCTGGAAAGGTACTGGAATGGTCCAGAGATGATCCTGGCATTATGTCCAAAGAATGTTCACAGTATGTTCTTTGGACGGACAAATGGATCCAAGTAGGATCAGTTGAGGACATTTTAGGATGGCCTGAGGATGTTCAAATATCCGCGATTCCACATCCTGCGGACAACCTCGGGATGTCTTTGCGTTGTCTGGGTGGAAACGACCGGCACGCCGCCGCCGTTCGAAACCGACGCGGCGCGCGTGCGTCTATTTGTCGTACAAAAATCCCTCACGTGACCTGATCCAAGGTGACTAGGCGTGCGTCTATTTGGCGTAAGAAAATCACTCATGTGACCTGATCCTAGGTGTCTAGGGACAGTATCGTTTAGGGATTTTTGAGAAGGCGCGATGCTGGCGCCAAGCGCCGCCGTGGTGTGCTCGTCATCGGCGTGATCCAGGCGTGATCATTCTCTGGACCGCGTGTTGTTCAACATTGGTCATGTGATTGTGCGTTGTACGTGCGTTGCTTGTGTGTTGGTTGTAGGTTCTGTGTTACTTGGCGGAAAGCCGTGAGTAGTGGCGGTGCGCAGTGCGGCTTTGGCGTCGGTGAGCTCTGGCAGTACAGAATCTGCGTTGTGTGACCCGTGCTTTCTTGAGAACACGGCGGTGGTGACAATTGAAATATCGAAGTGGCCTAGCGCCTCGGCAGCGAAGTTCTGCGAACCGCGATGTGGCGTCGCCGTGTCCGACTTTGCTTACGGACATGAGTGATGTGCTGCTCGCTGCAAGTCATGTAAATGCAACTGCGTCGACCGCCCAGTGTTCAGCGCTGAATGTGTGTTTGGTGTACTGTGCTTGAAACGAGTGGTGCAGCCGTGCAGCCGTGCAGCGAGGGGGGGGGGGGAGGGGGGGGGCAGAGTGGCTTAGGGGCTCCGTTTGCGCGTTCACATACATGTGCTCCCGTCTTGGTCTCATTAGCGGCTGTCGCGGGATTGTGGTGTGCTAGCTCCTTGCCTAGTATGAAGTTTACGACGCTAACACACAGCATGTGCACGTTTTTCCGCGCTATATGTCATTTGCATGACGGCCCAGTTGAAAACGAAACATATGTCTGTGTTCTTTGCGTTTGCGTGTTGTAAATTACTTTCTATTGTGGAAGTTCTGGGAGTCTCATTACGCAAGGAGTGCGAACGTGAACATAAGCACGTGTGTCTGAAATTTTGAATTACGCTTAATACCCTTTACGACTGATAAGTGGGCTACACGGCCTGTGTGAATCAGCTACCGTATGTTGCGACGCTCTTCCGTGTGGTAGACTGATGCATAGTACGCGTTTATTTCTGTACTATTGTAAAAACCATTTGTTTATTCACTCAATACAAATGTACTGCTTCTTCGCCGCAGTACATTTTAGTTACGCGGTGAAGCATACTAAAAGTGGGAGGGGGCCGCTATCAGCCAATATATTATGTCCACTTACGCGACCTGAGAGGCGGCGGGTGCGCGAGTGTATAATTAAAGAACTCTTATTATGTCCAGTGACAGTGGCCCCTTTTTACTTTGCGTATGTTTCACCGCAGTACATTGCTTAACTTTCACCGCGAAATATTAGTGTATTGCGAGAAAGATAACCGTAAAAAGCCTAATTATGCAACGTCTCTTTTGTAGCTTGCTACACCACAATACAGGGGTGTAAATAATCGTCGTGCAGTAAAGCATACTAAGAGTAGAAAGGGCGCATAGGTTTACACTGTGCTCATTATTTTCAATTGTGGCACAATTTGCAAGTGCATCTGTGATCGTGGTAAGCTTCATCGATAATTCTTTGTACATTACAAATTCATATTGCAGGGAAGCTTACTAAAGCACATTCGCCATTATGGTACGTGTTATTCACCTTCAATGCAGGAGCACAATGTGCATTCTTGCCTCTGCTTTTGGCTGGACTGCACATGCTCTTTGAGAATTGATTCATTGTTCATAAGTGCACTGGTACTTTACTCTAAACTGGAGGGCTTAAGTTGATATGAAACCACAATTTTTATTAAGATGACAAGATGTTGCCGAGACCAAACTGTTGTCAACCAAACTCAGATGGTTGCAGCACAGCTTTTTTTTATTCCAGGCACCTATTCTACTTGAAGCTTCCATTGCAGTGTTTCGAGCCTCTTTGAACCAGCACATAGTGTATATAAAAATTGGACACTGATAGGGAACATCACCTAAGTTCATGCCTATCTATAGTAAAGAGATGTAGCACGACCAAACAAAATAAAAGAAGGGGGTGGGCTGCAGCAATACTACGTGTTAAATGGTGCTTTATCCTTTCCCTTGAGTTTTCTGTTTTTGTGCTTTTTATGAATCCTCTGCAGTAACCACGCGAGTGCCGAATTTGAGCTTGTTGGTTTCGAGTCTTGTGGTTGTTACTAACAGAACAGTGGGATAAACGAACAAGGGCTTGGAGGCATCCGTTCACCTTGCTTGCCTCATTATGCTGCTTCATAAGCACCGTGAGCATCCAGGCCAACTAGGAAGGGAGGTTTGTTGCAAACGCTTCTGAACTGTATTGCCATCAAACCAACAGTGCTCTCAGTGACAGCTTTTGGGCAGTAGAATGCTTGCACCCAGCAAAGTCGTAATAAGGAAGCATTCAGGATGTGCAAAGTGGGCTTTTCAAGCTGGCAGAATTACTGAAGGGGCTTTGCCTAACTGCCCTCTTTATGGACGCACAAAGATGATTTCCTCTTTAAGAGGGATTGTTTCAGAGGTTGTTACATGGCAACAGTGTTGGGTGTTTAGTAGCTTGTCTTTGCCCACTGTTAATAATCTGTTCCTTCTCCAATGCCCCTGTGAAGTGCCTACTTTTTGGACACAATGTGCTCTCCATGCATGCATATATAGCTTGTAAAGACGTCTATTACCCCTTGCCTCAAGCTGGTCCTTGCTGATGTCACCCAAGAAGGCATTGGGGAGTATGGCAATGTACGTTTACAAAACACTGTTCATACCAGTGAAACCAAATTAATGGAGCTGCTGTTCTTTTTTTGTCCACTCCATCCTCGTTAGTTACAATGAGCAATGTCCGAACAGAAGGCACATGTAGTTGGTCGTGCATAGCCTGCGCACGTCATGACCTTAGCACAGCGTTTATATGCAAAAACCTTTCAATGTGTTGATGACTTTCTTCTCTTTATCATACTTTGCCTGATGGAGCTAGCAAGTGGGTCAACCAGGTGTTCAACAGGCTTCCCACTAGTTTTCCCAGTCTCATTTACCAGGGTGCTGCTCATAGATATCTGTTTTCCTTACCTTGCACTGCAGTTTAACCATGGCCACAGCTGCCCAACCCATTGCATGCGATCAAAAAAGTGCTATACATCATGTTGCCCCAAACTCGTGACATGTGCTACAAGGCCTTGAGGAACACCCTCATTTATTTACGCCCTCATCATACTGTACGAAGCTTCGCATGATAAGTGCGACAATTAACATCTGCTGGTTTTTCAGTGTTATCCCTGTCCAGCTTGCTGAAAGCTATCCTGGATGTTTTAAAAGCAGACCACCGCTGCTGGACAAGAAGTGCTTAAAACAAGGGTCGCTATAACCACATATGTCACAAGAAAGGAAGAAGGCCACTGAGTATACAGGCGGTTTACTTCATATCCAACAAGCTTGGTTCTCCCTTTGCTTGTGAGTAAACTCAACTCGAATACATGGCCTGTGACAAACTATGTGCAAGATGCTGTGTCCCCTGCAAAGCTGAAGATGTGTATGAGATCCTGACACCCTGCAGCGGCTTCTACACTGGGCAAACAGGCTACTGTAAAAGCGACTGTCTTTACTAATATGCTAATAACGTGCAAACGGGCAGAAATTTGGCTATTCATTGGACCCTACTGCAGGTGCAAGCCACTCTTCCACCAGATGTGTGTTGTTCACAGAAACTGGAGCTATACAAATGCAGATAAAAACAATGATGTTTGAAAGTAGTAGAGTAGAACTATATTCTGCAACAGTAGTGCTACCTGCAGCGCTGGTACCTTATAGTCACAATTCATGGCTGCACCACCATGCAAAGGCACCATTCTTGAATTATTAACTTCTCTTTTATTTATGGTGGCCACATATTACAATTACATATCATCCACATTGGGTGCAATATGGTTAAATGTCAATTATAATAGCCATTCCTAATCTGAAAATGCAACAGAAGAGCAAATATAGGCAACAAATTGCAATTCAAGGAGACAAAAGACACCCAGTACACAGGATAAGTGACAGACTTCCTTTTATTGAAAAAGAAATGTCACATGTCTCATGGCACCAGCAGTGGGTAGCAAATTTTCAAGCTTGGGTGGCAGAGGCAAAACTTGGCGCAATGCTACAATCGCGCTGTATAACGGCCTTGGACACAAACAACCGACATCGTATTGTATAGACTGAAAGGGCAAGACTCCATCTAAGAACAGTCTATGGCACCACATACTCGATATGGTGTAAAAAATGTTGACATGCCCTACTCATAACGAAAAAGCAACTAACACATAAAACACGCCTTAAAATGGAATGTGCATAGTCTGAAACCAAGAAAAACCAACACGAAAAAGGGTTCGTTAAGTCTTTGAACGTATAAAATTGTCAAACTTTCTCATCAACTTCTTAATGAACCTGCACAGCCGAAAAGGAAGGAAGGAAAGCCCAATAGCAGGGCCGCAAAAAATGTCACCGAATAAATACACTTTGCTCACCAACGATACCTGTGGTTTAGTTGTGGTCTGTGTATAAACTTTTCTTGTTTAGAATGGTTTAGCGGATAGTGAAAAAATGACCATAAGAGCACTAGGTGTATGCTTAGTCTACGCACAAAAAGCCACTGCTTTCTTACTTTTATTTTTGTTCTCTGCCACTATTCATGAGTATTTAAGTGCCTTAATAGCACTGCTAACATCCTACTGCAAAACACAAAATTGGGCAAGTTGTGGCATAAAGAAAATTGCAGTTTCACTCATAATGTGAAACAATGATGCAGTAGCTGGTGAAATATCCGCAGGAAGCTTACTTCATGCAGTGTTTGTTGAAGTGAACACTTGCCAATGCAAGTCGGTAATCTCCTTAAAAAGTCAAATAGGTAAGAGTCGTATTTATTTGTGGGAGTTGTGCCTCCCAGTGTTGAAGTGGAAAAACTCGGCTTTTCTTCCTCCTCTTTCATATCCTGACTTCGCCACTGGTCTACACCAAAACAACCCTTTAGCTTCTTACTGCTGAATTCGTTTTGGTTTTCACAAATCAATATTTGGGCTGCCCATTGCTAGGTTTCGCGCTTAATCAAAGAATGAACCAATGAAATAAATCAATTCTCAAAGAGCATGTGCAGTCCAGCCAAAAGCAGAGGCAAGAATCCACATTGTGCTCCTGCATTGAAGGTGAATAACACGTACCATAATGGTGAATGTGCTTTAGTAAGCTTCCCTGCAATATGAATTTGTAATGTACAAAGAATTGTCAATGAAGCTTACCACGATCACAGATGCACTTGCAAATTGTGTCACAATTGAAAATAATGAGCACAGTGTAAACCTATGTGCCCTTTCTACTCTTAGTATGCTTTATTGCACGATGCTTATTTACACCTCTGTATTGCGGTGTAGCAAGCTACAAAAGAGACGTTGCATAATTAGGCTTTTTACGGTTATCTTTTTCGCAATACATTAATATTTTGCGGTGAAGGCTAAGCAATGTACTGCGGTGAAACATACGAAAAGTAAAAAGGGGCCACTGTCACTGGACATAATAAGAGTTCTTTAATTATACACTCGCGCACCCGCCGCCTCTCAGGTCGCGTAAGTGGACATAATATATTGGCTGATAGCGGCCCCCTCCCACTTTTAGTATGCTTCACCGCGTAACTAAAATGTACTGCGGCGAAGAAGCAGTACATTTGTATTGAGTGAATAAACAAATGGTTTTTACAACAGTACAGAAATAAACGCGTACTATGCATCAGTCTACCACACGGAAGAGCGTCGCAACATACGGTGGCTGATTCACACAGGCCGTGTAGCCCACTTATCAGTCGTATAGGGTATTAGGCGTAATTCAAAATTTCAGACACACGTGCTTATGTTCACGTTCGCACTCCTTGCGTAATGAGACTCCCAGAACTTCCACAATAGAAAGTAATTTACAACACGCAAACGCAAAGAACACAGACATATGTTTCGTTTTCAACTCGGCCGTCATGCAAATGACATATAGCGCGGAAAAACGTGCACATGCTGTGTGTTAGCGTCGTAAACTTCATACTAGGCAAGGAGCTAGCACACCACAATCCCGCGACAGCCGCTAATGAGACCAAGACGGGAGCACATGTCTGTGAACGCGCAAACGGAGCCCCTAAGCCACTATGCCCCTCCGCCTCCCCCCCCCCTCGCTGCACGGCTGCACCACTCGTTTCAAGCACAGCACACCAAACACACATTCAGCGCTGAACACTGGGCGGTCGACGCAGTTGAATTTACATGACTTGCAGCGAGCAGCACATCACTCATGTCCGTAAGCAAAGTCGGACACGGCGACGCCACATCGCGGTTCGCAGAACTTCGCTGCCGAGGCGCTAGGCCACTTCGATATTTCAATTGTCACCACCGTCGTGTTCTCAAGAAAGCACGGGTCACACAACGCAGATTCTGTACTGCCAGAGCTCACCGACGCCAAAGCCGCACTGCGCACCGCCACTACTCACGGCTTTCCGCCAAGTAACACAGAACCTACAACCAACACACAAGCAACGCACGTACAACGCACAATCACATGACCAATGTTGAACAACACGCGGTCCAGAGAACGATCACGCCGATGACGAGCACACCACGGCGTCGCTTGGCGCCAGCATCGCGCCTTCCGAAAAATCCTTTAACGAAGCTGTCCCTAGGCGCCGCGTGCGTCTATTTGTCGTACGAAAATCCCTCACGTGACCTGATCCTAGGTGCCTTTATTTCTTTTTCAATAAAAGGAAGTCTGTCACTTATTATGTGCACTGGGTATCTTTTGTCTCCTTGAATTGCAATTTGTTGCCTATATTTGCTCTTCTGTTGCATTTTCAGATTAGGAATGGCTATTATAATTGACATTTAACCATACTGCACCCAATGTGGAAGATATGTAATTGCAATATGTGGCCACCATAAATAAAAGAGAAGTTAATAATTCAAGAATGGTCCCTCTGCATGGTGGTGCAGCCATGAATTGTGGCTATAAGGTACCAGCGCTGCAGGTAGCACTGCTTGTTCAGAATATAGTTCAACTGTACTACTTTCAAACATCATTGTTTTATCTGCATTTGTATAGCTCCAGTTTCTGTGAACAACACACATCTGGTGGAAGAGTGGCTTGCACCTGCCGCTGGGTCCAATGAATAGCCAAATTTCTGCCCGTTTTCATGTTATTATCATATTAGTAAAGGCAGTCGTTTTTACAGTAGCCTGTTTGCCCAGTGTAGAAGCCGCTGCAGGGTGTCAGGATCTCATACACATCTTCAGCTTTGCAGGGGACACAGCATCTGGCACATAGTTTGTCACAGGCCATGTATTCGAGTTGAGTTTACTCACTAGCAAAGGGAGAACCAAGCTTGTTGGATAAGAAGTAAACCGCCTGTATACTCAGTGGCCTTCTTCATTTCGTGTGACATATGTGGTTATAGCGACCCTTGTTTTAAGCACTTCTTGTCCTGCAGCGGTGGTCTGCTTTTAAAACACTCAGGATAGCTTTCAGCAAGCTGGACAGGGATAACACTGAAAAACCAGCAGATGTTAATTGTCGCACTTATCATGCGAAGCTTCGTACAGTATGATGAGGGCGTAAATAAATGAGGGTGTTTCTCAAGGCCTTGTAGCACATGTCACGAGTTTGGGGCAACATGATGTATAGCACTTTTTTGATCGCATGCTATAGGTTTAGCAGGTGTGGGCATGGTTGAAGTGCATTGCAAGGTCAAGAAAACAGATATCTATGAGCAGAACCCTGGTAAAGGAGACCCTGGGAAAACTAGTGGGAAGCCTGTTGAACATCTGATTGACCCACTTGCTGGGTCCATCAGGCAAAGTATGATAAAGAGAAGGAAGTCATCAACATATCAGAAGGTTTTTACATATAAACACTGTGCTAAGGTCATAACATGCCAACAAGTCTTAGTGCGCAGGCTATGCACGACCAACTACATATGCCTTCTGTTCGGACATTGCTCATTGTAACTAACCGGGATGGAGTGGACAAAAAAAAAAAGAACGGCAACTCCATTAATTTGTTTTCACTGGTATCCACAGTGCTTTGTAAGTGTACATTGCCATACTCCCCAATGCCTTCTTGGGTGACATCAGCAAGGACCAGCTTGAGGCCCCCGCAGGGGCGTCTGCGTCAGCAGGCGTTTGGTGTGTTGCGACACCACGTACCCGAGCACACAAGGGTTGGACCCTCCCGCGCGTAGCCGTGTGCGGCTTAGCCGTGTCCGGGGAAAGGGGGATCCTGGAGGTTGAATCGATGCCGGGTGTTCGGACCTTTAAGGCCCCCCGGCGGAAGCAACACACCTCTTTGGCCTCTGCTTCACGTAGACGGCACCCCCGTACTGACCCACCCGGGGGAAATCGGTAGTTGCCTTTTTCTGTCTCTCTCTCCCTATTACCTTCGTCTTTCTCTTACTTCCACCTTTCCTGTCTTCTTCTGGTTTCCTTTTACTTCCAATTTTTCCAGGCAGCAAGGGTTAACCTTGTGTGGATAGCCAACCTTGGTTATTTCATATTTGGTTATAGTGGTAATGTACAGCTGGCGTTTGCAGGCCGTGTTTCACAGGTCCTGCAGCGTCCCCTTGTAGGACTCCACGGTGGGTGGCTGGCGTTACTGCCGAAATCTCACCTATGTTTATGGCTACCTCCTTCCCCCCACTCCCTGATCGCCCTCAGAAAAGAGGGCGCACCGATGAAGTACTCGAATTTTTTGGTCGGCAAAAAGAATCTTTCCCTCGTTGCCACGTCACCCATTCTGAAACACCAGCTAAACCAGTGCGAACAATTTCCCTATTCCTTGTACCGAAGTCCCTTACCGAAGTTTTTGGCCCAGTTTATAAGGCGTCGAGGATGGCTAGCGGTGACCTCCTCTTGGAGCTCCGCGATCAGAAACAATTTGAGAAACTGCCTAAACTAGTATCATTTGGGGAGACCCAAATAATAGTAACCCCGCACCGTACGATGAATACCACCCGCGGCGTTGTCTCGGACGATGATTTGCTGCAGCTCTCTGAGGCTGAACTCTTGGAGGGCTTCAGTGAACAGAATGTTATAAATGTCAAAAGAATCAAGATGAGGCGAGATGGTAAAGAAATTGCGACCAGACATCTAATACTCACCTTCAATTCAAGTGTCCTGCCCCCCCGCAGGGGCGTCTGCGTAAGCAGGCGTTTGGTGTGTTGCGACACCACGTACCCGAGCACACGAGGGTTGGACCCTCCCGCGTTTAACCATGCGTGGCTTAGCCATGTCCGGGGAAAAGGGGATCCTGGGGGTTGGGCCGATGCTGGGTGTTCGGACCTTTAAGGCCCCCTGGCGGAGGCAACACACCCCTTTGGCCTCGGCTTCACGTAGACGGCACCCCCGGACTGACCCACCCGGGGGAAATCGGTAGTTGCCTTTTCCTTTCCCTTTCTCCCTCAAGTCTTCGCCTTTCTCTCACTTTTTATCTTTCCTGTCCTCTCCTAGCTTCCGCTTACTTCCAATTTTTCCAGGCAGCAAGGGTTAACCTTGTGCGAATAACCAACCTAGATTATTTCATATTTGGTTATAGTGGTAATGTACAGCTGGCGTTTGCAGGCCGTGTTTCACAGGCCTGCAGCGTCCCCTTGTAGGACTCCACGGTGGGTGGGTGGCGTTACTGCCGAAATTACAATCTCATATGGCTACTTTCTTTCCCCCACTACCTGATCGCTCCCTGAAGAGGGGGCGCACCGATGATGTTTTAGAATTTTTCGCCCGTCAAAAAGAAACTTTTCCACGCTTCCACGTAATCCACTCCGAAACACCAAACAAAGCTGTACGAACAATCTCACCATTTCTTGTGTCCAAGTCTCTGACCCAAGTTCTTGGTACAGGTTACAAAGCATCCAGAATGGCAAGTGGTGATCTCCTCTTGGAAATCCGCAACCTGAAGCAATATGAAACCCTACCTAGCTAGTATCATTTGGCAACGCCAAAGTGACAGTAACTCCGCATCGAACTATGAATACCACCCATGGCGTAGTCTCCGATGATGATCTCTTGAAGCTGACTGAGGCTGAGCTCTTGGAGGGCTTTAGTGAGCAGAACGTCATCAACGTTAAGCGAATTAAGATGAGGAAATGCAGACCAAACATCTGATACTTACTTTTGGCACAAGTGTCCTGCCCGAGTCCATCGAGGACGGGTATATCAAGCTCCATGTTCGTCCATACATCCCTAATCCCCTGCGTTGCTTCAAATGCCAGCGTTTCGGTCACAGCTCACAGAGCTGCCGAGGCCGCCAAACCTGCGCTAAATGCAGTGCTTATGAGCACACTTCTGATTCGTGTGAAAACTCTCTCCACTGCGTAAACTGTGAAGGCGAGCACGCTGCATACTCGCGGTCGTGCCCATCTTGGAAGAAAGAAAAGGAAATAGTTACGATTAAAGTAAAAGAAAACATAAGTTTCAAAGAAGCACGCAGGCGGGTATCTTTCCTGCCAAAGCACACCTTTGCCGATGTGGCGCGTCAGGGAGCAGCGCCACAACGGTCTCCGGCGGCTGTCCGACCCACACCCAGTGAGGCGGCAGTGACGCCATCCGGCCCCTCGGCGGCTGCAGCTAACGCTGCTACGCCAACACAGAAGACGGGGCCATCGAGCCCGAAGGTGGGCGCAGCCGAGGCTGCCCCAACCTCCCCGGCCCCCTCCAGCGCTGGCAACAGCCGGCGCAGTCAAATCCCTCGGGGAGCCCCATCAACCTCCGGGCTGGTGGGCGCAGGGGTCTCGCCTTCCGAGCAGGACCCTCACAGAAAACCTCTCGCTCGCAAGAGCATGTGTCCGGCGCCTCACAAGAGGCAATGGACACTACACCTGCCCTCACGGCGCGCCAAGCGCCTAAGGAGCGGCGAGGCGCCCTCGAACGCTCCAGAAAGGGCAAAACCCCGATTACAGGGCCTCGAAAGAGCTCTGTAATCTAAGCACTTCCGTTTCCGTACACACAGCACCTATTTACTTTCAACATGGATACACAAATCATTCAATGGAATGTCAGAGGTCTTCTTAGGAACCTTGATGATGTGCGAGAGATTATACACAAACACAATCCAAAAGTGCTGTGTCTACAGGAAACACATCTAAAATCACAACACACGAACTTTCTCCGACAGCATGTTACTTTTCGTAAAGATCGCGATGACGCAATCGCATCATCGGGAGGTGTTGCAATTGTAATCCAAAAGAGCATAGCATGTCAACATTTACAGCTACGAACGGCCCTTGAAGCAGTGGCGGTTCGAATTGTTTTGCTAAACAAACTTATCCCTATTTGCTCGATTTATATACCCCCACACTACAAACTCAGCAAACATGAATTTCAGTCCCTCATAGATGAATTGCCAGAACCTTACGTTGTACTTGGGGATTTCAATGCGCACAACAGCCCGTGGGGCGACTCTCGTATAAATGCGCGAGGTCGTCTTGTTGAACAGTTCCTCTTCTCTTCTGGTGCATGCCTGCTGAATAAGAAGGTACCCACATATTATTCTCTCGCCAACAGAACATTTTCATCAATTGACCTCAGCCTAGTTTCCCCGTGTATACTGCCTGAACTCGAATGGGAAGTTATGAACAATCCTTACGGGAGCGACTACTTCCCCATACTGATAAGAACATCTAAAGAAAACGAATATCCTCCACAAGCTCCTAGGTGAAAGATAGACACAGCCGACTGGCAGAAATTTCGAACTCTCTCTAGCATCTCATGGGCTGACCTGTCTTCGTTAGAAATTGATGCTGCTGTGGATTATCTTACCGCATTCATAATAGATGCCGCATCAAAATGCATATCCGAAGTAAGTGGTTTGGCATGCAAGCCACGTGTACCGTGGTGGAACAGCGAATGTCGTACCGCCCGTAAGAATCAGAACAAGGCGTGGGGGTTGCTGCGAGCTTCTCCCACCGCTGAGAATCTTGTCAACTTTAAAAAAATAAAATCCCAAGGTAGGAGAACCCGCCGGCAGGCCAGAAGAGAAAGTTGGCACAAATTTTTATTGAGTATTAACTCGTTTAGAGACGAGGCCAAAGCCTGGAACAGGGTCAATAGGATTAGAGGGCGGCAAACATATTCACTCCCTCTAGTAAATACACAGGGCGATACACTGAAAGATCAGGCCGACTCACTTGGGGAGCACTTTGAGAGTGTATCAATCTCGAATCATTATTCTCAATCCTTTCTCAAATATAAACAAGTAGAGGAATGTAAGCCAATAATTAGAAAATCCAGACAGAACGAACGCTATAACCGGCCTTTCAATATTGCCGAGTTGAGAGCTGCATTGAACACATGCAAAAGCACTGCACCGCGACCTGACCGAGTCATGTATGACATGATCAGAAACTTACATACTGACACACAGCTTACACTTCTCACACTTTTCAACACTATGTGGGCTGCGGGATACCTCCTACCCACATGGAAAGAAGCGATTGTGGTCCCTGTTCTTAAGCAGGGTAAAGACCCTTCCTTGGTGGCAAGTTACCGACCGATAGCTCTTACAAATTGTCTCTGTAAGCTTTTCGAAAAAATGATTAATCGCAGACTCATGCACTTCCTTGAGCTCGCCAATGTGCTCGATCCCAATCAGTGTGGATTCAGAGAAGGACGATCGACTACCGATCACCTTGTGTGCATTGAAGGAAATATCCGCGATGCATTTGTTCATAAACAGTTTTTCCTATCAATATTCCTCGACAGGGAGAAGGCGTATGACACAGCATGGCGTTACGGGATCTTGCGAGACTTGTCGGGAATGGCCATCCGTGGAAATATGCTGAACACTATTGAAAGCTATTTGTCCAATCGTACCTTCCGTGTAAAAGTCGGCAATGAACTGTCACGCCCCTTTACGCAGGAAACTGGTGTACCCCAGGGAGGCGTGCTCAGCTGCACTCTCTTTATCGTTAAGATGAATACACTACGTGCTTCACTACCACGTGCCATTTTTTATTCCGTATACGTAAACGATATACAAATAGGCTTCAAATCCTGCAACCTCACAGTATGCGAAAGACAGGTACAGCAGGGCTTGAACAAGGTTTCCAAGTGGGCAGACGAAAACGGATTTAAAATCAACCCCCACAAAAGTTCCTGTATTCTTTTTACTAGAAAGAGAGGCCTGATTCCAGATCCTTGTGTTCAAGTCTGTGGACATCAAATACCTATCAACAAAGAACACAAATTTCTAGGTATTATACTAGACTCCAAGCTTACTTTTATACAGCACATTAAATATCTTAAAGAGAAATGTCTAAGAACAATGAATTTACTTAAAATTCTATCCCACTCAACATGGGGTAGCGACAGGAAATGTTTAATGAATGTTTATAACAGCCTAATTCGATCACGATTGGACTATGGCGCCGTCGTATACAACTCTGCCGCTCCGAGCGCACTAAAGATCCTAGATCCTGTCCACCATCTAGGTATCCGCTTAGCCACTGGCGCTTTCAGAACTAGCCCGATTGAAAGCTTATACGCGGAATCAAATGAATGGTCCCTCCATCTACAGAGCACTTACATCAGCCTCACATATTTCCTAAAAATACACTCCAATCATCAACATCCTTGTTTTAACACTGTTAACGATATGACCTGCACTACACTATTCCATAATCGTCCTTCTGTAAGAAAGCCTTTCTCGCTTCGAGTGAGGGAGCTTAGTGATGAGATACATGTCCCACTCCTCGAGCTTCGCCTAATGCATCCAACCAAGGTGTTACCACCTTGAGAGTGGCAGCTGATTGAATGTGACATATCCTTTTTAGAAGTAACAAAACACGCACCAGAAATAGAAATCCGAATGCATTTTCTTGAACTCCAGCACAAGCACTCCTGCGCAGAGTTCTACACAGATGCTTCGAAGTCAAATGCCGGGGTGTCTTATGCTGCCTTCGGCCCATCCTTCTCAGAATCAGGTGTACTGCATCCGGAAACAAGTATCTTCACGGCTGAGGCCTACGCAGTACTGTCTTCTGTAAATCACATAAGAAAATCGAAACTTCGAAAATCAGCAATATATACAGACTCCCTAAGCGTTGTGAAGGCCTTGATGTCACCCTATAGACACAAAAATCCAGTACTTAATAAACTCTACACCGTCTTGTGTAAAGCGTACCTATCTAACCAGCATATCATTATATGCTGGGTGCCTGGCCATAGGAGCATCGAGGGCAACGTTCTGGCGGACGAGATGGCCACGTCTATCGCATCGCAAGCCGTTAACCCTACCGCTGTGGTGCCTGTCACAGATCTCAGGAATTTCTTGCGAAGGAGGATGCGCGGCCACTGGCAACGCATGTGGGACGCAGAAACAGATAATAAGCTCCACCTAATAAAGCCACAGTTAGGACTCTGGCCCTCTACTAAAAAATCACGCCGAACAGATGTCCTATTCTGTCGTCTAAGAATAGGACACGCATTTGGCACCCACAATTTTTTACTCACTGGAAATGAGCCCCCAACCTGTGGGAGATGCGGAGAGAGGCTGACCGTCCTCCAGGTCCTCCTGGAGTGTCGGAAAGCCGAATCTGACAGAAAGAAACATTTTCCGTTAGCATACCGGCAGCATATTCCCCTTCATCCCGTAATGTTACTCGGCCCAGAACCGCTCTTTGACACTAACGCAGTCCTAAGTTATCTGAAAGATGTTGTGTTGCGTGTTGTTAGCCCCACATGTTCGTAGCGTCTCCTCTCTTCAGAGGATGGCGCTGTGATTGTTCTTTCGTATAGCACGTGCCTCAAGGCCCTTGTGTTTCAAGGGCTCTGGCGAGGCAACAGTGCTCCAGGCATTTTTACCATCTCATATATTTTCTATTCTGCATCATTCTTTTACGATGGATTTTAATGTTCATAGTATTCCTCATTTGTCATCGCCATAATTTTATAGCAAGTAGATTTTACGCACTCTACAGCGACTATTTTTAGGCAACTTTACAGCCAAGTCACATCTTCCACAATACATCGTCAACATCACCACTTGTCATGGCGCTCTTTGGCCAAGCCTGGCCCTTGCGCCACAAAACACCACACATCATCATCATCATCATCAAGTGTCCTGCCCGAGTCAATCTTGGCCGGGTACATCAAGCTCAGTGTAAGACCGCATGTGCCAAATCCCTTGAGATGTTTCAAATGCCAACGTTTTGGCCACAGCTCGCAGAGCTGCCGAGGCCGCCAAACATGTGCAAAATGCAGTGCCCATGAACACACGTCTGAAGCTTGCGCGAACTCTTTGCATCGTGTAAACTGTGATGGAGAGCACGCCGCGTACTCGCGGTCGTGCCCATCTTGGAAAAAAGAAAAAGAAATTGTCACGATCAAAGTGAAAGAAAATATATCATTCAAGGAGGCACGTAGGCGGGTGGCATACCTGCCTAAGAACACATTTGCCGAAGTGGCGCGTCAGGGGGCAGCGCCACAACGGCCTCCGGCGGCTGCCCGACCCACACCCAGTGAGGCGGCAGTGACGCCATCCGCCCCCTCGGCGGCTGCAGCTAACGCTGCTACGCCAACACAGCAGACGGGGCCATCGACCCCGAAGGTGGGCGCAGCCGAGGCTGCCCCAACCTCCCCGGCCCCATCCAGCTCTGGCAACAGCCGGCGCAGCCAGATCCCTCAGGGAGCCCCATCGACCCCGAAGGTGGGCGCAGGGATCTTGCCTTCCGAGGCAGGACCCTCACAGAAAACTTCTCGCTCGCAAGAGCATGTGTCCGGCGCCTCACAAGAGGCAACGGACACTACACCTGTCTTCACGGCGCGCCAAGCGCCTAAGGAGCGGCGAGGCGCCCTCGAACGCTCCAGAAAGGGCAAAACCCCGATTACAGGGCCTCGAAAGAGCTCTGTAATCTAAGGCATCTTTCCGTTTCCGTACACACAGCACCAACTTACTTTAAATATTGATACACAAATCATACAATGGAACGTCAGAGGTCTTCTTAGGAACCTTGATGATGTGCAAGAGATTACACACAAACACAATCCAAAAGTGCTATGTCTACAGGCAACACACCTAAAATCACAACACACAAACTTTCTCCGACAGCATGTTACTTTTCGCAAAGATCGCGATGATGCAATCGCATCATCGGGAGGTGTTGCAATTGTAATCCAAAAGAGCATAGCATGTCAAAATTTACAGCTACGAACGGCCCTTGAAGCAGTGGCGGTTCGAATTGTTTTGCTAAACAAACTTATCACTATTTGCTCGATTTACATACCCCCACACTACAAACTAAGCAAACATGAATTTCAGTCCTTCATAGATGAATTGCCAGAACCTTACGTTGCACTTGGGGATTTCAATGCGCACAACAGCCTGTGGGACGACTCTCGTATAGATGCGCGAGGTCTTCTTGTTGAACAGTTCCTCTTCTTTTCTGGTGCATGCCTGCTGAATAAGAAGGCACCCACATATTATTCTCTCGCCAACAGAACATTTTCATCAATTGACCTCAGCCTAGTTTCCCCGAGTATACTGCCTGAACTCGAACGGGAAGTTATGAACAATCCTTACGGGAGCGACTACTTCCCCATACTGATAAGAACATCTAAAGAAAACGAATATCCTCCAGAAGCTCCTAGGTGGAAGATAGACACAGCCGACTGGCAGAAATTTCGAACTCTCTCTAGCATCTCATGGGCTGACCTGTCTTCTTTAGAAATTGATGCTGCTGTGGATTATCTTACAGCATTCATAATAGATGCAGCATCAAAATGCATATCCGAAGTAAGTGGTTTGGCATGCAAACCACGTGTACCGTGGTGGAACAGCGAATGTAGGACCACCCGTAAGAATCAGAACAAGGCGTGGGGGTTGCGGCGAGCATCTCCCACCGCTGAGAATCTTATCAACTTTAAAAAAATAAAATCCCAAGGTAGGAGAACCCGGCGGCAGGCCAGAAGAGAAAGTTGGCACAAGTTTTTATCGAGTATTAACTCGTTTAGAGATGAGGCCAAAGCCTGGAACAGGGTTAATAGGATTAGAGGGCGGCAAACATATTCACTCCTTCTAGTAAATACACAGGGCGATACACTGAAAGATCAGGCCGACTCACTTGGGGAGCACTTTGAGAGTGTATCAAGCTCAAATCATTATTCGCAATCCTTCCTGAAATATAAACAAATAGAAGAATGCAAGCCACTTATCAATAAATGCCGACAGAATGAACCGTACAATTGCCCTTTTAGTGCTGCCGAGTTGAAAGCTGCCTTGAGCGCATGCAAGAGTTCCTTAGAGCTGAGGTGAAACAGCGTGAAAAAGACGAGGACTCAAGGACACAAATACCACAGACAAGCGCTGGTATTTGTGTCCTTGCGTCCTCGTCTTTTTCGCGCTGTTTCACCTCAGTTCTAAGTATGAACCAACTAGCCCTCATCAAGATCCTACTAATGCAAGAGTTCCGCACCAGGATCTGATAGAATCATGTATGAAATGCTCAAAAACTTACACAATGACACGCAACTTACACTACTCACCCTTTTCAACACCATCTGGGATGCAGGGTACCTTCCAACCACGTGGAAGAAAGCCATTGTAGTTCCTGTTTTAAAACAAGGCAAAGACCCTTCCTCGGTGGCAAGTTACCGCCCGATAGCCCTCAGAAGTTGCATTTGTAAGGTGTTCGAAAAAATGATAAATCGGCGACTCATTCATTTCCTTGAACAGAGCAAAATGCTTGATCCTTATCAGTGCGGCTTCCGAGAAGGGCGCGCCACAACCGATCACCTCGTGCGTGTTGAAGGGAATATCCGGGACGCATTTATACATAAACAGTTCTTCCTATCGATATTTCTCGATATGGAAAAGGCGTATGACACAACGTGGCATGACGGAATCTTAAGAGACCTGTCAGAAATGGGCATCCACGGTAATATGCTTAATATAATAGAAAGCTATCTGTCAAATCGAACCTTCCGGGTAAAAATCGGCAATGCACTCTCACGCCCTTTTACGCAAGAAACGGGTGCACTCCAAGGAGGCGTGCTCAGCTGCACGCTCTTTATCGTGAAGATGAACACGCTTCGTGCTTCATTACCACCCGTCATCTTTTACTCTATCTACGTGGACGACATTCAAATAGCTTTCAAATCTTGTAACCTCGCAGTGTGCTAGAGACAGGTACAGCTTGGCCTGAACAAAGTGTCAATATGGGCAGACAGGAATGGATTTAAGATCAATCCTAACAAAAGCTCTTGTGTTCTTTTTACAAGAAAGAGAGGACTTATCCCAAATCCTTGCATAGAACTGCGTGGACAACAGATACCTGTAAACAAAGAACACAAATTTCTAGGTGTCATACTTGACTACAGACTCACTTTCGTCCCCCACATTAAACATATTAAAGAAAAATGTCTAAAAACAATGAACATAATCAAACTTCTATCCCAGACTACATGGGGTAGTGACAGGAAGTGCCTAATGAATCTGTATAAAAGCCTCATTCGATCGCGACTAGACTATGGCGCCGTGATTTATCACTCTGCCGCCCCGAGCGCACTAAAGATGCTAGACCCAGTCCACCATCTAGGAATCCGACTGGCCACTGGCGCTTTCAGAACGAGTCCCACAAAAAGTTTATATGTAGAATCAAATGTGTGGTCACTTCATCTACAGAGAACATACATCAGCCAAACATATTTTCTGAAAGTGCACTCAAATCCTCAACATCCCTGTTTTAATACCATTAATGACATGACATATGCTACACTCTTTCGCAATCGTACCTCCGTAAGACAGCCTTTCTCGCTGCGTGTGAGGGAGCTTAGTGAAGAAACGCACGTTCCACTCCTCGAGCTTCGCCAAATGCATCCAGCCAGGCTGCTGCCTGCTTGGGAGTGGCAGCTCATACAATGCGATATATCTTTCGTGGAAGTCACAAAGCATGCTCCAGAGATTAAAATCCAAATGCATCTCCGGGAACTCCAGCACAAATACTCCTGCACGGAGTTTTACACAGACGCATCAAAGTCACACGACGGGGTGTCCTATGCAGCCGTCGGTCCATCCTTCTCGGAATCCGACATACTGCATCCGGAAACTAGTATCTTTACGGCTGAGGCCTACGCACTCTTGTCGGCCGTAAAGCGTATAAATAAATCACAACTCCAGAAATCAGTTATATATACGGACTCCCTCAGTGTTGTGAAGGCCTTGATGTCTTTCTGTAATCACAAAAATCCTATAATAATTGAACTCTATTCCGTCCTATGTAAAGCATATGCAAAGTAAAGCTACGACGCTACGACCTCCGTCACCGTGATGTCCATTTTGTGCCCGGCGCCATCGTGTTGCTTTGGTCACCATCGCGTAAAGTCGCCTTTGTGAGAAACTGCTTTCCTGTTACACAGGCCCATATCGCGTGATACGCAAAGTGACCGATGTCACCTATGAAATCGCTCTAGCCACGCCCACCATGTCCTCCGCTGTGACAACCATGTGACGTTGTCCCCGTTGCCCGACTCAAGCTCTGCAACTTTCCATGCACCTTGGATATTTAACAGCACCCTGACGGTGCTTTTGCCGCCGGGGGGTAATATTACGGTATCATGGAGCGATGTTCAAGAGACGAGGCGCCGCGAGAACGACGAAGTTGGTCGGTGCCCTTGGCACGAGCGAGTGTCAGCCTGGCTTCCTGGCTCCAGTGTAAATAGCGTGTAAATAGCATCTTTCGTCTGTGTCTTTCCACACGTAACAATATTAAGCAAAGCTCTATAGGTAAACTATACCGATTTTAAAAAAAATATTACAATTAAACTACATTTGTTGCGACGCACTATAGCGTATGCATCCATGTTAATTCTTCCGCATGCAAGTGCTTTTGTGGTGCTGCCTTGGGTGCGTTTCAGTATTTCTCATCTTGGGCTCAGATAGATCGCACCGTTTATTCAAAAACTGGAGGACGCTTAAGCTTCGCCTTCAAGAGTGGAACGCGACAGCGTTCCCGTCGACCCGCCAAGGGGTGTAAGACAATGGGCTACGGCGCAGCGACTACGCGCCCCGCATCGGACGCGGTGAGCGTCGAGCAACGCCGCCTTCGGCGCGGCAACGAAATGTGCGCCTGAGCAAGCGACGCACGCCTGAGCCTTAGAAACAGCTCGTTTCTAAGGCAACACCGCATTCACTAGAGGCGCTTTTGTACCGCTTTGAAGCATCGAACTCGTGGCTCAGTGGAGAGTCTACTTCCGGCCACCGAGCGTGACGGACGTGCGATGACGGGCTCCGTCGGAGCGGCTACAGCGGCCATGCCTGGTCGCGGAAACAGGGCTATTGCATCGGACAACGAATACCAGGTCGTACTGCCTACTTTGCCTACAGGTCGTCTTGTCTTAAATACCGTTTTCCTGCACGGGGACATCAGTGCCCGCCCAAACCGGGTGGAAGATTTTCGTGACGCGCTCGCTCCACTTTCGCTCCTGCCGGAAGTTATCGCCTTAGGCGCGTACCGCATGAGTCATGTGTGGGCGGTTACATTCAAGGATGCCGATGCCGCGAAGAAGATTCTCAACATCGGCGAGTTGAAAGTGAAAAATGCGAGATGTCTCGTGATCGACCCTGCAAACCGGGATGTTCGAATGAAGCTGCACTGGCTCCTGCACAGCGTACCAGACGAGGACGTGCGTCTTGCCTTCTCGCCATTTGGGAAGGTGACGGACATCTCAAGAGAGCTGTGGCGCGCTCACGGCGTGTCTGATAAGAGGTCAACTACGAGGATAGTGACCTTGAAGTTGAACGCTGGCGTGAAGCTCGACGACTTGCCGCACCAGGTGAACGTTGCTGGAGAGCTGGCGCTTGTCGTATCGGGCCGGCCACCCCTGTGCCTTCGCTGCCGTGGCACAGGTCATATTCGGCGTGACTGTCAAATTCCACGGTGTGGTTCGTGCCGTCGCTTTCCACCGCGCGCGGACGTACGTCAGCGTCGCCGGGCCAGTGAGCAGTGATGAGGCGTCAGCACTTCTCATGGATGAGGCTGACGCGGAGGAGGTATCGAAAGAAGCTAGCGGATCAGCGGTGCAGGAGACCACGTCGGCTGCTCCTAGGGCGCATCAGTTGGACGCGCAACCCAAGGCTCGCGCATCTCCTGAACAGACGCCTCTACCTCCGGCACAGAGCGAGAGAGAGAGAAAAAACTTTTATTTTTACGCCAGCGTCCGGCGCTCAACCCTGGTCGGTCAGCTACCAGTCCTCACCCAACACGTCTCTGACGTGCTGTATAAGCACCGGCAGGAGAATGTTAGTTGCATGGGGTGGTGGAGTGAGCCAGTCTGTCCATGACCGTGGCTTGATGTTAGTGGGAATGTTAGAGAGGGCTGTCTGCAGTTTGGTTTGAGTGTGAGGGCAATGCCATAGACAATGCTCTAGGGACGGATATTCCATGCAGTTCGTTTCGGTGGCCCAGGTAGGCCTTGAATATAGTGACGGAAATGAGGAGTCACTATTGAGTTTGTTTGAAGTCTTCGGAAAATAGCGCTGTCTTCTCGCGAGAGGTTAGCAGGGGGAGTTATAAAGGCGACGGCATTGGCACGAAGTTGCCTTAAAAGTGATGTGCGCTCCTTGTGCAAAATCTTTCTGTGTTCCCTTGGGTTAAATTTGTATGGCCATAGGCACGGGGGACCCGGAAAACTAACTACGCGGGTGAGCACATGAGCTCGGGAGTTCCCCCCCATGCCTTGGTGTCCAGGTATCCACTGCAAGGTAACACAGAGCGAAGGGTGTGCATCCAAGTGACATTGAAGTAGGCTGTGTATATACTCAGGTAGCAAGTTGTCGCGAAACATGCGGCATGCATCTTGGCTATCGGTGCGAATTAAGATGCGTTGGGTTGGATGATGAGGCCGGGTGACTGCTTCGAGAATAGCAAGAGCCTCTGCGTCGGAAGGGTCGGGGACTCCTATGTGTGCGCTTACATGCTCGTAGTCAGGGCCGACTACTGCAGTTAGCCATCTACCCTCCGAGTGACTAGCGTGCGTATAGTAATACGTAGTGTCTGGTAGTGGGTTTTCCCTATTTGTTCGTTTGACTAACTGGGAGCGGCGAGCTTCGTGTTTGTGCGGCTGCATATGTTGCGGTATGGGTAGGACCGTGAATCTGGGTAGCGAGTCCCATGGTGGTGAATGCAACGGTGGAAAAGGCGGTAGGGCACCTGCCTGGTATCCTTGATGTTCGAGCAGTTTGCGCCCTTGTGGGGATGTTTGAAGCTTTGAATTTGCGCTTGCCTGCAAATTGTAATGCGTTCATCAAGTGTGTTGAAAAGCCCAGTGGCAGCCACAAGGTCGTTTCCGGCGAATCGGGGTACTCCTAAAGCTAATCTCGTATATTTGCGGAGCGCCGTTTCTAATTTGGAGTGCTGGGTCTTGGTGGGAGATTGATATGGAAGTTGGTAGAGCACACGGGAGTAGACAAGCGCTTCAATATTCCTTCGAAGTTCTTGCTCCTTTAGTCCTCTTTGTTTACGTGTTACTCTAGATGACATGTGGTATGTCTGGTTTAGTTGTCGGATCGTTTTTTCCAACCATACTTCAGCTCTACCGTCATCCTGAAGGATGAAGCCCAGTATTTTGATGTTAGATCGGCGCGGTATTTCAGTGTGTTCGATACTGATGCTTTGGCGCTGCTCTTCCGCGCGGTGGCCTAGTTGATTAGTTACTACTATGTACTCAGATTTTGTTGGAGAACACTTAAGCCCAATACCATTAACGTATTCGTGAATGGTATCTAAGCCTGACTGGATGGTGCGCTCCTGTTCACCTAAGGACCCCTTGCAACACCATATACTACTATCGTCTGCATAAATATTGTGTTCGAGTAGTGCGATGGAAGAGAGCCGGGCAGGCAGATCGAGCAAAGCAATATTGAAGAGAGTGGGCGATAGAATTGAGCCTTGAGGGACTCCTATACTCAGAGGGTATGGCGCTGACAGCTCTGCATTGATTTGAATTTGTATAGAGCGACCGGTAAGAAAATCTTTAATATAATTGTAGAGGCGGGCGCCGGTTCGTAAGGTCAAGAGGTTCTTGAGGATAGCGGAGTGTTTCACGTGGTCGAACGCCTTGTGTATATCTACACCTGCGATTACTCTGGTTTGTACGAGACTGTGATTTTGATACACATCTTCCGAGATACGAAGCATGGTATCCTGAGTGCTAACATGTGATCTAAAGCCTGTCATTGTGTAAGGAAAAGCACTGCTGTTTTCTAAGTGCCAATTGAGACGGTTAAGGGCCATGCGTTCCATCAGTAAAGTGGAAAGTTGGGCTAGTTGGTGAGTGATCATCATACCTTGCTGGTGAAGCAGCGCACTGACACGGACACTGTGAAGACAAACAGAAAAAGACGACACTCGCTGCAGCAGCGAGTGTCGTCTTTTTCTGTTTGTCTTCACTGTGTCCGTGTCAGTGCGCTGCTTCACCAGCAAGGTATGATGAGCGTTCCATCAGTTTGCTTACACACGACGTTAAAGATATAGGACGTAGGTTTGTGATGCAGTTGGCCGGTTTGCCGAGTTTCGGGATTGGTATTATTATTGCCGTTTTCCACTCCTCTGGAAGGATTCCGGATTCCCAAATATTGTTGATGTATTCTTAAAGTTGTCCTAACTGAGAAGAGGGTAAGTTACGAAGTGTACTATAAGTAATCCCATCTTTGCCAGGCGTTGTGTTTCGTTTCAGCGAAGAGAGAGCCGTATGTAGCTCAGCTAAAGTAAACAGGCTGTTTATGCCTGTTGTACTCTCTTCGAATGACTCAGTTGGGTAATCCGGAAGTTGTTCTGCATTTTGGTCCAAGGGATAGAACGTCAGACGGATTTCGTCAGTTATTTCTTCGCGTGTCTGGCCAGAGCTCATCATTATCTTGTCCATGGTGTGTCGTGGTTTTCCTTGGCCCAAAAGTGATCTTAAGATATTCCACACTCTCGCAGTATGTAGGCGGCCGTTGAGCTTGTCACATGTTTCTAACCAGTTCTCGGTGCAAAGTTTTTGCGCGTATTCTTGTGCTTCTACTGTTATTTGCTCAATAAGTTTGCGAAGGCTATGATTCTGTTTATGTTTCTTCCAATTCTGCACTATCCTGTGTCTTTTATCCCATAAGTTAAGCAGATGAGAGTCTGTGTGTGGGTTTTCAGCGGTACGCGCAATCATTTTGGTGTACTTTTTCCTTTTCTCGCTAATATTCTTCACCCATGAATGTAGGGCCGGTTGTTCGTTGGCCCGGTCTAGGTCTGATCGGAATCGGTGCCAGTCAGTAAGTTGTGTACTAGAAGCTGCGTTAGCAAGGCGAGCCTTAGAGCGAGGAATGCTTAGAGTAACTTTAATGATGTAATGGTCACTTCCAAGACTTTCGTGAAGATTCGCCCAAGTTACATTCCCGATTCCGCGGTACCAGCTTAAGTCGGGGTTAGAGTCACGTTCGACACTGTTTCCTTGGCGCGTGGGCTCGGTTGTGTCATTAAGAAACGTACACTTGTTATCTTGCATTTTTCTTTCGAGGCGCTGCCCTGCTTTAGTTGTGCGCTGGTAGCCCCATGATATATTATGTGTATTGAAATCCCTAGCTATAATGATGTCTTTGTCCTTATGTAGCTTTGTGTACGTGTCCAACCATTTCAGAGAAGAAGGACAGTCGAGCCTTGGGACCCAGTATGCATTGATAACTAGAACGTCACGGCTGCCGAAGCGGCATTGGACAGTAACGTGCTCCTGAGTTGAATTGTTTATGGAATCAGTATCGATTTGTGTAGCTGGAATATGTTTGGCCACGTATGTTACAGTGGTAATGGGAATGGTCACACCCTGTGGAGCTCTTTTGTCTCGTTTAGTAATACTTCCTTGGGCAAAGTGTTCATATCCCGGTAATGATATAAGTCCGCAAGCATCTTGAATTAAAATGATATCTGGTTTCTGCGGTTCTCGGCAGATGAATTGTTGTAAGAGAGCCTTCTTCCTTCGAAGGTTCCTGCAATTATATTGCCATGTTACAAAAGGTCGATTAGGGCCTGCCATATTACAGATTTGCCGAGCCGGAGGGCTCATCGACCTTGGACTGCGTGGATGTGCAAGCGCGAATATTTGCGCGCTGGCTACTAGCTGTTGAACGACGACATCAGTGCGTGCAATTTCTTGTTTTAGATATTGCATTTCAGCCTGTATCATGCGAATCACTGCAACCTCATTCGCGAGGCTGTCTACTTTAGCCGTTAAAACCTGAACCGCTCGTTCAAGGCGCTGCATGCTTGTTTGGTCCGGCATGTGCGATGGTGTTGTAGATGGTGTCATAGGGCGCTGAAGAGCTTGAGAGTACGAGTATTGAATGACTGGAGTCCGTAAAATAGAACGGGTTGACTGTAAAGTGTTAGGTGAGGATTGTGAGGAATTAGTAGGTAGGTTCCCACGAAATACGCAAGCAGCTATTTGATGTCTAAAAGATGTCTTGAACGGCTAATACAAAAGCCTAGTAGCTGTCTTGATCAAGACATTTTGTAGCCATGGACGTCTAGAAGTACTTCAGTAAGCCCTGCTAACGTTACGCTAAAAGTTGGCTAATGGACAGCTTTACAAGAACAACTGAAGACTTTTATTAGACATTCCCTCATATTTTTGCGGCAGCTATTACAGTAACACGACGTTTGCCCACAGTTACAATTTATTTTAAATGAGGCATGGACATCAGAAAAAAAAAAGTTTATATTGTCGGGTAGAGTGATGCAGAGGTAGCTTTTCCAGATATGAACCATGGGAATAGTGTAGTACAGCCTCATTGGTCAATTCGTGCTTTTTAATTAGACCAATCAATTGAATGCCACCTGTCAGAATTATTTTGCAAATGAAACAAGATCTGTATTGTATGCTGATATAATTCCAATGTTCACTCATTGACCTAAACAAGAACATCTCTGCGTGAAAAACGTCATTATTGACAAAACTTCGCCCTGCTGGGTCTCCACCAAATAGAAATAGTTTCTATCAAAGAAAAATTTTGTCAGTGATGCTGCAGTTCAGGCAAAAATTACATCCTGGTTTCAGCTACAGGGGGCACAATAGCCGCTGTGCTGCAATGAGTTAAGAAATAAAGGATAGTACACATCTGGAAAAACACTGCAAACCACTCTAACTAGCAATATAAATATATTTTTTCTGATGTCCATGCTTCATTTAAAAGTAAATTGTAACTTACTTTGTGGGTGCCTCTTCTAAGGTAATGCCGCATGCTTGCACAGCATCACGCAGAAATAATGGTGAGTTCTTCGGCATATCATCCATTAGTGAATTCCTTGTACGTTGCATGTTACAAGAACTGAAAGATAAATCATAATATGTTGTTATTTTTTTCATAAACTGTATGATGAGCTTTTCATGCATAAAAGGTGATTGCAAGCGAAAATGCACCAAGGCATCAACTTCACACCATGTCACATACTCATACTTTATTACCTAATAAATTAGAAAAGATGCAGAAAGTGTAATTAACAAGAGTGACAAATAGCAGCAAGGGTGATCATGGATAAATCTTGAAGATGATTGCCGCCGCTGCCAGAGTAGGCCAGCCTTCGTAGGAGAGCACTGGCTGCCCACAAAAGCTTGCTGTCACAGGCCACGCGTGAAGGTTCTTGTAGACATAGGAAAGCAATACCTGCACAGAACAGGAAAAAAAGGGCAAGGGAAGAAATGAGAATGTTGAAATTGGAACTTCAATTAGCAATATGTGCTAAGTAAGAAGTTTGGCTCACATTGAAAATAAATTTAAGCACTCCTTTCTCCTAAACTACGGGTATCTTAAGGTATGTATGCGATGATGTTTAAAATGACTAGTATATTTCCTATCATAAGAAGCCAACAAACACCGACACCAAGGACAACATAGGGGAAATTACTTGTGCTTAATAAATTAAATAAACGATAAATTAATGGAAATTAAAGTGGATGAAAAAACACCTTGCTGCAGGTGGGAACTGAATCCACAACCTTCGCATTTCGCGTGCTATGCTCTACCAATTGAGCTACAGCGGCGTCGTTTTCCCATTCACTTTCTTGGGTATTTGTGTGTCCTAGTAGAACGCTGGGAGTGTTAGCCAGCGCCACAACTCAGAGACCTTGTTCCTGGCATATAGTCATTAAGTTGCATAGCAGAGTCAAAGTCAGCCTTTAATTTATTGTATGGTGTTTTGTGGCTAAAAGCCACTTATCAACCTGTCAAACAAGTCTGAAAAGCTTCCTGCAAAATATAATCAGTTTAAAACAGTAATTCACTCTGCAGGTAAATGATGTACTAACTTAATTAAAAAGTTAAATAGCGTTTCATATTGAACTAAAAGCAAGCTTGGCATTTTGCGCTGCCTAGCTGTTGCCTTTCTTTCAAACTTAAACATGACACAGTACAGAGTAAGCAGGTAGCATGCAAAGGAGGACTGGTGATAAATTAGTGTTTCAAAGCAACACTCCTAGCTGGATCAATCACTTTTGTTCATATATTTTGATGTGACCCTAATTGGCTTCGGGCAATACCTCACACAAATGACGCAACACCTTGGATGATGCGTCATACAAAGTTGAAAGTATCTCATGATGTGATCAAACGATAACATTGCCCACTGACTTGGAAGTGTTAACATGCTGTTTGCGTGAGAAAGTGCAAAGTGACTCGTATAGGTGGCAAATTCATCAGTGTATCTATAGCCTCAGGTAATTCTGAGCATCTATGCTGACTTGCAACTGAGAAGCCACTGCACACAAAAAGGTGTATTCAAGTAATGATTCATGCAGAATAATTGCCCACCTAGTGAAAAGGCAAATGTGGCAGGCTAATGGGCCAGAGCAAAGAGATTGATAAATTCTGATAACACCTCCAATGATATTATTGAAATAGGTGATAAAAAACAGCACAGGTAAAATTGCAGTCATGACAAAATTTTAAAAGCACCTCTGCAAACTGCTGGAACCCTCAGCATCATGCCTGTTCTACACGCAGATATGTTGCAGCGCAATCTATATCTCAGACGCAGCAGCCTCCACAGATCTCTTTGTGATCTCCTCAATATAAGGTTAAAAAACAGTCTGGCATAAGCTACTTGATGTGATTCATTTTGCAAGCGCCAGCCAAGTGCTGATGGTGGTAGAGCGAAATTGAAGTTTGTCCTTGTATGGAAGCCTTGGCCCATGTTTTATCAATTCTAGTGGCAAAGAACACCTTTTACAGCACACATAAATCTTAAATTAGACTGCTTGCTGATGCTGTACAGTAAGTTCATGTAAAGAAACTAAATCACACAGAAAACATTTAGAATACCAAACTAATCAAATACTCGCTTGAATACATTTGTGCTTTAGGGAAGCAAGGTGTAATGTACACTGTTGTAGAAAATTTTTACTCATGTATGGAATACTTCTATGACACAGCAGAGTTAATTTGTGAGTTCTTACAAAGCAATGACTACCTACACGTAAATTTTGTAAGGCTTAGGAAAACTAATTATTAGTAGAACTGTGTATGTACACTGGCACTGAGAAATTGGTTAAAATAGTGGCAGCTTATAATCGACCAGTGCAAAAAAAATGGCCGTTTGTGAGACACCAACCAACTATTTTACCACGAAGCGCTCCCTGGCCTTAAGCCATATAAAAAGCACTGGGAGGACCAGAGAGGATACAGTACATTGGCTTACACTGATCATGATGAGGTCCCGTCATCCAGCTAGCGCCAAGGTACAAGAAGGATGTCCAGCCGTCTATAGAGTGAAAGGGACAACATAAGATAGCATCAAGTCAGTTGAAAGGCAGATTTGCAATTACAAATAAGGTGACCCAGTCACAGTCATTCATTAATAAATGCCAAGCTGTCGTGATTTCACTCCCAGATGAAGCACCTACTAGGTTAAAGGTTTTCTTGCTTATTTAGAACAAAACACAAGTGAAATTTGTACATCAGCAGACGATTTAATTTGGAATTGTATAGATGAAGTAAACACTGCAGTTATATTTTTTGTTTTGCTATAAAGTGGGAACGCTACAAACTGCATAGTCACTGACACACGCGCGCACACGTAAGAACAAAAGGACACAAAATAGGGCGAGTTCAGTCTGGTTCCGCATTACAGCCAGCGCGTCGTCTTCGAATGGACTCCTTTCGGTTGGTTCGTGCTACGTTAACCACAAAGACCAACAAGCAGGGCAAAGTTCTGACTGTTGTTGCGGAAGTCGTGGAGCGCGGTAGTGCTGAACGGCTGAACACAAGCAGAACCCTCGTATAAAAGTAAAAACTCGCAGGGCAGAAGAGCCCATATATCAAGAATTGTCGCGGGTAACACCTAAATATTCACATTGTTGACGAAAAACGAAGCGCAATGTATTTCACTTACCGGAAAAAGTGTTATCCGAACGTGCGACGTACAAAGACGCACCGAGACACGAAGGCGGCGAACGCAGATCCCGCCATTGTGGTAGTAAGCCGTCGGCGAAAACACGCAATACAACCGATGTCGCAAAGCACTGATGCAAAACACGCGGCACACAGCATCAGCACACCTAAATGACTCCAGTTAATATCCAGTATAAACGTACAGAACGGCTTAGAATGACGCACAACAGGATGACGAACCCACGACCGAGACATAGCGCGCGGCAGTGGCCGTTTTTTCAAACCTTCTGCCTCCCAGCGTTTCCAGCACAGAATGAGATGTCTGACAAATTTGGATTACACCGCCGAAGTGATCGGAGCGCGGTGGCTCTGTGACACCGCTGTGTAACACCGGCGTTTCGCTCCTGCAGCTGTAAATACATGCTGCGCGAGCATAGAATGGTTTACAGGCGTCGTGTGCGCGCCCCGTATGGAAAACAATAACACGCCTTTGATTGTTGAAGTTCTGGTGTGAAATAATTTAATGGTAAAGCCAATTAACTTATGTTGCTTCCAACGAGTTCGATTTGCCTGTGGCGTCTTTTATTCGCTAACGCCGACGGCCGACGGTAACCGCACATTTAACGTCGTTTAGCATTTTATGCATTTTTAGACAAAAAGATCTAGAAAATTTCTTGAGTTAGACATTCAGAATGCGTTTACCTAAACAGACTCTAGTGACACCAGTAGCGGGTTTTGCCGCAGATAGAATATATACTAGCATAGTACAAGTGCTGAGGTTATGTTTAGAAGAAATTCTATTTTCAGTCTTATCATAGACCAAGACGTCTATAGCCGTTTGTAGCCGTTTCAAGAAGTTTTTAAGAGGTACTGTGTTTCGTGGGTTTGGACCACGACCGGCTTTAATAAAGCCGGTCGTGGTTTGGACGGACTGGCTCACCGTTATCAGAGGCTGGCTGGCTCTTGTCATTTCTGGGACGTTGCAGCTCCGGAGTGGTAGATCGCTTGGCGGCCTTAGACGGCGGGCTTCCATTTGGAGATTTTTTTGCGATGGTTTGGTTGGCACTGCGACTTCGGCTGCGGTTGCGGCTGCGGCTGCGGCTGCGACTGCGACTCCGGCTGCGACTCGTCTGGTTTTCAGGGCCGGCGTTGCGCGTACCCGGTGGTTCGAACCATAGAGTTCCCTACAAAAATTACTAAAGGGCACTCTGGCGCTGCAGTCGTTGTCCTACCATGGGAATGATGGGAAGTACATGGATTTGTCTGATCTTCGTGCTTATGGATTCAGACGTTCTTGTGGCTTTGTATATCAAGCTATATAAATCTTATTGTCGTATATTTCATCGTAATCTATATTCTTCGAAGTGCAGAAGACGCCGGGAACACGTACAATTGTTATTAATTGCAACGATTGAGCTTGTCTACGTGCCCAAATCGAAACGCACCAAGCGTCTCAAAGCACTGGCATGCCCTCGATAAATTCATAAGTGCGTTTCATTCGCTTGTCGATACATGCATCTGTGACTTAATGGTTTCAATATCAGGCTCCTGTACTAGAGTCCCTGTGTTCGAATCCTGCCGTCGGGCAATTTTAATGATGTTTATTTAATTATTTATTACGCAATAAACTGTAGAAAATGACGAGTTTACAAAGTCAGAAATCCGTTTGAAGCCAAAAAGGACGAAGTTTAGGCAAATCTATGTACTTCCCATAATTCCCATGCTGGGACAACCGCTCCCATTGTAGCTCACGTAGACACTAGCGCCAGAGTTCCCTCTAGTAATTTTGTAGGAAACTCTATGGTTCGAACGGGTGCGTTGCGTTCACCCAAATAGCCAACTTGTTACTGATTTGGCTTGGCTCCCGTTGGATTTTTAAAAGGCGGCGGTAGTGCGCTTTGGACATTTCTTGAATTTCTTGTGAGCGACTGTGAAACAAGGTGTAACCTTTCTCTATGGTGAAACCTTTACGAGGTGTTTCTGGGTTGTATGTTCGATTTAAGTGGTCTTCGCTGCCGTGGTTAGTTTGTTTGGCTGGTTAGTACATGTGCAAACGGTCTTTTGTGATGTTCTGGAGTTGTGGAAGGTCGTCGCCCCTATTGCAAGTACTTGCGTTGTCGCGACATCATTCGAACACTATACGATCAGAGCAGATACAAGTGCTGTAACCTACTCCGGTGGTTGTGTAGGCGTCAGCTGTCGAAGTATTGGGCAATGCACGGTGGGAGCCCGTTTTATCTGCGGATGCGTGCTTGCACCAATTCTGACGAAACTCTGATCATTCGGAACCTATGAAAGCAGTGCTGTGTTGTTTTTGTTCCCTGCTTAGTTCGCCTGTTTACATACTCGCCTGAATGTGTGCTATTGTGATTTGTAAGTTTTCCCCCGTTGGTCTGTACCGGATACCTAGCATTCAGCTGCTTGTCACCTGTGGTCGTTTTATAACTTTGCTGCAGAATTTTGTCCTTAAGTCGAATAAACTTGGGAAGGAAATCGTGAAGCTTTACTCCCGAAAAGCGCTTGTACGTCCATAGAATTTACAGTTCAAATGCAACACATATCCTCATTTAAATTTTAGAAGAATTTATAATTTCAGTAAATAAAAATTGCAGATAAACAGAATTCAGTAAATTGAAGATTTCTATATGCACACCAAATAGGTTCTGCAAAGTAAAACGGTTTGTTACATTAAAGTTCAATATATGGAGGTCTAATTGTACAAAATTGATTGATATAGGGGTTGATTGGATACAGGTTGTGCATATTCACACACCTGGTTCCTTAGTCAGTCGTTACGTGCCGGTCTACTTGGGCAATAAACCAAGCAACAACGTTAATGTTTTCGAACTGTTCATATATCGGGAACACACCAAGAAGGTGATCTAAAACCTCCAGGCATATGGTGACTTTCTGTTCCAAAAGAAAAAAAAAGTAATAGTAATAATGTGTACAGTGGCATAGCAGAGTAAACAAACAAAAAAGCTGTCTTTTTAAGACAACGCTACAATTTTTTTTCCTAATTACAGCAGCCGTGCAAGGTGTTCTAGATCAGTTACAATATTTGAAAATTAATTGTGATGGGCCAGTCTGTTTCCCTTAGTGTTATAATGGCCTCATATTCTTGCGAAGTTAATCATATTAATCCTGAATCCTTACTACATTGAACTCCTGAAATGTTTTATCCCGGCCACTGCTCCTCATCCACCATGCTGCTTCTGCTTAATAGTTATCAAGGGAATTATATTGCCCTCCTCTCCCTATTATTCAGGCAGAGAAACAGATCCACATGGCCATCACAAACTAATTTTCACTTGCACATGCCCTGACGTTCAAAACATTGCAGTTGAGCTGGAAGCTAGAATCAAGCTAGAAGCTAGAGGGAAGCTAGAATTAGCACTAGTGAAATGTGAAGGTTGTTAGCAAAAGTGCCTACAGTACGTGTGTGAGGCCACAGTTTATGCGAAGATAAAGGTTTTGAGAAAAATTGTATAAATTTTGCAGTTGATATTGTTGTTTTATTAATGCAGCTCTTGCTTTAGTTATTTTTTTTAGTCACCATATGTGTTAAATCTCACAGCATTTGATATTTCAGCATTGACTTATATCAGTGGAGTGGGGAGTCCTCATCTGGATAGTTGATTTCTAATGAATACACTTTGCAAGGCTTGTTCGCGTTGCCAACACCTACTGTATTACTTTGCAATTAAAACCTTCACAATTGTTTTTCGCACAAAAATAAAACAAGCAGTCTAAAAATGTTTTTTTGTATTAAGCCATATAGCGCTCCTCTCACCTAAAGCTGTATGTTCTCGAGACACAAGTAAACAGCTACATATTAGCTGCAAAACCTCTTAAATTTGCAACAATACCGAATATATTGAGACAAAAAAGCTATCTCGGTGAACATATTGCTGCAGATGCTGACCAGCACATGAGTAGTGCTTCTTTCATTACAAACATTTAATCACATTGCAGAGAGTGTGTACCACTTAAATCACAATCATTTTATTGAGAAATTTTTATGTCATTTGCATGTGGCAGAAGCAGGAAATAGTAAGCTGACTCTGCCTTAAAGCAAACATATGCATGAGAGAGCGCTTAAAGCATTACTTGTTCAAACCGAGGCTTTGGTGTCTAGATTTCACGACGAAGAGAGTAAAATGTGAGGTCACTTACCCTGTATTCTGAAACCATCTATGACTGGAAGCTTCATTCCACTGAGATGAGCGCAGTGCCACCCCTTGACTGAAGACGACGCTGTGTTTCACAGTAATTGACATGAACTTTAATTAAACCTAAGCAACCGCCTGTGTCAAGGAGTGGGGCTGCTATGCATCTGAATCCAGGTGGAGGGTTGAGTGGAGAATACAGAAGTTAGTCATCTTTACTTATCCTCGAGCCTCTTAAGAGATTTCCAACAACATTTAAGCTCAGCCTTTCTGTTTTCTTACAGCATGGTTATTACAGGTGGTACAAAACATTCCATTGTACAGTTTCTATAATTCTTTGGGAAAACATCCATCACCTCACTAAACAGGAATAGGCTCAATAGGTTCACTGGTATCATCTATAGTGTTTCCATCCAAGACCTATTGCTATTACAAGGCATTGCAGACATTCAGTGATGTAGCCAGAAATTCATTTCAGGGGAGGATTCTCCACTAGCCACTACCACTCCCCCATGACCTCTCTCTAGCACTATATAAATGTGTGGAGGGTTTTACATCACACCAAGACAAACTCCGAGCACTCCCCGTACAGGAATGCTTTAGCAATGAGGATGCACATTTTTACGTTGCCAATTAAACTTTGCTTAACTTCTGACAAAAGTTTTTCATTGCTAAGACTACGCCTAAAATTATGCTATCATCCTTGTGCTGTTTTTGTGCTGTGTTGTTTTACTGCTGTTTTTAAAAATGACTATATTAAAAATAACATTTTGTTTACAAATTGATGTATTTATATAATGTATATTATGACCTTGTTGGTACATCACTTAGGAAAGCGAACTGTGCTAAAAACATGACAGCGCTCTGTCTTGTGTCTTCTTGTTTGCAGCCCAGACTTGTTGCAGCCCAAGTAACAGTGAAGGTCAGCGTTATTTTCTTACCAGATCTGCTAGTGAGTGGTTCAGCCATGGCTGTGTATGGAAGAGAGCGGGCACTATTTTGCAAGTCACCTATTACTTAATTGCAGGCATTATGGGCATGCTTCCCTGACACCTGCCTATTCTAAAGACTGCAGAGCAGCAAGCACAGCACATGCTATGACAGGGTAGGTGAATCTTGGCTAAGCCAACTGGCCATGGCTATCTGGTGTTGAGCGATCGAGCAGTGATGAGACAATCTCCCTATGTTCCATAATTTTTCACTTCATTCTTGATGCCCTTAATGCGCGTCACCACCCTAGCCCCCTTACCGTACCTCCCCACTCCCTGGAGCTCTCTGAAACTCTTTTCAGCTAATCAATGTCCCACTTTTCAACATTCGCAGGGTTGTTGAATGACACAGCATTCTATAACATTCCTATATTTATGTTTCTGTGTGGATATCGAAGCCATTCACCTAGCTCCCATAGTTTGTTGTGGCGGCTTCTTAGCTCCCTTGGTCCAGCACCCCGCCCTTGATATAGATTGCCGCGCACAAATCAGCATACTGTAGGCCTTTCTTTCTTATCCCGTTTTCTCTCCATTTTTTCATTCTTAGCAGTGTGTACAAACTAGCCTGAGAGCAAGCTCTTTTGAAGTTTATTAGCATAATGAAAGTCAGAGTCAATGGAAAGTAAAAGAAGAAAAAAAAGGTGGGGGGAGTGTTTTTTATTAGTTTTCTATAGAAGCAAGTTGTAATATACGTAAGTTGTATAATAGCAAGCACCAAGTATGGAAGAATAAAAAACGCATTTGCACTTCTCGTCTGACGAAATTTACTGTGCTTTTACAGAAATGAAAACCATTGAAAAGGAAGTAAGTGTTTACGTTGAGATACGAGCACGTAATCTGTAAGCCTCGTAAGCTTATGTCAAGTAAAACAACATGAAATCCTGAGAGATTGAGCTTCTTAAGTACACGTGTTATAATAGGAACACCAACCTTCTTCAGGATGATAAAAGCACTGTAGATCAAGGTTCTCCACGTAGTGGAAACATTGTTAAATCTGTTAAGATGCGAATGTGGGCAAGTTGGTAACAAAGTTTTAACTTGCTAAAGCACATTACTGTCCTCATCGAACTAATGACTATAGTTTCTTGTACATGTGTCTTGATCACATTCAGCACAACATTATGCATTTTTAGCTTTCTTTAATACATTCTGTAGCCCCTCAATGGATTCAAGATGCTAGAAACCTATGTTGAACTACAAAGTGCTTGCCATTAAAAAAGACAAGAAGTCAGTTCCTGTGTTAGAAATATTTATTAGTTAGAGAAAGGCTAAAATTTAGTATGAAAATTAGCCATGTCTTGAAGTTTTCATCCTACTCATTTTACAGTTGAAGCTAGCTTGCTTCTAAGGTTACTTGTGCTTAGAATTAAAGCACAACAAACAGATGAATGGCTTGCCGGGGCGTTATTCACAGAAAGTGGTCACTTTTCTCACTCTCACCGTAGTGTTTGGGCTACTGCTGGTACTGTTGGCCGCATAGCCGCCGGTGCAGTGCCACTGAGTGTCGTGTGCCGATGTGCCAGTATTTCTTAGCATGTGGACACTTCTCCCACGAGTTTCTTCGATGTTGTCTTGACGAGGGCCGAACAGTGAATGAGTTCATCTTGAAATTTTATAATTGGCGTAGAGTTTCCTTCAAGCATGCCACGAATGTTCCACGCATTTATGATGGCACATCCAACAAGCAACTCAACAGCTACCTTTCTGTACCACTTGAGTCCTTTTCTAAGGCAGTTGTGGTATAACGTCATTTGGTCACCATAGTCGACGCCCTTTTTTGCTGCATTGTAATCGAGACCAGCCTGATGTTTCATGATTGGTGCGCCGTTCCTTGTTTTCTTCCCACTGTCCACCAAAGTTGCTTCATATTTGGCGACAGATGTGAGTATCAGAACAGGCCTCTTGTCCATCCACTTCAGTGCCTTCACTCCATTTTTGGACTGAAGTTCGGTAACACTGCCATTTGCAACCTTTACTTCAGTGAGATCTTTTGGCAGCCCTTTCCTCACTGAGCGAACTGTGCCACGAATGAAAGTGTCTTCCTTTAGAAGGCGAGAAGTGAGCGGCAAGCTCATGTAGAAGTTGTCTACGGACAACTTCCTTGTAATTTTGCAGGAGTTTCAAGCATACATCTTCGGCATGTCCGATGCCAACTGTTCAGTCACACTTTCCGGCACATACATCAACCTTTAGCCTGTAACCGTCATTGGTACATGCCTTGAACAGCCTGAATTTGTAAAAACGAAAGTCTGCCACGCCATGGCACTATTGTTTCATCTATCACAACCTCGTTTCCTGGCTCAAGCACAGTGGCAAAAATTTTGGTTCGATTTCTCTACCAGAGGATGGATCTTAAAGACATGATCCTGCAACTCTGCAGCCATATTGTCCGCAAAATGCCGGAACCTCAAAAGTAGGGAAAAGGCGGTCACGGCTCATATTTTGACGAATGAGTTCAACACCATACAGGTTACTTTTTGCCCAGTAGTGACTCAGATAGGAAGATGGACGAGATTAATACAAATTGGTATTCCAACAAACGCTTTCGTTTGTTGGAGATTGGTTTCCAATTAATTTTTCAACTTTGATTTAGATTTGGGAGTAGGAAGACAGAGGAGACCAATGCAAATCAGTAGTCGAATAAATGCTTTAATTTCTTTGGCATTGGTTTCCGTCCAATTTTTCCAGCGTGATTTAGATTTAGGAGTAGTTGACTTCAACACTTGTGTGAACGTGTTTGTTTCATTGGCCATCATTTGCCAAATGTCATCCGTAATAAACAGTGAACATAAAGATGGGGCATAACGGCTAAATGGCAACTGAATGATAGTGGGCGGCCTAGAGTGTGGTGTCACACTAGGCGAAGTGGTTGTTGCCGGTGTCCATTTCTCTAGAGATGGGCTGAGAGAATTGAGAGCATTGTATCCTGAATCATTCACCTCAGAATCATCAGTCAGGTCTGACTCTCCATTCGACATGCTGGCTGAGGTCTGTGATGGTTCGTAAACACTATCGTTGTCACTGATTTCACTGTCTACTGCTGAACATCTGACACTGAAGCACTTGACTCATCCGCTGGTTATCGCGAAGTTGCTGGTGCATTCTTCTGGCCCAAAACTAAGTTTATTTGTTTCCTCTGCATTGTGCTTTTTTTTGCATCCGTAAGGGGCATGAGGATCTATCTATTAGACACGCTGAAAAGTTTGGGAGTAGCAAGAAAAATGCAGGTACTTATTTTAATGGCACGTATTTCAAAAACTGCTGCGAAAGTTTGCAAGAAACCCAACTGAGAAATGCGCCGCCACTCCACTCTCCGAAACAAACATGCCACCCCATGTCCAATGCAATAAAAATATATATTAGTTGCAATTTCAAACCTCAGATGGCAACACAAGAGCGAGAATTCCTGCGTGTGGGTCACTGATGAGTCACGCCGCACACAGCATAAAACGTTTTCATTGAGTGCATCGTGGATTGCCAGTGGGTCATAGCATTTAACATCAGACAAGTAGTCTACTGGCTATCTATAACCTCACACAACAAAAATCGTACCTCTGAGTTCAAGTGTCATAATGTTATCGCAGCAGCAAGCAGATGAATGCCCGTAACTTTGCTGCTGCATAGGAGCACAGGCTGTGCTGTGATGGCACTCAGAGTGACACGTGACTTAGATTCAAGGCAGCATCAGTTATTTGTTGAATCTCTTGCTTCAGTGGACTAACTAAAGTTTAGAGAAATAATGAAAAATACAACCCGAATGTCTGGGTGCTTTTGTTTTACTTCGCACTGTAGCAAGAGAGATGAATTTTCGTTTCGTCTCCTTTTTCCGACGTTTGCACGCGCGCAGAGAACGAAACTATACGTCATTGTCTACTGCGCTCCAGCATTGCGATCATGCATGCTCTTTTATCCTCTCGCGTTTGCATCAGTGCTGGGGCACTGACTTATACAGCTAATCACGTGTTCTCGTGTAGAGCGCGCATTATCGTCCGCTACAGGAAACGAGACAAGCGCAACAGCTCGCGCGACACCGTCACTGGATTAAGTGCGCCGGTGACGGTGAAGAAAAGAAGACAGCAGGGTATACCCGCCGCGCGACCCCTCGGATCCGGTATGGGAGAACGCAGTGAAGGAAATTTGCTTATACAGGCGAAACGGGGAATGTCGAGAGAGTGTTTATATAGGCGGCGGCGCTCGCCACCTGAAATCATATGTTCGCGGCACTTCAATCATTCTCTATCTGCTGTTAATGAACCAATTTGAAAAATGCTTGCGGTAGAACACTTCTTAGAGGGCACGTAACAACTTTCAGCGTATAACCAAAATTTGTTATGTAGCCTGTGAGGGGCCCTTTAAAACAAACTCGGTAAAAATCGGGTGTACCGTGGGATGTTGTTACAGCTGCGTCGAGCTTCACAGCCCTCTACACAAGCATTGCTGTGAAGCCTGTGGCAGAAATAGAGTTTTATTAAATCAAATGACTGCATAGAGCGCACTCTCGTGTTGTGCTACGTGAATTAAATCATTCGTTTCCTGCCTGCACAAACGTTCGCATCTCCAGTGGATTTCGAGCACACCCTATAATAACGTGCAGTTCCGTCGTGCTTCGCAGCACTATACACAAGCACTGCCGTAAAGCTAGTGGCAAAAGTACGATGTCATGAAACCAGATCAATGCATATACCACGCTCTTTTGGTGCGCTGCGTGAATGGAAACATTGCTTGCCTGCCTGCACAAACGTTTGCATCTCGAGTTAATATCAAACACACCATATAATATGTGCAGTTTTGTCGAGCGCTTCACCGCACTGCATGCAAGCATTGCCGTAAAGCCTGTAGTATAAATAGGGTTTCATGAAGTCAAATTAATGCGCAAACCTCGCACTTGTGGTGTGCAAGGTAAACAAAGAATTCGTTGCCATGTCTCCGCAGTAGTTGGTCACGTTTATTTGTGTGAGCATATTGGTTCATGTGCCCCATCTACCTCTGTGATGAGAAAATAAGCAAGAATATCAGCTGCTATGTGTCGATGCATATGCTTTTTATTACAAGGTGTAGGAGCAGTACATCTTACTGCATGAGTAAACCACTCATGGAAACAGTACGTTCCTTGAACATTGTAGCTATTTAGTAGCCTAGGAAGCGCGCTATATTGGAAGTTGCAATTTTTTTCTGTTCGCAAAATTCAATAACTCCATGCTTTTGCTAAAAGCAAAAAATATATAAATTTAGCAATGATATGTGTGCTGCGTCAGTAAGTTAAGTAGGCAGCACATAATTAGGCAAAACCAGAGGAATATCTGCAGGTAGGGATTTATACAAATGTACAGAGTATTTAAAAAAAATGTTTTCTCAAATGTTTTCAGTGTGGAGTAAGGAGTTGCATATGCGCCCAGCCCTGATTTCCAGCGCTTAATTTTTGTTGAACCTTGATGTAACAAAGACGCAACACTCAGCACTCTATTTTGTTACATCAAATTTTTTCTTACAATGGAACACTGCATTCTAGGGTGCGATCGGAGATGGTTGTTCGGCGCGTTCGTTCGGTTACCGGCGCGCGCGATTGGCCTACTCCGCGCCGACGTCGCCAGCCGCGGGGCGCCGCCCCGTTTTTGGTGACGTCAAAATGACGACAGGCTCCTGTCAATCATCCGCCCACCGAGCATTTCGTCCGAACGCGACGGGAGTTGAGAAGTTTGGAGCGATCATACGGCTTCGCATGGCGCGTCTGGTGGATTGGATTGGATCCAACAGGCGGCCTTTGCGGCTGCAGAATGGCACGTTTGCGAAACGCGTTTGAAGAAATGACAGAAAGTGAATTCCGGCGTCGTTTTTCTTTATGGTCGCTGCCTCTTGAAAAGTGCGCCACTCTTCCCGTCGTTTTTTTTTTCTTTTTCCTTCTCGCTGTGCGCGACACCACCTAGGGACGACGCAAAGAACCTTGTAGTTATAAATTGCAGTAGTCACACGTACTACTATTTGAAAACGTGTTTGGGCTTGAGAAGAAAAATAGATTTTTTTAGATAAAGATTTAATTCATTTGGAAGACGAGAAACATTTGGTTTTGTAGTATACTGCTTGCAAGCAGACGACAAACGACGGAAGTAAACTTCCGGGGAGGTCACCGCTTCCTGATTGGCTGCTCTCTCCGCCCCGCTGTCACAAATTTTGCATACTGCAACTTTGTGACGTTGCAGCAACTGAACAGAACGCGCAGCGAACAAAATATCTCCGATCGCGCCCCTACTATACGTGCCGCTCATGCACCCCAAAATTTTGGCCCCTCTAGTCACTGTTTTAAGTCACTGTTCTCTAAGTTTCATCCGAAACTTAGATATCGCTACTTCCAACACTCGTGAAACCAGCAGCCACGTCGGCGTGCCGCCTTTACACCGGCCGCAAATTAATTTTAAAAAATGTGGCACGCGCGGGCCGTGTATAACGCACTCTGCTGCGCGCTTGGACTTTAAACCGATCAGGGCGATGGCGAAAATTCGCTTAGGGTGTCCAAAAATTGCTATCGCAATAATACACTATGGAGAAAGGTATTATGTAAATTATCTGTGGATGGGTCGAAACCCCCTAATTTCCCAAACATGCACCCATCCACTGGCACGCTGCACACATGGATCCCGCACGGCACGCTGCATCATTAAGGCGTATCGTTCTTCTCAAGCTCTATGATCATTTCTGCAGTAGTCACTTGGCGAGAAGCTTAATTTCCAACCTATGCGCAAGTGTCGTACCTGAATTTCGAAAGTACACGGACCATATATATGTTGGCGAAAAAATCGGAACTCACTATTTATAGACTCGCCAAAATTATACTTAGCTGCTCACTTGAACTCATAAGAATATACTACTCAGCCGAGCTCACTCGGGCTCAAACTCGCCAAAATACTGCTCAGCTGAGCTCACTCAGACTCATGGGATGATCTGAGGGAGTTGACTCATCAGTGAGTTTGCCAGCGTATGATGTGTGCTGAACCACAAACCTGGCTTTCTTGAATAAAAAAAGTTGGTCGCTGCAGCATATGGATGCACATAAGTGTAATTCAGAGAGCGCGGCATTGTAAAGGCTGCCACAGTTACCATGCCATGCTGCAGCTCATTTCAATCATGTCAAATGCAATACCCCTGCCAGCTTTTAGTCAGTCGATCAAATGTGATTACTATTTATCTCATCACAACACCTCATTTTCCTGCCTAAGGCTTTGGGTGAATTTTCCTTGGCATCCATTGTTACTCTAACAGGTTACCAGTTATCTGTTGCCTATACGAAATTTGAAGTTGTGCACATGTCATGTAGACTCCATGCCAAACTCGTAGTACTGCATGCGTTTTTGCAGTTAGGTCTAGAGTTACAGAATCGCATGTGGGAGCTACTTTAGTTAGCAACTGTAGCTTTGGAACAAACACGTGCATGAGAGGGTGTTTAAGTGTTACCTGTCGAGACTGGGAGCTCCAAGGCAACTTGTGCAGTAAAGGCATGGGCAGCATGAGCCCACAGATTTTACTAAGTGTGGCTGAGGTGATGCGTCTAGACTTCACTATGGAGAGGCAAATAAAAGGTTGCCTATCCATCATACCTATTCTGGAGCCTTTTCTTGAGCTTTTCTAAAACATTAAGCTCAGCGTGTACACTTTATCACAGCATAATTTTTCCATGTGATATATAAAACATTGTATTGTGCAGTTTCTCCAACTCTTCGTGAAGGCATCTATCCATAGATTAAACAGGAATAGGCTCAATGTTGACATATCTCCACAGTAGCATCTCCAGGACCTCGTACTGTCACAATGCATCACAGACATTATTTAAGTGAACTCCAAAAGTGAAGCTCTTCGTTAACATTGGCTAAAATTGTATTTTTCTATAGCAAAGTGATCATGCATAAATCTGTATGTCATGACAGAACACTTCGTTTCTCACGGACTTTAGTTTACAATTGTTTTCAAGATCAGGAAAATTGTGCAGTGTGCTAGTTGGTTCAACATACTTAACACTGTTGTGCGGAGTGATGAAGGGACAGGACTTGAGCGAGAAAACAACACACGACACCTGAGCACAAACTATCAACTGGTGATTATCACAAGACAATGATTCTGCTGAAAAGTAGGAACCAAAAGAAAAGAGATGTCGTGGAAGCATACAACCTCAAGGTGGACCCACAGGGCTCATGTGTCAGGCCGCCGTCTATTTCACTCAGCAATAAAGAGATTAGCGTAATCGCTGACAATAGAGGGTGTAGGTAGACCGGGAAGAGGACTCCTGTGCATGCGTGTAGGCTTTAGGTACGCTTCACTTGCAGAAAAATAAACCAGTTCATAGTTTGCGCTCAGATGTCATGTGTTGTTTTCTCGCTCAAATCCTGACCCTTCATCGCTCTGCGCAACAGTGTCAAGTTTTGAGGTTGTTCACTATGTGATGTAGGAAGGGTAAAATTGATGGGAAATCCCAATATTCTCGGGCATATCGCGAAAAATATGGCCCAAGTCAAGTGTCATTTTAGGCTTCACTGTCCCCTTATATAGGGCAAATAGTAATAGTTTGAATTCTATGGACGCTGGTTGCTTTTTCTGACTTAACCTAGGCAGTGCTCAGCTCTCAGTTGAAAGGAACAGGTAAACAGGAGGACTTGCCACATAAGCAGGAGGTAGCACTCCAGACTTCAGCTTAATATACTGCGTGCTTCCACAGCCCTAGGGGGCTAGTCTGTAAATGTTGACTAAGTGGACTGTCCATTCCAGTACACGCTGAATGAATAGAGCACGAGAGCCCACGGTGACGATTGCCGCTTGCTCTACCAGCTTAGAGCTCTACCTAATCAGTGTGTGCTGAAACAGTCCACTTAGTGGATCCTTACAGAATCCTTCCCTAGACTGATGTTTGTGTTGGTAGGTTGCAAGTATTGCACTTTCTTTCCTTTCAAGTGGGCTGTTCCCACATATGGATGCAATTTAACATATTGTATTCATATTGCCTTTGGTCTATACATATCTAATTCATGCTTATAACAAGGCCTACCAGCTCTTGTCTTGCATAATTATATAGCCTTCTCATTGGAGAATGGAGTCATTCTCCATTATACCCTCAAGCACTTGAAGTAGACAATGCAATAACCCCAAGGGAGGAGGGACAGTAACGCAAAAACCTTATTGGGCTTGTATTGCTGCTGAAGGATGCACACATACCATTTATGCTAAAATTCTCAGCAGACATTCCGAAGTTTGTACGAGTTCGACTTTAGCTGGCTAAACTGAATGATTCATATTGAAGGCACTTCTTGCAACATTTGGTCAAACTGAATGAAACTGGACAGCACAATTGGCTGTGTTCATCTACCATTTCTACGACTGCTGCCCCGAGCATTTTGCCTGTTGCTTTGCCTTTCATTTCTGTACTATCAAGTTCAAGTACACATGTACTTTATCACTGTACAAGTAGAATGGCTTCAAGGCTTTTCCTGGGCATTCAACAGTCACTATTTATTCCTATAAACCTTCCTGCATGTGAAGGCAAAAGAAACTTATTAATTCATGCTGGAAGTATAAAAAGACAGGTATTTGCACAGAAAATGTTTATTTTGAGCACCGAGGTTCTTGCTGATGTAGATATGGTGCTGGCTCCCTCCTTGCCCGAAGCATGTGCTTGCTGTACACAGCACCAGATGATGGCTTCCTAGGTCAAAAGATCAAAGTGAAATAAGAGGCATTTTGTTTTAGCCCCGGAAAGAAAAAGCAGGATTGAGACATTAACATGTATAAAAAATACTTGCCTAAAGAAAAATTAATACACAAGCAAATTCACTAAAGAGGTTCACTTTCAAGAGCAAAAGTATGGTTACGATGAAAATTACAAGGAAGCTTCACTGCTCATTGAGGTTTCGGTTCAGTAGTTGTTGAGCCACGAGCGTTAGCTTGCTACATCTTGCATATTATGTTTTGTAGAACAATATTGCACTTTGAACAATGTAGTGCCTATTTAAATGAACTGACAAGGAACGCTGAAACTCCAGGCTAGTTTGGTCTGCACAAGATATGATACAGACACTGTACTGCATTCATTTAGTGTTTTTGTCACTGATCTCATGCACAAAGGTCATTCACACCTATCCTACATGAAATGCAGTCACTTCTTTGAAGCTTCATCTAGTCCTTGAATTTGCTGCATGCTTATGTCTAAGGGAGTTCGCTTGGTTCCTGTTAATGTAGTACACCTAAGCAACTGTTATCAAATGCCCATAGTGTTCCCTTGCATGTACAAAACATTTTTGGCCCTTTCAATGCACAATACTCATTACATTTGACACTTGGGACTCGTGCAAGGCGCCATTGAGTATTATATGCTTGTCCACATCTGATAATACTTTCATAGCTGGGTCATTCCCATGCCAAATGCCTTGGTTATTACTGTGACCATCTCACACTTTTCCTTTAGAATCTTCTTGTCCACTTTAAGGAAGCATCCCACGACACAATGTCTCCATCCTAGTGGTGCTATGGAGTTAACTTATGTGCTAGTTGAAGCAGATGACGTCAACTGAAGGCCACTGAAGATAAAACTCTCTGCGACAATTCCTTTTGCACAAAAAATGCAAACAATGCAGAATAGTCAAAATGTAGTTATCTGGCAAGACTGGCTGCATCCATCAAGTTTCGTTTGGTGCAATTCTGAGGTGGCTCCATGTTACAAGACGCTTGGCGATTATGGCCATGTGACTGTTCGGGACTCTATAAAACATAAGAATTGCCTTACTCCGGCCTTTCTCTTTGTGCAGCGGCCAACGTTATTATTCGTCCAATCGCACCGTGTACTGTTCGTGTGTCCATAGACTGAATTCTTCACCACATTGTTTTTGCGGTATTTCGTGAGTGACCCATGAACTCATCTTGGGGTGGGACTTCTTATCTTTGGCGTTCGCTTCTATCTCTTGTCGTCAGCGCCTCACACAACTGGATGCCACTGGCAATTCTCTTCCTAACCACGAAGAATGCATTCGTCTCGTCACCTCTTCCGATTACGTTCTTTGGCCACCTAGAGAAGAGATTATAGGTGTCAACTCCTGTAACATTGTGGATGGCGGCGTATGCATTCTACCCTATGACCATACCCTATCTCGAGAAATTCTGATTACCCCTGGCCTTATTCGCTTCTCTGAGGGGTCTGCATTGCTTACTGCAATAAACCAAATCGAACCCCAACTGTTCCCTCGTGGATCAACTGTCACTTGAGCTGTTGACTCATGTCGTTGCAATTGTCACGAAGACAGCTCAGTGTGTTCTTGCGTCTATTACCGTGCGCTGAACAAAATCGTGCGCAAAGATGTTCACCCCGTGTCACGGATGGATGATGCACTAGATTCACTCCACGGTGCTGAGTATTTTTCTAGCCTTGACTTAAGACCAGGCTACTGGCAAATACCGATGTCCAAATCCGACAAAGCAAAAACGACATTTGCTACCCCTGATGGGCTCTACGAGTTCAGTGCGATGCCTTTTGGACTCTGCAATGTGCCTGCCACATTCGAACGCATGATCGATAAGTCTTGTGTGGCTTGAAATGGAAAACCTGTCTGCGCCACCTCGACGACATTGTGTTTTCAACCATGTTCTCACAACATTTGCAACATATTGATGAAGTCCTTGCCTGTCTTGCAAATGCTGGTTTGCAGCTCAACACACGCACACGCACGCACGCACGCACACACACACACACAAATGCAGTTTGGCCAGCCAGGCCATCAAAGTTCTGGGGCACATAGTCTGCAAAGAAGGTATTCGACCGGACCCCGAGAAGCTTACTGCCATCCTCGAATTTTGTATCCACTGCGTCAAAAGACATGCACAGTTTTCTTGGACTTGCTTCTTCCGGCACTTCATATGCAACTTCGCAACCCTTACGTCCCCGCTCCATCAACTCCTCCCCAGTAATGCGCCCTTTGTTTCGTCCGACGAATGTGAACATGCTTTCCTGCTTTTGCAACATGCCCTGACGTCAGACCCAGTACTCTGCCACTTTGATCCAACCGCGCCCACCATCTTTCACACCGACGCTAGCAGTCAGTCTCGGTGCCATTCTACTACAATGCGACAACACATTCCGCGAAAGAGTAATTGCTTATGCTAGTCGTGCACTAACCAGTGCAGAAAATTACTACACCATAACCAAGCAGGAGTGCTTTGCTGTTGGGCAGTGCAAAAATTTCACCCATGTCTTCATGGCCGCCATTTTTCACAGTCGTTACCGACCATAACACACTGTGCTGGCTTTCATCACTAAAGAATTTATCAGGTCACCTGGGTTGCTGTGTGCTTCACCTACAGGAGTACGATTTTAATGTCACCTACAGGGCTGCAAAGAAGCATCAAGACACCAATGCTCTCTCTTGCTACCCTCTGCCGAATCATGACGATTCACCATAACCTCTCCGTGATTGTGTACATCCTGAGTCCTCTTCATCGGCTTTACCCATTGTAACCCTCGAATGGCTAAGACACAACAGCCCATCTGTCCTTGTGTCCCACTAACGCATCGACCCATACTGCTGAACTATTCTCCAACGCATGGAAGATTCTTTGTCGCCTCCAAACGCCTGACTTCATCGACAACTTAATCAATTCAAGCTGCACAATGGGGTTTTACATCGCAACATTTATCACATCACTGGCAACAAATGGGTCCCGGTCATACCATGTTCTCTGCAATGTCAGGTGCTTGAAGCCTTTCACGATCATGCGACGACTGGTCATCTAGGCTACCACAAGACTTACAACAGAATATGAAGTTGCTGCTCCTGGCCTGGCCCATCTTCAGCCGTTGCGAAGTATGTTGCACCCTGCGTTCATTGTCAAAGCAAACCCAACAGCTCCTTCTGGCTCTTTACAACCTCTGCCTTGTCCCGCTTCGCCTTTTGAAGTAGTTGGAATAGACTTGTACGGTCCTCTCCCCATGACCTTACATGGAAATCGTTGGATTGCAATGGCCATAGACCATCCAACACACTATGCGGAGACAGCATCTCTACCATCCGGGACTGCTGCTGAAGCCGCCGATTTCTTTCTACACAACATTATCTTACACCGCAGTGCTCCGCGCGTTCTCCTTAGTGACCGCAGCAGTCTTCCTTTCTTCTATCCTTACCGAAGTTCTGTGCGCCTCTAACACAATTCGCAAGACGACTTCCAGTTACCATCCGCAGACCAACAGCTTGATGATTGCGATGTACAGTCACGTGCAATATGAATTGCAACACCGGTGCCCGTGGTCGAAGGGGCTCCAAGGCTGTACGGCTGTGCAGACACATGGTAAGTTCCAGACCGAAACACAGCTTCAATTAGTGGTGTCTATTAAACTGCTATTTTGAACGTCAGAGCTGCTGCGCAGCCGTGGAGCCCCTTCAACCACGAACAAGAGTGTTGCAAGTCATATTGCATGCGACTGTACATCTTCGTACCTTGCTGGTGAAGCAGCGCACTGACACGGACACAGAGAAGGCAAACAGAGAAAGACGACACTCGCTGCACTCGCAACTATTTTATTTCAGAACACATACTTCATATTTGTATACCCGCGCACCCTCAGGCGTCAAAGAAAATCAAGGCAAGATTACAGGCATCTTTTAACAATCATTTTCCCGCGCATACTCGGGCGTCGAAGATATGGCACCTATCTATCATGGTGTGCAATCCCATCGTAAGTAGCAACCCTAACGACCATTTTTATTAAACAGTTTTTTTTTCTTTTCTTTTTAGTGTACTTCCAAAAAGGTAACCTCACCATTGCTTAGATGTACAGATGGCTGACTGATACAACCCTCTCCCCTCTTGTGAATATGAAAGGCTTCGATTATTTCCCTGGTTAGCTGATCCTTGTGGTGTGATAGAACTGTGGTGTCATTGTAAAGCGGCCAGCACCCATGTTGTGAGCAGTGCCCCTTAATGTGGGAATGAATGTTTGCCCCCGATGACCTTTTGTGCTCCGAAAGTCTCGTGTTTACACACCGACCCGTTTGGCCTATGTATACTTTTCCACATGATATGGGCAAACAGTAAACTACACATGACCTGCACTCAACAAGTTTTTCTTTATGCTTGACTGTGCACTTACGACCATTTACTTTTACTTTAGTTGAAACTCTACGATCCAGTGCGGCACATATTTTTCCGAGTTTGTTAGGCGCTGAAAAAACTACTCGTAGACCATATCTGCCACCTACGTTTTTTAAGTTATGCGCAATTTTGTGTGCATATGGTAGCGACACAATTTTTTTGCTTTCAGTCTCTTGTCTGTTTCGCTCTTTCTGATAGCCATTGCGCACATAACGAATCAACTTATAAGCTGATGTACAGAGTACATGTTTTTCATATCCTGCATTCTTTAGTCTGATAACTTGTTGGCTGAAAGTTTCTTTTATTTTTTCCGGACAAGACTTGGTTAAGGCCACCCTCAGACATGAGAAAGCTATGCCACTTTTTACAATTTTAGAGTGTCCCGAATTATAGCTAAGCAAGGGTTTTTCTGATCGTGGATTGTATGACCAGCAAACGTGGTCCTGTGCGTAAGTTAATGCCAAATCTAAAAACTGTAGCTTGCCATTCTTCGGCAACTCGACAGTGAAAGCCAGTCCTTGGCTGTTGTCTTTGAACACATTCAAGACTTCATTCACTCTTACGTCCAAAACACTATGTTCGACTATAACCAAAAAATCGTCCACAAAGCGGACCACTTTCACCGCTAGGTCATTAAGGTTTGCATCTATCGCTTTGTCTATGCTACCTAAAAAAATTGTGCTTAGTACCGGAGCTACTTTTGAACCTATACATATACCGGACTTTTGTCTGTACATAACATTATTCCACATTACAAAGGTGGACTCAAGGTAAAATGTTAATAATTCAAGAAAAGTATTAACTGATACGCCACATTTGCTGACAAATTCCATCTCGTCGTTGTCTTCCGTTATACAATGCCTAACACTCGATAATAAGGGACCATGCGGAATATTGTAATACTGTAATATACTACTGTATACTGTATAATATATACTGTATTGTAATATTGTAATACTGTATTACAATATTCCGCATGGTCCCTTATTATCGAGTGTTAGGCATTGTATAACGGAAGACAACGACGAGATGGAATTTGTCAGCAAATGTGGCGTATCAGTTAATACTTTTCTTGAATTATTAACATTTTACCTTGAGTCCACCTTTGTAATGTGGAATAATGTTATGTACAGACAAAAGTCCGGTATATGTATAGGTTCAAAAGTAGCTCCGGTACTAAGCACAATTTTTTTAGGTAGCATAGACAAAGCGATAGATGCAAACCTTAATGACCTAGCGGTGAAAGTGGTCCGCTTTGTGGACGATTGTTTGGTTATAGTCGAACATAGTGTTTTGGACGTAAGAGTGAATGAAGTCTTGAATGTGTTCAAAGACAACAGCCAAGGACTGGCTTTCACTGTCGAGTTGCCGAAGAATGGCAAGCTACAGTTTTTAGATTTGGCATTAACTTACGCACAGGACCACGTTTGCTGGTCATACAATCCACGACCAGAAAAACCCTTGCTTAGCTATAATTCGGGACACTCTAAAATTGTAAAAAGTGGCATAGCTTTCTCATGTCTGAGGGCGGCCTTAACGAAGTCTTGTCCGGAAAAAATAAAAGAAACTTTCAGCCAACAAGTTATCAGACTAAAGAATGCAGGATATGAAAAACATGTACTCTGTACATCAGCTTATAAGTTCATTCGTTATGTGCGCAATGGCTATCAGAAAGAGCGAAACAGACAAGAGATTGAAAGCAAAAAAATTGTGTCACTACCATATGCACACAAAATTGCGCATAACTTAAAAAAACGTAGGTGGCAGATATGGTCTACGAGTAGTTTTTTCAGCGCCTAACAAACTCGGAAAAATATGTGCCGCACTGGATCGTAGAGTTTCAACTAAAGTAAAAGTAAATGGTCGTAAGTGCACAGTCAAGCATAAAGAAAAACTTGTTGAGTGCAGGTCATGTGTAGTTTACTGTTTGCCCATATCATGTGGAAAAGTATACATAGGCCAAACGGGTCGGTGTGTAAACACGAGACTTTCGGAGCACAAAAGGTCATTGGGGGGAAACATTCATTCCCACATTAAGGGGCACTGCTCACAACATGGGTGCTGGCCGCTTTACAATGACACCACAGTTCTATCACACCACAAGGATCAGCTAACCAGGGAAATAATCGAAGCCTTTCATATTCACAAGAGGGGAGAGGGTTGTATCAGTCAGCCATCTGTACATCTAAGCAATGGTGAGGTTACCTTTTTGGAAGTACACTAAAAAGAAAAGAAAAAAAACTGTTTAATAAAAATGGTCGTTAGGGTTGCTACTTACGATGGGATTGCACACCATGATAGATAGGTGCCATATCTTCGACGCCCGAGTATGCGCGGGAAAATGATTGTTAAAAGATGCCTGTAATCTTGCCTTGATTTTCTTTGACGCCTGAGGGTGCGCGGGTATATAAATATGAAGTATGTGTTCTGAAATAAAATAGTTGCGAGTGTAGCGAGTGTCGTCTTTCTCTGTTTGCCTTCTCTGTGTCCGTGTCAGTGCGCTGCTTCACCAGCAAGGTACGATGATCACTCACCAACTAGCCCAACTTTCGACTTTACTGAACTGTACATCTACCCTGGCCACACGAACGGGGATGCAATCCTGTCGTTCATGACATTCGCCTATAACATGGCTACGCCACGTACTACTGGATTTTAACATTTTTTCTTCATCTATGGCTGTTCACCAAGTTTCATTCTTGATGTATCATTCCTTTCGACTCCTGTACCCCCATCAGTTCCTTTCTCGGAACAGTTTGTGTCTCGCCTCGCAGAGTGCAGACGCCTCGCCCCGCTTAACACCGACGTCTCCCAGGACACTCGCAAGTTTCGTTACGACTCGACCCACCGTGCTGTGACTTTTTCTCCTGGTGACGAAGTTCTTTGGACTCCTGTGTGCATTCCTGGCTTATGCAAAAAATTTCTCGTGTTTTATTCGACTTTCCACGGTCATTGAGCAGACACCTGTCAATTACCATGTCTCGCTTGTTAGAACGCCACCCGATTCCCGTTGCTGTGGCACAGAGATAGTGCATGTCTCCCGCTTAAAACCAAATACTTGACGCATTTTATAGTACTTACGCGCTGCCAGGCGGCCGCTTCGACAGCGAGAGAGATTAGCATGGGCACAACACATGCCTGACTTTCAACTTCATCATCTGCACATCTTTTCCATCTGCATATATCATCACCAGCAGCACAGTTTAATCCTCGAGGTAGTAGTCCGAGCTTGGCTGGAATAAAGCGGTTCCTTACGTACATATATATATATATATATATATATATATATATATATATATATATATATATATATATATATATATATATATATATATATATAGATAGATATATATTTCTTGCACTTCAAGAAACTTCGCTTGACCTCGAAGACATGAGCACTGAAGTGACGGCGCTAAGTATATACAAGACCTCATAGTAGGAGACAGTTCAATTTCACAGCCTGAGTCCCCTTGCTGGTGTAATCTTCCTTCGTGTAATTGTCGCATACTTGGCTATCACTAACACTGCTTCGCCTTTCTGCAAAACTGCAGCCTCTCTCTTTTTTTTTCTGCTAGTCCGAGCGTAAGTGCTGCCGCACATGACTGCTGTTGATTCTGATTTCGAGTGAATCTGGTTTGGCCTCATTATGGTTACTGAGTGAATTACAGGGAGAAATAGAAGAGAGGAAAGGCAGAGAGGTTCACCAGACGCATGTCCGTTTTTCTACCCTGCACTGGGGAAAGGGGTATAGGGATGAAGAGAGAGAGTGTTCCACAGCTATCATGCACTAAGATTAAAAAATAAAAAAACAGTTCCGTTACTCGAAGAAAACCTAGCGCATATTGTTTCCAGTAAAGTGGAGTAGTAGCCAGGAATTCTTTCGTTACTGAGATTTAATTTGGTAATTACAATGATCTAACTCGAGAAGTACTCTCATAATTTTCAAAGTGTCAATGAGGCATTTGTTGGCATCCCAAAATGACATCTAACTGCAGTGTTTACAGCAACATACTAATTGAGTACAATTTTACCGACTGGAAAATAACCTCACGAACTATGAAAAATACCATGTGAGTGAACTCTCACCCGCATCATAAAGCAGTGCCCTCAAATAAGCTGATTGAAAGTAACTGCATTGCCTATCGCAAACCCGAATAGACAGCGCACCACCTTGATAATGGTACAGAAGGAGCCCCAACAGCAGGTTTCGCAGCTTCGCAGCTACTCCTTTCTCTCTGCGTCACACTTATTATCCCTCTCTCAAGGTCGACTGATAAATGATAACAAAAGCCCCTTGATAAGTGCAGCTCTGACCACACACAAAATGTGAAGAGCAATGTAAGAGGCACAGAATGTTTCAAAATCCAGACTTTGCTCGCACCGCATTGAAAGAGTGCGGGCGAAGTTATATTTCACCCCAGAAACTTGCTTTGGACCAAAGCCAATATAAAGTGCGCGTTTTATTTTTGATGAAAGTGTATACGTGCTGCAAAAACAGGTTCGTGTTAACAAATAAAAGCGAAATAAACACACTGGAAAGCGACCAACTTGTAGAGAAAAGGCAAAACCAATGCATTCACGAAATTAAATATACATTATAAATTATAAATATTATTAATAATTAATAATAATAATTATTATAAATATAAATAAATATACATTATAAATTATAAATAAAAGAAGCCTTTTATGGAATTTTGCGAAACAGAATCGGCAAGACGGAATAAAAGCAGTACTGAAGTTTGATACCTTGTACATGGGCAACAACCGCTATCAGATTGATAGCGTGACCAACAAAGTGAAGCAGATGTGACCATCACCAGTGACTAACATAAAGGAAATGCTCAGCGTTTTGGTGATAAACTGCAGGAGCATAAGAAATAAAGTCGATTCTTTCCATATCCTTCTTAGATCACTTGAGCCATCAATAGTTATTGGCACTGAGTCATGGTTGGACTCGAGTGTCTTAAATTCTGAAGTTTTTCCAGATGGCTATCATTGTTTCAGACGCGATCGAGGAGCAAGAGGGGGAGGGGTATTTATTCTAGTTCGCTCAAGCTTATCGTGTGTTCCACTGGAAGGTTCTACAGCCGATCTTGAGTCTGTTTTTTGCAAAGTGAGGCTATCTAATGGGAAAAGTCTAGTTATTGGATCATATTACCGTCCTCCCGGAACATCATACGACCAGTTTCGTCAGCTATCTGCTTTCCTTGATACGCTTGAGAACGATATCATAATACTAGGGGGAGATTTTAATCTTCCGGGTATAGACTGGTCGTGCGATGACCCGGTAGCGTCGGTCACTGGCCATGTGTACTCTGCTTTTTTTGATCTCGTCTGTGATTTTTCGTTTCAACAGTACATTCGTGGTGCGTCACGGAGCGACAGCACAGGTCACGTACTTGATTTGCTCTTATGTAATGTCCCGAACATTTTAACAAATGTGAATGTACTTCCCGGCTTAAGTGACCATTGTGTTTTTACTGCTGATATAAACGTTCAATATGTGTCCGTGCCGAAGAAGGAACCCAGAAAGATTTACGTGTATAAGAGGGCTGATTTCGCGGCTATAATTTCGGCGTTTGAGTCATATTTTCCTACCTTTGATGCATTAGTTGATGAATTGAGCATTGAAGAATTATGGAAGCTGTTTAAAGACAAGCTGTTTGAATTGCGCAATACATTTGTTCCCACTCATGTTATCTCATCTAAACGGTCAAAGGATAAGCCTTGGTTTAATCACCAGCTGCGCACACTAATACAAAAAATTAGGAGAGCTTATCTCAAGTTTCGGAGAGCGAAGTCCCCGAATACTTGGTTAGAACTGAAATGTTTGAAAAAAAGCTTTCAGAATCTCGCGGAGCAGGCCAAGCATACGTATTTCGAAAACCTTGGTGTGAAGTTGCTCAAAGATTCCAGAGAGTTCTGGAGATTTGTTAGGTGCAACGGTAAAGAAAACAATTCTATCCCCCCTTTAAAGAGCTCTGAAACCATAATTGACGCTGATGAAGACAAAGCGAAACTTTTTAGTGATTTTTTCTTGTCAGTGTTTAGACCAAGGCGTTCTCGTAGTGTTAATGTGATCTGCCAAATGGACATTAAACAAATGCCTGAGGTTATATTTGGTGTAGAAGGTTTGCGTAAACTACTGCAGGAGATGAAGCCGACGACCGCTTGTGGCCCTGATGATATTCCGGCAGCGATTCTTAAAAACTGTTCTGGAATATTGTGTTTTTACTTTTCTCGGTTATTTACAAAGTGTTTATCTGAGTCTTGTTTACCGTGTGATTGGAAGCTGGCACGGGTTGTACCCATTCACAAAGGCGAATCGAGAAGTGCCGTTGAAAACTACAGACCGATATCTTTAACAAGTATCCCATGCAAGTTAATGGAACACATAATTTATACTTCGGTCATGTCGCACTTAGTTAAGCACAATATTCTAAGCTCTAGTCAACATGGTTTTCGACAAGGTTTTTCATGCTCTACACAGTTAGTAGAATTCTTTCATGATCTGGCCTCGGCAATAGACAAAACCAAAATAATAGACTGCATATTTCTAGATTTCAAAAAAGCCTTTGATGTCGTTGCACATGATCTTCTCATCTCAAAACTTAAGGCCTACAAAGTGGACAATAGTGTCATAGCTTGGATTGCCGAATATCTTCGTGCAAGAGAGCAGTCTGTGGTGCTCAACGGTTTTTCTTCTGCATATATTCCAGTTACCTCAGGTGTTCCTCAGGGATCAGTTTTAGGTCCCCTTTTATTTCTACTCTTTATTAATGATATTGAAAGTGATCTTACGTCTTCATTTAGAATGTTTGCGGATGACTGTGTCATTTATAGAGTCAGAGATAACGCAAATGACATTTCATTATTACAGACTGACTTAGACCTTATAGGAACGTGGTGCAATACGTGGGAAATGTCACTAAATGTTGAAAAATGTGTTCACGTCACCTTTTCAAGGAAGCGCGCATTTGAGCCATGCACTTATACCTTGAGTAATATGGCATTAAAGAAACTTGACGAATACAAATATTTAGGAATTTTAATGACGTCTGACTTAAGATGGAACAGGCACATTACGCATATTAAAAATAAGGCAATACGTACGTTCATTGGGTTTCCTCCGCCGTAACTTCAGTCAAATACCGAATAAATTAAAAGAGCAATTGTATTTCACTTTTGTCCGTAGTTTACTTGATTACGGTTGTATTTGTTGGGATCCGTACACGGCCGATCTCACAGAACAGCTTGAAAGAGTGCAGAACAGAGCAGCTAGGTTTGTTCTTAATGACTATAGTAGAAAATTAAGTATGACAGAAAGTAAAATTAAACTATCGTGGCAGCCATTAAAAGACCGGCGAAAAAACCTGAGGTTGAAATTTTTCCACGCTGTTTATTATTCAAAAACAGGGATTCAGAGAGAAAGATATATTAAGTCGCCTACTTATACGTCGTTGAGACGCGACCATGCGCTGAAAGTCTGCGAGTATCCTTTCAAGGGTGACGTCTTTAGGTATTCTTTTTTTGTTCGGACTACCAGAGAATGGAATGCTCTTTCGCCTGACATTGTTAATATTGAAAACAATGATGCGTTTTATCACGCTTTATGTATGTGATTACTTGTTCCTTCCTTTATTATGTAATCCCCCCTGCTGTAATGCCCGCATGGGCGATGCAGGTATCTAATAAATAAAAAAAATAAAAAAATACTTCTATGAGCCGAACTGGCAATCAGAATGTCGGCACACACGCACACAAAGACAAAAAAAAACTGTGTGCTCAAACTATCTATTAATTTGTAAGCCCCGTTGAACATCAGCCTAGAGGACGTGTTCAAATAGGTCTCCGTTTGCAGCTACGCAGTACTGTCTATTTTATCACACCTTTAGTGGCTTTCTTGATGACCGATGCCGGAATTCTATGGCAGACATCCATTATCCTTACCTTGAACTAATCTGACGTCCGTCTAATCTGATGTCCGGCACAATCTTCCACATAATCCCAAAGAAAGAAACTTAACGGAGAGAGGTCAGGTGACCTAGCCGGCCTATTTACAGGCTCGTGCCTTTCAATCTATTTGAAAAGTAGCACCCAACCAGTTTCGTGCTCGGCTGCTGCTGCATGCAGGTGGCCCATCTTGCTGATACAGCAGAAGTGGACGATGTGACAGCGGGACTTTGCTGAGAAACTCATCAACCACTCCTTCAAGGATATATGCTGTCCAGTCAGTGCGTGATTGAAGATGGTACTGATTATTGCACTGGCGTAAATTCCAAACCACACATTAAGCAACCACTGGTACTGGCGCCGATTGCGCTGTACTTAATGTAGATTGGAGTCCCTCCAATAGTGTGCGTAAATGACAATGAATGTATATATGATGGCACCTGCACTGTTCTTTTGCACAAACTCATCATGCCACAGGTTAAGTGTCAAGATGTAAAACTCACCAGACCCAGCTTGTCAGTTAATATACACTATAGAATTAACGTCTAAGGTTATCACTAAGATGAGTGCTAAAACCCTTTAATGCTTACATTAGGACCAGAATTCACAAGTGGCTGTAATATCAACGTGTAAGCGCTCAGAGGGTTCCTGAAGCACTGTTGAGCACATGAACATAACTTCCAGCCGGGATATACACGTGCGATCGGAGACAATGTCACACTCTTAAAAGTCACTCGTTACAAAGCAATACACAACACCCTTTCTCACAAAACCTTATAACACTAGTAAAATTTGTTGGCCAAGTTTCGATTTATCCTACATTGAAGCAAGCACATAAAGAGAACATCCCAGTCTTCATCCACGATTAAATCACCAGTATTAAATGGACCCACCTTAAGGGTTATTAGGCAACAGCATGTGTATGTCCATGCTTGTATCGTTTATTGATTGTCCCGCTCTAGTAGAATGGACGACCACGCAGCCTGATCATGCACTTTGTCATGAAGCTTCTTTCTAGAAAATCACAAATACCGACCGCACACATAACCTTTGTCACATCTGCACAGAGCACTCGAGCGTTACACTGCGGAGAAAAGTTACCAGAGAATGGCTGTTGATAGCGCAGTGATATTGCTATGTAAAGGCTCATATTACTATGTAAACGAACGCTGTTTCCCGCGCGTGCAATGACGCCGCAAAGCACTCATTTAGCGACTTCATTCACTACCGCCCTTAGTCGGCGGACGGCAGACCTGAACCATGTGTCAGGAATGTGCATTTACATTGCGAGATAAATGATGAATACTCTTTATTTTCTCTAAACAAGTGCGCGCACATGCCGCACTTGGATCATCTGCCATTTACACATTCTGCCGTGTAGCAGCACCGTAACCAGGTAATGTTACGTTTAAGTGATTGTGAAAAAGGCTCTTACCAGTACACTGTAGCACTGGCTGATCGGTGCGGAGGTCCGCGGGATGCGTCACAAGGAAAATGAGCTGGTAAGGAACCTGGAAATGAAGTATCAGGCAGCCGAAAGCGTAGGTTTGCACAGTAGAGGCACATCGAATGGAAAAGTGAAGTACTTACGATAGCTTACGCTAGCACAAGCCCCCAAAAAATAAACGATCCACATCTTTGTCCAGTTGTTTGAGCGTAGCTCACCTTTGAGCTTGCCATTCTGCCGCCAAAATCAAAGACGGATGTGACATCACGGACGCGAAAAAATAAGAATGAATGCGACATCCCGGACGTGACGTTTGGGTGAGCCTAACGCCTGCGTTCCGTCGACCGGGTGAACGCAGACACTTTTTGGTGAAGCACGGAAAACCGGTTGGAAATAGCGATGGAGGTGTCTGGGGTCTTGTCACTTATAGTGACTCTTGTGTCCTGTTGACGGGGACGGTGTGTACCCTGTGGCAATTCAGGGAAATCTGACGTATTGGCCTCGAGCTCCTCCACTGGAAAAGCTGGCGCCACCGTCGGCGAGACGTGCTAGGAGGGATCACGTGGACATAGCGGCCGCGTCGGCTGCTTCGGGCGCGCCGAAGCGAGCTGAAAAAGAGTTTAAATTCCCTCGTACGCTGCGGTCCTCATTTAGTGGCGAAATTTTCCCGCTTCGAGTGTCTCCTTTACAACGCTTGAAAGCACTACAATAGGTAGTGGCCGCCTTTGAAGGCGCGCAACATGGTAGGCTACTGCTCGGTGCCGCAGGGCCGGACGCACGTAACGGAGGCCGGTGTCAGCCTTATTCACGCGTAGCCGCAGGACAAGAAGCTGCGTGAAGCTTGGCTCGCGAAACATAAAACCGGCAAACAGTCAGCGGCTACAACTTGGGTATGCAGCAAGCACAGACGCGAGGAAGATTTCTGCTACGGCGCCCGGTCTGTGATGTTCTGAAAACGCGCACTGAGACGCTCGCCCGAGTCCGCTGCCCGACTAATGTTGTGACGGTTTGGTCTATGAACTTGTCGATGCTATAGATACTGGCAAGTTCACTGGAGTGGAAAGGCAGCGGAAGAAGCACATTTAAATAAAGCATGGCATATGGTCATGTTTGTGTTATGAATTAATGCACTGGATTACAAAAAAGGAGCAGCGGGAAATTGCACGCTGAGAACACCGATAAACATACAGTGCGACGCAACTCGAGAAATAGTATTGAAAGGTCAAAGAATTTAGAACAAAAAAAAGATTGAATTGACGCGACGGCACATCACAGTCTCCGTAGGCGTCGAAGTCTCTACAATGAAATTATTTTTGAACAGCTGTGATAGCGCCCACGCAACAATGGTTGCTTGGATACTGTCAAATGCTCATATTCTGCGGCCTAATAAGCTCATGGCACGGTGCGAAAACGCGCGCGCTGAGAAAGCGAAACAGTGCGCGGACAAGCATGCAGACGCGCAGTCGGTCGCAGCGAATCTGCGCGATCGCTGCATTGAGGCTTCGTTCTATTACACTCCATTTAGTTATAAAAACACTTGTCAAGGCACTTTGTCAAGGACTTTTCATGCATCGCTGAGCCGCCAATGCATCTAACCAAATGTGATGTCGAGTTCAAGTGGGAAATGCCACAGGCCAACACATTTCAAGAACTCAAATGACGCATGCAGTTGCCGCCGGTATTTGCACACTTCGACGAAGACACCGATACCGAAATTCACACTGACGTGAGTAGCCTAATCCTCGGTGCCGTCCTAGTCCAGAGGAAAAACGGACTTGAACGGGTGATATCTTATGCTAGCCAGTCACTGCCAAAAGCGAAATGCAATTATTCTACGCTTGAAAAGGAATGCCTCGCCATCATTTGGGCTACAGCAAAATTCCGCCCTTACCTTATGGCAGGCCATTCAAAGTCGTCAGCGACCATCATGCGTTGTGTTGGCTAGCCAACTTAAAGGACCCTTCAGGTCGGCTGGCGCGGTGAAGCCTCAGACTGCAAGAATATGACGTTGCAGTAATCTACAAGCCGAACGAAAACACTCTGATGCTGACTGCATATCATGTGCCCCCATCAATCCCCCGCCGCAAGACGACAAGGACGACGACGTCTTCCTCGGAATAATAAGTGCGAAAGCCTTCACTAAACAGCAACTAGCAGACGTGGAGCTAAAAAGCCTCGTTGAGTATTTGGAAGGGAACGCCGATGTCTCTAGGGCATTTAACCGCAGATCGTCTTCGTTCACGCTACAAAAGAACCTGCTCGTTAAGAACTTCTCGTCAGTCCGCACCATCTACCTCTTGTTGTTCCGTCAGCTCTGCGTCCAGAAGTACTGTACGCCCTACATGACGATCCAACCGCTAGGCCTCTAGGATTCTCCTGGACGCTGTCGAGGATACAGGAAAGGTATTACTGGCCGCATCTGACTGCTTACGTCGCCCGTTATGTCAAGACATGCCGAGACTGTCAGTGACACAAGACACCACCGACAAGACCAGCAGGATTACTACAGCCGATCGAACCTCCTTGCCGACCATTTCAGCAGATCAGGATGGATTTGTTGAGACTGTTTCTGACGTCAACACCCGGAAATAAGTGGATCGTTGTGGTGACGGACTATCTTACCCGCTTCGCTGAAACTAAAGCTCTACCGTAAGGCAGCGCAGCCAAAGTGGCTGCGCAACGACCAGAAAAACCCTTGCTTAGCTATAATTCGGGACACTCTAAAATTGTAAAAAGTGGCATAGCTTTCTCATGTCTGAGGGCGGCCTTAACGAAGTCTTGTCCGGAAAAAATAAAAGAAACTTTCAGCCAACAAGTTATCAGACTAAAGAATGCAGGATATGAAAAACATGTACTCTGTACATCAGCTTATAAGTTCATTCGTTATGTGCGCAATGGCTATCAGAAAGAGCGAAACAGACAAGAGATTGAAAGCAAAAAAATTGTGTCACTACCATATGCACACAAAATTGCGCATAACTTAAAAAAACGTAGGTGGCAGATATGGTCTACGAGTAGTTTTTTCAGCGCCTAACAAACTCGGAAAAATATGTGCCGCACTGGATCGTAGAGTTTCAACTAAAGTAAAAGTAAATGGTCGTAAGTGCACAGTCAAGCATAAAGAAAAACTTGTTGAGTGCAGGTCATGTGTAGTTTACTGTTTGCCCATATCATGTGGAAAAGTATACATAGGCCAAACGGGTCGGTGTGTAAACACGAGACTTTCGGAGCACAAAAGGTCATTGGGGGGAAACATTCATTCCCACATTAAGGGGCACTGCTCACAACATGGGTGCTGGCCGCTTTACAATGACACCACAGTTCTATCACACCACAAGGATCAGCTAACCAGGGAAATAATCGAAGCCTTTCATATTCACAAGAGGGGAGAGGGTTGTATCAGTCAGCCATCTGTACATCTAAGCAATGGTGAGGTTACCTTTTTGGAAGTACACTAAAAAGAAAAGAAAAAAAAACTGTTTAATAAAAATGGTCGTTAGGGTTGCTACTTACGATGGGATTGCACACCATGATAGATAGGTGCCATATCTTCGACGCCCGAGTATGCGCGGGAAAATGATTGTTAAAAGATGCCTGTAATCTTGCCTTGATTTTCTTTGACGCCTGAGGGTGCGCGGGTATATAAATATGAAGTATGTGTTCTGAAATAAAATAGTTGCGAGTGTAGCGAGTGTCGTCTTTCTCTGTTTGCCTTCTCTGTGTCCGTGTCAGTGCGCTGCTTCACCAGCAAGGTACGATGATCACTCACCAACTAGCCCAACTTTCGACTTTACTGAACTGTACATCTACCCTGGCCACACGAACGGGGATGCAATCCTGTCGTTCATGACATTCGCCTATAACATGGCTACGCCACGTACTACTGGATTTTAACATTTTTTCTTCATCTATGGCTGTTCACCAAGTTTCATTCTTGATGTATCATTCCTTTCGACTCCTGTACCCCCATCAGTTCCTTTCTCGGAACAGTTTGTGTCTCGCCTCGCAGAGTGCAGACGCCTCGCCCCGCTTAACACCGACGTCTCCCAGGACACTCGCAAGTTTCGTTACGACTCGACCCACCGTGCTGTGACTTTTTCTCCTGGTGACGAAGTTCTTTGGACTCCTGTGTGCATTCCTGGCTTATGCAAAAAATTTCTCGTGTTTTATTCGACTTTCCACGGTCATTGAGCAGACACCTGTCAATTACCATGTCTCGCTTGTTAGAACGCCACCCGATTCCCGTTGCTGTGGCACAGAGATAGTGCATGTCTCCCGCTTAAAACCAAATACTTGACGCATTTTATAGTACTTACGCGCTGCCAGGCGGCCGCTTCGACAGCGAGAGAGATTAGCATGGGCACAACACATGCCTGACTTTCAACTTCATCATCTGCACATCTTTTCCATCTGCATATATCATCACCAGCAGCACAGTTTAATCCTCGAGGTAGTAGTCCGAGCTTGGCTGGAATAAAGCGGTTCCTTACGTACATATATATATATATATATATATATATATAGATATTTCTTGCACTTCAAGAAACTTCGCTTGACCTCGAAGACATGAGCACTGAAGTGACGGCGCTAAGTATATACAAGACCTCATAGTAGGAGACAGTTCAATTTCACAGCCTGAGTCCCCTTGCTGGTGTAATCTTCCTTCGTGTAATTGTCGCATACTTGGCTATCACTAACACTGCTTCGCCTTTCTGCAAAACTGCAGCCTCTCTCTTTTTTTTTCTGCTAGTCCGAGCGTAAGTGCTGCCGCACATGACTGCTGTTGATTCTGATTTCGAGTGAATCTGGTTTGGCCTCATTATGGTTACTGAGTGAATTACAGGGAGAAATAGAAGAGAGGAAAGGCAGAGAGGTTCACCAGACGCATGTCCGTTTTTCTACCCTGCACTGGGGAAAGGGGTATAGGGATGAAGAGAGAGAGTGTTCCACAGCTATCATGCACTAAGATTAAAAAATAAAAAAACAGTTCCGTTACTCGAAGAAAACCTAGCGCATATTGTTTCCAGTAAAGTGGAGTAGTAGCCAGGAATTCTTTCGTTACTGAGATTTAATTTGGTAATTACAATGATCTAACTCGAGAAGTACTCTCATAATTTTCAAAGTGTCAATGAGGCATTTGTTGGCATCCCAAAATGACATCTAACTGCAGTGTTTACAGCAACATACTAATTGAGTACAATTTTACCGACTGGAAAATAACCTCACGAACTATGAAAAATACCATGTGAGTGAACTCTCACCCGCATCATAAAGCAGTGCCCTCAAATAAGCTGATTGAAAGTAACTGCATTGCCTATCGCAAACCCGAATAGACAGCGCACCACCTTGATAATGGTACAGAAGGAGCCCCAACAGCAGGTTTCGCAGCTTCGCAGCTACTCCTTTCTCTCTGCGTCACACTTATTATCCCTCTCTCAAGGTCGACTGATAAATGATAACAAAAGCCCCTTGATAAGTGCAGCTCTGACCACACACAAAATGTGAAGAGCAATGTAAGAGGCACAGAATGTTTCAAAATCCAGACTTTGCTCGCACCGCATTGGAAGAGTGCGGGCGAAGTTATATTTCACCCCAGAAACTTGCTTTGGACCAAAGCCAATATAAAGTGCGCGTTTTATTTTTGATGAAAGTGTATACGTGCTGCAAAAACAGGTTCGTGTTAACAAATAAAAGCGAAATAAACACACTGGAAAGCGACCAACTTGTAGAGAAAAGGCAAAACCAATGCATTCACGAAATTAAATATACATTATAAATTATAAATATTATTAATAATTAATAATAATAATTATTATAAATATAAATAAATATACATTATAAATTATAAATAAAAGAAGCCTTTTATGGAATTTTGCGAAACAGAATCGGCAAGACGGAATAAAAGCAGTACTGAAGTTTGATACCTTGTACATGGGCAACAACCGCTATCAGATTGATAGCGTGACCAACAAAGTGAAGCAGATGTGACCATCACCAGTGACTAACATAAAGGAAATGCTCAGCGTTTTGGTGATAAACTGCAGGAGCATAAGAAATAAAGTCGATTCTTTCCATATCCTTCTTAGATCACTTGAGCCATCAATAGTTATTGGCACTGAGTCATGGTTGGACTCGAGTGTCTTAAATTCTGAAGTTTTTCCAGATGGCTATCATTGTTTCAGACGCGATCGAGGAGCAAGAGGGGGAGGGGTATTTATTCTAGTTCGCTCAAGCTTATCGTGTGTTCCACTGGAAGGTTCTACAGCCGATCTTGAGTCTGTTTTTTGCAAAGTGAGGCTATCTAATGGGAAAAGTCTAGTTATTGGATCATATTACCGTCCTCCCGGAACATCATACGACCAGTTTCGTCAGCTATCTGCTTTCCTTGATACGCTTGAGAACGATATCATAATACTAGGGGGAGATTTTAATCTTCCGGGTATAGACTGGTCGTGCGATGACCCGGTAGCGTCGGTCACTGGCCATGTGTACTCTGCTTTTTTTGATCTCGTCTGTGATTTTTCGTTTCAACAGTACATTCGTGGTGCGTCACGGAGCGACAGCACAGGTCACGTACTTGATTTGCTCTTATGTAATGTCCCGAACATTTTAACAAATGTGAATGTACTTCCCGGCTTAAGTGACCATTGTGTTTTTACTGCTGATATAAACGTTCAATATGTGTCCGTGCCGAAGAAGGAACCCAGAAAGATTTACGTGTATAAGAGGGCTGATTTCGCGGCTATAATTTCGGCGTTTGAGTCATATTTTCCTACCTTTGATGCATTAGTTGATGAATTGAGCATTGAAGAATTATGGAAGCTGTTTAAAGACAAGCTGTTTGAATTGCGCAATACATTTGTTCCCACTCATGTTATCTCATCTAAACGGTCAAAGGATAAGCCTTGGTTTAATCACCAGCTGCGCACACTAATACAAAAAATTAGGAGAGCTTATCTCAAGTTTCGGAGAGCGAAGTCCCCGAATACTTGGTTAGAACTGAAATGTTTGAAAAAAAGCTTTCAGAATCTCGCGGAGCAGGCCAAGCATACGTATTTCGAAAACCTTGGTGTGAAGTTGCTCAAAGATTCCAGAGAGTTCTGGAGATTTGTTAGGTGCAACGGTAAAGAAAACAATTCTATCCCCCCTTTAAAGAGCTCTGAAACCATAATTGACGCTGATGAAGACAAAGCGAAACTTTTTAGTGATTTTTTCTTGTCAGTGTTTAGACCAAGGCGTTCTCGTAGTGTTAATGTGATCTGCCAAATGGACATTAAACAAATGCCTGAGGTTATATTTGGTGTAGAAGGTTTGCGTAAACTACTGCAGGAGATGAAGCCGACGACCGCTTGTGGCCCTGATGATATTCCGGCAGCGATTCTTAAAAACTGTTCTGGAATATTGTGTTTTTACTTTTCTCGGTTATTTACAAAGTGTTTATCTGAGTCTTGTTTACCGTGTGATTGGAAGCTGGCACGGGTTGTACCCATTCACAAAGGCGAATCGAGAAGTGCCGTTGAAAACTACAGACCGATATCTTTAACAAGTATCCCATGCAAGTTAATGGAACACATAATTTATACTTCGGTCATGTCGCACTTAGTTAAGCACAATATTCTAAGCTCTAGTCAACATGGTTTTCGACAAGGTTTTTCATGCTCTACACAGTTAGTAGAATTCTTTCATGATCTGGCCTCGGCAATAGACAAAACCAAAATAATAGACTGCATATTTCTAGATTTCAAAAAAGCCTTTGATGTCGTTGCACATGATCTTCTCATCTCAAAACTTAAGGCCTACAAAGTGGACAATAGTGTCATAGCTTGGATTGCCGAATATCTTCGTGCAAGAGAGCAGTCTGTGGTGCTCAACGGTTTTTCTTCTGCATATATTCCAGTTACCTCAGGTGTTCCTCAGGGATCAGTTTTAGGTCCCCTTTTATTTCTACTCTTTATTAATGATATTGAAAGTGATCTTACGTCTTCATTTAGAATGTTTGCGGATGACTGTGTCATTTATAGAGTCAGAGATAACGCAAATGACATTTCATTATTACAGACTGACTTAGACCTTATAGGAACGTGGTGCAATACGTGGGAAATGTCACTAAATGTTGAAAAATGTGTTCACGTCACCTTTTCAAGGAAGCGCGCATTTGAGCCATGCACTTATACCTTGAGTAATATGGCATTAAAGAAACTTGACGAATACAAATATTTAGGAATTTTAATGACGTCTGACTTAAGATGGAACAGGCACATTACGCATATTAAAAATAAGGCAATACGTACGTTCATTGGGTTTCCTCCGCCGTAACTTCAGTCAAATACCGAATAAATTAAAAGAGCAATTGTATTTCACTTTTGTCCGTAGTTTACTTGATTACGGTTGTATTTGTTGGGATCCGTACACGGCCGATCTCACAGAACAGCTTGAAAGAGTGCAGAACAGAGCAGCTAGGTTTGTTCTTAATGACTATAGTAGAAAATTAAGTATGACAGAAAGTAAAATTAAACTATCGTGGCAGCCATTAAAAGACCGGCGAAAAAACCTGAGGTTGAAATTTTTCCACGCTGTTTATTATTCAAAAACAGGGATTCAGAGAGAAAGATATATTAAGTCGCCTACTTATACGTCGTTGAGACGCGACCATGCGCTGAAAGTCTGCGAGTATCCTTTCAAGGGTGACGTCTTTAGGTATTCTTTTTTTGTTCGGACTACCAGAGAATGGAATGCTCTTTCGCCTGACATTGTTAATATTGAAAACAATGATGCGTTTTATCACGCTTTATGTATGTGATTACTTGTTCCTTCCTTTATTATGTAATCCCCCCTGCTGTAATGCCCGCATGGGCGATGCAGGTATCTAATAAATAAAAAAAATAAAAAAATACTTCTATGAGCCGAACTGGCAATCAGAATGTCGGCACACACGCACACAAAGACAAAAAAAAACTGTGTGCTCAAACTATCTATTAATTTGTAAGCCCCGTTGAACATCAGCCTAGAGGACGTGTTCAAATAGGTCTCCGTTTGCAGCTACGCAGTACTGTCTATTTTATCACACCTTTAGTGGCTTTCTTGATGACCGATGCCGGAATTCTATGGCAGACATCCATTATCCTTACCTTGAACTAATCTGACGTCCGTCTAATCTGATGTCCGGCACAATCTTCCACATAATCCCAAAGAAAGAAACTTAACGGAGAGAGGTCAGGTGACCTAGCCGGCCTATTTACAGGCTCGTGCCTTTCAATCTATTTGAAAAGTAGCACCCAACCAGTTTCGTGCTCGGCTGCTGCTGCATGCAGGTGGCCCATCTTGCTGATACAGCAGAAGTGGACGATGTGACAGCGGGACTTTGCTGAGAAACTCATCAACCACTCCTTCAAGGATATATGCTGTCCAGTCAGTGCGTGATTGAAGATGGTACTGATTATTGCACTGGCGTAAATTCCAAACCACACATTAAGCAACCACTGGTACTGGCGCCGATTGCGCTGTACTTAATGTAGATTGGAGTCCCTCCAATAGTGTGCGTAAATGACAATGAATGTATATATGATGGCACCTGCACTGTTCTTTTGCACAAACTCATCATGCCACAGGTTAAGTGTCAAGATGTAAAACTCACCAGACCCAGCTTGTCAGTTAATATACACTATAGAATTAACGTCTAAGGTTATCACTAAGATGAGTGCTAAAACCCTTTAATGCTTACATTAGGACCAGAATTCACAAGTGGCTGTAATATCAACGTGTAAGCGCTCAGAGGGTTCCTGAAGCACTGTTGAGCACATGAACATAACTTCCAGCCGGGATATACACGTGCGATCGGAGACAATGTCACACTCTTAAAAGTCACTCGTTACAAAGCAATACACAACACCCTTTCTCACAAAACCTTATAACACTAGTAAAATTTGTTGGCCAAGTTTCGATTTATCCTACATTGAAGCAAGCACATAAAGAGAACATCCCAGTCTTCATCCACGATTAAATCACCAGTATTAAATGGACCCACCTTAAGGGTTATTAGGCAACAGCATGTGTATGTCCATGCTTGTATCGTTTATTGATTGTCCCGCTCTAGTAGAATGGACGACCACGCAGCCTGATCATGCACTTTGTCATGAAGCTTCTTTCTAGAAAATCACAAATACCGACCGCACACATAACCTTTGTCACATCTGCACAGAGCACTCGAGCGTTACACTGCGGAGAAAAGTTACCAGAGAATGGCTGTTGATAGCGCAGTGATATTGCTATGTAAAGGCTCATATTACTATGTAAACGAACGCTGTTTCCCGCGCGTGCAATGACGCCGCAAAGCACTCATTTAGCGACTTCATTCACTACCGCCCTTAGTCGGCGGACGGCAGACCTGAACCATGTGTCAGGAATGTGCATTTACATTGCGAGATAAATGATGAATACTCTTTATTTTCTCTAAACAAGTGCGCGCACATGCCGCACTTGGATCATCTGCCATTTACACATTCTGCCGTGTAGCAGCACCGTAACCAGGTAATGTTACGTTTAAGTGATTGTGAAAAAGGCTCTTACCAGTACACTGTAGCACTGGCTGATCGGTGCGGAGGTCCGCGGGATGCGTCACAAGGAAAATGAGCTGGTAAGGAACCTGGAAATGAAGTATCAGGCAGCCGAAAGCGTAGGTTTGCACAGTAGAGGCACATCGAATGGAAAAGTGAAGTACTTACGATAGCTTACGCTAGCACAAGCCCCCAAAAAATAAACGATCCACATCTTTGTCCAGTTGTTTGAGCGTAGCTCACCTTTGAGCTTGCCATTCTGCCGCCAAAATCAAAGACGGATGTGACATCACGGACGCGAAAAAATAAGAATGAATGCGACATCCCGGACGTGACGTTTGGGTGAGCCTAACGCCTGCGTTCCGTCGACCGGGTGAACGCAGACACTTTTTGGTGAAGCACGGAAAACCGGTTGGAAATAGCGATGGAGGTGTCTGGGGTCTTGTCACTTATAGTGACTCTTGTGTCCTGTTGACGGGGACGGTGTGTACCCTGTGGCAATTCAGGGAAATCTGACGTATTGGCCTCGAGCTCCTCCACTGGAAAAGCTGGCGCCACCGTCGGCGAGACGTGCTAGGAGGGATCACGTGGACATAGCGGCCGCGTCGGCTGCTTCGGGCGCGCCGAAGCGAGCTGAAAAAGAGTTTAAATTCCCTCGTACGCTGCGGTCCTCATTTAGTGGCGAAATTTTCCCGCTTCGAGTGTCTCCTTTACAACGCTTGAAAGCACTACAATAGGTAGTGGCCGCCTTTGAAGGCGCGCAACATGGTAGGCTACTGCTCGGTGCCGCAGGGCCGGACGCACGTAACGGAGGCCGGTGTCAGCCTTATTCACGCGTAGCCGCAGGACAAGAAGCTGCGTGAAGCTTGGCTCGCGAAACATAAAACCGGCAAACAGTCAGCGGCTACAACTTGGGTATGCAGCAAGCACAGACGCGAGGAAGATTTCTGCTACGGCGCCCGGTCTGTGATGTTCTGAAAACGCGCACTGAGACGCTCGCCCGAGTCCGCTGCCCGACTAATGTTGTGACGGTTTGGTCTATGAACTTGTCGATGCTATAGATACTGGCAAGTTCACTGGAGTGGAAAGGCAGCGGAAGAAGCACATTTAAATAAAGCATGGCATATGGTCATGTTTGTGTTATGAATTAATGCACTGGATTACAAAAAAGGAGCAGCGGGAAATTGCACGCTGAGAACACCGATAAACATACAGTGCGACGCAACTCGAGAAATAGTATTGAAAGGTCAAAGAATTTAGAACAAAAAAAAGATTGAATTGACGCGACGGCACATCACAGTCTCCGTAGGCGTCGAAGTCTCTACAATGAAATTATTTTTGAACAGCTGTGATAGCGCCCACGCAACAATGGTTGCTTGGATACTGTCAAATGCTCATATTCTGCGGCCTAATAAGCTCATGGCACGGTGCGAAAACGCGCGCGCTGAGAAAGCGAAACAGTGCGCGGACAAGCATGCAGACGCGCAGTCGGTCGCAGCGAATCTGCGCGATCGCTGCATTGAGGCTTCGTTCTATTACACTCCATTTAGTTATAAAAACACTTGTCAAGGCACTTTGTCAAGGACTTTTCATGCATCGCTGAGCCGCCAATGCATCTAACCAAATGTGATGTCGAGTTCAAGTGGGAAATGCCACAGGCCAACACATTTCAAGAACTCAAATGACGCATGCAGTTGCCGCCGGTATTTGCACACTTCGACGAAGACACCGATACCGAAATTCACACTGACGTGAGTAGCCTAATCCTCGGTGCCGTCCTAGTCCAGAGGAAAAACGGACTTGAACGGGTGATATCTTATGCTAGCCAGTCACTGCCAAAAGCGAAATGCAATTATTCTACGCTTGAAAAGGAATGCCTCGCCATCATTTGGGCTACAGCAAAATTCCGCCCTTACCTTATGGCAGGCCATTCAAAGTCGTCAGCGACCATCATGCGTTGTGTTGGCTAGCCAACTTAAAGGACCCTTCAGGTCGGCTGGCGCGGTGAAGCCTCAGACTGCAAGAATATGACGTTGCAGTAATCTACAAGCCGAACGAAAACACTCTGATGCTGACTGCATATCATGTGCCCCCATCAATCCCCCGCCGCAAGACGACAAGGACGACGACGTCTTCCTCGGAATAATAAGTGCGAAAGCCTTCACTAAACAGCAACTAGCAGACGTGGAGCTAAAAAGCCTCGTTGAGTATTTGGAAGGGAACGCCGATGTCTCTAGGGCATTTAACCGCAGATCGTCTTCGTTCACGCTACAAAAGAACCTGCTCGTTAAGAACTTCTCGTCAGTCCGCACCATCTACCTCTTGTTGTTCCGTCAGCTCTGCGTCCAGAAGTACTGTACGCCCTACATGACGATCCAACCGCTAGGCCTCTAGGATTCTCCTGGACGCTGTCGAGGATACAGGAAAGGTATTACTGGCCGCATCTGACTGCTTACGTCGCCCGTTATGTCAAGACATGCCGAGACTGTCAGTGACACAAGACACCACCGACAAGACCAGCAGGATTACTACAGCCGATCGAACCTCCTTGCCGACCATTTCAGCAGATCAGGATGGATTTGTTGAGACTGTTTCTGACGTCAACACCCGGAAATAAGTGGATCGTTGTGGTGACGGACTATCTTACCCGCTTCGCTGAAACTAAAGCTCTACCGTAAGGCAGCGCAGCCAAAGTGGCTGCGCAACGACCAGAAAAACCCTTGCTTAGCTATAATTCGGGACACTCTAAAATTGTAAAAAGTGGCATAGCTTTCTCATGTCTGAGGGCGGCCTTAACGAAGTCTTGTCCGGAAAAAATAAAAGAAACTTTCAGCCAACAAGTTATCAGACTAAAGAATGCAGGATATGAAAAACATGTACTCTGTACATCAGCTTATAAGTTCATTCGTTATGTGCGCAATGGCTATCAGAAAGAGCGAAACAGACAAGAGATTGAAAGCAAAAAAATTGTGTCACTACCATATGCACACAAAATTGCGCATAACTTAAAAAAACGTAGGTGGCAGATATGGTCTACGAGTAGTTTTTTCAGCGCCTAACAAACTCGGAAAAATATGTGCCGCACTGGATCGTAGAGTTTCAACTAAAGTAAAAGTAAATGGTCGTAAGTGCACAGTCAAGCATAAAGAAAAACTTGTTGAGTGCAGGTCATGTGTAGTTTACTGTTTGCCCATATCATGTGGAAAAGTATACATAGGCCAAACGGGTCGGTGTGTAAACACGAGACTTTCGGAGCACAAAAGGTCATTGGGGGGAAACATTCATTCCCACATTAAGGGGCACTGCTCACAACATGGGTGCTGGCCGCTTTACAATGACACCACAGTTCTATCACACCACAAGGATCAGCTAACCAGGGAAATAATCGAAGCCTTTCATATTCACAAGAGGGGAGAGGGTTGTATCAGTCAGCCATCTGTACATCTAAGCAATGGTGAGGTTACCTTTTTGGAAGTACACTAAAAAGAAAAGAAAAAAAACTGTTTAATAAAAATGGTCGTTAGGGTTGCTACTTACGATGGGATTGCACACCATGATAGATAGGTGCCATATCTTCGACGCCCGAGTATGCGCGGGAAAATGATTGTTAAAAGATGCCTGTAATCTTGCCTTGATTTTCTTTGACGCCTGAGGGTGCGCGGGTATATAAATATGAAGTATGTGTTCTGAAATAAAATAGTTGCGAGTGTAGCGAGTGTCGTCTTTCTCTGTTTGCCTTCTCTGTGTCCGTGTCAGTGCGCTGCTTCACCAGCAAGGTACGATGATCACTCACCAACTAGCCCAACTTTCGACTTTACTGAACTGTACATCTACCCTGGCCACACGAACGGGGATGCAATCCTGTCGTTCATGACATTCGCCTATAACATGGCTACGCCACGTACTACTGGATTTTAACATTTTTTCTTCATCTATGGCTGTTCACCAAGTTTCATTCTTGATGTATCATTCCTTTCGACTCCTGTACCCCCATCAGTTCCTTTCTCGGAACAGTTTGTGTCTCGCCTCGCAGAGTGCAGACGCCTCGCCCCGCTTAACACCGACGTCTCCCAGGACACTCGCAAGTTTCGTTACGACTCGACCCACCGTGCTGTGACTTTTTCTCCTGGTGACGAAGTTCTTTGGACTCCTGTGTGCATTCCTGGCTTATGCAAAAAATTTCTCGTGTTTTATTCGACTTTCCACGGTCATTGAGCAGACACCTGTCAATTACCATGTCTCGCTTGTTAGAACGCCACCCGATTCCCGTTGCTGTGGCACAGAGATAGTGCATGTCTCCCGCTTAAAACCAAATACTTGACGCATTTTATAGTACTTACGCGCTGCCAGGCGGCCGCTTCGACAGCGAGAGAGATTAGCATGGGCACAACACATGCCTGACTTTCAACTTCATCATCTGCACATCTTTTCCATCTGCATATATCATCACCAGCAGCACAGTTTAATCCTCGAGGTAGTAGTCCGAGCTTGGCTGGAATAAAGCGGTTCCTTACGTACATATATATATATATATATATATATAGATATATATTTCTTGCACTTCAAGAAACTTCGCTTGACCTCGAAGACATGAGCACTGAAGTGACGGCGCTAAGTATATACAAGACCTCATAGTAGGAGACAGTTCAATTTCACAGCCTGAGTCCCCTTGCTGGTGTAATCTTCCTTCGTGTAATTGTCGCATACTTGGCTATCACTAACACTGCTTCGCCTTTCTGCAAAACTGCAGCCTCTCTCTTTTTTTTTCTGCTAGTCCGAGCGTAAGTGCTGCCGCACATGACTGCTGTTGATTCTGATTTCGAGTGAATCTGGTTTGGCCTCATTATGGTTACTGAGTGAATTACAGGGAGAAATAGAAGAGAGGAAAGGCAGAGAGGTTCACCAGACGCATGTCCGTTTTTCTACCCTGCACTGGGGAAAGGGGTATAGGGATGAAGAGAGAGAGTGTTCCACAGCTATCATGCACTAAGATTAAAAAATAAAAAAACAGTTCCGTTACTCGAAGAAAACCTAGCGCATATTGTTTCCAGTAAAGTGGAGTAGTAGCCAGGAATTCTTTCGTTACTGAGATTTAATTTGGTAATTACAATGATCTAACTCGAGAAGTACTCTCATAATTTTCAAAGTGTCAATGAGGCATTTGTTGGCATCCCAAAATGACATCTAACTGCAGTGTTTACAGCAACATACTAATTGAGTACAATTTTACCGACTGGAAAATAACCTCACGAACTATGAAAAATACCATGTGAGTGAACTCTCACCCGCATCATAAAGCAGTGCCCTCAAATAAGCTGATTGAAAGTAACTGCATTGCCTATCGCAAACCCGAATAGACAGCGCACCACCTTGATAATGGTACAGAAGGAGCCCCAACAGCAGGTTTCGCAGCTTCGCAGCTACTCCTTTCTCTCTGCGTCACACTTATTATCCCTCTCTCAAGGTCGACTGATAAATGATAACAAAAGCCCCTTGATAAGTGCAGCTCTGACCACACACAAAATGTGAAGAGCAATGTAAGAGGCACAGAATGTTTCAAAATCCAGACTTTGCTCGCACCGCATTGGAAGAGTGCGGGCGAAGTTATATTTCACCCCAGAAACTTGCTTTGGACCAAAGCCAATATAAAGTGCGCGTTTTATTTTTGATGAAAGTGTATACGTGCTGCAAAAACAGGTTCGTGTTAACAAATAAAAGCGAAATAAACACACTGGAAAGCGACCAACTTGTAGAGAAAAGGCAAAACCAATGCATTCACGAAATTAAATATACATTATAAATTATAAATATTATTAATAATTAATAATAATAATTATTATAAATATAAATAAATATACATTATAAATTATAAATAAAAGAAGCCTTTTATGGAATTTTGCGAAACAGAATCGGCAAGACGGAATAAAAGCAGTACTGAAGTTTGATACCTTGTACATGGGCAACAACCGCTATCAGATTGATAGCGTGACCAACAAAGTGAAGCAGATGTGACCATCACCAGTGACTAACATAAAGGAAATGCTCAGCGTTTTGGTGATAAACTGCAGGAGCATAAGAAATAAAGTCGATTCTTTCCATATCCTTCTTAGATCACTTGAGCCATCAATAGTTATTGGCACTGAGTCATGGTTGGACTCGAGTGTCTTAAATTCTGAAGTTTTTCCAGATGGCTATCATTGTTTCAGACGCGATCGAGGAGCAAGAGGGGGAGGGGTATTTATTCTAGTTCGCTCAAGCTTATCGTGTGTTCCACTGGAAGGTTCTACAGCCGATCTTGAGTCTGTTTTTTGCAAAGTGAGGCTATCTAATGGGAAAAGTCTAGTTATTGGATCATATTACCGTCCTCCCGGAACATCATACGACCAGTTTCGTCAGCTATCTGCTTTCCTTGATACGCTTGAGAACGATATCATAATACTAGGGGGAGATTTTAATCTTCCGGGTATAGACTGGTCGTGCGATGACCCGGTAGCGTCGGTCACTGGCCATGTGTACTCTGCTTTTTTTGATCTCGTCTGTGATTTTTCGTTTCAACAGTACATTCGTGGTGCGTCACGGAGCGACAGCACAGGTCACGTACTTGATTTGCTCTTATGTAATGTCCCGAACATTTTAACAAATGTGAATGTACTTCCCGGCTTAAGTGACCATTGTGTTTTTACTGCTGATATAAACGTTCAATATGTGTCCGTGCCGAAGAAGGAACCCAGAAAGATTTACGTGTATAAGAGGGCTGATTTCGCGGCTATAATTTCGGCGTTTGAGTCATATTTTCCTACCTTTGATGCATTAGTTGATGAATTGAGCATTGAAGAATTATGGAAGCTGTTTAAAGACAAGCTGTTTGAATTGCGCAATACATTTGTTCCCACTCATGTTATCTCATCTAAACGGTCAAAGGATAAGCCTTGGTTTAATCACCAGCTGCGCACACTAATACAAAAAATTAGGAGAGCTTATCTCAAGTTTCGGAGAGCGAAGTCCCCGAATACTTGGTTAGAACTGAAATGTTTGAAAAAAAGCTTTCAGAATCTCGCGGAGCAGGCCAAGCATACGTATTTCGAAAACCTTGGTGTGAAGTTGCTCAAAGATTCCAGAGAGTTCTGGAGATTTGTTAGGTGCAACGGTAAAGAAAACAATTCTATCCCCCCTTTAAAGAGCTCTGAAACCATAATTGACGCTGATGAAGACAAAGCGAAACTTTTTAGTGATTTTTTCTTGTCAGTGTTTAGACCAAGGCGTTCTCGTAGTGTTAATGTGATCTGCCAAATGGACATTAAACAAATGCCTGAGGTTATATTTGGTGTAGAAGGTTTGCGTAAACTACTGCAGGAGATGAAGCCGACGACCGCTTGTGGCCCTGATGATATTCCGGCAGCGATTCTTAAAAACTGTTCTGGAATATTGTGTTTTTACTTTTCTCGGTTATTTACAAAGTGTTTATCTGAGTCTTGTTTACCGTGTGATTGGAAGCTGGCACGGGTTGTACCCATTCACAAAGGCGAATCGAGAAGTGCCGTTGAAAACTACAGACCGATATCTTTAACAAGTATCCCATGCAAGTTAATGGAACACATAATTTATACTTCGGTCATGTCGCACTTAGTTAAGCACAATATTCTAAGCTCTAGTCAACATGGTTTTCGACAAGGTTTTTCATGCTCTACACAGTTAGTAGAATTCTTTCATGATCTGGCCTCGGCAATAGACAAAACCAAAATAATAGACTGCATATTTCTAGATTTCAAAAAAGCCTTTGATGTCGTTGCACATGATCTTCTCATCTCAAAACTTAAGGCCTACAAAGTGGACAATAGTGTCATAGCTTGGATTGCCGAATATCTTCGTGCAAGAGAGCAGTCTGTGGTGCTCAACGGTTTTTCTTCTGCATATATTCCAGTTACCTCAGGTGTTCCTCAGGGATCAGTTTTAGGTCCCCTTTTATTTCTACTCTTTATTAATGATATTGAAAGTGATCTTACGTCTTCATTTAGAATGTTTGCGGATGACTGTGTCATTTATAGAGTCAGAGATAACGCAAATGACATTTCATTATTACAGACTGACTTAGACCTTATAGGAACGTGGTGCAATACGTGGGAAATGTCACTAAATGTTGAAAAATGTGTTCACGTCACCTTTTCAAGGAAGCGCGCATTTGAGCCATGCACTTATACCTTGAGTAATATGGCATTAAAGAAACTTGACGAATACAAATATTTAGGAATTTTAATGACGTCTGACTTAAGATGGAACAGGCACATTACGCATATTAAAAATAAGGCAATACGTACGTTCATTGGGTTTCCTCCGCCGTAACTTCAGTCAAATACCGAATAAATTAAAAGAGCAATTGTATTTCACTTTTGTCCGTAGTTTACTTGATTACGGTTGTATTTGTTGGGATCCGTACACGGCCGATCTCACAGAACAGCTTGAAAGAGTGCAGAACAGAGCAGCTAGGTTTGTTCTTAATGACTATAGTAGAAAATTAAGTATGACAGAAAGTAAAATTAAACTATCGTGGCAGCCATTAAAAGACCGGCGAAAAAACCTGAGGTTGAAATTTTTCCACGCTGTTTATTATTCAAAAACAGGGATTCAGAGAGAAAGATATATTAAGTCGCCTACTTATACGTCGTTGAGACGCGACCATGCGCTGAAAGTCTGCGAGTATCCTTTCAAGGGTGACGTCTTTAGGTATTCTTTTTTTGTTCGGACTACCAGAGAATGGAATGCTCTTTCGCCTGACATTGTTAATATTGAAAACAATGATGCGTTTTATCACGCTTTATGTATGTGATTACTTGTTCCTTCCTTTATTATGTAATCCCCCCTGCTGTAATGCCCGCATGGGCGATGCAGGTATCTAATAAATAAAAAAAATAAAAAAATACTTCTATGAGCCGAACTGGCAATCAGAATGTCGGCACACACGCACACAAAGACAAAAAAAAACTGTGTGCTCAAACTATCTATTAATTTGTAAGCCCCGTTGAACATCAGCCTAGAGGACGTGTTCAAATAGGTCTCCGTTTGCAGCTACGCAGTACTGTCTATTTTATCACACCTTTAGTGGCTTTCTTGATGACCGATGCCGGAATTCTATGGCAGACATCCATTATCCTTACCTTGAACTAATCTGACGTCCGTCTAATCTGATGTCCGGCACAATCTTCCACATAATCCCAAAGAAAGAAACTTAACGGAGAGAGGTCAGGTGACCTAGCCGGCCTATTTACAGGCTCGTGCCTTTCAATCTATTTGAAAAGTAGCACCCAACCAGTTTCGTGCTCGGCTGCTGCTGCATGCAGGTGGCCCATCTTGCTGATACAGCAGAAGTGGACGATGTGACAGCGGGACTTTGCTGAGAAACTCATCAACCACTCCTTCAAGGATATATGCTGTCCAGTCAGTGCGTGATTGAAGATGGTACTGATTATTGCACTGGCGTAAATTCCAAACCACACATTAAGCAACCACTGGTACTGGCGCCGATTGCGCTGTACTTAATGTAGATTGGAGTCCCTCCAATAGTGTGCGTAAATGACAATGAATGTATATATGATGGCACCTGCACTGTTCTTTTGCACAAACTCATCATGCCACAGGTTAAGTGTCAAGATGTAAAACTCACCAGACCCAGCTTGTCAGTTAATATACACTATAGAATTAACGTCTAAGGTTATCACTAAGATGAGTGCTAAAACCCTTTAATGCTTACATTAGGACCAGAATTCACAAGTGGCTGTAATATCAACGTGTAAGCGCTCAGAGGGTTCCTGAAGCACTGTTGAGCACATGAACATAACTTCCAGCCGGGATATACACGTGCGATCGGAGACAATGTCACACTCTTAAAAGTCACTCGTTACAAAGCAATACACAACACCCTTTCTCACAAAACCTTATAACACTAGTAAAATTTGTTGGCCAAGTTTCGATTTATCCTACATTGAAGCAAGCACATAAAGAGAACATCCCAGTCTTCATCCACGATTAAATCACCAGTATTAAATGGACCCACCTTAAGGGTTATTAGGCAACAGCATGTGTATGTCCATGCTTGTATCGTTTATTGATTGTCCCGCTCTAGTAGAATGGACGACCACGCAGCCTGATCATGCACTTTGTCATGAAGCTTCTTTCTAGAAAATCACAAATACCGACCGCACACATAACCTTTGTCACATCTGCACAGAGCACTCGAGCGTTACACTGCGGAGAAAAGTTACCAGAGAATGGCTGTTGATAGCGCAGTGATATTGCTATGTAAAGGCTCATATTACTATGTAAACGAACGCTGTTTCCCGCGCGTGCAATGACGCCGCAAAGCACTCATTTAGCGACTTCATTCACTACCGCCCTTAGTCGGCGGACGGCAGACCTGAACCATGTGTCAGGAATGTGCATTTACATTGCGAGATAAATGATGAATACTCTTTATTTTCTCTAAACAAGTGCGCGCACATGCCGCACTTGGATCATCTGCCATTTACACATTCTGCCGTGTAGCAGCACCGTAACCAGGTAATGTTACGTTTAAGTGATTGTGAAAAAGGCTCTTACCAGTACACTGTAGCACTGGCTGATCGGTGCGGAGGTCCGCGGGATGCGTCACAAGGAAAATGAGCTGGTAAGGAACCTGGAAATGAAGTATCAGGCAGCCGAAAGCGTAGGTTTGCACAGTAGAGGCACATCGAATGGAAAAGTGAAGTACTTACGATAGCTTACGCTAGCACAAGCCCCCAAAAAATAAACGATCCACATCTTTGTCCAGTTGTTTGAGCGTAGCTCACCTTTGAGCTTGCCATTCTGCCGCCAAAATCAAAGACGGATGTGACATCACGGACGCGAAAAAATAAGAATGAATGCGACATCCCGGACGTGACGTTTGGGTGAGCCTAACGCCTGCGTTCCGTCGACCGGGTGAACGCAGACACTTTTTGGTGAAGCACGGAAAACCGGTTGGAAATAGCGATGGAGGTGTCTGGGGTCTTGTCACTTATAGTGACTCTTGTGTCCTGTTGACGGGGACGGTGTGTACCCTGTGGCAATTCAGGGAAATCTGACGTATTGGCCTCGAGCTCCTCCACTGGAAAAGCTGGCGCCACCGTCGGCGAGACGTGCTAGGAGGGATCACGTGGACATAGCGGCCGCGTCGGCTGCTTCGGGCGCGCCGAAGCGAGCTGAAAAAGAGTTTAAATTCCCTCGTACGCTGCGGTCCTCATTTAGTGGCGAAATTTTCCCGCTTCGAGTGTCTCCTTTACAACGCTTGAAAGCACTACAATAGGTAGTGGCCGCCTTTGAAGGCGCGCAACATGGTAGGCTACTGCTCGGTGCCGCAGGGCCGGACGCACGTAACGGAGGCCGGTGTCAGCCTTATTCACGCGTAGCCGCAGGACAAGAAGCTGCGTGAAGCTTGGCTCGCGAAACATAAAACCGGCAAACAGTCAGCGGCTACAACTTGGGTATGCAGCAAGCACAGACGCGAGGAAGATTTCTGCTACGGCGCCCGGTCTGTGATGTTCTGAAAACGCGCACTGAGACGCTCGCCCGAGTCCGCTGCCCGACTAATGTTGTGACGGTTTGGTCTATGAACTTGTCGATGCTATAGATACTGGCAAGTTCACTGGAGTGGAAAGGCAGCGGAAGAAGCACATTTAAATAAAGCATGGCATATGGTCATGTTTGTGTTATGAATTAATGCACTGGATTACAAAAAAGGAGCAGCGGGAAATTGCACGCTGAGAACACCGATAAACATACAGTGCGACGCAACTCGAGAAATAGTATTGAAAGGTCAAAGAATTTAGAACAAAAAAAAGATTGAATTGACGCGACGGCACATCACAGTCTCCGTAGGCGTCGAAGTCTCTACAATGAAATTATTTTTGAACAGCTGTGATAGCGCCCACGCAACAATGGTTGCTTGGATACTGTCAAATGCTCATATTCTGCGGCCTAATAAGCTCATGGCACGGTGCGAAAACGCGCGCGCTGAGAAAGCGAAACAGTGCGCGGACAAGCATGCAGACGCGCAGTCGGTCGCAGCGAATCTGCGCGATCGCTGCATTGAGGCTTCGTTCTATTACACTCCATTTAGTTATAAAAACACTTGTCAAGGCACTTTGTCAAGGACTTTTCATGCATCGCTGAGCCGCCAATGCATCTAACCAAATGTGATGTCGAGTTCAAGTGGGAAATGCCACAGGCCAACACATTTCAAGAACTCAAATGACGCATGCAGTTGCCGCCGGTATTTGCACACTTCGACGAAGACACCGATACCGAAATTCACACTGACGTGAGTAGCCTAATCCTCGGTGCCGTCCTAGTCCAGAGGAAAAACGGACTTGAACGGGTGATATCTTATGCTAGCCAGTCACTGCCAAAAGCGAAATGCAATTATTCTACGCTTGAAAAGGAATGCCTCGCCATCATTTGGGCTACAGCAAAATTCCGCCCTTACCTTATGGCAGGCCATTCAAAGTCGTCAGCGACCATCATGCGTTGTGTTGGCTAGCCAACTTAAAGGACCCTTCAGGTCGGCTGGCGCGGTGAAGCCTCAGACTGCAAGAATATGACGTTGCAGTAATCTACAAGCCGAACGAAAACACTCTGATGCTGACTGCATATCATGTGCCCCCATCAATCCCCCGCCGCAAGACGACAAGGACGACGACGTCTTCCTCGGAATAATAAGTGCGAAAGCCTTCACTAAACAGCAACTAGCAGACGTGGAGCTAAAAAGCCTCGTTGAGTATTTGGAAGGGAACGCCGATGTCTCTAGGGCATTTAACCGCAGATCGTCTTCGTTCACGCTACAAAAGAACCTGCTCGTTAAGAACTTCTCGTCAGTCCGCACCATCTACCTCTTGTTGTTCCGTCAGCTCTGCGTCCAGAAGTACTGTACGCCCTACATGACGATCCAACCGCTAGGCCTCTAGGATTCTCCTGGACGCTGTCGAGGATACAGGAAAGGTATTACTGGCCGCATCTGACTGCTTACGTCGCCCGTTATGTCAAGACATGCCGAGACTGTCAGTGACACAAGACACCACCGACAAGACCAGCAGGATTACTACAGCCGATCGAACCTCCTTGCCGACCATTTCAGCAGATCAGGATGGATTTGTTGAGACTGTTTCTGACGTCAACACCCGGAAATAAGTGGATCGTTGTGGTGACGGACTATCTTACCCGCTTCGCTGAAACTAAAGCTCTACCGTAAGGCAGCGCAGCCAAAGTGGCTGCGCAACGACCAGAAAAACCCTTGCTTAGCTATAATTCGGGACACTCTAAAATTGTAAAAAGTGGCATAGCTTTCTCATGTCTGAGGGCGGCCTTAACGAAGTCTTGTCCGGAAAAAATAAAAGAAACTTTCAGCCAACAAGTTATCAGACTAAAGAATGCAGGATATGAAAAACATGTACTCTGTACATCAGCTTATAAGTTCATTCGTTATGTGCGCAATGGCTATCAGAAAGAGCGAAACAGACAAGAGATTGAAAGCAAAAAAATTGTGTCACTACCATATGCACACAAAATTGCGCATAACTTAAAAAAACGTAGGTGGCAGATATGGTCTACGAGTAGTTTTTTCAGCGCCTAACAAACTCGGAAAAATATGTGCCGCACTGGATCGTAGAGTTTCAACTAAAGTAAAAGTAAATGGTCGTAAGTGCACAGTCAAGCATAAAGAAAAACTTGTTGAGTGCAGGTCATGTGTAGTTTACTGTTTGCCCATATCATGTGGAAAAGTATACATAGGCCAAACGGGTCGGTGTGTAAACACGAGACTTTCGGAGCACAAAAGGTCATTGGGGGGAAACATTCATTCCCACATTAAGGGGCACTGCTCACAACATGGGTGCTGGCCGCTTTACAATGACACCACAGTTCTATCACACCACAAGGATCAGCTAACCAGGGAAATAATCGAAGCCTTTCATATTCACAAGAGGGGAGAGGGTTGTATCAGTCAGCCATCTGTACATCTAAGCAATGGTGAGGTTACCTTTTTGGAAGTACACTAAAAAGAAAAGAAAAAAAACTGTTTAATAAAAATGGTCGTTAGGGTTGCTACTTACGATGGGATTGCACACCATGATAGATAGGTGCCATATCTTCGACGCCCGAGTATGCGCGGGAAAATGATTGTTAAAAGATGCCTGTAATCTTGCCTTGATTTTCTTTGACGCCTGAGGGTGCGCGGGTATATAAATATGAAGTATGTGTTCTGAAATAAAATAGTTGCGAGTGTAGCGAGTGTCGTCTTTCTCTGTTTGCCTTCTCTGTGTCCGTGTCAGTGCGCTGCTTCACCAGCAAGGTACGATGATCACTCACCAACTAGCCCAACTTTCGACTTTACTGAACTGTACATCTACCCTGGCCACACGAACGGGGATGCAATCCTGTCGTTCATGACATTCGCCTATAACATGGCTACGCCACGTACTACTGGATTTTAACATTTTTTCTTCATCTATGGCTGTTCACCAAGTTTCATTCTTGATGTATCATTCCTTTCGACTCCTGTACCCCCATCAGTTCCTTTCTCGGAACAGTTTGTGTCTCGCCTCGCAGAGTGCAGACGCCTCGCCCCGCTTAACACCGACGTCTCCCAGGACACTCGCAAGTTTCGTTACGACTCGACCCACCGTGCTGTGACTTTTTCTCCTGGTGACGAAGTTCTTTGGACTCCTGTGTGCATTCCTGGCTTATGCAAAAAATTTCTCGTGTTTTATTCGACTTTCCACGGTCATTGAGCAGACACCTGTCAATTACCATGTCTCGCTTGTTAGAACGCCACCCGATTCCCGTTGCTGTGGCACAGAGATAGTGCATGTCTCCCGCTTAAAACCAAATACTTGACGCATTTTATAGTACTTACGCGCTGCCAGGCGGCCGCTTCGACAGCGAGAGAGATTAGCATGGGCACAACACATGCCTGACTTTCAACTTCATCATCTGCACATCTTTTCCATCTGCATATATCATCACCAGCAGCACAGTTTAATCCTCGAGGTAGTAGTCCGAGCTTGGCTGGAATAAAGCGGTTCCTTACGTACATATATATATATATATATATATATATATATATATATATTTCTTGCACTTCAAGAAACTTCGCTTGACCTCGAAGACATGAGCACTGAAGTGACGGCGCTAAGTATATACAAGACCTCATAGTAGGAGACAGTTCAATTTCACAGCCTGAGTCCCCTTGCTGGTGTAATCTTCCTTCGTGTAATTGTCGCATACTTGGCTATCACTAACACTGCTTCGCCTTTCTGCAAAACTGCAGCCTCTCTCTTTTTTTTTCTGCTAGTCCGAGCGTAAGTGCTGCCGCACATGACTGCTGTTGATTCTGATTTCGAGTGAATCTGGTTTGGCCTCATTATGGTTACTGAGTGAATTACAGGGAGAAATAGAAGAGAGGAAAGGCAGAGAGGTTCACCAGACGCATGTCCGTTTTTCTACCCTGCACTGGGGAAAGGGGTATAGGGATGAAGAGAGAGAGTGTTCCACAGCTATCATGCACTAAGATTAAAAAATAAAAAAACAGTTCCGTTACTCGAAGAAAACCTAGCGCATATTGTTTCCAGTAAAGTGGAGTAGTAGCCAGGAATTCTTTCGTTACTGAGATTTAATTTGGTAATTACAATGATCTAACTCGAGAAGTACTCTCATAATTTTCAAAGTGTCAATGAGGCATTTGTTGGCATCCCAAAATGACATCTAACTGCAGTGTTTACAGCAACATACTAATTGAGTACAATTTTACCGACTGGAAAATAACCTCACGAACTATGAAAAATACCATGTGAGTGAACTCTCACCCGCATCATAAAGCAGTGCCCTCAAATAAGCTGATTGAAAGTAACTGCATTGCCTATCGCAAACCCGAATAGACAGCGCACCACCTTGATAATGCTACAGAAGGAGCCCCAACAGCAGGTTTCGCAGCTTCGCAGCTACTCCTTTCTCTCTGCGTCACACTTATTATCCCTCTCTCAAGGTCGACTGATAAATGATAACAAAAGCCCCTTGATAAGTGCAGCTCTGACCACACACAAAATGTGAAGAGCAATGTAAGAGGCACAGAATGTTTCAAAATCCAGACTTTGCTCGCACCGCATTGAAAGAGTGCGGGCGAAGTTATATTTCACCCCAGAAACTTGCTTTGGACCAAAGCCAATATAAAGTGCGCGTTTTATTTTTGATGAAAGTGTATACGTGCTGCAAAAACAGGTTCGTGTTAACAAATAAAAGCGAAATAAACACACTGGAAAGCGACCAACTTGTAGAGAAAAGGCAAAACCAATGCATTCACGAAATTAAATATACATTATAAATTATAAATATTATTAATAATTAATAATAATAATTATTATAAATATAAATAAATATACATTATAAATTATAAATAAAAGAAGCCTTTTATGGAATTTTGCGAAACAGAATCGGCAAGACGGAATAAAAGCAGTACTGAAGTTTGATACCTTGTACATGGGCAACAACCGCTATCAGATTGATAGCGTGACCAACAAAGTGAAGCAGATGTGACCATCACCAGTGACTAACATAAAGGAAATGCTCAGCGTTTTGGTGATAAACTGCAGGAGCATAAGAAATAAAGTCGATTCTTTCCATATCCTTCTTAGATCACTTGAGCCATCAATAGTTATTGGCACTGAGTCATGGTTGGACTCGAGTGTCTTAAATTCTGAAGTTTTTCCAGATGGCTATCATTGTTTCAGACGCGATCGAGGAGCAAGAGGGGGAGGGGTATTTATTCTAGTTCGCTCAAGCTTATCGTGTGTTCCACTGGAAGGTTCTACAGCCGATCTTGAGTCTGTTTTTTGCAAAGTGAGGCTATCTAATGGGAAAAGTCTAGTTATTGGATCATATTACCGTCCTCCCGGAACATCATACGACCAGTTTCGTCAGCTATCTGCTTTCCTTGATACGCTTGAGAACGATATCATAATACTAGGGGGAGATTTTAATCTTCCGGGTATAGACTGGTCGTGCGATGACCCGGTAGCGTCGGTCACTGGCCATGTGTACTCTGCTTTTTTTGATCTCGTCTGTGATTTTTCGTTTCAACAGTACATTCGTGGTGCGTCACGGAGCGACAGCACAGGTCACGTACTTGATTTGCTCTTATGTAATGTCCCGAACATTTTAACAAATGTGAATGTACTTCCCGGCTTAAGTGACCATTGTGTTTTTACTGCTGATATAAACGTTCAATATGTGTCCGTGCCGAAGAAGGAACCCAGAAAGATTTACGTGTATAAGAGGGCTGATTTCGCGGCTATAATTTCGGCGTTTGAGTCATATTTTCCTACCTTTGATGCATTAGTTGATGAATTGAGCATTGAAGAATTATGGAAGCTGTTTAAAGACAAGCTGTTTGAATTGCGCAATACATTTGTTCCCACTCATGTTATCTCATCTAAACGGTCAAAGGATAAGCCTTGGTTTAATCACCAGCTGCGCACACTAATACAAAAAATTAGGAGAGCTTATCTCAAGTTTCGGAGAGCGAAGTCCCCGAATACTTGGTTAGAACTGAAATGTTTGAAAAAAAGCTTTCAGAATCTCGCGGAGCAGGCCAAGCATACGTATTTCGAAAACCTTGGTGTGAAGTTGCTCAAAGATTCCAGAGAGTTCTGGAGATTTGTTAGGTGCAACGGTAAAGAAAACAATTCTATCCCCCCTTTAAAGAGCTCTGAAACCATAATTGACGCTGATGAAGACAAAGCGAAACTTTTTAGTGATTTTTTCTTGTCAGTGTTTAGACCAAGGCGTTCTCGTAGTGTTAATGTGATCTGCCAAATGGACATTAAACAAATGCCTGAGGTTATATTTGGTGTAGAAGGTTTGCGTAAACTACTGCAGGAGATGAAGCCGACGACCGCTTGTGGCCCTGATGATATTCCGGCAGCGATTCTTAAAAACTGTTCTGGAATATTGTGTTTTTACTTTTCTCGGTTATTTACAAAGTGTTTATCTGAGTCTTGTTTACCGTGTGATTGGAAGCTGGCACGGGTTGTACCCATTCACAAAGGCGAATCGAGAAGTGCCGTTGAAAACTACAGACCGATATCTTTAACAAGTATCCCATGCAAGTTAATGGAACACATAATTTATACTTCGGTCATGTCGCACTTAGTTAAGCACAATATTCTAAGCTCTAGTCAACATGGTTTTCGACAAGGTTTTTCATGCTCTACACAGTTAGTAGAATTCTTTCATGATCTGGCCTCGGCAATAGACAAAACCAAAATAATAGACTGCATATTTCTAGATTTCAAAAAAGCCTTTGATGTCGTTGCACATGATCTTCTCATCTCAAAACTTAAGGCCTACAAAGTGGACAATAGTGTCATAGCTTGGATTGCCGAATATCTTCGTGCAAGAGAGCAGTCTGTGGTGCTCAACGGTTTTTCTTCTGCATATATTCCAGTTACCTCAGGTGTTCCTCAGGGATCAGTTTTAGGTCCCCTTTTATTTCTACTCTTTATTAATGATATTGAAAGTGATCTTACGTCTTCATTTAGAATGTTTGCGGATGACTGTGTCATTTATAGAGTCAGAGATAACGCAAATGACATTTCATTATTACAGACTGACTTAGACCTTATAGGAACGTGGTGCAATACGTGGGAAATGTCACTAAATGTTGAAAAATGTGTTCACGTCACCTTTTCAAGGAAGCGCGCATTTGAGCCATGCACTTATACCTTGAGTAATATGGCATTAAAGAAACTTGACGAATACAAATATTTAGGAATTTTAATGACGTCTGACTTAAGATGGAACAGGCACATTACGCATATTAAAAATAAGGCAATACGTACGTTCATTGGGTTTCCTCCGCCGTAACTTCAGTCAAATACCGAATAAATTAAAAGAGCAATTGTATTTCACTTTTGTCCGTAGTTTACTTGATTACGGTTGTATTTGTTGGGATCCGTACACGGCCGATCTCACAGAACAGCTTGAAAGAGTGCAGAACAGAGCAGCTAGGTTTGTTCTTAATGACTATAGTAGAAAATTAAGTATGACAGAAAGTAAAATTAAACTATCGTGGCAGCCATTAAAAGACCGGCGAAAAAACCTGAGGTTGAAATTTTTCCACGCTGTTTATTATTCAAAAACAGGGATTCAGAGAGAAAGATATATTAAGTCGCCTACTTATACGTCGTTGAGACGCGACCATGCGCTGAAAGTCTGCGAGTATCCTTTCAAGGGTGACGTCTTTAGGTATTCTTTTTTTGTTCGGACTACCAGAGAATGGAATGCTCTTTCGCCTGACATTGTTAATATTGAAAACAATGATGCGTTTTATCACGCTTTATGTATGTGATTACTTGTTCCTTCCTTTATTATGTAATCCCCCCTGCTGTAATGCCCGCATGGGCGATGCAGGTATCTAATAAATAAAAAAATAAAAAAATACTTCTATGAGCCGAACTGGCAATCAGAATGTCGGCACACACGCACACAAAGACAAAAAAAACTGTGTGCTCAAACTATCTATTAATTTGTAAGCCCCGTTGAACATCAGCCTAGAGGACGTGTTCAAATAGGTCTCCGTTTGCAGCTACGCAGTACTGTCTATTTTATCACACCTTTAGTGGCTTTCTTGATGACCGATGCCGGAATTCTATGGCAGACATCCATTATCCTTACCTTGAACTAATCTGACGTCCGTCTAATCTGATGTCCGGCACAATCTTCCACATAATCCCAAAGAAAGAAACTTAACGGAGAGAGGTCAGGTGACCTAGCCGGCCTATTTACAGGCTCGTGCCTTTCAATCTATTTGAAAAGTAGCACCCAACCAGTTTCGTGCTCGGTTGCTGCTGCATGCAGGTGGCCCATCTTGCTGATACAGCAGAAGTGGACGATGTGACAGCGGGACTTTGCTGAGAAACTCATCAACCACTCCTTCAAGGATATATGCTGTCCAGTCAGTGCGTGATTGAAGATGGTACTGATTATTGCACTGGCGTAAATTCCAAACCACACATTAAGCAACCACTGGTACTGGCGCCGATTGCGCTGTACTTAATGTAGATTGGAGTCCCTCCAATAGTGTGCGTAAATGACAATGAATGTATATATGATGGCACCTGCACTGTTCTTTTGCACAAACTCATCATGCCACAGGTTAAGTGTCAAGATGTAAAACTCACCAGACCCAGCTTGTCAGTTAATATACACTATAGAATTAACGTCTAAGGTTATCACTAAGATGAGTGCTAAAACCCTTTAATGCTTACATTAGGACCAGAATTCACAAGTGGCTGTAATATCAACGTGTAAGCGCTCAGAGGGTTCCTGAAGCACTGTTGAGCACATGAACATAACTTTCAGCCGGGATATACACGTGCGATCGGAGACAATGTCACACTCTTAAAAGTCACTCGTTACAAAGCAATACACAACACCCTTTCTCACAAAACCTTATAACACTAGTAAAATTTGTTGGCCAAGTTTCGATTTATCCTACATTGAAGCAAGCACATAAAGAGAACATCCCAGTCTTCATCCACGATTAAATCACCAGTATTAAATGGACCCACCTTAAGGGTTATTAGGCAACAGCATGTGTATGTCCATGCTTGTATCGTTTATTGATTGTCCCGCTCTAGTAGAATGGACGACCACGCAGCCTGATCATGCACTTTGTCATGAAGCTTCTTTCTAGAAAATCACAAATACCGACCGCACACATAACCTTTGTCACATCTGCACAGAGCACTCGAGCGTTACACTGCGGAGAAAAGTTACCAGAGAATGGCTGTTGATAGCGCAGTGATATTGCTATGTAAAGGCTCATATTACTATGTAAACGAACGCTGTTTCCCGCGCGTGCAATGACGCCGCAAAGCACTCATTTAGCGACTTCATTCACTACCGCCCTTAGTCGGCGGACGGCAGACCTGAACCATGTGTCAGGAATGTGCATTTACATTGCGAGATAAATGATGAATACTCTTTATTTTCTCTAAACAAGTGCGCGCACATGCCGCACTTGGGTCATCTGCCATTTACACATTCTGCCGTGTAGCAGCACCGTAACCAGGTAATGTTACGTTTAAGTGATTGTGAAAAAGGCTCTTACCAGTACACTGTAGCACTGGCTGATCGGTGCGGAGGTCCGCGGGATGCGTCACAAGGAAAATGAGCTGGTAAGGAACCTGGAAATGAAGTATCAGGCAGCCGAAAGCGTAGGTTTGCACAGTAGAGGCACATCGAATGGAAAAGTGAAGTACTTACGATAGCTTACGCTAGCACAAGCCCCCAAAAAATAAACGATCCACATCTTTGTCCAGTTGTTTGAGCGTAGCTCACCTTTGAGCTTGCCATTCTGCCGCCAAAATCAAAGACGGATGTGACATCACGGACGCGAAAAAATAAGAATGAATGCGACATCCCGGACGTGACGTTTGGGTGAGCCTAACGCCTGCGTTCCGTCGACCGGGTGAACGCAGACACTTTTTGGTGAAGCACGGAAAACCGGTTGGAAATAGCGATGGAGGTGTCTGGGGTCTTGTCACTTATAGTGACTCTTGTGTCCTGTTGACGGGGACGGTGTGTACCCTGTGGCAATTCAGGGAAATCTGACGTATTGGCCTCGAGCTCCTCCACTGGAAAAGCTGGCGCCACCGTCGGCGAGACGTGCTAGGAGGGATCACGTGGACATAGCGGCCGCGTCGGCTGCTTCGGGCGCGCCGAAGCGAGCTGAAAAAGAGTTTAAATTCCCTCGTACGCTGCGGTCCTCATTTAGTGGCGAAATTTTCCCGCTTCGAGTGTCTCCTTTACAACGCTTGAAAGCACTACAATAGGTAGTGGCCGCCTTTGAAGGCGCGCAACATGGTAGGCTACTGCTCGGTGCCGCAGGGCCGGACGCACGTAACGGAGGCCGGTGTCAGCCTTATTCACGCGTAGCCGCAGGACAAGAAGCTGCGTGAAGCTTGGCTCGCGAAACATAAAACCGGCAAACAGTCAGCGGCTACAACTTGGGTATGCAGCAAGCACAGACGCGAGGAAGATTTCTGCTACGGCGCCCGGTCTGTGATGTTCTGAAAACGCGCACTGAGACGCTCGCCCGAGTCCGCTGCCCGACTAATGTTGTGACGGTTTGGTCTATGAACTTGTCGATGCTATAGATACTGGCAAGTTCACTGGAGTGGAAAGGCAGCGGAAGAAGCACATTTAAATAAAGCATGGCATATGGTCATGTTTGTGTTATGAATTAATGCACTGGATTACAAAAAAAGGAGCAGCGGGAAATTGCACGCTGAGAACACCGATAAACATACAGTGCGACGCAACTCGAGAAATAGTATTGAAAGGTCAAAGAATTTAGAACAAAAAAAAGATTGAATTGACGCGACGGCACATCACAGTCTCCGTAGGCGTCGAAGTCTCTACAATGAAATTATTTTTGAACAGCTGTGATAGCGCCCACGCAACAATGGTTGCTTGGATACTGTCAAATGCTCATATTCTGCGGCCTAATAAGCTCATGGCACGGTGCGAAAACGCGCGCGCTGAGAAAGCGAAACAGTGCGCGGACAAGCATGCAGACGCGCAGTCGGTCGCAGCGAATCTGCGCGATCGCTGCATTGAGGCTTCGTTCTATTACACTCCATTTAGTTATAAAAACACTATAAGAACATATTTCACATGGTTTGCTCTCAGCGTTTACCTACCTTTCACGCAAGAAGCCGGTTCGAGAGACTCCATCGCGGCGACCGCGCGCAGTGGCGTTCACTGTACGTATTCGGTAAAGAGATAGCGTCTGTGAACAATTGTGTGCTTTCAGTTTGCCCAAGATTATTATGCGAAGCATATTACGAGGGCTCAACCCAGCTCCTCAGGCGCGGCGGTGACCATGAAATCACGTGACACCGTGACGTCACGACAGAGGAGAACCGGCGCTCCAACTCCCGCCGTCGCTCGCGGCGTCGCGCCCCGCATCGGACGCGGTGCGCGTCGAGCAACGCAGCGTTCGGCGCGACAACGAAATGTGCGCCTGAGCAAGCGCCGCACGCCTGAGCCGACGTTATGCGAAGCATATTACGAGGGCTCAACCCAGCTCCTCAGGCGCGGCGGTGACCATGAAATCACGTGACACCGTGACGTCACGACAGAGGAGAACCGGCGCTCCAACTCCCGCCGTCGCTCGCGGCGTCGCGCCCCGCATCGGACGCGGTGCGCGTCGAGCAACGCAGCGTTCGGCGCGACAACGAAATGTGCGCCTGAGCAAGCGCCGCACGCCTGAGCCGACGCCGACGACACCGGCTTTTCTGCGACACGAGCTCCTTAACGCTGTCGCGTTAAAATAAAGGCTAGTATGCTTCGCATCCTGGGCTTAACCTTAGCTAAGCCACAGCCATTTTTATTTAGACAGTAAGAAACTTCTCTCGTTTCGAAAGTACTTACAGAAATGTCCGGGAGAGCTCACGCGTGGTGTTTTCAGTGAGCGCTGACAGCAAAACCTATGAGGAGCGCGCCACGTGATCCCTCATACTACGCCAGCGAGGCGCTTCCGCTAGATGGCGACTCCGCAACTCCTCGCCGCCAATACTGGAAGGGCTTCGTGTTGCGTATCCGTCGGTGACGGTGCTTGGATGCCCGCGAACGCGCCGGGCGGTCCGCTTCTTTTCTTGCTGGGCAGTCTTTCGAAGTCGGCGAATGTTCACCGCCGCAATCATGGCAGTAGGGGAAGCACTCATGGGGAGGTATGCTTTGCGCACTGGGAAATGTTCTACTGAATTGACAGCACATGCAATACGTCGAACGATTTGGACATACGTCGGTGGCGTGATTGAGCGTGAAGCAATGCGAGCACAGCGAACTTCTGTGTCGAAATGGGTAGAGGCGCTGGACAACGCGATTAATAAGGGCAAATCTGGGTAAACGTGGGCCTTCCACCTTCACCATCACGGTGTTGGAGGTGCCTATTCGGCGGATTGTCAGGAGTTTCGCTTGTTCCACTTCCACAATACTCTGCAGCTCTCCGTTGGAGATCGAGGTGGGTATTCCATGTATGACGCCGCGTGCGTTCATAGGATCAGCGGCAACGTAGCGACCACGTTTGTCTCGTAAGCTGCATCGTTGATAGTGATGCTCATTAGTTCCGCGAGCTTGTCGGTAGCAGATCGACGATAGGCGTCAACGGCCACCAGGTTTTGTGTGGTGCGGATTTTGAAGCATGTGTCGCTGCGTTCCACTGTGTCGAGTCCTGCCGCCGAGCGGATAGCGTTGCCGAGGGTACCGACGTCGATTGCAGCAAGGTTCAGGCATGCTGCAGTGAATTTAGCAATCACAGTGGTGGCTTGTTGCTGGCGCGGCGTTGTCCCTACGGTGCGCCAGTGGCCGAGTGTCGAAGCGGACGCCGCTGCTTGCTCGATATCCATGCTTCAGAAGCCCACGAACGCGCGTGGCGTCGGTGATCTCAAGGTGGCGTCCAGCCAAGGACTAGGCTTAGTGGCCGGCGGCCGGCCAAGCCGGCCAAGTTCTTCCATTAATTGCGGAGAATGGTTGAAAAGTTCGTCTCACCGGAAGGTGGGTACCTTGAGACGTCTTCCTAGCACAAGTTTGGAGTCCTATCGAAGAAGGTTCCGTTGATAGGGTGAAAACTTCGAGGAGCAGATGTGGATCCGTGCTGAGTCGGCGAGCGCGTCTCGGCGTCCCTCCGGCACAGGACGCCGTGGCGGCGTCAAAGAACGCAGCGGAAACGCGCCAGACGCGTCTACGGAGAACGCCACCCAACCGGTGGCGGAGCCCATGGGCTTTTCCCCTGAAGGGTCCAGCCACATGGCCGGAAAGCGGTCGCACGATGAGGCCGTGAGCAAGGCGTCGCAACAGGATGAAATGGGCGGCGATGAGCCTCCTTTTAAAGCAGCAGGTATGAGGCGAGCGTCCTGGAAACTGCGGCCGAACATTCCGGCCGAATCACGGCAGGCGGGGAAACCACCTCCGTAGTTTCGTGCTGTAGATCCCGAAATGGGGTATGGGGGCGTGCGATGTTGTCGTGAGGGTAGACACCATAAGATAGGGTTTCTTTTCTCTCGATATGGCGATCCACCTTGCTGAAGCACTACATGTAGCGACTCTGAATGTACGAGGTCTTGGAGCAAGAAAGCGACAGTGTCAACTTAGTCGCCTTCTCTTAGAAAACAATCTACACCTGGTGGCAATCCAAGAAACCAAAATTGATAGCCAGGAAGCGACTGATCGAATGGTGTCCACTTTCCGTCAGCATTATGATGTTTGTGTGTGTCATTCTGTCGGTGCCTCTGGTGGTTGTGCCCTTTTCGTCCGCAATAGTGTCGGTATAACTGTGCAATCGCTCTTTTCGTGCCAAAGTGGACGCCTCCTGGTTGTCGATTTTTTCCAATATGGTCTGAATTTCCGTGTCATTTGTGCTCACGCTCCAAATGTAGAGGCGGAGAGAAAAGAGTTTTTTGAGCGTTTTCAGATGTATTTCGATTGTAAAAAAGTTCTAGTTTTGTTGGGGGACTTCAATTCTGTTTGTCGTTCGGTGGACCGTGTAAAAGGTTTGCCAGTGCGAGATAAAGAGTTCGGAGGTTTTGAATGTTGTAGTTCACGACCACAACTTAGAAGATATCGGAAGTGTTGTCACAAATGGTGCGCGTCCGCACTTCACACATTTTCAAGGCGATAGCCATGCACGATTGGACAGGCTGTATGTGTCGCTTAAACTTGTGCCACTATGCACATCGTACGAGGTTAAGCCAGTGTCCTTCAGTGACCATTGTCTAGTTATTGCAACCTTTGGTAAAAAAGAAAACAAAAAGTACTTCAAGTGGGAACTTTGGAAACATAATGCGAAATTGATGGAGGATCAGGTTTTCGTTAAGGATGTAGATGAGAAGCTAAAGAAGCTACTCGCAGTGCAATCTTTAAAGGGACACTAAAGGTAAACAATAAATCAGTTTAGACTAATAAAGCATTGTTTGAGAACCCTGCAGGCAGTCATTTCAAAAAAATAGTTTGAATATTAGACGAGAAAATGAAGGTCCAAGTATCAGTATTTGAATTCCGCGCCGAAACGCCAGCGCCGGTACGTCAGCGTGACGTCAGGGATACCAAAGTTTGTTTTCGCATTTGGGCCGCGTTGGCTGAATAAAGGTTCCCGAAACTTTGCATGTATTATATTTGGTTCCTGTAGAACACAATGTAGTCAATCTGTACCGCTATATATAATTAGTAGGCCCTAGAAGATGCCATCAAAATCCATGACGTCACAGCCCCCAGGTGCGTGAACTTAAGTAGGCGTCGCCACCCGTATTTCGTTCCTGCGCTTTTTCTGGCTTACCAAACGTCTTATCGTTGTAAGAGTGGTGTTTTTGGTGTTGTAGAACGGTAATTTACTGATGCAGAAGAAATCACTTTTCACTTTAGTGTCCCTTTAAGTATTGGTGTAGAGTGGGAGGAGGTTAAGCAATTAGTAAAAATGAAAGCCATCGAAAGAATTGCGTTATGAAGACAAACTAAACGAAACACTGCTTCGTGAGCAACTTGAATTTCTTAGGGGTACATAATGCTCCCAACCAGGTACTTACACTAACGAAATAAGAAACATAAAAATTCAGTGAGAGAGAATTGATGCAGAAAAGTACAGAGCGGCGGTTATCCGCGCACGGGCCGAGAAGCTGTGGGCCGGTGAAACGCCCACAAAACGTGCGTTATCGGACGAAAAACAATACGCTTGCAATAAGGAAATACGGCAAATAAGAAAGGGCAATGACGTTTCGGAGGACCGCAATGTAATCAAACGCGTCGTCGCTGATCATTTCAAAGAATTGCTCGGTCAACCGCGCACCATTATAGGGGGCTTTAAAGCGGAATTTCTGTCGTTACTGCCAAAGCTGGAAGAAGAACGCGTTTGGAACAGCCAATTTCCATGAAAGAAATAGAGGATGCAATAGATGCACTACCTGTCGGCAAGGCACCCGGCCCTGATGACCTAGGTGTAGCATTTTATAAAACATTCAAAACAATTATAGCCCAGATTCTACTCAAAGTTATCGCCGAATCGTATCAGCAAAAACGTATACCACTGTCCTTCACAACTTCGCACATCGTTCTCATCCCAAAAACTGAGGCACCTGAAAAACGTCAGTTGGTGGGGTCTTATCGCCCGATAAGCCTTACCAACGTCGACTACAAGATATTTATGAAGGTATTGGCCAAACGATTGCAGGGTGTGATAACGAGGCTGGTTGGCACGCATCAGAGCTGTGGTATAAAAGGTAGAAGCATCGCCACGAACATACACGTAGCTCGAAGTGTGCTAGAATGTTGCGATATATTTGGCGATCGAGTGGCAATGATGCAACTAGATCTCGCTAAAGCCTTCGACCGTGTTTCCCGCGATGTTCTCTTCGCCATATTAGAGCATTGCAACGTGGGAAGCGTAATAACAGACGGTGTCAGGATGGCGTATGCTAACTGCTCAACTCGGGTCATTGTGAACGGGGACCTGACAGACAGTGTGCAAGTGCTGTCTTCTGTCAGGCAGGGATGTCCGCTGTCGCCCCTGCTATTCGAGGCTTACCTTGAGCCTTTGTGCAAGGCCATCCAAAACAATGAACGGATAACTGGCTTCAGGTTACAGTCCACACAGGTGAAAATATCGGCGTATGCCGATGAGATCGTCATATTCTGTTCAAATAGAAATATTATTTGTGAGGCCGTGGCGTTAGTTGAATCCTTCTGCAAGTGCACCGGGGCGCAAATAAACTGGGAGAAGAGTTATGGGTTTTGATTGGCATGGCGAACGGGAAGAAACACCAGACTGCTTCGCTCGACTTCGGTGGTCAACCACTGCAACAACCTATACCCAGGCGTGCCTCTCGACTCTTATCGCGACCCGGAGACGTACTGGAATGAACAAGTGGTGAGAGCAAAGGAAAAGGCTAACGCGTGGCAGGGGCGACAGCTGTCAATGTTCTCGCGCGCCACGGTCTGTAACCTATTTCTTACGTCCAAGATATGGTATGTCATGAATGTGCTGTGTGCATCGCGGATCAACATCCAAAAAAATCACCGTATCTTCGCCGTTTTCATATGGGCATCGACTTGGGAAAGGTCCAGCCGCACAAACTTGTTCTTGCCAGTAAAAAAAGGAGGCCTTGGGTTGGCACATTTATTTGTACGACAAGTTGTGTCGCGCTTTATGTACATTCGCGACCAGAATGATGTGTTCCTTCGCACAGTCATGCAGGTGGTTTCATCTAGTCGTCACCTTCCAGGATTTGTTGTATGCTCGTGTGAAGCAGTGCATGGTTCCGTTAAAGGCTACCTGCGAGAAGTCGTGCTTGCGTACAGAATGTTGCATGTGCGGTTTTCTGTGCAGTATCTCGCCAATATTACTAGGAAAAAACTGTATAAGGACCTAATTGACACTATGCTCCCTGTACCGATTTACCGTATGTCAAACCGTGGAGGCCCAGGAGACGTCCTCAAAAGGTTTCAAAGAATGCCAGTACACCCTTCGGTAAAAACCTTTTTCATTAAACTGCACACTAACACATTATCACTTAAAACATTGTAGCAACAGGGGTATTTTTGTCCCGTGGTCCATTAACTGCTTCTTATGCAAGAAACCTGAAACGATAGAGCATGCGTTTTTAGATTGCTGGGATCCCATCTTTTTCTGGGATGTGCCACAAAGGACTTTAAAAAATGAGTTACCTTTAGATCCACATGGAATAAGATTCTTACCGGTAGAAACGGAGGCTTTTCCGTATGACGCTATAATGCTCCTGGGCCTCCACAGTTTGTGGAAAGCTAGAACGCAGTTCAACAATGCTGATGTCAATTCGCGACCTACACGTGATCACTTCATTGAATCTGTAGTACGGTTCAGGGGTGTCCATCGGGCACTCCCTGAACAACCAACATGGATTGACATGCTAGATAAACTTGCAGCATTGAAAAAATTTTGTTATGTCGTGCCAGCAAAATCCTTGTTGACATGTTTTTCCTTTTTCTGTATTGTTTGTGTATGTCAAAGCCGGCAATAAAGAAAAAAACTCGTGGCTGAGTGGCGTCTCCGTCTCACACTCCGGAGACCTTGGTTCGATTCCCACCCAGCCCATCTTGCAAGTTGTTTTTATGCGAAGCATATTACGAGGGCTCAACCCAGCTCCTCAGGCGCGGCGGTGACCATGAAATCACGTGACACCGTGACGTCACGACAGAGGAGAACCGGCGCTCCAACTCCCGCCGTCGCTCGCGGCGTCGCGCCCCGCATCGGACGCGGTGCGCGTCGAGCAACGCAGCGTTCGGCGCGACAACGAAATGTGCGCCTGAGCAAGCGCCGCACGCCTGAGCCGACGCCGACGACACCGGCTTTTCTGCGACACGAGCTCCTTAACGCTGTCGCGTTAAAATAAAGGCTAGTATGCTTCGCATCCTGGGCTTAACCTTAGCTAAGCCACAGCCATTTTTTATTCATGAAGTGCCTGCTGGGATTTATCGCTCACGGCCAACGCCGCCGACACCGGCTTTTCTGCGACACGCGCTCCTTAACGCTGTCGCGTTAACATTTACTGACGACAGACACCGCTGGCTTCTCGGACGCAAGCGCAGCGTACAGCGGCCGAAAAGTTTCCTGCGCTTCTCCGCCTGCTTTCCCTGGTTCCCCACGTTTTGTCTTTTTCTTTATTTTTTTTCTTTCCTCTCCTAGCTCCATAGTGCGGTTACCCGGCCACGCTACTCTGCCTAGGGCTCGGTCCTCCCTTCTTGCCCGCATTCTTCCCCGCCTCGGGACTATTTTCCTTTACTTTTTATCCCTTGCTCCGAGTCGCCAGACGCTATATCAGCTTGTCGTTGGAAAGGCATGCGCGTTTACATTAATTGCTTGTTCGTTCGCGCTCAAATTTCGCAATGAGGTCGCATTCTTTCTTCTTGCCTTTTTCACAGTGTGGTTAATTAGTATTTCTGCTTGCCACGGTTCATGCGAAAAAGACACCTTCTACCCAGTCGAACCGAACCAGCTGCCAATGAACCAGTTTAAAAGCAATGCAAAGTGTTTCACCAATGCGGAGAAACAAAAAATGCCGCCTTTTAGCGAAACGTGAGTTGAAACCATGGCAGCAACACGAGCAAACTCATCAAAAAAGAATTTTAAAAAAGTCCAGAGTTGCAATCTGGTGATCTGCAGTGTGCATAAGCTTTGGCATCATGCAAAATGCTCGTTATTATTGCAGTTATGTACTTTGTGCAATACATTTTATGCTGTCTAAAAAAAAAGAAAAATACGTGGAGCCAAAGTTCAGTCGGCAACTAAAGGCGGCCCGATGCACTGCCGGCTTGTCGCACCGACGAGCGTTTGGCGCGCTCGGCGTCCAGTCGTGCTCTGACGGAGGCCCAGCCCGCGCGGCCGGCCGCGTGCCGATGTAGCTGGAAGGAGGCGTCGGGCCGACTGTTTTCGGAAGTCGGGTGGCCAGTGAAGCCGGCTGCATGCCGACCATTTCCCAACAATCGGCCAATCATCGGCAGTCGGCTATGGTTGCTTGGGATCTCACTCGCACGAAGACACTACAACCATGAAACTCAAACAAAACAGTCATTGGTTTAATTTTGCGGATGGTTTATCATAGTACCAGTGCAGTCAGATATGTATAGTACACGTCGATTCATCTTCACTGCAGCACAAATTTTATCCGATGAAGCCGACAGATTTTGATGTAAGATTTCATCGCAGCCACCGCTACTGCTGAGAACATATCGTAAAAACTTGATTTGCGCATATACCTCTATATATATATATATATATATATATATATATATATATATATATATATATATATATATATATATATATATATATATATGAGGAAGCGCAGTTGTGTTTACCCGATCGAGATTAAAATTTTTTTCCGATAGCGCTTCACTGCATAATACTTAATGCTGCTGTAAAGCCCATTTGCAGACAACAATTATGCATTGCAGTGAATAGCTCGGTTTATTAGTTGGTTTTATTGTTGTGAGTGGGTGTGTAAAGAGGGCGCAAACAGAGAGGAATCATGAGGGCAAAACAACGGCTTGAAACACCACACCAGAAACACCTCTGAATGCCTGTCGGTACACATATTAGATGGTTCAGTGCTCATACTGTGACCGGAGACGTGTACGTGCATGTGTAATTAAAGGCTCTTAAGTCCCCGTGAGAGTTGAACAGAGCCCCCTTTCAATCTCAGTATGCTTCACGGCAAAGCAGTTTCTATAACTCACCATATAAATTGTCTGTATTGTGGTGAAGATAAAGCAAATCTGTCGACAACCATTAAGAAACGCATACAAGGCCTTTGCCCACGTGTAGGTGTGTGTGTTTGTATCTGTATATATATATATGTTAGAACATATGCTTCTCTGCACTGAGTTTTGTACAATTGAGCCCATAAAATGTCTATGTTGTGGTGAAGCCAATTAAAGCAAATTTGTCGACCATTATGACACGCATACAAGACCTTGCCCACATGTGGATTGTGGATGTAAGCTATGACTACACTCTAAAAAAAGTTTACACCCTTTGGGTTGTATTTTGTCGCCAAACAATAATCGTCATTTGTCATGCCTGCATTTCCTTTCTTTAATGCTGCGAGGCTGGTACTTCCTAGTCACAAACGGCTTATATGTAATCCGCTTGACACAGCACTCTCAACAGTAAAGTATCGAGCGCCGAGTTTTCGAGAGAGGAAATGCAAGTAAGGCAGATGACGATTATCAATGTGGAACAAGACAAGCCCCAAAGGGTTTAAACTTTTTTTAGAGTGTACTGTGGACTTTCAGTGGCTGTGGAATCTTTAACATCTAGTGCCTTTCTCTCTTTCGAGAGAAAATTTAATTGCATCTAAGAAGCCCCAGCCTCAGGCTTCGAAAACTTGATGCTCCGTGTTAAATGGCAAGGGACTAAAGAAAGGAAGTGAGAAAAAAAGAAAAAAAGCACACTGACCAACACATACATGCGTGCAAAATGCACTACCACAAAAGTGATTTTCTCATTGCCTTCGTGGAGCACAGCTCAGATATATTTTTAGTTGCACCACAAATTGTGTTGTGTGGTTACTGAACTCCTAAGGACAGCCCTCACTGTTCCAAAGCCTCTCCCAATATAAATCAATGGTCCCTGTCCTATCAACACAACATGGGGATACATGTATGGCATGCTGGACAAATAATTCTAAATAAATCCCTCTTGAGCGCATGGCCGTTAACGAGACCTTTAGCATTTTGAAATGTAAGTTTAGCTCTGAACTGGTTAAATTGGTGATATAGCCGTGGTCGAGGTGGCCTTTTCTTGAATCTACTGTGTGTAAAACATACTCACGATTGTCGAAGTTGAATCATTACAATTGCTATCAGCAGAGAGACCTAATCTCGGCCAACATAGCTATATATACTGAAGTGCTCAGAGCACATAGGTATTCAACATCCCACCATCTTGTTTGAGTACCATTTCGTTTGCTTGAAAGTGGTGAGCTCTTGGGCTACATTTTCAGGAACCATTGTCACTAGTCTTCACATTCAAAGATGTTTGCACCTGCTGCAACATCAGCCTCTCCCTTTCGTGGTGAGAGAAAACTCTATTACAACTGTTTGACATTTGGGCCTTCTTTGTAACCCCTAGTATTTAGAGGCATACTTGATCAAGTGCCTTTACAAATTCACTGTCCTTCGTTATTAAATGTGACAAATGTAACTGAAAAAAGGGCATTGAACACTTACCCTGTCAGTATTTGATGTCCAATGTCAGCCCCTTTAGATTGTACCCACCCAACTGGATACTTGACCTTTCACAGACGCTGGGATCCTGGGTGCTTGGCCATATCAACGAAGGAAGCTATACATACATGCTCTTATGACTTTCTAAAATAAACGAATCTGAAAAGACACTAATAGACACCATCTGTCTTTTGTGAGAGTGAACTGTCTCCAATTGCCTCCTTTTTTTTCTTTTAACCCCTCATACTCTCACCCCATGCAGGGTAGCCAACTGGATGTACATCTGGTTAACCTACCTGGCCTTCCTTGTTCCTTTCTTTCTCTCTCAGATGCAAACCCCATTAAGGAAAACTAAAAACCACACAAAATCTAGTCAGCTATACCTGTTGAAACTAAGATGCAACAGGCTTAAACCTTTTCAGACATGTAAATGTCCCTAAAATACAAGGACAAAAGGAAGGACAACACACACGTAGCACATGCACTACTGATTCTTGTCCCTTCTTTTGTCCTTGTATCGTATATACATTTACAAGCCTCCAATGCTGAACCAACTCACCCAACTACCTACATTGCTTTAACCAATTCAATAATTCTTTTGGTTAATGTATGCTCAGGAATTCGTGCGATGATTAGGCACATTCTTCTCTTGCAGAACTTCATCTAACAAACACCAGAAAAAAGAGTGATGCTGATACAGACAAACAAGTTTTTTTTTGCAGTGGAATATGTTAGCTGGACAAACTACTGCAAGCGTTGCATAGCAACCTGCATTGAAGCTGATGAGCAAGTTGAAGTGCATGATCTGCAAATTTCCTGCCAATAATTTGCATTGTCAGACATCTGTGACGAAGGTGGAGAAAGGACTGCTGGCATCTGGACCAGGTTCTTGCCAAGTTTGTAGCAGCTGCTATTACACTGGAGGACAAATTAAAGCAACCACTGTGCCACCTGAAGCAGTATTCTCGCTTGTTGCATAATTCAGGAAGGACAGAAGAAGAGTGGAGAATGCGGTCTTCCAAGCTTAATTACAAGCAATGCAAAAGTAACCTTGGAAATCGAATCAACTGCATCATCTGGGCAGGAATGGGAGAAGTAAAAAGATAGGATGACATGCAAGAGTACAGAAATGTCTGTACATTGGGCCGAGCACATATTAACTTTATATTATTGCTGCAACTGAAGGAAGCTATGCTAAAGAAAAGAACAGCAGCTGGGTGTGAAGCTGAGAAACTGCATGGCATACTCATAATAAAATCAGCTTTTGCCATGACTGGCAGGAGCTATGTCAACATGTACAAGCATCAATGACCAGCAAATTAAACTCCACCAAAAAGGAAGTAGACTAAATGAGACATTTGCTTGAGCTTTGGCAAAGTGTTATCACCTGGCATTTCTACTTGCATGGCCTCATCAATAAAATAGTCGTATAAGTATTACAATATTGCTTTTGCTGTAATTGACTTTTTATTGTGTGTTTGTTTATGTTAGCATACGATTTTTGATGTAGTTTTAGAGGTGCAACAAAGCACTAAATTTTTTGTTATAGTTTGTATTGAAAGATTTCAATAATGGGAGTTGTTACTCTTACATGTTTTTATGCCAATCCAAGAGCCCAAGTTGTACATTAGCTTGTGTCACTAGATGTGTGGTTGTGTTTGTGATGCCATCATGTTTGTTGCATTGTCGTCATTCCAGCTTTGTCATGCAACTCTCACGCTACCTGCGTTGGAACCAGACGGCTCACATGAGAAGATCCGGGTGTCTCAGCAGCAGCACACTCACCTGTTGTCGGTCGCCTCCGTTTGAGATTCAAAAGCATGTTTCACACGAGTGTTCATTTTGGAATGACCAATAGCAACACTTCACCTTGGCATAGCAAACTACGTACCTTTAAAATACTTCACATAACATCAATTCCCACACTGTGTGGGATTTATCTCATAGTTTCATGTAGAGCCTTTTGGACCTTTATGTGGGGGATAATAAAATCGCTTTTTATGTCTAACTCCTCTGAAATACTATATATAATTCGACACCTGGCATGCTAAGCTGCAGTTTCTTGAGTCCCAAACTGGCATCAAGAAAGCCAGGACCGTAAAATCATACTGGGCTGGAAAAATAAGTTTCCAAACATATATGTTGTGTTCTTGACCTCCATTCCACAGTTCCTGTGACAAGATTGTGTGAAAAGACATTCTCAAAGCTAACATATGTTTACTAGCTGTTTACTTACTAACATATATTTACTAGTTTACAAGCTAACATATCATGCTTACAGCTCTGTAACTCAACAATGAAAGGTGATATCACAATTCTGTGAATTGCATCTAATAGCACATCATAAGCTGACAAAATTGATATGTTACATATGAATGTCAAGAAAAGTAGGAATACGGAAATACAGCTTTTTCGGAACCCTTGTACACAACGTAACGAATTCACTTAAGATATAAATTGACATATCGAATTTTTCTGCTTTGAATGTCCTAATAGATGCCTGCTACAGAACAGTGGTATCTGTTTTTGATGCAGAGCTATTAATTTGTAAGCTTCTTGCTTCTATGTTTTTTCAAACTTTTAAATTTTTGAAAATATTTTTGACAATATTAAGGTCCTAAATTGAAATTCCATTTCCAACAGTCACTAGAATTTCACTTTCGCTCTCAATTGCAACATATTTCATTAAAGTCGGTCCACGGGTTATCTCAAAAAAGTGTTTCTGCATTTTACATGTATCTATATAGGCCACATCAGAGTTTGGCCCCAGCTAAATCTTCCTCTTAAGTGCCATCATTAACAGCAGATTTCTTTATATGACATACTACCGTGCGAAAGGTTGATAGCAACATAGTAATTGTAGTGTGCAGATCGTAGAACTGACCCATGAAAACAACTTGCAGAAACTGAGTAAAGGTATAGCTACGGCTTTCAGTGCAGGCATTGAAGTTCTGCTTTGGCAGCGCTTTATAATTTATCCTTGTATCTTTTGTGATAAGATCTAAAAAAACAGCAGTATTGTGGGAGGCACAGTAGTGCTTTGAACACCACCAACTCAGTCTTCATTAGAAATGCACAGTTCTAATTACAAGTGGTTTGCTGCTGCAATGTGCAGCTGAAAAGACAAACACTGGATTCAGTGGCCTAGAGCAGTGCATTTTCTTTGGGTAGAGAGCTCAGCTGAAAGCGGAGTGAAGCAGTAGTGAAGTTCCAGCTAGCTTTCAGCCAGTTGCAATTTCGTGGATTTACACAGGTTCTGAGCTCGGCTAGTAAGTTTACATTCATTATGGCAAAACAGCACTGACGGCAGAACCACTGAAGCAGGTAGGTCAAGCATATTGTCTTGTTTGTTTCACTTGCACCATCGTCAGCACTGTTTTGTCCATGATGTTCGTAGATTAAATTGGAAGCATACAGCCTTTCATCCTTTTATTGCTATAGCAATCACACACGAGACTTCGGCCACACTTCCTGCATCGTCATCATGTTGTGTCCACCGAAAGCCCACTTTGAGCAGTGAGATAAACTGCAAAACTAAGATTTCACCCACACCATATAGCGTTCCTCTGCTGAACACCAAGCGCGAAAGTGATTGTATCTCATATACCTGAAAGCATAAAGTGGAGATTATGGCTACTTCATGCAAGTCTACGTTCAGCACTAAATACGCACGCGATGCCTGTCGTGTGGCATCAAAACCAGCATTCTAGTGTATTCCCAAACGATCGCTCAATCACGGCCCGATGTGAGGCACTCCATGCTGCGACCACCATCTCAAGCGCCATTAACAATTCCAGATCCATGGGACGTGGATTTCCTTGTTTTTGGTGCATTTTTTCTCACCGAGGCACACATTATGCACTGCACTGTGTGCAAAGCTGTCATCACATGCCAGTAGCAACATGCGGGCTGCTTCAAACGCGCGATCAACAAACAGGATAGCGGCCGCTTCCGGCATTGTAAACAAAAATATTTCGTTGTCGTGGAATTGCGTTATCGTGAGTTTCGACTGCATAACTGTATGTATATATATATATAGGTGCAGGGAAAATGAATGTGTTTCTCATCTTGCTGCTTGGTCAAGCTGGTGGTGGAAGAGTAGCTGCCGAGTGCATTTTAACAACCACATACGCTGCAGTAAGCATAAGCCATGTAGATCAACCAGCAGAGCCAACCAATAAGTGCCTCAGCTGTGCAACTAGGCAAATCTACTGGGAAGGTATTTCTTGACATGGGCAGTCATCTATCGGACATTGGTGATGAATTTGTTTTCTTTTAATAGGGAGCTTTAGCTTCTTCCCAATGACATTACCATTAGGGGAATACCAAGTTACCTGAGAGGTACGTGTATGGCAGCAACAATGCTTGTCGCGATATTGTGTGACATGGAATTCAACCACTGAACATGCAAAGCTAGCACTGTAATGCTAACTGCTTGTGCAAAGTGTCAGTAGCGATGTAATCTTAACGTGCAGTTTCTTCGATGAGAGCATTCATAAATCACAAAAGGCAAGTTTACGCATAAGCTAAAACTCTCACAAGACAATTTTCTGTTTTGTCTAACTGCTGCAAGCCAAGCTTGGAGCTTAGTGTTCCCACCAGCACAACTTTAAATGCCAACATTAACTGCACAAAGTTTTCTTTCTTTCCATGAACAGTTTCGGTATGCTGTGTCCTAACTGCAGACATGGTGACAGCCAATTATGCTGCATTTTCCAAACCAATCATTGATTTAGGAACGTGGCCCTTCTTGTATACTGCCATCATTTATGAACCACTCCTACAATGCTTTGGCGCTGCAAAGTGCATTGAAGTAAATAATTAAGTGACCTGGACATTTTATATGCAGCTTTTGCGCAAGCATTACATCGGCAATGACATCGTCGCCCTCGTGTTCCAAGAGCTTCGTGCCCAGAAACATCCGGTCACACTTCCAGCATGTCTTCATCATCGTGAGCGCCCTCAAACCCTGCACCTCCAAGACGGGGTACACCCAGCTACATATGTTGTAGTTTTCTGTACAGGACAGACTGCATTTACGGTTGCTCTCTTGTGGGCGAGTTGGAACAGGAAAATGCTGGCAAGAGGTGATCGCACCGGTGCCTTGGTGATGATAAGAGAGTGCCTTATCGTCATGCTGTTGTACTATGTTGTTACACAAATGTTGCTGCAATCCTCACCTTGAAAACTGCTGCACTGTTGTAAATAAAAACAAAATGGCCACCTAGCATCAGCAGGCTGTGATAAAGGTAAGTGTTAATGATGGTGGTCACTAGCAGTAGACGTGGTCTGAGCCGAAGCTTTGCTCTTCGCAGTATGCTTACCGCCTGCACCAGTGCTTTTCACCCCTGGGTTATAAGTCGGGAGCCTTGCAGGATTCCGTACATAAACGCTTACTGACGGGATGCTGCCCATAGTGGCTGTTTCGAGAACCTGTGAAGTAATGCTTACTGCTGAAACATTAAAACATCCACTGAAACTTGCAAAATTTCGATTATTGCATAATATTTTTGCTGCTTTATGCTAGTTATAAGAGATATAGGAAATGTTACTTGCAAATTATTGCTTGTATACTAAGTTCATGCTTGCTCTAAAATGTATCAGCTTGTGCCACTGTTTAGAAATGTTTACCTGCAGGGCGTTTCACATGCTTTGAACTTAACTTGAACCAAAAAAAAAAGAAGTCCTGTGTCATTGATGATTGGGACCACCAGCATGTCGTTCAGTCATATTGAACTACTCTATTGTACTTTTGCAGTGCACTTGCCTAATTACTATCATCAAATACCAGTACATAAAGAATGAGGGACGAATGTAAAGCACATTTATCAATGTAAGGAAAGAGTTAATGTGATGTGGCTGCAAATAACTGTGCTGCCACCGCCTCATGAATGTATAGGCGAAGCGTGGCCACAGTGCATTCCAATTTCAAACATAAACAGCAACCAACTATAGCCCAACTCACCGCCTTATTGCACCAAAACTTGCATGATGCAATCGGTGGTTTCTTCCACCAGTGGAGGGCAATGCCGCCTTCCAGGGCAACTGAGCTTTGCATCATGTGATCAAACTACCGTGCCTCACTGGCATAGGTGCATGTCATTGCGTGTGCAGGTTTTGTGAACAAGGCTCCCATGTTGGAGGTGAAACGTTAGCCTTACTAAAACTTTTGTGCTTGGTGTCTTGTTTCGTTTCACCATGTTCCATCGTGACCCGGCAGGATTCTGTCACACCTACGATATCATTGTCCTAGCATATGCTTCACTCAATGAAAAAGGAGAACGAAGGAGGTCTAAGAGATGAAAGAAAAGGTCTGTGGATGGCAGCAACATGTAACTGAATAATGAGATCAGAAAAGCTAAATCCACAGTGCTGCAGTTAGAAGAAGGCTGTTTTGAAGATGCCTTCAGTACAAACTCAATGTGGAGGGGTGAAAACCCAGTCGTCTTAAGGTGCAGGCAAATGCTACCATCCCTTCAGAGAGAGAGGAAGACAAACATATTCCAAAATACCACACTTAACGTTCACTTACTTTAATGAACACAAGCTTTGCATTGCACACACATTGTCCATCACCATGCATCACCCTGCAATTAAGCAGGACTGCTCACTGATGTTTGCTACTTTAAACCATCATTAGTGCTACAAATGCTGGTACATGAAAACCTACACTGCTGCCAACACATGCAACAGCAATACAGTGTGTCAAGCCTGCCCGAAGACGAATTGCCTCATTGTTTGGGATAGGCTACGGCATTTCGCAACACAATGAATACAAGACTCTCGGCCATGCCTGACAATGCAAAGTGGACATGCGATGAGCTTTGTGTGCCCCATGGTGTGGTACTGTTGAACATCTAAATAATGAAGAAAGCAGGCACCAACTGTTTGAAATTCGAAGCATAGCTTATGGAAAAACACACAGGTAATTTGGCATTGCATCACAATAAGTAAGGTCAAACAAGGAGTGCAGACAATGCAGCCATGTTGGCAATATATGAAATTCTGAATTTGCATGTGTTAATAGTAGCACTTTAGAAAAAGAGTTTCGAACTGACACAGGTGGCCCCTGATTTTTGCGTTTATAAAAGAAAATATTTTAAAGGCAAAACACAGGACAAGAAAAAAAAGAAAGGAAAATGAGGCATGCTTCTGTGCAGTACCTCTTTGCACGAACAAAAGAAAGTGAGAACCTGATACATAACAAATAAATGGCTTGCATTTTGCCCATAAGCTTGTGCAAAACAGTAATTTTAAAACCAGCTCAAGAGCAAGATAAACGTCCAAATAAAATGCAAACAAAAATATTTTTATTGATAAGTTGCATTAGAGCATAGCATGTATACAGGGTGTTTCACGTAACTTGTGCCAAGAATTTAAAAAAAGTGGTTAGCCACAGCTGAATGAAACCCACGGCACATGGTTTGCCATCATGTGGCACTCCTTGGAGTATTTTTATATTCTGCTTAATTAATTAATTAAGATTAATTATGCTAACTTTTTAAGATTCACTTTAGGGCCTAGTGCGCTTCATTGCATTGTAGGGGGGGTTCAGAAACGACCGACCCAATGTTTTGTGGCAATGTGCATGCTGAGTGGAGATTTTCTCGACCCTTTAAAGAGAGCCCACGAAATATGAAACAAAACCCCGTGACTGTGCTATGAAATCGCAGTTGGTGCAAAAGAACAGTGCGTGCGGACCGTGGCAAAGTGAGCGGCTCTGGGCATCGGCTTCACAGTGCGTCGGCATCCTTGGAGGGGGCACACGTCCCTGATAAGTGATAGGCTCGAAGCACAGTGGAGCATGCTGCAATACTATGGTGCATGAGTGCAGTCATGTGGTTTGATCTCATATTGTGCGGGCTTTCCTTAAACGCTGAAAAAAATCATCACGCAGCACGTACATTGACATAAAAAATTGGATTGGTAATTATGAAATGCTCTTTACAACATAATAAAATGCACTTGGGCCTAAAGGGAATATTAAAAATGTTAGATATTTGATCTTAGTTAATTAACTAATTAAGTACAATATATAAAGTACTATAAGGAGTGCCACATGACGGCAAACCATATGTCGTTGGCTTCATTCAGCTGCAGCTAACCACTTTTTAATTCTTGGCACAAGTTACGTGAAGCACACTATATATGCCTTTTTTGATGGGAGGAGTATACTGGGCAAACTTGCTGCGGCTTAAATGCTCAGCTTAGAGAATGCAACTATTACATCAAGGACGTGCGAAAATGTACACATGCTCAACAGTTTAGAAGTACACGCATATTTCTGCAAAAGATAAAACAATCGGTAAGATTATACAAATGCTTTTTGTTATGTCAAGAGCCATAACAAAGACACGTGGGACGTGACAGAAGTGAAAACTTATTGAGAATTCAATGCATAAATTGCAGAGTAAGCATCAAGAAAACTATGCAAATGTACATCCGTCCATCATCTTTGTATTTGTTGTCATGCTAGGCCTACCCTATTGCTCTTTCACAAACAAGCTTCTGTGCTCCGTGTTAAGAGAAGCTCGGGACCTTCTCTGATGCAGCCTATGCAAATACACGTAAAATGTAGTACTGCTTTTCCAAGGGCAATTTTAATGCAATTAGTTAAATTTGGGAGAAAGAGAGAGAGAGTTAAATTGTAGTTCCTCTAGGAAGCAAAATGTTCATTTATGGCCTGCCATTTATTAAAAAATTCCCAAGAGCTGGTAAGCTTAAAAATTCAAGGGGCACTTGGTTATACCTATGTGGATGAATGCGAAAGCATTGCGGCCACATCAGCAGAAGCGTGGCGACGTCTGGTGGTGCCACTGGCAGAGTCACGCCATTCGAGCAGCCACATCAGCAGAAGCACCGCGCATCACATGACCAAAGGTGTTTGTCACAAGGTGCGTACAACGTGGGTTCTACTCCCACAGATGTGGGTTTGAGTAGATTAATTAAAACTATATCTTAATCAACTGTTTCTTGATTAACTCCACCTTCACTAACACTAATGGTTGTGGGTCCCATTCCCACAAAAGGTTGAGAGTTTGAGTGCCTCAATTAACTCTATAAAAGTCAACTGTGCAATAATTAAATTTAATTTACACCAAAGGTGGGTTCGGCTCCCACCAATGGTCGTACGTTTGACTAACATGAAAGGTCATGGGTTTGAGTGCCTTAATTAGGTTTAGTTAAAGTACATGTGCCTTAATTAACACCAAAGGTAGTGGGTTCGAGTGGCATAATGCACTTTACATTAACTGTGCCTTAATTAAAATCAGAGGTCACGGGTTCCCCCCTACGGTCGAAGGTTCTACCAAAGGTGGTGGCTTTGAGTGCTTTAATTAACCCCATCTTAATTAACTGTCCCTTCACCAAGCCACATAGCAAATTTTCGTTATGTGCTGGAAGTTGTTACATGCCCTTTAGGGAGCATTCTGCCGCAATCATTTTTCAAGTTGGTTCATTAGTAGCTGAGATAGAAATATTTCAGTGCCACGAACCCATGATTTCAGGGGGCGAGTGCCACTGCATAGAAGGACACTCTCTCCACTTGCACCGTCTAGCCTCCGCAAGTGAAATTCCTTCCCTGCATTCTCCCATGTCGGAGCTCGAGGATCACGCGATGCATACATCATGGGCCCCACCTTCATTTTTTTCCCCTCCCTTTTTGCTGCATGGTACATTTCTGCTGACGGTGTTGCAAGCGAGTTGTTGTGTTTGTGTCGTTTGATGCAGCACATGACTTTGCACGCTATGCACGAGAGCACCCGACTAGCAGTACAAGTTAGTGCTACACGAACACCGAGGCAGACACAAGCGGATCAGAGAGTGATCACGTACTGGAACATGGTAGGAAACGAGATAGTTTTGGTGTCTGCGCACGTGACTGCACGACATGGGAACAAGCAGACGAAAGGGAACTACATCTCTCTTGCTGCGGTGTGAAGTAAAACAAAAGCACAAAGACATTCGGTTCGTGTGTTTTATTATTTCTCTAAACTTTAATTCATCTATTGAAGCAACAAATTATGCAAATAACAAATGCTGCCTTGAATAATTCTCCAAGTCCCATGTTACTATGAGCGACGTCACGGCACACATACATGCACATATACGTCAACCCTCTGGCTTGAAGCGCAGCACGCGTGAGCACAAGGGCAATGGCGCTCGGTTTGAAATTTTCACTCTTTCCGCGGCACGTAGCGATGTAATACTTAGCAGACACGATCGTTAACATGCACTGTATGCACGGCGCTTGTCAACTCAGAATGCCCAGACCTGGTGGGGGACCCTTTAACTTAGCCTTAATACCAAGGGTTCGACTGTCACCGAAGCTCGTGGGTGCGATTGTCTGAATTAATTACATCTTAATTATAATTAGCAACAAAGGTCGAGGGTGCGTAGCCTTTTTGGACTACCATGTGGTCACAACCAGCCATATAATGCACCATATAATCACCATCAGCCATATAATGCGTTAACAAAATTTAGGCATGAAGTTTACAAATCGGTAACTTTGTAACAAAAACGGATATTGTGGTTCTGTAAACTACATCTGCTAAAACCTTCTGAAAGGCTCATGGGCCCAGGACATCACACCCAGTAAGAAATGCATGGGGAACACACATTGCCTTTATTTCCTTCACTTCTGATCACATATATAAAAAACAAGAACACTTAGAACACTTATGCATATAAAGAGCAGGCCGCGTAACCCTATCCTAACCATCCAAGCATACGTGGTATAGTTTGCTATCCCACGTGTGACCATTTTCACCTGGTGGACAACTATCTCAAGCGCAGTCTCACGGTGGTGCACTCACGGTACACACACTGTGTGTGGGTGTATCAGCTTGTGGAGCTGTCCACGCCCTGGCACTGGGGAGGGCCACCGACCACTCTGTGGCTTGAGGGATGTGGTAGGCCCGTTGGTGAAAAGCTCCGCTGGCTTCTGCCAACGTAACTGTGCCAGCAGCGCTGCTGGTGGCCACGTAGACTGTAGCACTGCTAGGTCTTGTCAGAAACTCTCGGGAAGGACCGCAGGCACTGGCACCAGGGCGGACCGTCAGCTGCCTGGGATCGTCCTCTGGTCCTGCCGAGCCCTCAAAGCAGGTGCCCGAGCGGACCGGTTGCCGTTCGTGCATTGGCTGATCCTGTTGGGCCTCGGGATCAGGCGCCTAAGCGGACGAGTAGCTGCCTTGGTAGCCACCGGAGCATTTCCCTCCAGATCATCACTGGCCCACACCCATTCTTCAGACCAGTCCAAACTGAATTAACTACAGTGCGTGCTCTCTTCGCATGCCACGGCGCCACACACCACCAATATATAATACACAGTATGCACGGAAGGTTAGGATAGGGTTACGAAGCCTGCTCTTTATATTCTATGTGTCCTTGTTTTCTTTTGTGTGTGTGTTTGAATGTCATGTGAGCAGACACAAAGGAGATAAAGGCAATGTCTGTTCCCCATGCTTCTCTTACTGGGTGCTCAGCCCCTGGACCCACGAAAGTTTCACAAGCCTCTAAAGTAGACAAATATGATGCAAGAGTTTAGAGCCTACGTACAATTGTTAAAATGCTTACAAGGGTTTTGCAAGAGTCTTACTCAAAATTTGTGGTATATTTCAGAGTGGTGTTTAATAAATGAATTGTCAACTTTAGATGGTAATATTAGGGGCAGTTTACTGTGGTATTGCTCTTCATTGCTGAGTTTGAGTTGTAAACTTGAGATGAAGTTCGAAAGGATCGACTGATAGGCTAGTCAGCATGGCGTCATGCACAGTGTAGTGCGAATTGAACACACAGGGCAACAGAAAAATGAGGACACGGAGTTTTATAATTGAGCTTTTCTTTAATTTTGGAAATGTCAAAAATTTCTCTGAAAGAATAGGTACACTAAATAAATATTTCACTTCCTAGAGCCACTAGGTTCTAGCTTTTTCTTTTAAACTGAAGATACCTCATCAGTATCGGTGCAGTGGTTGCAGAGAAAAATGACTTCTCTGTTCCCATGTATCTAGATAGAAGCTGTCGAGCTAAAGCTTCCTCTAGTCCTACTCAGTCCGGTTATTACAACATGTGCAGAAAGTGTTTACAATTTCTTTTTCATCAAATTAGATGCAGAAGGTGTTTTGCAGATTTGTGAAAAACAGTTCCCAGTGCGTGACACGACCTTCTCAAAAATCCCATAAATGATGAAAATGAGACAGGAATGGTACATACGATACTACAGGGCTCCATGAGTGGTGCGGCAAAATGTGTAATGGGGGAAAAGTGGAATTTCCAAATTCATTTAAATGTTGTTTGCAACACGATGCTATTTATGGCCCATAATGCATAGGGCGGTGCCTTTATGGTCGAGGCACACTGAATATGAGCAGCAAGGAAGAAAAGATCTATGTATTATTGTGAGAATAAAGATAACATGCCCAACCGAAAATGCCAAGGGCTCAAGCGGTCGGGGAGCTACTTGGGTACTGCTCACATGGCTGGGAAACTGTTGCCCATATTTCCTGTGAAATTTTATGTCGACGTGCTTATGTCGCAACATGATTGCCAACGAGATGGAATTGCTTACATCTTTAGAAACCTCATCTCCACAAGAAGGTCGCTTACAGACACTTCCAACTGCAAGTATAACATAGTAATGCAGGTTCAAATGCATAATAGGCAACCAATGCTAAGCCTGTTTATATGATCCAGTAATTAATGCACCTTTTCGTTTTCATTTATGTGTTATAGATACTGTGCATAGCCATTTGGTTAATTTAATGCGACGCTCCATGCGCAAGCATATCAGCAAAAGTGGGGTTCTCCAAAGCCAGAGGGTTTGAGAACCCCTGCTGTGGACTAGCCCTCAAAGGTGTCACTATATCAAGGCACTTAAATATAATGGTTCTGGACCAGCAAGCACTGCATAGAAAAACTAGTTCATAAGAACTGCCTATTAGGAGAAGGTTACCTCACAAGAACATGGCAGGCATTGTGGCAGTTCTTTCTTGAGCGTTTGTGGAACTCCTTCTCAACTGATGGGCCATTCACTCCCTGGGGTTGTGTAGCAAAAAGGGACACTCATTCACTGGTCTATCCCATGAAGTATCTCTGGGCTATTATGTAGTTCACCGGCGGCAGTTGAGGAAACGCCTCCTAAATGCAATATCATAAACGACTCCCAGGTGCACATAGTTCACTGGTTCCTTAAAGGCTGTTGTCACTGGATGATTGTTTTCCCTCCATGCTCCTGTTCTTCAAAGAACACCTTAGTTATGACAATGTCGCCCGTGGAAAGTGTTTGACAGGCTGCGTCCACACCCTCTCTCGGCGTCCGGCATTCTCCACAGCAGCAGCAGCTGTTCTCTGAAGCATGCCCATTGGCTGTAACAGGGGTCGGTGCCTTTGGCCCATCCAATGAGTGGCTGGGCGACACTGCTGCACCCAGCGAATCACAGCTCCAGTCACCCGACCTCGGCAGGTCAGAATCGGTAGACTCAGACTCTGACTCGGTTGCATCATCGTCCTCTTCATCATCCTCATCACCGGCACCTGGCAAGCCATCGGTGGCACCGCTCCCTGCTGCTCCCACACCACGGTTCCGTAGGCGATCAAGTTTCCGGGCCACCTTGGGATTTCCATCGATGCGTGCACACTCCTCTTCAGTTAGGTTCACATACCTGCACACATGTTAGAGACCCCGATTGGCCTGCGACCAATTTCTAGGTCATCCTGGAGGCACTTCGAGACAAATAAATGGTGGTCAATCACACTGATAACAGCAGAGATCTGTCTTGGACTTCCTGTCAGGCACAGCAACAAAAACGAAACAGCCCAGAGAGAATACTGAGCAGGGCAAAAAGGAGCAATTTATTAGTATGTCTGCTAATGCTACTATGTCAAAACAATACTACTTATGCACAATTTAATCATAAACTTGCACGCAAGTAGTCTTTTCTTACCTCCATTCTACATGTGTGCATGGTTTTTATTGTGATGTGCAGAATAAGTGGGCAACTGAAAAGAATTGTCAATGTGTGAGGCAAGAATGAAACAATCATGGCTTCCATTCATATGCACTGTCGGATTACAGTGATTCAAGTGACGGGTCTTTACAGCGGCATGGATGATGTCCTTCCTAACGAAACTGGTGTCCCACTTGATGGCCAGCCCCTTGAAGTCGCAAAACAGACCCAGCACTACTTGCGAAGATTGTTTAACTGCGCGAATAAATGGACCACAGAGACAGCATGGGACAAGGACGGGCGCAGACTTGCAACTAAAGTTTATTCCACAAAAACCACATATAAGTACACCCCCGACACACACCACTGCGCGTGCGCGAAAAAAGAAAAGAAAAACCTTGCATATGCAAAACGTGACCTACCTACGCTCGTCAATAAACCTCATCTCACTGTTGTGTAAATAAACTGAGGTGTCACTGACACAGCCTTGTCCCTTCTTTCTAATATGGTACGCCTCAAGTAGCTCTCTCGCACGGCTATCTCAGCAGCGGCACAAAATCTTTACTTCCTTCATGATCGGCTTGCACATGCACGCCAAGCAGTGGACAGGCAGGTGCCCATTCGTTTTATTTCTAATTGACAATTCATGCTCACGCAAGCGCACATTCACGCACCTCCCTGTTTGGCCTATGTAAACTTTGCTGCATGATAAAGGTACCTGATAAATTACTCCAACACTGCAATCTACGTGGAAAATGGAGTGCTTTGTTCCGCATCCTTGGAAGCTATCTTTACTTCTTCCTATCTTTTCTTTTTTGCACACGCGCAGTGGTGTATGTCGGGGGTGTACTTATATGTCGTCTTTGTGGAATAAACTTTAGTTGCAAGTCTGCGCCCATCCTTGTCCCATGCTGTCTCTGTGGTCCGTTTGTTCGCGCAGTTAAACAATGTTTGCTAATATATACCAGCTCGCCCAACAACAAGTTCTTCTAAACCAGCATTACTTGTTGAATGATCACAAGGCTCAGCTTGGGATGCTCACATTCATTTGCCGAGACCATTCTAAACAGTTCTGAAGCAGTAATGGCAAACTGTTAAGAACGATGCGATGCACTCACTTTCCAGCTGCCTTGCCAGCTGTTGCTATCAGGTAATGTAGAGAAAAACCGAGGATCGATTTATGATGCTTTCATACCGATAGAAGAAAAACCGTCCTGAGCTCAAAAAGACTTATAAGCGAAAAGCTGCTCTCTCACCTAAGCTACAAAATAGTGACCCTTGAATTAGCTAGACACAGGCAACAAAAATCTCAAACAAGACATGCAGCCTTTCAAGTTGCAAGCAATAATGACCATATGCACCATAACTATTTCATGAGTTGAAGCAATGGCGACAATAACCATGAGCATACTGGAACAAAATTTGTAGCGGGCGAAATTGCAATTGGTAACATGCGGTCGAAGACAACATTAAAGCTAAAATATACTATTCTAATTGAAAACATATATTTCTTCAATTCTCACAGAAAGGACACTTGTAAAACTGCAGGAAAAACATAAAACTGATTGCAGCCTATAATGATTAAATCCTGGCTTCATAAAACTAGAAATGCGTTAAATAATCATCATCATCATCGTGAAATGACATCCTTTGGGAGTGATGGTGACAATGTATGCAGTTTTATGACGCAAGGGCCAGGTATTGCCAAAGAGCACCATACACATGGTGATGAGTTTTCAATGAATTGTTTATGAAATAGAGGAACATACTGTGAATGGTGGATATAGAATGGCTGTATATAGGCATAAAATCAGTTGCTGTAACTTGCGTACAACATATAAGTATTAAAATGGTGACAATGACTAGAGATGTGAGCAATGACCATAAATGCTTCATTCTGAATTGATAATGTCATAAAATGTGTATGTGAAAGTAGCACCAGTGCCTCAATGCTGAATGCAAGGGCAGAGAAGCAAATGCTCTGCAAAAATGTCGCAGCAGCAGCCTCTCAGAAGAGTATGTGCTACGAGTGTAGGGGGCCTGGTAACCCACAACTAATCAGCAGCTTCATGAAACTTCAAAGCTTGCCTGTGATGAAAAAAAAAAAGCCGGTTCTGTACCAACAAATATTGCTAGGTGGAAAGGAACATGTTGCTTATAAGCTAAAGCAAGTATCTTTTTCTATGACGTTCTGATTCCTTGCACTCCATCAAGACAAGGACTACAGTTAGCATCTCGCCATACATACTGCAGAGAGGAGATCCATTCCTAATCAAGAGGTGAGAATGTGTGGCTGATTCTAGGAATGCACAAAACGACCTCAGTTCGTGCTTTCATAATAGGTCGCCAATTTCTTGGGTTGGGCTTAATGACATGCAGTTTATTGAGTGTTTCGCCATCCCATGCACTTTGCTAATATTTCCTTAGTTTCTTCCATAGATAAGGCTTAAAATCTGTGGCGGGGATAGCTACAGTAGAAGTGCCTGCTTTTGTTGTTACAGACATGGCAATATTGTCAGCAAGAACATTACCGTCAATGTGTCTGTGCCCAGGCCCCCAACATATGGTTATGGAAGGATGAAAGAAGATAGAGGACGAAGAAGATCAGAGACGCTGGCTGCTGCGCGTTGTTGGTGGTCAGCCATCTTAACTACTCTGACTTAGCCTCTGTATATATTGTAAATATAGCCTTTCCATACTCACAACATCCCCGTAAGATATTGGTGGAGGTGTTGTTTAGATGCATAAACAGAGTAGATAAGTGAATAGAGGTTGTTAATTAAAGGGTTTTTAAGTGTTTGCGGCAATATTAAAGCTGGATGGAGCGACCATGCATTTGCTTCTACATAAAGGCTTTCTACGTGGCTTGTCCTAAAGGTCCCGGTTGTGAGGTGGATTCCTAAATGGTGAACAGGATCTAACATCATTAAAGCACTGGGCACAGCAGACTGCTAAACTATCGCACCCTAGTCAAGTCATGCACCAACAAGGCACCTATACAAGATCAAAATGCATTTTATGTCACTGCCCCATGTTGTACATGATAGAAGCTTTAAGAAGTTCATTGTTTTCAGGCACTTAACCTTCAAGCATTTTATATGTGGAACGAATGTGAGTTTCCAGTTCAATATGATGCCGAAAAACTTGTGCTCTGCGCTTACAGGCAATGTGTTACCAGAGAGCTCAATAGCAGGTTCTGGCACTATTCCTCTCCTATTCGTGAAAAGCACACATGTACTTTTCTGTGGGCTGTTTTCATCAGCCCATTTAGCCACTTTGTTTAAGCCATGCTGGACATGTCGATCGCAGATGCATGCACGATTTAAAACCAACCTGCACATACATATACAGAGTAGAACAATTTTTGTAGGACAGCCGTGCATAGATAATTTATTTTCACGATAATGTACAGCTATGCACACCACCTTGCAGGATACCAGTTTCCTGTGTGAAAGACCTCGGCAAGGCCTGACCCACCCTTACACAAAAGGTATGGTCAGAAAGGTAACTTTCAATTATACTTAACATATTACTATGAACACCCATGACAGAAAGGTCTCAGATAATACCAAAGTGCCACGTGGTGTCATACTGTCACATAGTAGTGACACAGACGTGACAGCAATAACAAGTCTACATGTCAATACAGTCACCATCTGGTGCCGAGCTGTTGCAAAAGATGAGAGAAGTTTTCAGCTAAACTAAATGGCAAGTTATAATTTTAATTTCGAGTGCATTTGCATTCAAAGGACTGTCACCCTTCGTGTTTTTTGAACCACACGAATCATTGTGTGTAATGCAATGCACTGGAGACATAGTATTCAAAGTGTTCACCCAGACAATCTGCCTGATCTTCCAGGCTACTGCCTAGGCTACATATTAAGGGAAGGGGGTTCAACTCTTGGCCTTTCAATTCATTCCCTCTATTCCATACTTTTGCCTCATCAGTGTAACAATTTACGCCAGAGAGATACCTCTCCAAACTCTCTCTGTATGCACGCCGACGTGTTCTTCTACCTTGTGACTTAACCTGTTTGAAATTAATAAGGTTTTCGGTGGTGGGAGGATTGTGAAACAATGCCCAAACTTTGTTTTGCTCCTGCGCGCTAACCGACATTAATTGTTTCACCATGGGATAAGACACTTATTAGTCAGTCTGTTAGATATGCCACAGTGTATTCATTCACGACATGTGTGAGGGAAAGGCTTTGCGTGTAGCCAACTGAAGCACTATTAGCCTCATGCATCCCAAAAAAGATGTCGTTTGTGAAAGGGGCGCCGCTTTCATTGCAGTTTGGAATATGCATGAACATGAATGGGGATTTGGGTGGCAAACAAATGTTCCTAAGCTATTGGCCATATTCTGGTGCATCAGTGCCAGCTCCTGCAATCACCCAAGCTAAGCAGCGTTGATCTGAGCTAGTACATGAGATGATGACCACCTCCAGGAACGCCGACTGATGATAGCTCCACCTGCCATGGACTAGTTCAAATGTTCACCTTGTGTGATATAGTTATGGTAACGGCGGCGAATGATGTCTGCCTCTCCCACAATAAATAACCAAAAATGCATCAAAAGCTGAAGGAAAGTGAGCAGATGTTATCCACATAAAGTTATGCACATACTGTGCAAGTTATGTTTTACACACTATATTAAATGATCATGATAAATAACTAGCCAAAACAGCTTATTCCAGAACTGCAATGACCTAACTACAATCAATGGCAAGGATCGTCGGAAGGGGAATATATGGAGCAGCCACAAAAGATTTCTACAGGTGCACAATATGCTCAGAAATAACTCTTGAAAGAAAGCAGAGTGCACAAGGTATTTATGCGAAGTCACTTGGCATACATTTTCATCTTTTACCACAGAGCATGTGGAACTTTCTGCAACTTCACAAATGAGTCCATCATTCTGAGAGATAATCATTACATTAGCACCATAATTTCAGTGCATGCACTATTCTCAGGAATGTAGCGCGTCAATTTAGGCCCAACTATAACATGCATCCACAACTCTAGCTTATGTTACACTGGCAATGTTTTGGCTCTTATGCCTAAATCACTTCATGCTAACTTTAGTTTCATTCCACAAGTATAGTACATTGTATACAATTTGCCACAGCTCACCTGAGAAGGCGTATCTCACGGTTGCTCAGCACCACCTGGCGCTGTGTATGCCGGGCAGCATCCAAGCGCCGGCGCAGATCATCCACCTCGTGGTCTAGTTTTCGCTGCTTCTTGCGCTGCTTTACCTCATCAGGGCTTATGTGTGCCAAGGCCTGCTCCTCACAAAGAGCCCACAGGAGGGGCTCTGACTCAGGTCGCAAGGCTCCCCGCAGGGCTCCGTACACCCCGGGTAGCAGGCAGAACACATCAAAGGCCGCATGGAACACCATGTCCTCACTCAGGGGTCGCCGGCTCCAGAACTTCTGGTCCCGCCGGTACAGGCTCTTCACCTGGACATGCATGCCTTTGTTTTGTGTGCGTTTGCTTGCCTGCACTGCTTCTTACACTCTTAACGTTAAAGGAACAATCAAAAGGTGGCGGAATGACTACTGCAAACACACAATGTTCACTCATGGGCTCAACAGTGCACTGCTGCATGATATTGTCACGTGGTAGTGACGGTTGAGGACACAGCAAGAAAACTGTGAATGGCAAAACTAACTTTATTGGGCGAACCTATGCCAAGAAAAACAGGCTACACTCAATGCTCAATGAAAACGGCAAACACAGTCGGTGATCGGCGAAAATCTGATCAGCGAGTCAAGCGCGTCGGCTTTTACAGATCAGTCAATGAATGTTCCAGAGTAATCGCTGGGACCTGCGTGCTTTCCAGAAATTTCTACGCCATTCGCGTCGTGCATGCATGGAATCAGATTACACAAGGTTCGGCGACAACAGACAGCGGATAGAAGCATCGATAAAATTCTAGACCCTTCCAATACATGTAGACGCGTCCTGTGCTGAGTGATAACATTTCTTAGACGGTAAAAGCGCTCAACCGTAAAAGATAAACAAGTTCATGTGTCGATTCCCCCCTCTTGAAAGGCATCATCCTGATGCTACAAACATAACGGGAGGTGAAACAAAAAAGTACATTTGCTAAACAAAGTAACAAAACAACTAAGAAACAAAGTCTAAGGTGACACAGTCCAAAAAAAAGTCCAAAGTTCAGCTATGCGAAGTCCCCAAAGTTCATTAGCGCTGGTGAAACAGCTAAAGTCGCACAACATGAACTACTTCAGGTCGTGAGCGGAGCCAATGTGATAGCGAAATGCCGTCTGGCACAACCTTATAGTTGAGTGCGTCAATTCGTCGGATGATCTTGTATGGCCCGAAATAGTGGCATAAAAGCTTCTCGCTCAGTCCTCCTAGGTGTATAGGGGTCCAAACCCAAACACAGTCGTCGGGCTGGTACTCGACATAGCATCGTCGAAGGTTGTAGTGTCGGCTGTCGGTCCTCTGCTGGTTCTTGATCCGCAGGCGGGCGAGCTGTCGGGCTTCTTTGGCGCGCTGGAGATAGGTGGCGACGTCAAGATTCTCTTCGTCGCAGACATGCGGCAGCATGGCGTCGAGAGTAGTCGTCGGATTCCTACCGTAAACCAGCTTGAACGGCGTGATCTGTGTTGTTTCTTGCACTGCTGTGTTGTAAGCGAAGGTTACGTGCAGCAGGATGGCATCCAAGGTCTTGTGTTCGACGTCGACGTACATTGCTAGCATGTGGGCGAGGGTCTTGTTCAGGCGCTCCGTGAGACCATTCGTCCGCGGGTGGTAGGCAGTTGTCCTCCTGTGGCTTGTCTGGCTGTATTGCAGAATCGCTTGGGTGAGCTCTGCTATAAAGGCCGTTCCTTTGTCAGTGATGAGGACTTCTGGGGCACCATGTCGAAGCAGGATGTTCTCGACTAAAAATTTCGCCACTTTGGCTGCGCTGCCTTACGGTAGAGCTTTAGTTTCAGCGAAGCGGGTAAGATAGTCCGTCACCACAACGATCCACTTATTTCCGGGTGTTGACGTCAGAAACAGTCTCAACAAATCCATCCTGATCTGCTGAAATGGTCGGCAAGGAGGTTCGATCGGCTGTAGTAATCCTGCTGGTCTTGTCGGTGGTGTCTTGTGTCACTGACAGTCTCGGCATGTCTTGACATAACGGGCGACGTAAGCAGTCAGATGCGGCCAGTAATACCTTTCCTGTATCCTCGACAGCGTCCAGGAGAATCCTAGAGGCCTAGCGGTTGGATCGTCATGTAGGGCGTACAGTACTTCTGGACGCAGAGCTGACGGAACAACAAGAGGTAGATGGTGCGGACTGACGAGAAGTTCTTAACGAGCAGGTTCTTTTGTAGCGTGAACGAAGACGATCTGCGGTTAAATGCCCTAGAGACATCGGCGTTCCCTTCCAAATACTCAACGAGGCTTTTTAGCTCCACGTCTGCTAGTTGCTGTTTAGTGAAGGCTTTCGCACTTATTATTCCGAGGAAGACGTCGTCGTCCTTGTCGTCTTGCGGCGGGGGATTGATGGGGGCACATGATATGCAGTCAGCATCAGAGTGTTTTCGTTCGGACTTGTAGATTACTGCAACGTCATATTCTTGCAGTCTGAGGCTTCACCGCGCCAGCCGACCTGAAGGGTCCTTTAAGTTGGCTAGCCAACACAACGCATGATGGTCGCTGACGACTTTGAATGGCCTGCCATAAGGTAAGGGCGGAATTTTGCTGTAGCCCAAATGATGGCGAGGCATTCCTTTTCAAGCGTAGAATAATTGCATTTCGCTTTTGGCAGTGACTGGCTAGCATAAGATATCACCCGTTCAAGTCCGTTTTTCCTCTGGACTAGGACGGCACCGAGGATTAGGCTACTCACGTCAGTGTGAATTTCGGTATCGGTGTCTTCGTCGAAGTGTGCAAATACCGGCGGCAACTGCATGCGTCATTTGAGTTCTTGAAATGTGTTGGCCTGTGGCATTTCCCACTTGAACTCGACATCACATTTGGTTAGATGCATTGGCGGCTCAGCGATGCATGAAAAGTCCTTGACAAAGTGCCTGTAGTAGGCGCACATGTAAAGGAATCTACAAACTGCCTTCTTGTCGGTGGGCTGCGGGTACTTTGCGATGGCAGCTGTCTTCTGCGGGTCGGGGCGTACTCCAGATTCGCTGATGACGTGGCCTAGAAACAGAAGCTCATCGTAAGTGAAGCGGCACTTTTCCGGCTTCAGAGTGAGCCCTGATGACTTGATGGCCTCAATAATGTCGCAAGCCACCTAAAATGATCGTCGAAATTTCCAGCGAAGACAACGACGTCATTCAAGTAAACAAGCCATGTCTGCCACTTTAATCCTGCTATAACTGTGTCCATGACGCTCTGAAACGTTGCAGGCATCGAGCATAGTCTGAATGGCATGACCTTGAACTCGTAGAGGCCATCTGGCATGATGAAGGCAGTCTTTTCGCGATCTCTCTTGCTGACTTCTATTTGCCAGCAGCCAGACTTGAGGTCCATCGACAAGAAGCATTTAGCGTTGCAGAGCCGATCCAATGCGTCGTCTATCCGTGGAAGGGGGTATGCGTCGTTCCGTCTTTTTTCTTCACCAGGACTACAGCAGATGCCCACAGACTTTTTGACGGCTGGATGATGTTGTTGCGCAGCATTTCGTCGACTTGATGCCTAACAGCTTCACATTCTCCCGTCGAAACTCGGTAAAGGCTCTGGCGGAGTGGTCGAGTGCACTCTTCGGTTATTATCAGTGCTTTGCAACTGGTGTTTGTCGAATCCTCTATGATGTCGAAAAGCAGTCTGTATCGTCGGAGAAGACTTCTGAGCTGTTGCTGCTTACTCATGGTGAGACCTGGCTTTACGTCGAAGTCTGGTTCGGGAACTATGGTCGTCGGGAGAGATGTGGCAGTATCCAAGAGGACAAACGCATTGCTGGTTTCCAGAAGTTCCTCGATGTACGTGACCGTCGTGCCCTTGTTGATGTGCTTGAGCTCCTGGCTGAAGTTTGTCAGCAACACTTTCGTTTTTCCTCCGTGCAGTCGAGCGATCCCTCTTGCGATGCAAATTTCACGGTCTAGCAGCAGGCATTGGTCACCCTTGATGACGCCTTCTACGTCGGCAGGTGTTTTGGTGCCGACGGAAATGACAATGCTGGAGCGGGGCAGGATGCTGACTTGACTTTGACCACCACTCAAGGCATGGTGGCTATGAGAGCTCTCCTGCGGTATAGCTTGATCTTCCGACAGCGTTATTGACTTCGACTTCAGGTCGATGATTGCGCCGTGTTGGTTTAGGAAGTCCGTGTTGAGTATGACGTCTTGTGAACATTGTTGGAGGATAACGAAGGTGCCAGGGTAAGTGCGGACATGAACGGTAATTCTTGCCGTGCAGATTCCAGTCAGCGTGATGAGGTGTCCTCCAGCGGTCCGAATTTGAGGGCCTTCTCATGCAGTCTTAACTTTCTTCAACTGGGCAGTGATGGGTCTACTCATGACGAAGTAATTGGCTCCTGTGTCTACTAAAGCAGTGACTGCATGGCTGTCGAGAAGCACATCAAGGTCGGTGGTTCTTTGTCTTGCATTACAGTTAGGTCTTTGCGTCGGATCACGGCTGCATCACGTTGACCTGTGGCTGGTATGTGGTGTCATCAGGTTGCCTTTTGTCGGCATATTATTTGCTTCCGGGCTTCGTAAGGACGGCTGTGTGTCGTTGTTATGTCGTCGAGGCAGTCTCTTCAGCGTCTTCGGCAGCGGCGGAGGATCTTCATCAGTTCGACGAACAGCAACCGCACCTCCATCGGTTGCTGCTTTTAGGTTTCCGGATATGGGCTTGCAGAGCGGCCCTGTGCCAACGGGATGGCGAACGGGATGGTCGTCGAGGGCTCCACTGAGTGGCGGCGAGGTAGTCGGCGATATCGCGAGGTCGTTCGCGAAGCTGTGGTCTCGGTGCATTAACGGCGAACCCTCAGAGTCCCATCTCCCGGTATGGGCATCGATGGTAGATGTGCCAGGTTCCTTCGCAGTGATAGCAAAGCGGACGATGGTCGGGGGCGTGCCAAACATCAGTCTTCTTTGGAATGCTGCGTGGGGCGATTGGTTGACATGCTGGCAGGGGGTGGTTGTGGACGACGGAAATGTGTCGTCACTGGGCCCTGCCGTGGGCGCGGAGGGGGTACGTGACGGCGGGCTACAGCGGCGTATGTCATCGCTTGCGGCTGACGCTGCGGTGATTCAGGGGCTACTCCGAGTTGTTGTCGGAGCTCCTCATGGACGGCGTCTGCAATTGAAGCCACTTGAGGCTGTGATGAAGGGAACAGCTTCTGTAGCTCCTCCCGCACGACTGCTCGGATTGTCTCGTGCAGCTCGTCGGTGGCAAGTGAGTGAACTCCGGCATAGTTTGTTTAGTTTGTGCAGCGGTTGAATTGCCGGTTCCGCATTTCCAGTGTCTTCTCGATGCTGGTAGCCTTGCGAAGAAACTCGTCGACGATCTTCAGTAAGCTCCGTACCATTCCGGTGAAAAGTTTCTCCTTTACACCACACATCAGTAGGCGGACTTTCTTCTCCTCGGACGTTTCCGGGTCGGCGTGATGGAATAGGTGGTTCATTTCTTCTGTGAAAATCGCGGTGGTCTCATTAGGCAGCTGTACTCTGGTTTCTAGTAGTGCTTGGGCTCATTCTCGGCGTACGACACTTGTGAATGTCTGCAGGAAGCCGCTTCAGAACAGGTCCCAGGTCGTTAAGTTGGCTTCTCGGTTCCCGAACCACGTTCTGGCAGTGTCTTCCAATGCGAAAAAGACATGTCGAAGTTTGTCGTCACTGTTCCAGCTGTTAAATGCAGCGACCCTCTCATACATCTCAAGCGAGGTTTCTGGATCCTCGAATGTTCAACCGCGGAATGTCGGAGGCTCCCTGGGCTGCTGCAGCACAATGGGGGACGCTGAGGCTGACATTGGGGTTGACTGGGCGATGATCTTCCTAGTCGACTCAGGCAAAAGTCTGTGCTCCAGGGGCAGTCCTTGCAGCCTGTGGCTACCTCGCGATTCTTGGTGATGTTGGTGTTGTCTTCCGCATTCGGGCTTGGGTCACAGCTTTGTGGGGGCGTCCGGTACATGAACACAAAGCACCTTCACCAGATGTCGCGTGGTATTGACAGTTGAGGACACAGCAAGAAAACTGTGTATGGCAAAACTAACTTTATTGGGCGAACCTGTGCCTAGAAAAACAGGCTACGCTCAGGCTCAACGAAAACGGCTAACACAGTCAGTGAACGTCGAAAATTTGATGAGCGAGTCAAGCGCGTCAGCTTTTATAGATCAGTTGTCGAATGTTCCAGAGTAATCCCTGGGACCCGCGTGCTTTCCACAAATTTGTACGCCATTCGCGTCGTGCATGCATGCAATCAGATTACACAAGATTCGGCGACAACAGACAGCAGATAGAAGCATCGACATTCTAGAAACTTCCAATACATGTAGACGCGTCCTGCGCTGAGCGATAACATTTCTTAAAAGGGAAAAATGCTCACCCATAAGAGATAAACGAGTTCATGTGTCAATATGAAACGTCATGCTAATCAGCATGAACTGGTTATGCTACGAGATGCTATGCTGCTGGGTTAAGAAAAAAAAATGGTGAAAAATAATGGGACAAGAAAGTACACCTTGTTTGTTTCCATTGTCTTGGTTGTAAACACCAACCACCCCCTTAACAAGCTCTCATGATGGTTGGTCTCAATTATACAGAATATATAAATTAAGAGGTAGCTTTAGCACAGCGAAAAAGTAATACCTGACATGTATGAGATAACTACATAATGGTCGCAACATTTTGTGGCAATGTGCAGCACAACTTTTATCGCAATGACTAGTTGTATTTCATATCGGCTGGTGTAAGTAAGCTCGTAGTGGCATAAATATCTCATTTCTGTGCATTCTTCTTTTAATGAAAAGAGTCGTGCAACACCAGAATCTTTCTAGCATGCCGTGGTTCATCAAAGCTAAACAACAAGTCACCACTGCTGCCAGATATGTCCTCTGGTGTATGTCTACATTTTGGCTCTCTAATAATTAATTTATTTATTGTTTATTTATTCAGTACCTGCATTGCCTTTGTAGGCAATTACAGCAGGTGGGTACCTAGATATCTACATTAATTGTGACTCATTTCAACACACAAAGCGTGGTAAAAGTTTTCATTGTGTTGTATACCTACAATATTTGACCAAAGAGCATTTCACTCTCTCATGGTCCTATAAAAGAATGCATAACACAAGGTCTCACCCTTAAAAGGAAATTCATTAATTTTCAAGGCATGGTCCCTTCTACGCGAGATATATTATGGTAATGTCATATATTTGTTTCTATCAATGCCTGTTTTAGAATGGTAAACACTGAAAAAATTTGAGGCCCTTTAGTTTTGTCCTTCAGATCCCGCCAATGAAGTGCGGGCTTGCTTTCGGTGATACTGAGGTTTCTGTCGTAATTCCCCAGAATGAATCGAACTGCCCTATTCTAAATTTTTTTATGTAAATTGACTAACTGACAGGTATAAGGATCCCAGCAGAAACACGGGTACTCATGTACTCAACGTATGTGAGTGAAATACAGCCGTTGTTTCAATTTACTAGGTAACTGGCCGAAATTTCGACATAGGAAGCCCAATTTTCATGCCGCCTTCCTTCTTACCTCCTGTACAAGCCTGTTCCACCTTAAATTTGAGGTAAATAAAACTCCTAAATATTTGCATTCCATAATCCTGCGTAAAGTAACGCTGTTTAATTTTACTCGTACAGTAAAACCTTGTTAAACCATACCCGCTCAAACAGTAGTTTTGTTTTAAAAGTAGTAAAGTCAAATTTCCAACTCAGCGGCCATTGAATGTAACGTGTTTTGTATCTACATAAACCGTACCAGCTTATTGCATACTTATCGGTCAACACATAGTATTTCCACTTTTCTTTGCACAAACATGGCAGTGCACCGTCAACAAATTTCCCTTTAGAGACGATTTCTTTTTAAGTGAAAATTTGTTTAAGAAAAACATGAAACGTTTGACTGAAGGCGAAATTCAAATGTAAGAAAATGTATCTACCGTTTGTTTATACATATGTTTCTCTCTATTTTTGTTGCGGACAAGTGCTGCAGTTGCATGTTTTCGTGTCTTAATTCACCAGTCATGTACGCATTGTATTTGTACGTGTATAACTTTGAGTGCTTGCATATTACCTTGCACATGTTTGTATTTTTCCCGAATTATGTTTCACTGTGTGCATTGTAGCATTGTTTTGACATATTTGTCGCGCCTTCTATGTAAATTTTTTTTGCCTTTATATTGTTACTGCCAACTGCATGGGTACCGGGGCCTCGTCAGGCCTTACCACCTTTTGTCCTGGTCCCCTCTTTTCCTTGAAAAGAAGAATAAACTTCACTTCACTCCATTGGGCGGCCCAGCAGAACAACAAGCCTCAGAGATTAGCACAACAGCCTCCAAGCGCCCTGTGCGTTTGCATGTGAAGCCACATCATCATCAAGATCATTTTGGCACTGTGCCAGAGAGTGTTGTGGCGTCGTGCAAGCGAGAACTCCCGTCATGCCGAAACTCAGATAAAAAAAAAACGCCGGGTGCTTAGAAGAAAAATTAGACATTGTTCGTGCTATCGAACATGACGCGAAAAGTTGGCACTGGCATGTGACATGGGTCTACTGTTGACTATGCTGTGTGGCATTTGGAATGCGAAGAAGCTGCTCGGCAGCGCTGCTGCGACCGCGAACAGATGTCTGCTACGAGGTCCGACTTTTCGCCATCATTGCCTCTGCTGCCAAAGTGTCGCCTAGTGACAGTGATAAGGATGACACCGAAGGCGAAAGCACGCCCAATTTAGGCCCGACAGTGGCAGAAGCTGCGTGTTACGTCAGCCTCATGAATGCAATCGTCGCGACGAAAATAGCACCCTGCAATAAAAAGGTGCCCAGCGACACCTGCAACACTACCTGTCGCAAGCATGTGACGCCCCCCAGGCACAATGTTCGTTCGCCGCCAGGCTCGGTGGCCTGCTAGAGCTCGGCAGGCAACATTGGTCACCGCACCGTAATAAACACTGACGAGCACGGCTGCTCGCCGGTCAGTCATCGTTCAGCACCACCACGCTGCGGAGCGTCCATCTATCGGAGGGTGCCTCGAGCCCTCCCTTGTTCACGAGCGCGGGTGGATCATGACACTGGTGACGAGGATGGCAATGAGTAAACGCGGATTGTCCCACACCACCGCGAGCGGCGAAATACCGCCCCCCGTTGCTGTCGCCATGCCGCTGTATGGAAGGCTCAAGCCGTTCGAGGGAGATGGGTCCGCCTGGAAAATTTACGAGGAGCAAGTCCACGTGTTCTTCCGGGCAAACGACACACCCGAGGCCAAACAGTGGGCCATTTTCCTGGCCAGCTGCGGGACCCACGTCTTCAGCCTCTTGCTCGACCTCAAGCCAGCCACGCCGCACGTTAAGACGCTGGGTGAGCTGCTAGCCATAATGTGAGCTGCTTGCTCACATTTTAACCTCAGCACCATCCACACTCTAGCTACGAGTGTTAGCGAGTGCCTGCGCCTTCGGGGACCAACTGGACTCGCTGCTCCGGGACCGTTTCGTCTGCGGCATCAACAACTCCGCCATGCAGACGCGACTCCTGGAGCTTCCCGACCCGTCGCTGGATGCCGCCGCGAAGGCAGCACTGGCAATGGAAGCTGCTGCCAAGGCACCAGCGAGATTGCCCGTTGTGCGACTGGCTCACCGTCGGCGGAAGTGGCGGTCAACGAGTTGGTGACAAAGGGCAGTACCTGCGGTCGCTGTGGTGGTGCCCACTACCCCTCGCAGTGCCAGTTCTCTCAAGCACAATGCTTTACGTGCAGGAAAACTGGGCATGTCGCATGTGTTTGCCGAAGGGGGAGGACGAACAGCAAACAGCAGCAGCAGCAGCCTGATTCAAGCCCAGGTACAACACAAGCCCGTGGCCAGGGTAGCCATCGCAAGGGTACGTGGCGGAGGCATGCGGCGGCAAGCTCAAGTTCTTCCGTGGCCAGGCTCCACGTCGTGGCCGAGGACCCGCTGATTTTCGACATGTGGCGCACGGGCTTTGTACCGTCGTCTGTGCCGCCATACATGCTGACCGTCGAAATCTGCGGGCACCCCATTTCCATGGAGCTGGACACAGGGGCCAGCGTATCTGTATTGGCCGGGAAGCTCTTCAAGCGTACCTTCCCCGGCGTGTCCGTCAAGGCTTCGGGTGTGATGCTGCGCAGCTACTCCGGGCAACTCTCCCTGGTCCAGGGCCAGGCGCAGATCAGCGTTCGCTTTGGCGACAGGGAGGCAACCCTTCCCCTTTACTTACCGGAGGGGTTGTCGCCGGCGCTGCTGGGCCGAAACTGGATTCATGCACTGGGCGTTCGTCTGCCAGAGTACCAGGAAGCCAGTCTGCATGTGGTGCAAGACGTCCCCAACCTCCTGACAGAGTTTAAGTCCCTCTTCCAGCCAGGGGTGGGCACATTTGCCGGCACGAGGGCTGGCATCTATGTACCTGAGGGAGCCCGGCCACGTTTTTTCAAGCCTCGCCCACTGCCGTTCGCCCTGAAGGACGGGGTCACCCAGGGGCTGCAACGGTTGCAGCGAGAGGGCATCCTGGTGCCCGTAAAGACATCTGAATGGGCCGCTCCCATCGTGCCAGCCCTCAAGCGAGATGGCAGTGTCAGGATCTGCGGGGATTTCAAAGTTACCATCAACCCCATCGCTACTGTCGAAAAGTACCCGCTGCCACGGATTGAAGATCTCTGGTCAGCATTGTCCGGTGGACAGAAGTTTACTAAGCTCGACCTCAGAGATGCTTACCAGCAGCTGGTGCTCCAGGATGCCGCCCGGAATTATGTCACTATATCGACAACTTTGGGACTCTTTCAGTACATGCGCTTACCGTTTGGCGTGGCCTCGGCCCCAGCCATATTCCAGAGGGAGATGGGCAACCTTTTCAGGGGCATGAGGCACGTGGCGGTGTACTTGGACGACATCTTGGTTACTGGCAGCGACGACGGGGACCACCTGCAGAATCTGCACAACGTCATGGCACGACTACAGGACGGCGGCCTCAAGCTCAAGCTGGGAAAGTGTGTTTCCCTAGCCCCCAGCGTTGAGTACTTGGGACATGTCGTTTCCCAGACAGGCCTAGCACCGGCTGCCCGCAAAGTTGATGCGGTGCTCAAGGCACCTAAGCCCGATAACAAGAATGAGCTTCAGAGCTACCTGGGCCTCATCAACTTCTACAGAAGTTTTCTGCCGAACCTGTCGCAGCATCTACAGCCGCTCCATTTTCTGCTTCGAGATGGTCAACAATGGGTCTGGAAGAAGGAGCAGGACCAGGCCTTCCAGCGCAGCAAGGAGCTAATCACCAAGGCTCCAGTGCTGGTGCACTTCGATCCTGCTAAGCCTGTTGTCCTTACCGTAGATGCGTCGCCCTACAGTGTGGGAGCCGTCCTGGCATACCGGGACAAAGATGGCCAGGAACGCCCTGTGTTGTTTGCTTCTCGACGACTTCATGCTGCAGAGCAACGTTACAGCCAGCTGGACAAGGAAGGCTTGGCCCTGATGTTCGGTGTTGAATGCTTCCACCAGTACCTGTGGGGCCGGAAGTTCGAGGCGGTCACGGACCACAAGCCGCTGTTGGGGCTGCCGGGGCCTGACAAGGCAGTTCCTGTGCAGGCATCACCTCGAGTGGTACGCTGGGCCTTGAGGCTGGCAGCTTACAGTTACCAGCTGGTTTACCGTCCGGGAAAGGACCTGGGACCTGCTGATGCCCTGAGCCGCCTGCCCCTGCCACAGGTGCCTGATGCTGTTCCAGAACCTGCTGAAGTGTTCATGCGAGAACACGCGTACACGGAGGTGCTCTCCCGATCTACGGTATCTCAAGCGACCAGCCAGGACCCAGTCCTGTCTCAGGTGGTCAAGGCGGTGTCCCGTGGAGAGGAATTGGTGCAGTACCTATAGCCACAAGGCCGCTGAGCTGAGCTTGCAGCAAGGCTGCCTACTGTGGGCTTTCAGGGTGGTGATCCCACGAAGTCTCCAGTCCAGGGTTCTGCAGCTGCTGCATGCGGGTCATCCAGGGGTAGAAAAGACCAACATGGTGGCCCGGTCCCATGTTTGGTGGGCCTGACCTGGACCAAGACATCTCTCATTTGGTGCAGAGCTGCCAAATCTGCCAGGAGAATCAGCGAGCCTCGCGTCGTGTGGAAATCGCCCCCTGGTCGTTCTCACAGAGACCGTGGTCCCAACTACATGTGGATTTTGGGGGACCCTTCAAGGGCCATTACTTCCTGGGGGTGGTGGACGCCTTTTCGAAGTAGGTGGAGGTTCTACCTGTCACCACTCCATCAACAAGCGCATTCATTGCAGCGCTACGGCAGGTCTTCGCCGCCCGGGGTTGGCGGCTGTCATAGTGTCCGACAATGGTCCTGCCTTCGCCAGCGCAGAGTACCTGGCCTGGCTGACGAAAAATGGAATCCGCTGGATGATGGTTCCACCGTACCATCCTGCTTCAAATGGTGCAGCCGAGCGGGTGGTGCAAACCATCAAAGAAAGGTTCAAAAAGAGCCAGACTGGGGATTTCCGGACGCAGATTGCCTGGATAGTATTCCAGTACAGAACCACACGTCCCGATGTCACTGGTCGTGCCCCCTGTGAGCTCTTGCTGGGTCGGATGGTCAAGACTTCCTTGGACGTCTTGCATCCAGACCTACGATCCACAGTGCTTTTGAAGCAGCTGAAGCAGAAGCTGGCTGCTGACCAAGGATGCCGTCCTGGGCCTTTGCCAGAGTCGCGAGCTCCAGTTGTCGCCAGGAACTTCCGTCCTGGCCCATCCTGGTCTGCGGGACAGGTGGTGTCTCCTGCCAGCGCCTCATCGCTGCTCGTGCGCATGCCAGACGGGGCCATGTGGCACAGACATGCCGACCATGTGAGGCCTCGCCTCGGGACCTGGCCAGCACCCCCGACTGCCACTTCTGAGTTTCAGCCCGCAGAAGGACTAGCGGCAGCACCAGTCACTCCCAGCAGAGCACCACCTGCTTTGGAGGCGGCAACCGTAGCCGGTGGTGCGGCACCCGTTAGACTGGTGTCGAGCTCGGCACCACTCACGAGGCCGATTACTACGGACCCTCCGGATAGAGTGAGGCTGGCCCAGGCAGCACCCGTCGTTGCCACACCCTACCCATCAACACCGGTGCCCAGGCGGAGTACTCGACGGCGGAGGCCACCGGACCGTTACTCGCCTGAATAGCAGGCACCGTCGACCCAGCTAGGGTGGAGGCAGAGCCTCGTATTTAAAACATCGACGTTGGTGTTTTTCTTTAACAAACAAACTGGGGTTAAAGGGGTGTAGCAAGCATGTGATGCCCCCCAGGCATAATGTTCGTTCGCCGCCAGGCTCGGTGGCCTGCTAAAGCTCGGCAGGCAACATTGGTCACCACACCGTAATAAACACCAACAAGCACGGCTGCTCGCCGGTCAGTGGTCAGTCATCGTTCAGCACCACCACGCTGCGGAGTGTCCGTGTATCGGAGGGTGCCTCGAGCCCTCCCTTGTTCACGAGCCCGGGTGGATCGTGACACTACCATGCCTGTGCACGGAGAATATGCAACGCCAACGAGGAATCTGCCATGCGAGTGGTTGCCGAGAAGAGGGGACTGGGTGAAAAGCTGGCTCACAGCTTCAGCAAGTTTGAGGTCGCTGTCGTCGCTGCTAGGCCGCTGCGGCATCAGACCAAAATAACACGTTTGTCGCGTGAAGTAAATAAATACTGCATGTTTTTTTCCCCTTTCATCCTACTCTCTCAGAGTTCCGTTTTTAACAGGTAAGTGGGCGATCTCGTGCTATTTCAGTTAAGCAGTACTACCGTTTACTATGTACTTTTTCTGAGTTCCGGCCAACTACGGTTTAACGAGGTTGCACTGTATACTTTATATGAATGTTTCCTTGTAAAAGTGATGTTTAAACATTTGGAAACCTTTAGTGGCATTACCCATTTCGCACATCAAGCCGAAACTTTATCTAAATCACTCTGAAGGGCCTAAGAATCACAATCCCTATCAATAACCCTATACACTACGCAGTCGTCTGCAAGCATCCTGAAAAATGACAATGACCAGTGATATGACAAAATGACCAGATGATAGACCAGATGACAAAATGACCTAGTGATATCATTTATATAGAATAAAATAAAAGAGGCCCCATGACAGAGCCTTTGGGTACTTCAGAGGTCACTGCAGCAAGATCAAAGGAGAACCAAAGACTGTTGTCTATGTGAAAGATATTCAGATATCCATGCCTTTTTGTCCAATTTGTAGGTGTGTAATTTGCTAATAAGTAGGTATGTACTCACACTACTCAAATACTCACGTACAGGGCAAAAACCTGGAGGCTTACGAAAAGGGTTCTACTTAAATTGAGGACGTCGCAACGAGCTATGGAAAGAAGAATGATAGGTGTAACGTTAAGGAATAAGAAAAGAGCGTATTGGGTGAGGGAAGAAACGTGAGTTAATGACATCGTAGTTGAAATCAAGAAAAAGAAATAGGCATGGGCAGGACATTTATTGAGGGAAGATAACAGATGGTCATTAAAGGTTACGGACTGGATTCCAAGGGAAGGGAAGCGTAGCAGGGGGCGGCAGAAAGTAAGGTGGGCAGATGAGATTAAGAAGTTTGCAGGGACGGCATGGCCACAATTAGTACATGACCGGGGTTGTTGGAGAAGTATGGGAGAGGCCTTTGCCCTGCAGTGGGCATAACCAGGCTGATGATGATGAGGTCATGAGCTACAACGTCAAATGCTTAACGAAAATCTAGAAAGATGCAATCAATTATTTGCCTTTTGTCTATTGCTAGGGTCAAACCATGAAAGAATTCTACAAGCTGTGTAGTACAAGGAAAACTCTGCCGAAATCCGTCTTGGTTGGCATTTAATAGATTTTTCCCTTTCTGGGAGAAACATTTGCTAAGAGCTTACGTAACCTTCCAAGGCAAACTCAACTTTGGGGATTCCTTCATTGCATAGCAAAAAATCTGCAATTACAACCCGAAGTTGGCGATTACTAAATATGGAAGAAAAGTTACTAAATACTTCAACTTTGCGCTTGTCATTATCGAGAACTGTGCCTAAGTATTCAAGGGGAGGGACAGAATTGTCCTTCTGACCATTATACCAGATATACTTCCAAAATTCTTTCGACTCTTCTACCAACCATTCCTCAAGACAAGCAAAATAAGATTGCTTAGCCAATTTGGTTAAATTTTCAAAATCAAACTTCAGCCTCTTTAGTTCGGCTAAGTTTTCCAGGGACCTGTGTTTTTTTATACTTTAAGTATACCCTCCGCACCCTGCACAACAAGATGCGCTGTTCCAGATGAAACCATGGTTTATCACATTTATATGAAAGCATCCATGCCAGAACAAATTTATCTCGAATATAGAAGAGCTTTTTTTGAAAGCTTTTCGACAACTGTTCAGTGCTCAAATCATCCACTAATGTGTCCAATGTTGGGAAATACAAATCTAACGACCGGTTTATAGAATGGTAATCAGCCTTACAATACAAGAACAATTTTCTAGGCGGTTTCTTCACCATGGACACATTTTTAACACTAACATCAGCAAGAAAAATATTATGGTCACTCAATCCAGGCAGTGCATGAACGTCTGATACAACATCAGACACATTACACAACAGCAATTCCAAGACATGGCCAGTACCATCATCATGCAATGCACTGAGGGCATATTGTTCAAATGCATGAGTTTCCATTAGATAAACAATCGAGGAGCACAAACAACCTCTAACAGAACTCCCGGAAATTGCGCATCACCAGTAAATTTCTGGTAGGTTAAAGTCACGTCCAACCTAGAAACAATCATTTTTAAAACACTCCAGAAAGTCAGAAAGCTTGATGAACTGCTCATACGATGCGCTTGGTGGACAATAGTAGGAGCCAAACACTATGGTTTTTCAACTTACCAGCTGCATCCTACAAAAAACTGCTTCGACATTAAGTGGGCTTGCCACATGAATGCAAGCAATACTATTATTTACAAGAATAAAGACACCTCCACCGTGGGAATTTTGATTGCGCTGAAAACAGTGGTAGCTTGCTGGGAACATTTTGCAATTAAAAACAGAATCTAACCATGACTTGGTGTCCAACGCTGCCATGGCTGTAGAGTCTGTAGCAGGCATTGAAATTTATCAATAGAACCCCGAGAGGAAATCCTGTTCTACGCTTATGCAAAGGGCACTGCTGAAATACATCTCCCATTGCACTATCGAGCTGAAAGTGCTTTCTCCAGAGATAAAGCGTATCATACTTCAAAACAGCCTTCCTGTCTTCCCGCTTGTTGCCTTCCTGCTTGTTCAACTTCGCAGTCCCATAATTTCTTTCTTTTGTCCCTGACTGTGTGTGAAAAATCTTCAGATATGTTATAACTGGTGCCCTTGAGTTTGTAAGTGTGATTTATAGGAACAAAATTTTGCTAGAAGCCTGCTATGCTGGTTCTCTTGTTCTGGCACTCTGCTGCGACCCTTTGGTTCTCGACAGTGGTGACTCTGGCCTAAGAGATGACCGACTCCAGCAACCTAGTGCCCTAATGCAACCTTCTGCCTGACCCTACCTCTTGCCCACAGGACATAACAGCTCTCCAGCTCCACTTGCCCACGTTCTGGCGCAAGAACACGCAGCTCGTCCAGGTCGCACTCTTCATGGAACAGATTTTGCAGGCACATAACCTTCACCAATTTAGCAGCTAGACTTCCCTCTATATATGTGGATCAACTTCCCAGGACTTGCTCGGTTACTCTGTCATAGCAAGGTCTTCGTGCAGAACTTCTCGTCTGATTTGTTATTTCTGAATGAATGTGTGTTGTTTAGTGGTGCAAGGGCCAGGTAAGGCCAAAGAGCTGCTCTTCCTACTGAGCTCGCATGTACAGTACTGTTCAATTATACGGAGACATCAGGCGAGCTGTGAAAAATCCTTCTGCGGTGTTTGTAAGCCAGTCACAGTAGAAACCAGGATCGCACGGCATTTGGTAACAGTATCTTCTGTTTGATTCCAGCTCTTCAGTTCTGCTCCTCAGTCACTTTCTGTAAAATTGTTAGCAGATGACTGCCTTGGAGCTAGGCTGCCAGTGGCTGCCATTAGTATGCAGAATTTCTCGAACTAGGATTGCAGAATGACACCCAGCACCTATATGTATGCCCCCTAATTCCATCTGAGCAACCTGTATATCACCGGGGTGGAACGTCTTAGGCACCTACAGAAAAGTCTTAGAAGTGTTCAATTCTGCATCCTCTGCATGTCTGCTTTATTAACAGATGCACATCTGCTAATTGAACAGAACTTGTAGTCTAGGGTACTCTCAAGCCGCCTTTGTGTCTTAGGCAGTTGACAGCCAACTCCTCCTTGCTTGCCTTGTATGGATGGGCTTCAGCGGTACCAAGACAAGCAGAAACACTACAACACATGGTGGAATACCAAGCACAATGCTTTATTGCTCCAGAAGATTCACATCGAAGTAGGCTAGTTGTGACTACATTTGCCAACCACGGTCGTGGAGTGAAAAAAAGTGGCAGGGCGCAACAAAGGATAGGAACAAGATGTTTACCCGAGGTCCTTCCTTTGTTGTGGCTCGCAGTCTTCTCCTTACTGGCATTTGCCGGCTGGGCTGATGTCTACCTTGTACCTTGCTTTGTTCTTTGCTCAGTCCAATGGACGTGGGGCTCCTCGGCCACATGATCATTACGTTTGTCACCAGTTTGCAAGAGGTTTGCACCACAGAGTTTCATACAAAAATTATTAGAGGGAACTCTGGCACTGCAGTCATTGTACCTTGTACCATTGTAGGAAGTACATGGATTTGTCTGATCTTTGTGCTTGTGGATTCAGACGTTCTTGTGGCTTTGTATATTACGTTACATAAATCTTTTTGTCGTAAATTTCAGTACAATCTATACTCTTCGAAGTGCAGAAGACGCCGGGAACAAGCACAATTGCTATTAATTGCAATGACAGCTTGTCCAGGTGGCCAAATTGAAACATGTCAAGCATCTCAAGGCACTGGTATGGCCGCAATAAATTCATAAAGGTGTTTCATTCGCTTGTCGATACATGCGTTTGTGGTTTTATGGTTTTTTCAAGATCAGGCTTCTGTGCAAGAGTTCCTGTGTTCGAATCCTGCCGTCAGACAATTTTAATGATGTTTATTTAATTATTTATTACGCAGTGCACTGTTGACAATGACGAGTTTACAAAGTCACAAAGGCGTTTGAAGCCAAAAGGACGAAGTTTAGGCAAATCCATGTACTTACCATAATTCCCATGCTGGTACCACCATTCTCATTGCAGCTCTCGTAGACACTAGTGCCAGAGTTCCCTCTGGTACTTATTGTATAAAACTCTGAGTTGCGCCACCGCGAGAAAAATTTTCGGGCTCCTCACATGGGGAGAGGAGAAAAAGGCATCTGTTCCCTTACAGCTGTGGTGCACGTAGGAATGAGGAAAACTATGATGTTATGCAATGTTATGTGAGTCTAACCACAACTGACCTACTCGCTGTTGATGCTTCCACGATGCAGTCGGTGGGGTATTGATGTTTTGCAGGGCCCTTTTCAGCAGAATACATTGTCCTGTAACATCCCCCAAAGTCAGCCACACCGGGGTCAGCTGGAGAAGGCGTGGCGCACTTCGTTTTTCTGTGGTCCACCTGGTGGGCCCACATGCCCTTGGAACACAGGGCCCTGGTTCCGCAGACCGCCGATCGGAAGGCTTGTGCCACTCCAGCTCAGCAGTAGAACGGTGTAAGGACCAAAGTGCGCTGCTTAAGGCGAACCCTCACTCCAAAGGTTGGCTTCCTGTGCTGGCACTCGTCTCTTGTAACCAGTGGCCTCAGGAAGTGCACCAGCGTGGCTATCTGCTAGACTGGAAATGTGGCTCCACGCCATATGCCCTCAGCTCTCAGTGACCTCCATGGCCATCTTTAGCCGCTGCAAAGGTGCTGGTTCTGCTGCTACGAGTGGGTCTGGACTGGTTATGGTCTGTTATGCCGACTGCAGGTGTTGTAGGGGTGTGCCATGATGGTTGATGGGCCATTGCTAGCCTGCCCATGCACTGCTGGTTCAGGCGCAGCAGCTTCCACAGTGCGTTCCCCCGGAAGTACTGCTTCAGCTCACCTACGTGAATTGGTCCACTGATACAACCTGTGTTCAGACACCTCAGCTCGTAGTTCAGTCATGAGAGCTTCTTAGCAACTTCATAGGGCACCAACCCATTTGGGTGCTAAATGCGCCACAAACCCTGTGTTCGCATCGCGGCGTGCATGGTTACGTTTCTCAACCAGGTCTCCCGTTTTAAATTCCATGTCCCGGTGCACTAGGTCATAGGAGGCTTTTCAACTCTCCCTGGCCTCTGCGTGGTTGTGATTCACTTCCTTCATGGCATTTGCCAGGCGATCACACAAACACCTTGCATACTTGCTGATTGCCATTTCTGCTCCAGATCAATCTGTCCATTTGGCAAGTGCAGTAAAACCTCATTAAATCGTACCGACTTAAACAGTAGTTTTGTTTTAAAAGCAGTAGGGTCAAATACCCGATTCAGTGGCCATTGAACATAATGCATTTTGTATCCACATAAACTGTACCAGCTTATTGCATACGTGTCGCTTAACACATAGTGTTTCCACTTTTTGTCGCACAATCACGGCGGTATGTTGTCCCCATTGGGCGGCCCGGCAGAACAAGCCTCAGAGATCCAAACAACCTCCAAGCACCCTGTGCGTTTGCGTGTAAAGGCACATCAACATCATTTCAGCGCCAAGCCAGGCAGCGCTGTAGCATCGTGCAAGCTTCTTCATTGCAATAGCAATTATATGGACATTCCAGGCACATTTCTGCCATCGGCATCAACGTGAGGTTCTTATAAAGTGCAAGGGCAATAAAACCGTTGCCGCGCGCCATATGCTGTATGTGGAAGTGCAAGAGTGTGAGGGTGAGCCAGCGAACGCGGTTAAATCTCGCATGCGCGAGCGCGGAACGCCACTCGGATGTACGCCCTATCGTGTCGCACATGAAACAGTGGGGTCAGGCGAGAAAGGAGTGGCGTTTTCTCCGGCGATTGCTAGGGTGCCTCGATGTCGCCCGTCACTCCGACAGGGTGGAGACAACTGTGGCGTCTACTACAGTGTTGGCCACGCAAATAGCGAAGGCCATAGTAGACACCTTTGGCGAACAGCGTAGGGACCTGTTGCCGGCACTCGTGTGTCTTGAAAGTGATCTGGAACGCAGTCGAAGTGCGCCTGCATGCAGGACGCATCTTCAAAGCAATCTGCGATGTTTGCAGAGTGCACATAGCGCTGGTAGCTTCGTATGCGCTGTGCTTTCACCGTTTCGTTTGAAAGATGCATGAAGGTCAATTCGGTTGCTGCTGCCACGATTCTTCACTCAAGAATTTCGGCAGCGAGCTTCCGTGCTCATTGAGCAAGATGTGTTCATGTATAGCTGTGCGCATGTGACACCGTGCTGGTTAATTTAGTCAAAACACATTGGCAGGCTAGTTGGTTTGAATCCATGAAAGAATGTGTAAGCTCGACTCAACAAGGACGCAGAAGCAGACAGCAGCAGTCTCTTTGTGTGTTTCTTCCTACGTCCTCGTTCAGTCATGCTTACACATTCTATCATTGTTAATTAAGTTAGTATGCGAATGTTTACAAGTTGATACGGCTTCTAAAACTACTATCCTTACTTGGTACAGCTATCCACTAATTTGCTATCGCAATCGGTGCTTTCACTTTTGGGCGAAACTGAAATTTTTCTTATAGGACTCGCGTCATGGCAAAGCTTGGACAAAAAAACATCGGATGCTCGGCATAGAAGAAAAATTGGACATCGTTCCTGCTATTGAACTTGTCACAATGTTGGCGCTGGCACACAACAGGGATCTACCGTTGACTACGGTGTGTGGCGTTCGGAATGCGACAGCGAAAAGCTGTTGGCTACGAGGTTCGAGCTCTTGCCATCGTAGCCTCTGTTGTTGCTGAAGTGTCACCTAACGACAGTCATGATGACGAAACGAAAAGTGACAGCATGGACAATTCATTCAGGCCCGACAGTGGCAGAAGCTGTGCTCTACGTCAGTGCAATCGATGCAATCGTCGCGATGAGAATAGCAGCCCACAATGAAAAAGGCGCACCACGACTTCTGCAGTGCTACTGCACCCATGCACGGCGGATATGGAAAGCCAACGAGGAATCTGCCATTCGAGTGTTTGCTGAGAAGAGGGGGTGGCTGAAAAGCTGGCTCACAGCTTCAGTAAATTTGAGGTTGCTATCATTGCTGCTAGGATGCCGCAGCATCAGACGAAGATAACAGACTTTTGTTGCACAAAGTGAATAATTACTGCATGTTTTTGCCCTTCAATTGCACTCTCCCCGAGTTCCATTTTTGACAGGTGACTTTTACTGAGCTCTGGTCAACTACTGTTTAATGAGGTTTCACTGTATTGTGACTGTCGGCATCTGTAGATCTGTCCTGCACATCAGGAAAGCTGGCACGAAACCTGTTGAATGGTTTTCACTCGTTTTCAAGGCAAAGGGAATCGTGTCCAGGTGCTTATCCCACTCAGTATGCATCCAGGCGCATGCCCCAATCGGTGGCTTCACATCTCAATTTTGGCGTTCTGTCACATTCGACTGAGGATGGTAGCACGTTGTCTTCAGCTGCCGGACACTGATTGCTGAACACGTATCCCTAAAGTCTTCAACATAAAATAGAGGCATTTTCAGTGATCAGCCACTCTGAAAACGCATAGCAACAGAAAGTATCCGAGAGCTTGTTCAGAACCTCCTTCTTGGTCGCTTTTTGCAGCAGGTAGAGTTCAGCTATACCACTGGAATGACAAGTGATCAGTAGCAGAAATTTATACCCTCACTTAGCGCAGCAGCAGCCCAATCAAATCGCACGCCACAAGCTCCCATGACTCTGTGCTCACGATTGGTTGCAGCAAGCTGGGCGGCTTCCCGCCTCTTGGCTTTTTTGCTAGGCAGATGTGGCAGGTTTATACAGTCAAACCTCCTTAATACATTGTAGGCCGGGAAGGGCATTTAGGTACGCACTAAACAATGTACGAATTAACCACCAATGCAAGTTTAGAAGCTGAATACCTGTCAGAAAAGTACTGCATCATGATGCTCTCAAACACACGTACTCAGACAGGCTTTATTTCTGGTGAGGCAGCAAAAAATCAGCGATCTTCACTTGCCACTGTAGTGGCTTTGCCGTGACATCTTTGAACTTGGTAAGGCCGTGAGCAAGTTTGTCCACGAGGCCCTGCTTCTCTGCAAAAGCTCGCATGACGCTCAAAGCACATGTCGTGTCAGATAATGAAGGGCCATCGTCGACTTCCGCATTGTCATTGCCATCACTTTCGCTTGAAGATGGTGAGGTGCAATGGCAGCAACAATGTCGTTATTGGAGAACTCCGCAGATGTAACAACGTCGACTTCTTGATAACATAAACACGACATACCGCAGCAAAGGCCGTTAAACACCACGACAACACCACAACTACAAATGCGGAATGAAGAAATGAAGAATGAAGCTGAATGAATAAAAAAATTTCATGCAAGAACTTCTCTGGGAGTTGTCTAAGTATGCGTAAGCACTGTGCCACTTGCTCATCTCCATGTCATTATCAATGTTACGAAACTTGATCCGGCCAGTACAAACGACAGCGCTGCGGCAATACGAACTGGTGTGCACGGCGGCACAAGGTGCATTGATAACGCAAGCACAGTACTGCAGGTGTCGGCGCTCAGTGCACTGATGATGTTCTGATCATTATAAGCCGTTATCGCTCATAAGCACCTTATCCATCCGCATTAAACCATCAGAGAGCTTCAGTTTAGGGGACACAAGCGGCTTGCGTACGCAAAGGGGCAACAATACTGTGGATGCGCAGACTGCCATGTCTACTTGCATTCTTGGGGTGGCCAAAAACATTGCTGCCCATACGAGTATGTTCCCTAGAATATTGGCTAGTCTGCTGTCCGAGTGAGGACTGTTTTCGAATGGCAGTGGCGCTGCGAGCAATCCTCATGCTACGGTGCAGTCCTTGGCCGGAACGGCTGCATGTTGGCGAAGCGTGCGTGTGCGCGCTCGTCGTATAGTTCAGCCGTTTATCTCTTTTAAGTGATTTTCTGCCACCACATACTTACGCCGCATTAGAGCAGTATTTGTCACGGATGTGATAAGAGATTTTAGCTGCGTAAAGTGGTACTCGTTCACAAAGACTTTTTGTTGAGCCGTATAAAGCATACGACTCAGAACACAAAGTGATTGCTCAGCCTGGAATAGCTTGAACACTGAATTTATTTATTCATGCAATACTGCTGCCTTTTGGCAGCCAAGGCTGCAGTGGTTAAAAGTGAAATAACAAAATTCAAAGGGCCCTTAGTTATCCAAATGCTAAGGCACTGCGACCACCTTACAATACCTATGCACTTTCAGTCATCTTAATTTAACTTTGCCACAATTAACACCAAAGGTTGAGGGTTCCACTCCCATCAAAGGTCATGAGTTTGAGTGTTTAATTAACTCTGCTTAATCAGCTTCGCCCTAATTAACACCAACGGTCATGGGTTCGACTCCCACCAAAGATCCCAAGTTCGAGTGTCTTAATGAACTATATCCTAATTACCTGTGCTTTAATTAATTTCACCGTAAAACCAATGGTGTGGGTTCGAGTGTCCTAATGAACTCTAGCTTAATTAAACATGCCTTAATTCACTCTGCCTTCATTAAGATAGCCTCAATTAACTTTCAATTAGTTGATGTCATCAACTGCCTCGATTGGCTCACTTGACTTTTTGGACCATCGGGGCCACACCAATGCCGACAACGCCAGATTCCACCTCATGAGCCATATAATGTTTGCGCATTAATAACCAACATGAAGTACAAGTGTGCAATGTGGCAGTAGAGGGTAAAAATCAAAATCAAACCCAAACTCGTTCAAAACCTATACAAGAAAAAAAATACCACTTTCAGTTGAGGGTGAGCAAGAACGGTGAGAACAAATATCAACACATATTAATAGATCAAATTGCAAACGGCAATAGTAAACAAAACGAAGAAAGATATCATGTGCGAAGCATGCGCTGCTGATGTGATGCAAGGAAATGACGCGACATGTAAAGTTGATATCACGCATGGTCAAAGAGAGCATCCGAATATGTTTCGACAATAGATAAAATTGTGGAAGCACGTTCCACTGCGCGATAATCCCATGCAAGTAATCAAGCACACAGTTAAAACAAATTATAAAGGGAAGAATAAAGAACCTTTAGAAAACAGTGTAAAAAAACTACAGCACATAACGTCCGATGAAATGGCAAGAGGCTTGTGAATAAGAACATAAATTTAAAAAAAAAACAATTATCAAGGCCGCTGAGCGTGCGTTCCCGATGTAACGCAATTGCCGAAATGCAATTTTTTCATCTTCTCATTTTCAAATGTACTAGCTTTTCTTTTTTCGCTGTCCTTTCATTATCGAGACACTTCATGAAAAACTGACGATGCAGAAGATGTTGTAAGCCCACCCGTGCCAACCCGCCGCAGTGCATGCAGGCAGCCAAGCAAATGACAGCAAAGAGCATAGCAGTAGGGCTGCTCGCAGCACTCTCTGTGCTTTCATTCAAAAAGCATCCCGCCCGCTCTATAGGGAGCGGCATGCAGACAGCGGAGCCAATATTCTAGGGACCATACTAAAAGGTCATGTTCCATATGTGACTCTTGCGGGGTACGAGAACTTATGATAAGCAAGACCAGCCGAGACAAGCCGCTCATCCAGCCACACAGACGGAGAGAATATGGCATGCAGGAGGCTCTAAATAAACAAAACACAGACCACAATGGATTATGCTGCGTGAGACACCTAACCACAGTTTACCAAACGTATGTCTGGATTGCTTCGGCTCGGCCTCAGTCGTAACGTAGGCGCATAGATAATCTGATAAATATCTTACCTGGTGCTGACAGACATCGTTTTTATATATAATAACTGCTTTTAATAAGAATAGTTTATTATGTTCAATCATATGCTTGATTTCATATCTTAAAAAATGATAATGCAGCAACGATCAGATGTTGGTGGTGCTGCGAATGCATGTGACCCTAGTGTAGCTTGCGTTTGGGGCTGCTAACATATAATGTGTTTCTGCTTGCAAACACAAACACAAATGCACCCAAGTGTTAGGGGCTACACCGCCTTGCGTCCTTTTAACTAAATTTTTCTATTATCCCCCGTGATCAAACGTTCACCGGCAGTGCCTGCGTATATGGCGTGGCCATGCAGATCGCATCTTGAAAATGATCTGCGATGCGGACAGAAAGTGTCGACTGCTAATAGGTCCCTGCGCTGTGTTTCTGCTGCTGCGCGCTGAAGACAGACGCGCGGGCCCACATCTTGACAGCGACCTGCAAAAGGGGCAGGGTGTGGCTTGTGTCGAGAGCTTCGTGAACGCAGTGTGATGGCACAGTCTGGTACACTTGCTCGCTGCTGCGGGCTTTATCTCGAAAGCGGTTGTCTTAAGGGATGGAGAGACATTTTTCTCATTGGTTAAGCATAGAAATCCTGAAGGGGCAGCACAATATGACGAAGACAGAAGGCTGGAACACACAGGACAGCTGTCCTGTGTGTTCCTGCCTTCTGTCTTCGTCATATTGCCCTGCCCCTTCAGGATGTTCAACCAGTACCAACTCGCCCAAGTGTCAATCCTTCTAAAGCCTAGAAATGCCTATGCATTTAAAGGAAATTTGCTTTTGCGTGGTTGCTACTTGAATTGGATTGGGTTCGACAGCGACACTGAATTCGCACCCCTAAGGGTAGCTTCTTTGTGCTACCGGATGCGAATCTCAAAGGCCATGCTTTTATGCACTGCAATCAGACACAGCTGCATGGGCAGAAACTACTCATGGTCTACGAACTACGTCACTAAATGGTGGCCATGTTTAAATGTCACTATGCATGGCCGTTCTTAGTTGGTGGAGCGATTTGTCTGGTTAATTCCGATAACGAACGAGACTCTAGCCTATTAAATAGGTGCGGGGTTCCCAGCACCTTACGATCTTCTTAGAGGGACAAGCGGCTCCTAGCTGCATGAAACAGAGCAATAACAGGTCTGTGATGCCCTTAGATGTCCGGGGCCGCACGCGCGCTACACTGAAGGAAGCAGCGTGTCTTTATCCCTGTCTGAAAAGACTGGGTAACCCGTGGAACTTCTTTCGTGATTGGGATAGGGGCTTGCAATTGTTACCCTTGAACGAGGAATTCCCAGTAAGCACGAGTCATAAGCTCGCATTGATTACGTCCCTGCCCTTTGTACACACCGCCCGTCGCTACTACCGATTGAATGATTTAGTGAGGTTTTCGGACCGATGTCCGGCGCGGCCTTTCGGTTGCGCCGGTCTGTTGGAAAGATGACCAAACTTGATCATTTAGAGGAAGTAAAAGTCGTAACAAGCGTCACTATCACGTCACTATCACGTCACTATCGCCAAAACACTAATTTTGAACTTCGTTCAAAATTAGTGTTTTGGCGCGGGTTGGTGTAGCTCAATGGTTTGGCGCAAGATGGCACAATTGGCGCAGCACTTCCATCCTTGGCAGAGGAGCGCGTGCAAATATGATCCTTCATAATTCCCACAAAGTGCAAAAGATGCATGACTGAATGCATTTGCTGCCTCTTTGTGTCTGTTTGTGGGACTTGAGGTGCCTTGGAAGGGGGGCCTCTTCTGTAACCCTCAATCATGAAATTCGCTGATATAGCCTCTTGATCGTGGCAGAGATGTGTCACTAATAATAGTGACAGGTCCTTGCCACGTCAGTCTCTCGGAATGGCGGATAATGACGCAATCGACGGAAGGGAGTCATTACAATGTACAGCCTCAGTTTTTGCGTAATCACTCTTAGCCACGGCTGTTCAATTACACACTCATGTGGCTGGGCTCCAGCATACAATGTTTCATGTGAAACCCCAATTTTGAAGCGTTTTCGCACCTTGAGGCATGTCATTACTCTAGTGCTTTGCCTTAACAGAATTGCAGAATCTGTATCATCTTACCAAACCCATGCATGCATTGAGAAGTCATCTTGCGTATTAATAGTACTAGTTTCCCCTAAAGACATTTGCTTTGCCCGTACTCAATATTATCGCACAAGAGAGAAGAGAGCAAAATGCATCCAGTCAATGGAAAACAGTGCCTAACCTTTCACTACTACACTCGACGTGATGCGGCAGTCCACTCCAGAGAGAGCTTGATTGAGCGACCATATGCACAGAGCTTGGTGGAACACATATGCGTCAGTCAACACTTCACTTTCAATTTTTTGCGTGTGGCAGTGTTGCATGTAGGTTTATATTGACAAATCATATTTCTCAATAGAGAGTTTCAGATTAGGGGCGCAAGTGACTTGCATATCCAAAATGCCCTAAGTGTGCTTGGGTTTCGCTGGAACCCCCAAGTGGTGTATGTGTGCAAGCAGAACGCGATCTGAACTATTTTGGCAGATTGTGCCTGAACTCACCTGGTCTCGGCGTGGATTGGCTGGCCCACTGTAGAGAGCGCAAAGAGTCCCCAAGGACACATTCTTCACCTTGTGCACGGGCTTGCCGACATCCTGCTGCTGCAGAGCTGCGTGTGCTGCCTGCATGGTCCAATTTTATGCCACATGTGCTCAAAGCACTTGGGCAAAAGCATACCTGGGTGTCAAACACATTCTGCAGCTTGATGCCAAACTGGAAGAAGAGGGCTGCACTGTCGTTCCTGCAGTCATGCATCACCTGCACACATGCAGCAAATGGGCATCACTACATGCCCAACATGCCTGTTCAGCCACCCTTGCATTTTAATCAGCAAGGTTTGTGCTTACCACAATGACAGTATGTATGATAGTCAGTGATGTTGACCATGCTTTGTAGATTTGTTACCACAATGTGGAAGTGTCTCCACCGAAACTGTGGTTAACATATGTGGGAGATCCAAGCCAACCAAACTGATAAGGTAAGCTATTTTGAAATGTGCAAAACTGAATTTCAAAACAGGGCTAACCAGCAACTTCAAGAACAACAGTTTTTATTTATTTATTTATTTATTTATTTATTTATTTATTTATTTATTTATTTATTAAGTACTGCTAGCCTGAATTCCAGGCCTTAAGCAGGAGTGGGTTACACTTCGGTACAAATGTACCTGAAAAACAAAAAGAGCACACACACAAACAAATGGAACTGAAGAAAAGTGACTAGTGTGCCAAGTACGACACTCAATTATATAATTTCAAATGGAAAATTGTATATATGAACACACAGCATATCACAATAGTAGATATATGGACACACATCAAGACATATTAGACAAGTGCGTTGCTCAACAATTGACAATGTGAAGGAAACAAGAGAAAAAAAAAAGTATTTGGTTCGATGTGTTATACATGTCAATGCGATGCACAATATAAAGAAAACATAACTGTAAAAACATTAAAATAAAGAACAGCAGGATATAAGTGCGACGCTTGGTGATAAGACACTATCACTTCACATATTGAAGTGCGGCAGTGAAAGCGGCAACAGATGAGCTCTCGATTGCTTCTCTGGGCAAACGATTCCAATCACGGATGGTACGGGGGAAGAAAGAATTCATGTAACTGTTGGTAAAAACATTAAAATAAAGAACAGCAGGATATAAGTGCGACGCTTTCATGAAACGTTGCTAGACCATTGGTGATAAGACACTATCATTTCACATATTGAAGTGTGGCAGTGAAAGCGGCAACAGATGAGCTCTCAATTGCTTCTCTGGGCAAACGATTCCAATCACGGATGGTACGGAGGAAGAAAGAATTCATGTAACTGTTGGTTCTACAATAAATTTCGCTAACTTTTTTTGAATGGAAAGAACGAGTGGAACGCTGCGTAAGAGGTTTCAAGTACGTGTTTTTGTCGATTCCAAGGTTATCATTGTATATCATGTAGAATGTTTTTAGCCTTTCGCGGTACCGTCTTGTTTGTAGGGATTCTAGATTTGCAGAAATTAATAGAGCAGCTGGCGATGTTTTGCTGCTGTACGAATTAAAAATGAATCTAGCTGCCTTTCGCTGCATGCTTTCTAGTTTCCTTATATTTGTATTTGTGTGCGGATCCCACACTGCTGCAGTGTATTTGAGTGTTGGCCTTATATACGTTTTGTAGGCCAAAAGTTTTACATCGCTTGAAGCTTTGGGAAGTGTTTGCCATAAGTAGCCTAGTTGTCCCATGGCTTTCTTGTGTAAGTATGTGATGTGATCATTCCATTGAAGATCAGATGTAATAGTTACCCCTAAATATTTGTGACTTGAAACTACAGATAGATTGTTACCGCTGATGCTGTAAGTGAAAGTGAGTGGATTCATCTTACACGTAAGTCTCATCACTACCGTTTTGCTGTGGTTTATTTGCATCTGTCACGAAGTACATCAATTTGTAATCTGGGCTAAAGATTTGTTAAGAGAAACCTGGTCGTCAGAACTGTAGATTTCGTTATATAGGATGCAATCGTCCGCAAATAAGCGGATTTTTACCGGTATGTCTTGAGCAATGTTGTTTATGAAGATTACAAAGAATAACGGCCCAAGAACAGAACCTTGGGGGACACCTGAATGAACGTAGGCAGAATCTGAACTGACATCGTCGATGGACACTGATTGCTGCCTAAAAGATAAGTATGCTGCGATCCATGCAAGGAGGGAATCGTTTTTGAGTAGAGGTCTTAGTTTCAAAAGAAGTTTTGGATGCGATATACGATCAAAAACTTTCTTGAAGTCAAGGAATACGATGTCAACCTGACCAGATTTATCCAACGCTGTGGCAAAGTTGTGAATGCTCTCTAGTAGTTGCGTTTTTGTAGAAACTCCTAATCGGAAACCATGCTGGCGACTATCGATTATTTTGTTATCTTCAATGAAGCTGGAAATATGTTTAAAAATAATGTGTTCGAATACCTTAGCACAAGTGCAGACAAGAGAAATTGGCCTATAAGAGGTAACAATGGATGGATCACCTTTTTTGGGTATTGGAGTTATTCTGGCGCATTTCCAATCACTGGGAATTTCGGCGTGTGACAGCGAATTTCCTAAATATTAAACATAAGAATTTTGCGCACCACTCAGCATATCGGTGAAGGAAAGCGTTAGGGATTCCGTTTATTCCAGATGATTTTTTGACGTCTAGTTTAAGTAAAATTGATAGTATTCCCTCCTCACTGATAGTGATGTCATCAATTGGTGGTACTGCTTCAAACCTAAAAAAATGTGGAACGATACCATCGTCGTCAGTGAACACCGAACAGAAGTAGTTGTTAAGTGCATCAGCCATTTCCTTCTTATCAGTTCTTGCCATACTGTTAATTAGGAAACTCGCGATAGATTTCTTTTCCTTCAGAGATAGGTGTCGCGAAAATTTTTCCGGGGATGTAGAAAGAAAACTTTTTGAGGACACGTTTTGATAATAGTCCCTTGCCCTCTTGATGTCGTGCTTTAGTCGAGTTCGCAGTTCAGATAAATTATGAGCACTATCAGCAGAGGGGCGTCGCCGGTGCTGCCTACTTGCTTTTTTTACTTTTCTTCCCGGTCGAACAATATCTTTTGTTATCCAAGGATTCGTAGTATGTCGCTGTCTCCGCTTCCAAGGTACAAAATTGTTCATGCATTGCCAGACCGTTTCTTAGAAAAAACACCACAGGCTGTCGACAGATATGTTGCTTGATTCGTACCGGGACACAAAAATAGAAAATGAACAATCTAATGTATCTAGCATGGCGACATCGCTTGCTTGGTTAAACAAGGGAATTAGCCGATCTTTTCTCTGTTTTTCAGGCACGACGTTAACTGGGATTGTGAGACAAGTCATGTTGTGATCTGATATTCCCTCAAAAAAATGCACTGTCGGGTTTCACTTGAGCAGTATATCGTTAACGAGGAATAAATCTAAAACAGAAGCGATAGTTCCATTGACGCGTGTTGGTAGCTTTACAAGTTGGGTTAAAGCATGGAGGAGGACAATGTCAACGAGAGGCTCAGCGGAAGCAGAAAGTGCATCAGGAAACTCATCTGCCCAGCTGACATCTGGAACTTTGAAGTCTCCGACTAATAATAAATTGCTCTTACTGTTTCTATGTACACACAGGAATTCGTAAAGTTTCTCAAAGAAAACACTGGCTGAACTTGGTGGGCGATAAAATGCCCCAACCAGAAGGTGGAAATCCCCTGAAACAAATTTTACTATAACACATTCTACGTCCGCGATATCGGGTAACCTTGAGGCAGTCACAGATTCTCGAAACATTACTGCTACACCACCGCTGCGAGAGACCCTATCTTTCCTGTAAATTCTATACCTGACTGGTGCAATTTCCGAGTCATTAATGTCGCAGTGCAGCCATGTTTCAGTGATAACTAATATATCCGGGTTATGAGTGATTACAATAGTTTCAAGGTCCATTGTTTTATTGACAATGCTGCAGGGATTTATATTCACCCAACAAAGTGTTCTTTCCATGCAGCGTCCTTGTCATTTTGGTTGTGCACTCGCTTTTCTGTGTTTATGGAAAGGGACGATTTTCATTTCGGCAGTGTTCCATTCAAACAATTCGTTGTCAATTTTAACTTTATCGTGAATCAGCCTCACTTTTCTGCCATTATGTCTCGCGTCAACAGTGTTATCCCAAAGGTGTTTCCTAAGCTGTCTGGCTGCGGCTGAAAAATTTTCAGAAATCGATATGCTGCTTCCTTTTAGCTTAAAGCAATTTTTGAGCACCATCATTTTTTCGCGATGGTCGAACAACTTCAGTATCGTAGGCCATGGTCTATTTGATTTCGTCATTCCCAATCTGTGAATTATTTCGACAGATAGTACTTGCAAGCCCGGTTTGTTCCGGAATAGATTGTCAAGCACGCTTTCTGTGAGAAGTTCAGGCGTTTCCCGAGTGGTGTCAGGAATACCAAATATGATTAGATTATTCCTTCTACCTCGTTCCTCGGTGTCAACTAACTTTCTTTCCAAATTTTGGATTGTTCTTTCCATATCTGTCATTTTCTATCGAAATTCTTTCACTACAGCCAGAGATGTCTCGACGTTTTTAAGTTTTCCTTCTATTGCGTCAAACCTGTGCTGCATGCTTTTTTGACCGTCAAGTAGCTGTTGTAAAAGCTCTTTAGTGCTCGGACCAGGATTAGACTCTATGTCTCAAAATGTTCTTACTGCCTACTGACACGTGTACTTCTTTATCTTTACCGGGCAACCACTTCTCACTGCCTAACAAATGTTATCGCACAGCGCAGGACGCGCCTGCATGTAAAAGAAGTTTCTGGAATGTTATCGATGGTTCCATCCGCTGTATTTTTCCCGCAACTTGTGTAATCTGATTGCATGTATGCGCGACGCGAATAGTGTAGCACTTTGTGGAAGACATGCGGGCCCCAGCGGTTACTCTGGAACATTCGACGACTGATATATAACAGCCGACACGCTTGACCTGCTGATCAGATTTTCGCCGATCGCCGAGTGTGTTCGCTGCTACCATTGTTCTTTGAGTATAGCCTGCTTTTGAGGGCACAAGTTCACCCAATAGAACGCCAGTTTCTATAATCCCAGTTTGGCTGCCTTCTTCACTGTCACTACTACGTGACAGTACGGTATGCTCACAAGCAAGTTAATGCAAGAAACGAAGCTATCCTAAATGGCGGGTCGCCTCCAGTTTCCTTTGATGTGCATTTGTTGCACGTACCATATTTACTCACACAATGAATGCACTCACATGTTAAAACGCAACCCCAACTTTGCTCTTCAAGATTAAGATTAGCCCCTCTGTAATAAATATACTCCCAACTGTTGTTCCTTGCAAATGAATGGCCGTGCTGGAGTTTACTGAAGGGTGCTATTCTGGACACTGTCAAATCCTGCAATGGTGGCACACTGAGGCAATCAGAGCTTTTAAGATCTGGCAATGCGCAGAGTAGCATCCCCAGTTCAAGACTGGTGATGCTGGTGCATGCCAGCAAGTGCCACTTCTTGATGGAAAAATTAATGGACCCTGCCGCAGCACAGTACAAGAGCCAATCAAAATGGCACATACACTGCTGCACAGCTAGAAGCAAGGGAACCAGGAAGCCGTACAAACACTCACCTTATTTTTAAAGCCAAGCTACGATAAAAGATATGCAACTATATGATGATACACAAAAGATGTGGTCAGTAGCACTCATGCCACAGCAGGACCCTTGAATGCACAGGCCTGCAAGCATGTGTTCTAAATACTACTATAGCTGCAGCCTCTGATAAGAAGCTGTGCTACCGATGGTCTGGTTCTCTAACATGAAGTACACCAACATCATTTAAAAAAGCTAAGAGTAATTTCCTCTTTTATTTTAAACAGCGCCAAAGAAGCATGGACAAGAAACAGCACGCGACCAGCGCTGTCCCATCCTCCTCATTGTCCGCATCTTTTTGGCGCTATTTAAAATTAATGATCCCTATAAGCTAGCTCGCGCCCAAACCCTTCTGTGCAATTTGTTGTCAAAGTGTGGGTGTCAAAGTGTAGGTGTCAAAGTGTTGCCTACGAACATTATTGGATGTAGTGGAACTTGTTGACAGTGTGGTCAACGAAAGTGTTTTTTTCTGTAAGCCTCTAATTCATGAGACTCCAGCAACATGTGGAGGGCTGTCAACATTGTGCCACATTTGCCGCAGACAGGAGGCTCATCACCAGTCAGCAATTACAAGTGTATGTTATACGTGTGGCTGATTCTAGGTCAACAGATCATGACCTCGGTTAGTCGTATTTTTGAAGTAAGTGGCAAATTTCCTAATTGTGGTTTAATGGCATGCAGCTTGTATGTTTCAGGGTCCCACAAGTGTTGCCAACAGTTCCTAAGGTTTTTGTTTAGGAAAGGTTTCCAGTCTATGCGAGGGACAGCTATACAGGAATTACCGTATAATGCAGAATATAGGTCGAGGCGGAATATAGGTCGACCCCCTTACATTGAAGCAAAGAAGTCAACATAAAAATTATAAGGCACAAAACTTTGTTTTATTTAGTGGTGCCGCCAGAGTCGTCACCTGCTCATTCGTCTGAGCTATCTGAACTATTGTCTGAAGACGACTGCTTTTCGCTGGCTGCGTCCCACAACATGTCATCCTCGGTGCCATCCAAGGAGTTGCTAATGCAACACTTCCTGAATGCCCGCACCACCATATTGTTGGGCAGCGAGCGCCAAGCCTGCGGCACCCGTGTGGCCACAGTGGCGAGAGGCGGCCTGCGCAGCCGGCCGGTTGGAGTCGTAGGGTTGTCACCGACCATCCACTGATTATATTGTTCACGGACATGGTCCTTAAAGGGCTTGTTGAGCACGACGTCCAGTGGCTGAAGGGTTGAGGTGATGCCTCCCAAAATGACGGCGAGTTCTGTCCTCCCATCGCGGAGTGCCTGCTTCACACCTGCGCTCAAGTGCCCGCTAAAGGCATCCAAGACGAGCATGCTCGGACACCGCAGGAGTGCGCCGGGTCGCCGATTCCAGACGGTCTTAATCCAATTGAGCATGAGGGCCTCATCCATATAGCCCTTTTTATTCACGCGGACAACCACATCCCGTGGGAAAGCCTCTTTCGGCAGCGTCTTCCTCTTGAATATTATGTACGGGGGCAGCTTTCTGCCGTCTGCAGCACACGCGAGCATCACCGTGAAGCGCGAATGCTCATTCCCCGCAGAAAGAAGCTTCACTTCTCTTGCGCCGCGTTCACACACTGTGGTGGGCAATGGCATGTCGAACCACACCGACGTTTCATCAGCGTTGCCGATTTGTCCCAACATGTAGCCATGGCACTGGAATTCGACCAGCTTGTCCTCGTATGCCTCTGGCAGCTTCTGGCAGATTGATGTGCGCCGTCGAAGTGCAAATCCCTTGCGTCGCTTGAAGCGACGAACCCAATAAATGGAGCCCTTGAATTGTTCCTTGGGCAGTCCGGATTCTCGGGCTATCTCAATAGCTTTGATGCGGATGAGTTCCGCTGTCACTGGTGTTGTGTCGGCAGCGGCAGGCAAGTGGGGGGCCCCCGGCCAGCGAAGGCGCGCGAGCGCCGGCGCAGTGAAGGAGACTCGGAGCTAACTGCTCCCGATGAAAACCGGAACGAAGACTCAGCCGACCCGCGGTCGTTTATTACTAATAAAGGCTTCACACACCAGATGACACCTGATTGGTCCAAGCTCGTCACATGACAGAAAGGGGGGGGGGGGCGCCATCTAGCTAAACTACAAAACATACATGTACGATGACACTGAGATCTGACAAGGGCGACACTATACTACATCATCCCCCCCTGGAAAAAAAGCAAGCATACCGTGAAACGTGCACACAAGACGCGCACTAAAGTCCAAAGGCAATTTCAGTTCGTTCCCCCCAACGTTCACACACACGCACCAGTCTTACACAAAGCACGCTCTTAAGTCCACAACAAATTCAGTCCGTCCCCGCCCAAGTTCACATACACGAGCAACTGTCTTGGGCACCAAAACACAGGCAGTCACTCAAACAAAGTCTGACAAGGAACACGGCACAAGACTCACTGCACCGCAACAAGGAGCACTTTATACTAGTGTTAATGAAACGTGTGGACTGTCTCCTAAATGTCACAGCGAGGCCCCTAGCCGTGGCATTTCAAAGGCGGCAATACGCTCTACACTACAGAAACGAAATCATCGAGCCACGGAGGCCGTTTTTTGTCACGATGAGGACACGTGCATACCTCAGAACTTTGGGGGTTGCGACGCGTATTGGTCGACTTTAATGACCCAGTCGTCCCACTATTCCCCTCCCTCTGGTTGGACAATTGAATGTGGTTGTTGCTCGAAGCTGGAGAGGGTTGCCCAGGAAGCTCCTCTCGACGCCCCAACAAGTCCTGGGAGGCTACTGATTCCCCCACGGAATCAGAGACGACTGCTGACTGTGCAGACTCGGAAGTGATAGAGTCAGACGAACTACTTAGCTGATGCTTATAAATATGAGAAGACACTGTCACTACAGACGAGTCATCGGAATGACTATCCAGGTTTGAATACGAGTACACAAAGTCTTTATCACTTGGGTTAACTTAGACACATGCCACATCTTCCCATCACCGAGTACAAAAGAGGATGGTCCTACCTGGGCCTTAACCTTACGAGGTTTACTGTACTTAAAAAATCCTTTCCTCTTAAATCTTATTCTGACGGTGTCTCCCACCTTGATACGAGTTGCCTGAGCACCTCTACGTTTGTCTACGTACTGTTTAGTCTGCCACTGTTTCTGCAAGACTCTTTCTTGAACTTGAGGCACAAGACTATCCTGTTCCCGTAGATCTACACAGAGCCACATGGTTCCATCCTTCTCGCGCACCACTACTAGTGGAGACAACCACTCAGAAGCCTCGACGCGCTCGATGACGTTGCAGTCCTCGAGACGTCGCAATTCATGTGTGACCTGGTCACGGAGAGCCAGGGGTAGTCGGTGCAACTTTGAAGATGCTGGTTTCGCATCTTGCTGCCGATGAATTCGGTGCACAAAGTTGTTGACGAGACCCAACTCGCCACTGAAGAGGTGATCAAAACCCGGAGGCACACCTGTGGGGCTCTGTACTGAAGGAAGCGATGGTAGACGACATGTCAGCGACGTACCGTCGATCTGTATGCCCAAGCATTGGATGGCGTCTAAACCCAGCAGTGATGTTCCTGTAGTCGTTACGTGGAACGTGACGGAGCATGGCCTTTGAAAAAACTGGACAGTGGCTTGAATGTCGATGCGTTGCTTGGAGAAATTTTTCATGTCCACTGTTGTTTGTGACAGTCTGTGCTGTCGACCAAAGTGCTTTCCAAAATCTTCGGCCGTCATCAATGAGACAGACGCTCCCGTATCCACCGGCAGTCACATGGAGACGCCGTTCACTACGACTGGAACTTCCAAGTCTTTTTTAGTTTCAAAAGCGCTTACCATCAAGACAGATGGGGACGGCTGCCCTGCGGAAGTTAATGACAGCGTCTCTGCGGAAGAGACGTGTTTAACAGTACGGGTTTTTCGGCATACTGATGCAAAATGGCCCAACGTGTGGCAGGCGTTGCACCGCCGATTCCTTGCTGGACAATTCCTGTATGTTGCAATATGTTTCGTGCTGCCACACCGATCGCATGCACCACGGTTCCCGGAGGAGCCATGTGCGAAATGTCGGCCCTCTTGGCGGCCTCTCGGAAGAAGTCGGCCCTCTTGGCGGCCTCTCGGAAGAAGTGGGCCCTCTTGGCAGCCTCTCGGAAGAAGTGGGCCCTCTTGGCGGCCTCTCGGAAGAAGTGGGCCCTCTTGGCGGCCTCTCGGAAGAAGTGGGCGCTCTTGGCGGCCTCTCGGAAGAAGTGGGCCCTCTTGGTGGCCTCTCGGAAGAAGTGGGCCCTCTTGGCGGCCTCTCAGAAGAAGTGGGCCCTCTTGGCGGCCTCTCGGAAGAAGTCGGTCATCTTGGCTGCTTCTCGGAAGAAGTCGGCCATCTTGGCGGCTTCCGGGAAGAAGTCGGCCATCTTCATGGCCTCCCGGGCTACGTCGGCCATCTTGGCGGCTCCCCGGAAGAAGTCGGCCATCTTGGCCCGTCGACGATCGCCAAGTTGAGAAGCCTCAATTCTTCGTACATTTTCGGAACCGAACGTGCGGCTCGCTCGATGCAAGGCTTCTAACGAGCGTCCAATTTCTTCTGCCTTGTCCAGGGACAGGGTTTCGCCATGAGCCAATAACTTTTCGCGAACGCTGGCGTTCGCTACCCCATGTACAATTTGGTCTCGGACGCGCTCGTTGTAGCTTGTGCCGAAGTTGCACTGTACCGCCTTCTCCTTCAATGCAGTCACGAATTCCAGGAATCCTTCTGCCTCGAACTGCCTTCGACTGGTGAATTCGTGCCTCTCCGCCAGAACATTTGTTGACGCGGCGAACAGCCGGTCAAGCCGCTGCAAGAGTTTCTGGAACTCTGACACTGGCGGGACCGCATCACTTGACGATGACGCTGCGCCGGTTAACTGCCTTGCTGCTTCCTGCTCCTCGTCTGCAAAGTACTTTCGTTGTCACTCACGCCCGAGTGCGCTGACGAGCGCGGACGCTCGTCGCGCGTCCGTCCAGTCGCCACCGCCGGCCGCTTCGAGGTGGGCCTGAAATTTTTTTTTCCATCGATGCCACCGAATTAACGGTGGGCCGGTCACTTCAAGAAAAACGGGAAGGTTCGCTGAAAAGGAAGCCATGCCCGGTAGCGTGCAGGAGACAAGCCGGAGCTCGAGTAGAATGGAGCAGGGCGGAACAAAGGGGGCGAGAAGGCCTAGGCTCGGAAGCCTCGCGACGCCAAGTGCGTCGGCGGCGTTTGCAGGCCGTGCCGACACGTAAAGGACGCTTCACTTACGAAGCTCGTTGGTTTCCCGGGGCTTCGGTCGGAACCGCTGCGGGAATCCCATCCTCGTCGCCAAAAGATGTTGTGTCGGCAGCGGCAGGCAAGTGGGGGGGGGGGGGGAGGGGGCGGCCAGCGAACGCGCGCGAGCGCCGGCGCAGTGGAGGAGACTCGGAGCTAACTGCTCCCGATGAAAACCGGAACGAAGACTCAGCCGACCCGCGGCCGTTTATTACTAATAAAGGCATAGAGAAAGAAATTCAACAAGAGGGGACACTCTTCAAAAACTGGCAACAGGAAACACGTCACGCCTAGTTTTAACAACATCCGTTAGTTGACGCGAGCATCAGAAAAAAAGAATGTGAATAAACTTCCAGACAACGTTTCATTTTTTTTATTCCTTCCCACTAAAAGTGAAAAAGTTCTGCGCGTAAATGAACTTATAGTTTGCAACTTTTTGTTGCGTTGCCTAGCAACAAGCTAGCGGCACGCCAGACGCGCGTGCATACGTCATGCGCCCGACAAGCCGCAGGAATAAGCGAGGATGGTCGTACGTGCGAAGCTCGCGTGCTCGGCGACCCGTTTGTTTTGGATACAGCCCATTTTATTGGGCTCCCGGCCTTCTCTATGCTTCTCTTGCGTGTCGTCTGCATTTCGACACGGCACCGCTGCACTACTGGACTACGGCAAGGTGAGAAATTGTGTTTGCAGTGTGCGGCTCATTTTAATCACATTTAGGCTTAGTTCGAGTGGCGCAGTTAGTGAAAAACAGCACCGCCGTCCTGGCGCAGTTAAATTGAGTTAATGCCTCGTTCTGGGAAATGTTTGCGACGCTTTCTATGAGCCCCAACATTACTGTAACTTATTTCGGTAGTATTTAGGCACGCTTGCCGCGCCCGGCTTATTGACGCAGTAAGCGAAAACTGGCTCGGCTGTGTGACGCATTTGCGCGTGTATATGCGTGTACTACGTCGTAGCGCCTAACGGACAAGTTTTGGTACATTCTGTGGCCCCCAACATTATTGTAACTAACGTCGTTATATTTGGGGTAGTTTAGAACCACGGTTGCCGCGCCCGGCTAATTGACGCAGTTAGCGAAAAGCAGCTCGGCTGTGTGCCGCCGTTAGTTTCGCGTTTACTGAATCTTACTGGTAGAAGTTCGTGACGCATTTTCTGACCCGAAAAAGTATTGTAATTTATTTGATAACTTTTTGGGATATCTCGAGGCTTGCTCGCCGCGCCTGGGGTTGTGAAGCTGTTAGCAAAAAAGCAAGCCGGCCATAGTGAGTTAGTTTTGCGTGTACTGAATTTTAGTGGGACAAGTTTGTGACGCATTTTATGGCCCTGCAACAACATATACCTCATTTCGGTACTCACGCTTCTCGAAAACGCGACGAGCGATTGCGGAGAGTGATAACACGGGAGTGTTGCATGCGCCGGCAGGACGCGTAAAAGATAACACGGAGGAGCTCAAGAACATGACATTTATGTATTCTGAGCGATTGAAAACAGGCTCTGCACCCACGAGTCTGACTTGAGAGAAGGCATTATGCGAGCGTGTAACATGGTCTGGCTGAGCCTGTGTTGTAGCCACCTCTGTGTACTTGGCGTACCATCGTGTCGACTGAGGCCAAGTTGTTTGGGAAACGCTTAGTCACCCGCGTATTTGTGCACTTAAAGTGCAGGAAATAATGCCCGGGAATGGAGGGGTGCTTGAAAATCGGATGCTCAGATTTTATGGCATTGTTTGGGAGGAGTCTTCGCTTCGAAATGTACCTAAAAGTGAATTTATCTGTAATGCCACACATTCACCACTTACGCACGTTTCGCCTCCACACGCAATACTCCTGTTAGGTCAATATACCAAAATGATACATGCTTGTAATTTACTTTCTTTCAGCTGATGGAATCCGGTGGAGCATCGTACGGCAACGACGGCTGCTTACCTGGTGCCACAACTTTGGATGAATGCAGAAAAAGCCCAGAACGAGCATTTATATAGAGCAAAATAAACATTTCATCATTTCAGAAGACGTCTTTCGTATTCTTTATGAAATTGCAGCTGACAGATTCGGCGCAGTCTTGTAAAGGTCAATTGCAATCATTTCTACTTAATAATGAAACGATTCCACGCCAAGGCCACGCGAGGTTCAGCAGAAGCGAAAAAAAAAATGAATGCCGAGCAGCGGAGCCGGCGCGGCCTGTACCAACTGGTGTTCAAAACGCGCGCGCCAAAAACCGAAACCGGAAGGAGTCAACAACACCCGCTTGGTGCGCTACAGTCAATTCGGCCGCTGGGCTCTATGGGAGTGTCCGCTCTTGTTGAAATTTCTTTATGATAAAAGCTTCATACGCCAGATGACACCTGATTGGTCCAAGCTCGTTACATGACAGTAAAGCCATAGAGTTTCTCACTACATTACCTAGAGGGAAATCTGGTGCTGCTGCGCTGTGGTATGCATGGGAATGCCGGTATATTGTGGATTCGGATTGGCATCGTTCTCGTAGAGACAGGACACCTTGAAGACGCGCTTGGCAAGTACCGTTCCGTCTGTCACAATGATTCATTTTCTACTAGAACAGCGCATGAAAAGCTGTTTTAGCTTTATTATTACGCGAAAACATGTTTTGTTTAACTATGAGAACTTGTTATTGTGTGTACGACTAAATGTTACGTAAAAAGTATCAGCGGGCCGCTAAAGTTGGAGGACAGACGACAAGGTTCGCACTCGCTTTGAAACAGTTGGTCGTCTGTTCTTGCTTTTCTTCGCTTGGTCATGCATCGTGGGTGAGTAAAGATGTAATATGCGTGAATGGAAACATTTTATGAAGATCTTACTTTGAGAACGCGTTATTTGTGTAGCCATATCCACGTTTTAGACGAAGCCTCTTACAACACCAGCCAACACGAGCCTCGCAGACACATATACCGTCATTCCCATGACGGCACGGTGCCCCCTTAAGAAACTCCCATAGACGGTGGCGCCAGGTTACCCTCTAGGTGTTATAGTGAGAAACTCTATGAGTAAAACCCCTCAATCTCCCAAAGTAGCGCCATTCACTTCCCTCCTCCTCCGCTCGGCGCGGCCTCGACGGTGGCGCCGCCGGTGGTGGGCCTGCTGTAGCAGACGACGGCTAACACGCTACGGGAGGAAATCCGCGGAAAAGTTCGTTCGAGTCCTGCGGAGCAGTTTTTTCAATCTAGATCTTGCTTTGTCAGTCGGTAACTGGCCTTAAGAATGTCGTGTCGGATTTGCGGAAGAAATAGAGAAAAGCGCCATTATTCAAGGCGTAAAGCGCGCGCACGTTGAAAGTTCGTGTTCCTGAAACACGACACAAGCACGCGGTGTGCTCAGACACGCGAGTAATTACCAGAGTTTCAGGTTTTGACAGCGTGAAAGTATGTGCACGTGGTTTCGTAGGTTAATTTACGTACCTGCAGGATGCTTTTGTTCGGCCGGCGCGTGAGATTCCGACTGTCTGCGGTCAGCAATGCCTGGCAGCAGGGCCGTTTCTGCTCCGCGCCTTTTACAGATGTACGTAGCTCACGCACAGGTTGTGGTGGCCATGAGCAACGTTTCCACACATACGCGGTATAGATAATTTGAACAACGTACCAGCATATGAAATCGTTATTTATTTATTACAGTGCAAATGGTTAGAGTTTGACAGAAAAAAAAGAAGGAACTTGATGGGACAGCTGGAAAGAGGTTCAGAAAATAATTATCCCCCTCCCCTCATTGGCACCAGCAACACTTTTGTTGAGGTGCTAATTTTATCTCTGTATACTACGTGCGTCTGTATTCTTTTGCGTTGTAAGTTTTCACATGGAAGCAGTGTTGCGTTAACTGGAACAGTCAAGGCACACACGACAGAAAAAAGTTGATTCTTGGGTTTTACATCCCAACACCACGATCTCATAAGGGACGCCATAATGGGGGCTCCGGATTAATTTTTTTCCAGCTGGGGTTCTTTAACGCGCCCCCAATGCACTGGACACGGACCCGTTTTGACACGGGCGTCAAAAGAAGAGGTTCGGGGAGCCGTGGCACTTCACAAAGCCGCGCGTTCTTTCCACTTGCTCGAAGTCAGCCCGCCCGATCTTGTGAATCCACACTTTTCGTTTTGCGTTGCGCCCGGCGGATGGTAAAGCAAAAAGCTTTTTGCCGTCACTGGGTCTGTTGTGGCAACCGTAGGCGCAGCAGCACGGCATCGCAATTAAGCACTCGGCCCTAACACATTGTATAAAACTACCGCGCTCCTTCAAACCGCCTGCCGTACTTTCGTCGCGCAGGCCCAAGAATGGGGGTCGCAGCGCGCTGGAAAGAAAAGATATACAAAAGCGCGGCGCCTGCTCTGCGCCGGAAAGAAAAAAATATACAAAAGCGCGGGGCCTGCTTTCACGTGACACAGATTGGCCAATGGGGGAGCGGAGGAGGCTGGGGCGACAGGAGGAGTGGAGGAGGAAGCGCCTGGGTGAGCGTAAAGCCCCTCAATTTTCCAAAAGTAGCGCCATTCTTAGATCTTTCCGCCATCCCGCTCACCCAGGCGCTTCCTCCTCCACTCCTCCTGTCGCCCCAGCCTCCTCCGCTCCCCCATTGGCAAATCTGTGTCACGTGAAAGCATGCCCCACGCTTTTGTATATTTTTTTCTTTCCGGCGCAGAGCAGGCGCCGCGCTTTTGTATATCTTTTCTTTCCAGCGCGCTGCGACCCCCATTCTTGGGCCTGCGCGACGAAAGTACGGCAGGCGGTTTGAAGGAGCGCGGTAGTTTTATACAATGTGTTAGGGCCGAGTGCTTAATTGCGATGCCGTGCTGCTGCGCCTACGGTTGCCACAACAGACCCAGTGACGGCAAAAAGCTTTTTGCTTTACCATCCGCCGGGCACAACGCAAAACGAAGAAAAGTGTGTATTCACAAGATCGGGCGGGCTGACTTCGAGCAAGTGGCAAAGAACGCGCGGCTTTGTGAAGTAAGTTCCACGGCTCCTCCAACCTCTTCTTTTGACGCCCGTGTCAAAACGGGCCCGTGTCCAGTGCATTGGGGGCGCGTTAAAGAACCCCGGCTGGAAAAAAATTAATCCGGAGCCCCCATTATGGCGTGCCTTATGAGATCGTGGTGTTGGGATGTAAAACCCAAGAATCAACTTTTTTTCTGTCTTGTGTGCCTTGACTGTTCCAGTTAACGCAACACTGCTTCCTTGTGAAAACTTACAACGCAAAAGAATACAGACGCACGTAGTATACAGAGATAAAATTAGCACCTCAACAAAAGTGTTGCTGGTGCCAATGAGGGGAGGGGGATAATTATTTTCTGAACCTCTTTCCAGCTGTCCCATCAAGTTCCTTCTTTTTTTTCTGTCAAACTCTAACCATTTGCACTGTAATAAATAAATAACGATTTCATATGCTGGTACGTTGTTCAAATTATCCATACCGCCTATGTGTGAAAACGTTGCTCATGGCCACCACAACCTGTGCATGAGCTACGTACATCTGTAAAAGGCGCGGAACAGAAACGGCCCTGCTGCCAGGCATTGCTGACCGCAGACAGTCGGAATCTCACGCGCCGGCCGAACAAAAGCATCCTGCAGGTACGTAAATTAACCTTCGAAACCACGTGCACATACTTTCACGCTGTCAAAACCTGAAACTCTGGTAATTACTCGCGTGTCTGAGCACACCACGGGCTTGTGTCGTGTTTCGGCAACACGAACTTTCAACGTGCGTGTGCTTTACGCCTTAAATGCGCCTTGAATAATGGTGCTTTTCTCTATTTCTTCCGCAAATCCGACACGACATTCTTAAGGCCAGTTACCGACTGACAAAGCAAGATCTAGATTGAAAAAACTGCTCCGCAGGACTCGAACGAACTTTTCCGCGGATTTCCTCCCGTAGCGTGTTAGCCGTCGTCTGCTACGGCAGGCCCACCACCGGCGGCGCCACCGTCGAGGCCGCGCCGAGCGGAGGAGGAGGGAAGTGAATGGCGCTACTTTGGGAGATTGAGGGGCTTTAGGTGAGCGGGGTGGCGGAAAGATCTAAGAATGGCGCTACTTTTGGAAAATTGAGGGGCTTTACATGACAGAAAGGGGGGGGGGCGCCATCTAGCTAAACAACTACAAAACATACATGTACGATGACACTGAGATCTGACAGGGGGCGACACTATACTACAACTGGCAATGATCTGGCACGATGCTCGCGGATGAAATCCGCCACCTTGTCTTCGAGCTCCGGGTGCACCGCGCGGCGCCCGCGAAAGGACGTCTTCCGCGCGTTGCAGGCAGACAGCTTGACTTTCTGCGTTCGCCAGTACCGGACGCTTTTTTCCGACACGCCGAATTCCCGCTGGGCAGACATGTTCCCATGCATTTCAGCATATTCGATTACTTTCTTCTTAAACGCTGCGGTGAACTGACGTCGAGTACTCGCACTCATTTTGCGGGTTGTCGGGAAATTAGCTACGCTAGGAGCGATCGCTGCACAAAAGGAAAGATGGCGTCGGTCCAACTGCGTAGGCCGCGTTATTAGGGTGGCTAGAAGGGGAGGTGGGAATACCGGCGGCGCTTTCCTTCGGGCGCGCGTGACCCGTTGCGCACCGATGCCAGCACGGTGAACGTGGCGCTGCCGCTCGCGGCGGGGGGACTCGTAGCCGTGCTGGCCTGCGCCTCCGCTGTCAGTTGGTCTCGGCGCCCCTTTTGGAGTGTTCCTCGCGACAATCCGTAATTCGAGGGCGAGATGCAGTCGGCAGCGAAAAAGAAGACGGAGCTTTGTGCCCGGATGTGATACTGGGTGCAAGAAAACCTCAGAAAAGGTATCCCTTCCGTGCCCCTGCCTGCAAACAACCGTTTGCCAAACGGGATCGAGTGGTGGTCCCAATGGTCAGGCCAGGCTCATTGAAGCTATGACGTCGAGGTTCCCTGCAGAAGTCATGAGGTTACTTTAACATAGTTTTTCTCTCAAAATGGTGCATGATTGTTCTCTATGGTATTTCAGACGGGGCAGCAAAAAAGAGGCCACCCTTGATGAATCTCTTCCGTTTCTTGATGAATGGGAGGTTCACTCCAATGGGCTCGGCTTTCTTAATTAGTAACAGTACTTCTGAGGGGCTGAGGTTGACCATCCACTCAACAAAACACCTTCTAAAGTACCTCACCGAAAATGCTGACTTCATGTACATGATGACTTCGAAACTGAGCCAAGACCGCCTAGAACAATGTTTTGGCGTTGTGAGACAAGCGAGTGGGGCAAACAATCATCCTACACCAGCTCAATTCGTTATAATAATAAGGTATGTATACGTGCAAGCTTGGTAAATAGTACCTATGTTTTGCAGAAGTTCGGCATGCTTATGTAACAAATATTGCTTGTGCACATCCAGGTGTCTTAGCTTCTAGAGCCTCACAAGGAGCCCCAAGGACGGCTATGTGTCGTCGGATGTCCTGGAGAACGACATAAAGCTGAGCTAGTTGGTAAGGATTCATTATGCAAACTAGAAGTGAGGCGTGCAGACAGGACACAAGAGTAGAGAAGTGGACAACACGAACGCCGACTATCAACTGAAGGGAGCACTGAGGCGAAAAATGAAAGAAGACACAAAACTCATCTGCGCATGCTCAGGAATGGTAACACCACGTGTCAATCGGGTACACGTGCTGGTCTATCTCTCACGTAGACCAGCACGTGTACCCGATTGACACGTGGTGTTACCATTCCTGAGCATGCGCAGATGAATTTTGTGTCTTCTTTCATTTTTCGCCTCAGTGCTCCCTTCAGTTGATAGTCGGCGTTCGTGTTGTCCACTTCTCTACTCTTGTGTCCTGTCTGCACGCCTCACTTCTAGTTTGCATAATAAGGATGTCCTGGAGTTGTTATCTGTTGAAGAGGTGCTGGCTGAACAAGAAAGTCACAGTGAAGACAGCGTGAAGGCTGTGCCAACAGATGCCGTGCAAGTGGCTGTGGACCACCAAAGTTATGTAGAGCACCGCAGCGACGCACGGCTTAAAGTTTATTACATTGCAGGTTATGTGGCGAGAAGGCGTGTTTTGCCCACACATTGTGAAGACTGCAAAGCAGCATGTCTTAGTGATAAAGGCAATATCTCCAGAAAACTTCCATCAGAGGCATCCAAAGAGCAGAACCTTGGGGGCATTTTATATCCCCCAGAATCGTCCTATAAGCTGGTAAATGCCCTTGAAAAGAAACTCACTCGTTCATTCAGGGTAACACGCTTGCATGCCAAAGCTGTGGCCGAAATATTGCAGTCAATTCGTGATATGCCAAAAATTGGTTGCCTGGACTATTCTGCTACCCTGACAGCCTCAGTTACACGTTTTTATTGCCTCACAAGGATTCACTTTTTGCTTAAAGGTGTCAATCAGCAGGGCAGTGAGAAGAAATTGAAAACACTGAAACCTTGTGTGTTGTAAAGTTTTCACTATATTTTTCCTCACTTGTAAGTAAACGATTTCATGACCAGATCTGTTGCTTCACTGCCTGCAGTCATGGGAAATTGCTTATATGAGCGTCAAAATGACATGCGACAGGTGTGCAAGTACAGACAGAAAGTGGCTGCTAAATACGTCGAGACGAATTATCAGGTTTCTCTTAATCTGGAGACATTACCTGATGCGCATAGGGTGATTGACTACTGTGCGTGACTACATCATAGGGTGATTGCATAGGGTGAGTGACTACTATGCGTGCGTCACGCATAAGGTGATTGACTGCGCTGATCTAGAGGACGACGGTCGCATTTTCAGGGAGGCGAAATGCAAGGCGCCCGTGTGCTGTATGATGCCAGTGCGCGTTAAAGAACCCGAAGTGGTCGAAATTATTTCGAAGCCCCCCCCCTACCCTTAACACCCTGAGCCGCTTCACGAAATGTGCACAGACAAAACGCGTTTGAATCTTGATACAGTGCGAACTTGGCCCGTAAAATTTCACAGGAGTAATAATGTGGTCTGACGTAAGATCGTTCTCATGATAAATATTTATTCTTTGACGCTCGCAGAAAGCGCGGGATATCTGAAACGGGCTCACTTTCACTTCGGTTCTAGAGATGCAGCCGACGCGAGGCTGGCGAGGCGCTCATTTCGGCTGGCTGCTTCCCGGATGGATGGATGGATGTTATGAGCGTCCCCTTTGGAACGGGGCGGTGGGTTGCACCACCAAGCTCTTGTTACTATACTGCCTAATATTCTACCTAGGTTAAACAATGAAAAAAGAAAAAAAAACACTATGAACTACCACGCCCAAATTTTCTGATCCCCTATTGCGAACTGTGCTTATGTACGTCTCTGTCTTTTGTCGTTTCCCTACTTTTCTTCCACCAATCCTCCAGTCGCCTCTTACTAATGTGTATTGCGGACATGTTTGCTTTACCACTGCTCCCGCTGAACCCAAGGGCTTCAAGGAGGCCAGTGGTGCCTAAATCGACCGCTGGATAGATGTCTTCACATTCTAATAAAACATGCTCCGTAGTTTCCCTAGCTTTACCACAGCAAGCACATGCTTCTTCTTCCTTCTTATATCTCGCTTTATAGGTGCGTGTTCTAAGGCATCCTGATCTCGCTTCGAAAAGTAATGAGCTTCCCTTTGGGTTATCATAAATTGTTTCCTTCCCGATTTCTTTTTTTCCTCTTAAGTAGTTACTCATGGCAGGTTTCTATTCCATTGCCGCCACCCATGAGATTAATTCAGCTTCTCTGACTTTCCGCTTGACCTTTGTTGTGTTGTCTGCGCCTCGGTCAACAGCGCCGCCCCGCGGCATCGGTGCGCTGTGGGGTCACGTTTTCACCGCCGGTATTCACACCTCCCCTTCTAGCCACCTTAGCCGCGTCGGTCACCAAGGAGGCGATAACGATGCGGATCCCGAAAGGTCTGCACTCCTACATGTTGCCAGACGACTATTCATGTTGTGCCAAGGGCCGGTATATAAGTCGAGGGGTGACCTTTTAGTAATATTTTTTGGAAAAAACCTCGACCTATATTCTGCACTATACGGTAGTATCGGTTGTTGCTACTGATGTGGCGATTTCATCAGCAAGCATATTACCCTCTATGCCTCTGAGCCCAGGAACCCAGAATATTATGACGTGTCGATGAGATAAACTAATGGTGCATAACATTGAATAGAGCTCAATAAAAACTCGGTTTTTGTGCTTTTGTGGAGACATTAAAGCTTTTACAATATCAATGAGAATGTGAATATTACTGCTTTCTCTAGTTTTAATTCTTGATGTGTTTAACCATGGACCATACTGCATAGGCATTTGCAGTAATGATACTTGTCTGGGGGTGCAATATGTCAGATTCTGAGAAATAGCGACCAACAGCCGCATAACATACATCAACATGGGGCTCTACTGCGTCAGTGTAGACTTCGGAGCAAGAGTACTTCACTTCCACTGAAGCTCAAGGAAATGACTTCAGATTTGGATCTCTGGAGCATGCTTTGTAACTTCTAAAAAGATATATCACATTCTACTTGTAGGTAAGTTGCCCGTAACTATTTTGTGATCATTTGGTACAGCTGTTTTTTTAATGTGTTGGAGACTACGATATTATGTGCAATTTTAATTATGCAAGGTTATCATGTAATCAGCGCGCTAGCAAGAATGTTCCCAAATGGGAACAATAGCACAAAACGGTAGCAGGCATGCTGCTGATGCAGTAGCTGGCATTGACTTGATGAATGACCATTTTCACCAAACAGATGCCTCGCCACAAGATTCTGACCCTTGAGGAAGCTGTGGAACTGGTCCTCGACGATGATTCTTTGGCAAAGTTGAGATTGTACTTTTGCCTGCTGTTGTGCCATTACCACAAGCCCGGATTCCGAATCTGCAAGATGCAGAATTTACCCTGCGAGCGCCCAAATTCTCCCTTGACAAGTCAAGATGCTGAGCCGTCAGGCAGCGGTGTCCTGCGGAGAAGCATCGGCGGGCAACATGTTCAAAGGTGTCAGCAAGTGCCAGACAGCCCGGCGCCGCACCTCCTTTTGCCTGGAGGTCACCGCACGCACGAACTTTGAACCGTGTGGCCAGCGCGGTCGCTGGTTGGACCTCTCGGACGACCGTCGAGTGCTGACTTTGTATTGGACCGTTTGAGTGACAATGGTTCTCGGGGAGTATAAAGCCACGAGGCGGTCGCCTCGATAACCGGATCCGCCGACCCACAGGGAGCCAGTGCTGCTCTCGACTGGAATGATATGTGTCACGCGTTTTCGCCGGACGTCGCCGTGCGGGAACAGTCGCGTTTGCTGTGAGCACTCGGCCCCAGTGCCGACCCGTTCATGTCCTGTATAATGACCTGTATATAGTGTATAAAGTCCCTTTTGTTATTCTCATCGACGCCTGGCTCGGAGTCTTCGCTACCAATGCTCTGTCACGAAACGGGTGACGAGCGCTACGGGACCACAGAGTCGTAATAGTGGTGCAGCGGTGCAAAGTCGTAACAGTGGATGGCAGCTACGGGATTGACCGGCATCAGCTACCTCGGCGCGGTGAGTGCCTGAAGTTTACCTCAAACACCAGACTTTCTCTGACACAGTTTATAGTAGCTTAGGGAAGGATTTGGTGTTGCATTGTGATAACCTTGTGTGTTTCAAGCCTAGTGAGAGTGTTTTGAAAACCAGGGGATGCTGAGGGGGTAAATAGGGCAGTGTGTGAAATACTTGCGGATGTCTTACTAGTAGCGTTATAGTAGCGTACGGCAGGTATATTCAAAAAGGGTAAACAGCAGGAGGACAGTGTGAACGATGGAGAAGTACAAGGTCAAGGAACTTCTCCAAATTTGTGAGGAGTTGGGCATTGAGTTGGGCTCAACCAAAAGAAAGAATGCGATCCTTGAGGTCATGAGGACTGGGGACGTAACGGCTGAGGAAGCCGAAGAGGCCTGGGCGGATATCAATGAACGTCGGGAAAGGGAGGAAAGGAAAGAAAAGGAACGTCGCGAGGAGGAAAAGGAGGAAAGAAAAGAAAAGGAACGTCGGGAGTTGCAGGCAGAAAGGGAACGTCGCGAGCACGAGCTTAAAATGAAAGAGTTGGAGACCCGAAATAGCTTGCCGGCGCCTAGTCTCACTTCTAACGTTCCAAGAATACGCGATCAACTTCCACCCTTTGTCGTCGGAGAGGATATGGCCAAATACCTCGTGAAATTTGAGCACGTGTGCGAACGGAATAGCATTGAGCGATCCCTCTGGGCACAGAATCTGTTAGCGTTGCTTCCTGGGGAGGCATCAGACGTAATAACTTGCTTATCGAAAGAGGCGTTTGAGAGCTACAGTGATGTGAAGGAAGCGCTACTGCGGAAGTACAAATTGTCGCCCGAAGCTTTCCGACAGAGGTTCCGGTATGCAAAAAAGGGCAAGGAGTCGAATGTTGACTTCGCGTTTCGTCTAAAAGCCGACCTGGTGGAATGGCTGAAGGGCGAAGAAGTTTGCGACGACCGCGACGAAATCGTCGAATGCATCGCGTTGGAGCAGTTCTACCGTTGCATTGATGAGGATGTCAGGCTCTGGCTGCAAGATAGGCTAAAGGAGGTTAAGCTAAACAAGGCAGCAGAGTTAGCGGAAGAGTATTACACCCGCCGCAGCTTGCACAGCAAGGAAGTGCGCGTAGAAAAAGCAGATAGGAGAGATGGGTTTTCCGGGAAACCCGAAAAACGGAAGCCATTAACTTGTTACAATTGCAAAAAGCAAGGGCACATCACTGCGAACTGCCCAGAGAAAATTGCTTTTGCAACAAAACAGCGAAACGATACGACGCGTTCTTTTGAAAAACGGAAACCGTTAACCTGCTACAATTGCAAAAGGCAAGGGCACATCGCTGCGAACTGCCCAGAGAAAATTGCTTCTGCAACAGAACAGCGAGACGATGCGACGCGTTCTTTTGAAAAACGGAAACCGTTAACCTGCTACAATTGCAAAAAGCAAGGGCACATCGCTGCGGACTGCCAAGAGAAAATTGCTTTTGCAACAATACAGGAAACTCACAAAACCATACGACTATTGGAGCCGTATATGCAAGAAATTAAGGTAAGCGGTAAGGAGTGCCGAGCACTTCGGGACTCTGCAGCAACTATGGACGTTGTCCACCCGTCTTTCGTCTCCTCGAGTGATTTTACGGGAGAGTGCACGAGGATACGGCAAGTGGCCGAGGAGGAGCGTGTCTGTTTACCGATCGCAACGGTTATCATTGAAGGAGAGTTTGGGAAACTTAACACCGAAGCCGCTGTGTCAGCCGCCCTCCCGGAGCACTTTTCCTACCTCTTCTCAAATAACTCGGAGCAGCTGCTGAAGGATCAGGGCAAATCATTCTTTGCCGACGTGGCGTACATGGCCCTCACGCGATCCAAAGCGCGCCAGCTGTCGAGCGAACTTGACTTTGAGTCGGTGAGCGAACAGCGGTGCGGCACACGGACTGATCAAGGTAACTTGAGTGGCGAGCAGGCACGGGAGAGGCAGAGCTCGGAGGCTGGCCTGGTCGAGCGTGTCCTGAAAGTGACTGGGAGTGACGCGTCCAGTGCTAGCCGCGATATGGACACGACGCCGCAGTTAGGCGACGCAGGCTCCACACTCGCTCCGGTTTCCGCCAGCGGGCAGGAGCAGGCTGCAGTTGAAAGAGAAACTCTGATTTGCGAGCAAAAGGAAGACTGTTCACTAGCCGATCTGAGGAAGAGCGTCAAACTGGGAGTGAAAAAAAGAGGGTTTCATTTGGCAAGGAATCTGGCTTATTGTACCGCCGCTACACGGATAAGCAGGGTCGCCAATATAAGCAGCTTCGGATTCCGCGAAAATATCGCCGGGAAAAATGAATGACCTCATTTGCTTCCTCAGTAGTATGTTTTCGGTCCAAGTGATTTCAAGGGGACCATTCTATTTGTCATTATTATTGTTGATTATTAATTGTTCCTGATATTTTGGTGTGTTGTTAATTTGAAAACTGGTTGTTTGAGCCTTGTGTACGAGATCGTACACCTGCCTCTTGTTGCAGCGGGAGCAAAAAGAGGGATAGCAATTTAGTTAGATTGATTTGAATTATGGCCTTGTCTGGTGTTTGACGGGAGACAGAGGGCACTTGTTCGTGTTAGGTGTTGCCTTTTGCCGGTCGGTTTTGCAAGCTGCAGAACGACCAACCGGGACCAGTGGCGAGAAGCAAGGGCTTAGGAACGACCCGAGCGGAGCTGGTCGAGGTGCCTTGGCGACAACACGGTAAGCAGAGCTCCTGTCCTGGCGAGTCGGACCTGGGCACGTGAAGTTACCTGGCGTCCTGACACTGGACGTGAACTTAGACGAGCCTGACGAACGTGCGCGCCTGGCATCCGAGCCACGTGAAGGCAGCTCGTCTTCCCGGCGCCTTATCTGAGGGCGGGGATGCTGTTGTGCCATTACCACAAGCCCGGATTCCGAATCTGCAAGATGCAGAATTTACCCTGCGAGCGCCCAAATTCTCCTTTGACAAGTCAAGATGCTGAGCCGTCAGGCAGCGGTGTCCTGCGGAGAAGCATCGGCAAGCAACATGTTCAAACGTGTCAGCAAGTGCCAGACAGCCCGGCGCCGCACCTCCTTTTGCCTGGAGGTCACCGCGCGCGCGAACTTTGAACCGTGTGGCCAGCGCGGTCGCTGGTTGGACCTCTCGGACGACCGTCGAGTGCTGACTTTGTATTGGGCCGTTTGAGTGACAATGGTTCTCGGGGAGTATAAAGCCGCGAAGCAGTCGCCTTGAAAACCGGATCCGCCGACCAACAGGGAACCAGTGCTGCTCTCGACTGGAATGAGATGTGTCACGCGTTTTCGCCGGACGTCGCCGTGCGGGAACAGTCGCGTTTGCTGTGAGCACTCGGCCCCAGTGCCGACCCGTTCATGTCCTGTATAATGACCTGTATATAACGTATAAAGTCCCTTTTGTTATTCTCATCGACGCCTGGCTCGGAGTCTTCGCTACCAACGCTCTGTTACGAAACGGGTGACGAGCGCTACGGGACCACAAAGTCGTAATAGTGGTGCAGCGGTGCAAAGTCGTAACACTGCATAGAATACGGATGACATACTCTCTGACGAAGAAGAGGGGTCGCCGAAATTGCGGTGGACGCACTGCCTAACGAAGTTTTCGGTGAAGCAGAGGCGCACACTTCAGATGCAGAGAAAAATGAACCCGACGACAAGGCAAAACAAAAAAAATAGCCCATTCGAAGGAAAATAGGCGAGCCAAAGCGATTCTTAAGTGGAAGTGCACTAAGAACAGGAGCCCCCTGCTTAGTGCAGCAGGGTAGCCCTTGCGGGTGAATCATGCTAAATTAGTGCATGAAAACCCTATTCAGCTTTTCACTCGCTTGCTCAAAAAGGAAATTATTGATCTGATAATTGAAGAATTCAAGTGCTATGCACAACAGCACCCTGATGTTGTCCACGGTGACACCCGACAGACCAAGGCAGCACCTTGGCATCGATCTGTTTCAACTCACAGGGCGCGATTACGTCCTGATTGTTGATTATTATTGCAGGTTTCCTGAAGTAGTCTCCGTGGGGTCCACCACGGCACCAGCAGTCATCTCGGCAATCAAGAGCTGTATTGCCTGTTTTGGCATACCAGACATCGCCCGGACTGACAACGGACCGCAGTTTGTGTCCAACGAGTTCGCCGAGTTTGTGCGGTCATAAGGCTTCCGTCACGAGACCAGCAGCCTGAGGTACCCCCAGAACAATGGAGAGGCAGAGCGCATGGTGCGCACAGTGAAAGACTTGCTCTTCAAAGGTCCCGATCCCTACCATGTCTTACTGTCGTACTGTGACACGCCCGTCCCCTACGGCATTTCTCTGGCTCAAACCCTGATGGGATGGAAATTACGAACTCGTCTCCCGAAACTACTGGAACAACTAATGCCGTCGTTACCATGCCACACAAGTTTCAGGGAAAAGGACTCGTGGAACAAGGCACGGCAAGCAATGAACTACAATTGACAGAAGGTGACAGAAGGTGGCTGGCGTATGCAATGATGCGCTCTGCGTTATGCTGCCAGTGAACAAGTACAGACCCAGTTCTGTGGCTACTGGCATTCATGTGAAGTTTAGTGGCAGCAGATAGATCATAACGAGCCAGCAGCGGGGAAGGCGTGAGCAAGCGCACGAGGACAGAGAAGGTTTGGTTTGAGCAAGGCCCCATCTGAAAGCAACGTCCTTCTTAAGTAGGTGAGAGGGCAAGCAGTTTTGACGAAATTCTTGATAAAGCGATCGAAATATAAACATACCCCCGCAAAGCTTAAGTCTGCAGCGGAAGGGGGAACTTCTGGACAGCGTGAATCCTGTCAGGGTCAGGTTGGATGCCAGCAGCACTGACGAGATGGCCAACAATGGTAATTTGACGACACCCAAAGCGGAAATTGGATGAGTTCAACTGCAGGTCATTGCGTCGGAAAACAGCAAGAATTGCCAATAGACGCGTTAGATGACTCGCATCATCTAGATACACAGACATGTGGACCATTTATAGCTGCGAAGTAAGGAGTCCATCATTCTTTTGAAAGTTGCCAGGGTATTACATAGGCCAAACAGCATAACCTTGACTTGGTAGAGGCTGCCGCGTGTTATAAAGGCAGTTTTCTCACGGTCCACGCCATCTACCGAGATTTGCCAATAGCCTTGATGAAGAGTACTTGAATCCGTGCAAGCACTCCAAGACCTGATCAATACGCGGCAAGGGGATAGACATCCTTGTGTGTCATTTTGTTGAAGTGTCTGTAATCCACACAAAAGTGCCAACTGCTGTCCTTCTTGACAAGGACAACAGGGGACGCCCATGGACAGCAAGATGGCTCAATAATGCCTTTAGTCAACACCTTCTCAACTTCTCGTTCTATCACTTATCGTTCAGCATGTGAAATATGGTACGGCCGGCAGCGCATTGGATTAGTGCCTCCAGTGTAAATACGATAGGTGACCACTAATGCTGGACTAAAGGGAAGCTGTCAAGGATGTGTGATTCTCCTCTCGTGCTCTTGGGACAAAGGAACGACAACACAGTAGTGCGAACAATCACAAGGGCATTTATTGCACCTTTCATAGTTCATTGCCTGCTAGCCGAGTTGCTATCCACAAATCATGCCGATGGGCGCGCGACAAATCTAGGAAGTCCGACTCACCGCGACCGGATAGCGAGCGAATATGTTCGCCCCATGCTGGATCCCAATACCTGGTCGTTCGCGTGTACGGTCACGCGAACGGTGGTGCGTTTGAAGGCGGCCACGCGAGGCAGTCTCGCAGAAGCATAAATCGGCGCACACGCGGCACGTCCGCGGCGCTCGCCAGCCCGCTGCCAAAGAGAGAGAGCTTTCCCCATTAGCCCCGAGAACGAACTACAGGGGCGCTGCAAGCGCCGCTCGCGTGACGTCAGGGCAAGGACTCGCAAATAAGAATTCTGGGCATGTATATCCAGAGAAATGGATGCAACCTCACGACAATCAAAAAGCTAGAAAGATACGCGGCGCAGGTAACGGGGATCTTTAGGAGAATTTCACTCAAAGGCAGGGGCCTCAAAGAGAACAGCCTCCTCAGACTCATGCAAGCCTTCATTACCAGCCGTATAGCGTATGCCACACCGTATCTTATGTTTAGACGAGAAGAAAAGGATAAAATAGATGCGATCATTAGGAAGAGCGTTAAGAGAGCCCTAGGGCTCCCAGACTCGACCTCGACAGACCTCATCCTCAAAATGGGGGTACACAACACGCTAGTTGAACTCACTGAGGCAGTACGAGTGTCTCAGCTGGAAAGATTAGGCCAGTCTAAGACAGGGAGAAAAATCATGGAATGGGTAGGAATTCAATGTGACAGGGGAGCCCCGACTGACAAGAAAGACATTCCGTTGGACGTGCGCAAGCGCTTCCGAATCGCGCCCCTACCTAAACATATGCATCCTATCTACAACAAGGAGAGGAGAGCTCACAGGGCTAAGGCTCTAGTAAGTAAACTTAAAGACACACCGGCGCATAACGTAGCGTACGTGGACGCCGCTTGCGGCAGAGACGGGGCTGCGGTATCGACGGTGGTTGATGGCGACGGGTGCGTTAAAATAGCGTGCTCCACGTGCACGAGGGACGCCTGTACAGCCGAGGAGGTTGCAGTAGCGCTCGCTTGTGCGGGAACAAAAGCGGGAGTAATATTATGTGATAACAAACTAGCTATCCGAAATTTTAACAAAGGGAGAATCTCGGAAGAAGCCCTCCACATTCTACTCAAAAACCCTCCCAGGAGGGACATAACTTTTATTTGGGTACCAGCCCATGAAGAAGTCCCAGGCAACGAAGCCGCTCATGAGCTCGCCCGAGCACTCTACCACCGGGCAAATCTAGAGCAGCCAGTTCCAGGGATAAAAGATAGCCTGATCACGTACAGGGAAATTGTCGATCACTACAAAGCCGAAAGAAGAATCTTTCCGCCTCCGCATCGGTCTCTCTCTCTGGAGGACGCTCGCATTTGGCGACGCCTCCAGGGAAACAATTACACATCACCACATTGGATCTACTTAACACAGACGAGGGACTATAACGACGCCCTCTGCAAAATTTGTAAGCAAAAAGGTACGCTAGACCATATAATATGGGAGTGTGCTGGCTCCCCAGGGGCCAAGGAAAACATTGTCAGTAGAGAAGCCTGGGAGGCCTTGCTCCAGAGCGAGGCTGAAGACGACCAGCGTCGCGCAATCCGCCTGGCCGTTGAGGCCGTGAAGACTCACCGTCCTCAACGCGCGGGGACTGCCTCGTCCTCCTCTCCTACCTAGGTGTAGGTTAGGAGGCGGACACCCCAGCTCGGTGGAACAATAAAGTTTTCAATTCAATTCAATTCGCGCCTGTCGTCTGCTACAGTTCGGGCGGTGTCCGGGCGCGTTCTGTGGTGTTTTCGTTTGCTCGCCCTCGTTCTCTCTGCTTGTGCACTTATGGCGGTCGTCTCAAATATATTTTTACGACGTCTTCATTCGCGAAAGTTTATTTAAAGAGCTTATTTCTTAGACGACAATGCAGCTCTCGAAGGCAACGCTACAGTGCCAGCCGAAGAAGCGCAGACCAGCTCATTGCGGGTTTTTCAATTGACAACCGCAAACATATAGAAAATAAGAATCCAGCTATGATACCATACCTGCCGCGGTGCAACGAGTATGTCACAGATGCTGGCTATATATCACTTCTACAACAGTTACAATCCGCTAAAACTGGTTTGTTCACGACGAGTAGTTCATGGTGCAATATCGAATTTTTGCCTTTCTTCAGAGAAACGCTCGGCAGTAACACGAGTACTTAACTAATACTGCAGTTAGGTTCTACAAGCACAACTTGCTTCTTTGAGTGCTTCTTAAAATTAGGCGCTTCTTCACGTGTTTATTTTAAGCGGCGGTAATTTGAAGTAAAGCTAATGAAGGCTTACGTCTATTTACAGAATACAAAATGGAATGTACCAATATATATTCCCTTTTCTGTGCTACACGTTCAACTCGAGAAATTTACTGGTGCTTGTTCCTTGAGGAATATACATGACGAATTTGTTTGGCGAACTGACGCAGGCTGCTCGGCCCAAATTTTTTAGAGAAATTTGCCTTTCGGGCCGTATGGCTGCAGCCAGAAAGAAGTCGAAGCGTCAATCATTAGTAGTATGGGACATATTGAAGATATAATTCCCCTGTGAAGGGTCAAAAATCAAGTGAATATATATGCAAGTCTTGTGGTGTTTTCTTTATGAATGTTTGCGATTGGATTGGAGCAAACTTTATTTTGCCTGCAGTTGGGCGAGGTCTTCTTTTATGTACCGACCAAGCGAATAGTTCTCCATTTGCATAATTAAACAACGCTAGATCGAGACATGGTGAGACAGAAAGTGCTTGAATTTTCCTTTTCTAGGCAATCTAAGCTGCGCTGTAGTAGCTCGAGAATATTTTAGCCATTCCAATTGGAGCTGTAAAAAAAAATGCTTTATGGTTTGAATTCGAAATTGTAGTGAACTGATGGGTTTCACAAACAAAGCGTGCCTCGCCATACTGACAGTCACTTGCTACCGTTTCGTGCTACCGTTGCGTGATGGGTGTTGTTAGATATGGAGCTGTTTCCTGCGATTACTTCGAGTTCCCCAAACCACTTCGAGTCGCAGCACAGCTAATTGAGGAATGCCGAAGCAGGAAAGCGCATTCCAGAGGAGCGGCCGAGCAAACAAGTTTAAGGCAACAAGTTCACGTGCCAACAAGTTCGTGCGCCGCCGGGATTAGCAGGTGGGCCTCGGACAATGGAGCATGAGCAGCCTTCCCCTTCTCCTCGTTAGAAGTGCATTGCCAGTCTGCGAGGGAAGACCGCAGAGAGCCGCCAGGTGTGACACCGCGACACGGGCGCCTACTATTGGCTGAAAGTGGCGTCATCGGAGCGGACTCTCCCATTGGTCAAACATGACGTGACTTACAGTGCTCGAAGGGTTTATAAGAAGCCTTCCAGAGAGACCTGAGCATGCTGGGACATGCCCTGATTCCCTGATTCACCTCTCTCGAACCTCTTGCCGCGGGCCGCAGCGTCCGAGTTGCTGCCGGCCCGTAATGTCGGTACGAATGTTACTTGACGCTCACCTCCTTGTAAATAATGTAGAATAAATCCTCCCAAGTTTTGAGTTTCCATCCCGGAGTCCGTCCTCCGACCCCTACAGTGTGCCATATTGTCGATAAAGGCTACTGAGCGCCGCTATGAAACATTTAATCGCTTGCAATTGATTGGCTCTCGATCTTAACAACGAAACTTTTCTCACAGGTGATTGCTACTATGGTATTTGTGAATTAACTATGTAAATACTCTACGTGACACGCCGTCGTGTTAGCAGCCATGAGCGTTTCGTTCTTTGGAGGCCTGTTTCAGGGAGGGGTGAAACTAGCAGCAAACTTTTTCATAAAAAATGGGCGCCTAACTCTTTCTTTTACGCGTTAATAAATGGCCATATTTGGCTAGAACAACTCACCAGAGTAATAAGAATCATGATGACAGCTTCGCTGGGCAATGTCTTTCTAACACGGATAACATCCTGACACCAATTACCAAGAAGTTTCTTTCATGTAAAATGCAATGTCTCTCATAGCTAAATACTAACGGTATATTAAGTGTTTAGCCAAGCATCGTACACAACTTCGCGTATTGAATTTCCAGACGTTCTTTTTAGGCAAAATTTATGGACAGAGACGGCGCATATATGCATAGTAAAACCAGTAGCCCCGTTCAACGCTACATAGCTTGCGATATCCAAGCCCGAAATTTTATTGACTCACGTGCTTTAGGAGAAGTAACTGTGGTTCAGGCATGGCAGCAGAAAGAAGCCGGCATACCCTTCAATAAGTGCGGCTCGAGCCACCCATACCCCAAGCATACACGAAGGGAACGAGCGCGCGCGCAGCCGCCGAGCGAGACGGAGCGAGACGCGTCCTGGCCGTGACGTCACACGCGAGAGGGCGCCACTCCTAATTCTCGCCGCTAATAGAGTTAGTAGAACAACTCTAGAGGAAAAGCTGGGCCGGAAAAGTGGGAACACGGAGGAAGGAAACTAAGGAGAGGCCCTGACGTCACTCTTTGTGAAGCAAAAGTGAAGCCGGAAGTTGGCGTTGCTCATGGCGATGCTCCGCCTTTTGTGCCACCCTCCTCTCTTGTTTACATCTTTCGCGAAACCACGCCGCGCTGCGCGTGGTTTCGCGCGCTCGCGCAACATCCGGCAGAGCACGGTGCAGGTAACACAGCGCAACAAGACACGGTGACTACGCAAACCCGCCCACACAGCGCCTTTGCCACGGCACGAAACCTACCAGAGCAACACGTGTGAGCGCTCAAAAAATCAGAACAACGCCGCCATTGTGGCCCAAAAGGCGTGGCCATGCAGCAAAAAAAAATAAAGAAGCAGCAAAAAAATGAGAACCTATACGTCATTTCCGCCACACTTTTCTTCTAGCGCGCGGAGGGGGTAGGGCCTCTCCTTAGTTTCCTTCCTCCGTGAGTGGGAACCAACGTTACTAGATTAGTTTCAGTTGTCAAACTCCGCCGCGGCACCTGACCCCTTTCTGTCGCGCCCGCGGGGTGGCGCGCGCGACACTATCGGCCCGAAGGCGGGCGGTGCGCGCAACGTTTGTGCGGGCGGACAGAGACGCCGATGAGCGCAGCAGCGTGCCACGTTTTGCTCGTGTTTCTGATTTGTATGCCAGGAAAATTCTGCTCGCCTTGTGAGCAAACATGCCTGCAATGGAACAATGAAACGGCAATGAAACAAGAAAAACCACGAGAAAGAGATGAAGTGATAGCTAGGGAGGGTGCTGGGCCCTTCCTAATTATCACTTTGTCTGTTTTCACTCCTGTTTTTTTGTGTTTTATTAAAAACTTGCGAGCATTCTACGACGAAATAGTGTACCAGGCCACCGGCTTTGAACTTCGTGCGCATTTCCCAAGGGCTATAAACTTGTTGCACTAATCATTTCAGGTCATCAAAGATTTTTCGGAACAGCTAAACTTGACAGAACAGAGTGCAATTCAAAAGAACCTGAAGCTTTTTGCATCACAACAAACGACAAAGTCGCTGCGAGTAACTTTGATGTCGACTTTAGACATTGTCGATGATCTGCCGCGTCCAGTTGCGCTCTATGTTTCGACAGCCAGTTAATTATCAAGATTCACTGGAGGTAAGGCACACTGTTCACATTTGTTGTGACTGCATACACGTTGCACTGTTTTCTAGGAAATTCCCTCACTCATGTTTTTTCAGCAATAGATTGGACTAGTGCGCTCCTTCGTTTGTGATGAGTCCCATCCTACTGTAATCAACTTCCCGCAGATTCCGCCTTCTAAGCCTGTATACACCTGTTAAAACAGCGCTACGTGCTAGTATGGAAGGTATGTCAGGCCCTGTCTGTGCTCGTCGGCGTCATCGACACATTTAAGCAATTGAAAGAAGCCTGCCAGTAAAAAAAAAAAAAAGTTTTCGCAATGCCATTGAGGCGGCTTTGATAAGTTGCCTGGAGCCAAGCAGCTCACCAGAATGTGCTTGCAATGAGCACACTTATGCTCGAGGAAACATAAGGGACAATGCTATTTATTATCTGTGTGGATATGTCATTCATAAAGTCAGAAAGGGCGCACCATGTGAACTATGCATAGCGGACATAAGCTTTGAAATCCCAGCACTTGGCTGCGACAGTTACTTAATTGAGTGCAGAAGTCTCAAGCAAGGTTCCTTAAAGCACCCGACGCCAAAGATGCTGGGCTTTATGAAGACTGCTAACAAAAGTGCGTCAGCTTCCCTGGATGAGGCAGGCCTTTGCGGAGAGATATTTTGGAAGGTTTTAGATGATCTAGAGGGGTGCTGCCTTTCTCTTCTTGGTTGTGCAGAGCATTTGTTCGCGTTCACGTGCGAAGTACTGAATTTCTTCATTGTTATGCGGATGCATTTTTACTCCAGGGATACAAACTGTCATCTAGAGAGCAGTCACAAGGTAGCTGTAGCAACCAAGAAAGCGCGTCTTTTGTGAATATCGATGCATCATGCTTAGATTCATCAATCCGGCGTTGTACCGGTCTTATCATTTTTTTCATCTGTACATAAAACATGCCACAAATGAAAAGCCTCACTGTCCTCTTCATTCACCTATTAGCTGCTTTTTACAGAGTGCACAATGTAAAAATGCTATTCTTTGAATACTTAGCGCCACGAAAAGCAGCAAAAGAAAAGAAAAAAACTGGCATTGAGTCGGCGGCGCGCTGCTGCCTTGGGAAGCTTCTGTAGCCAACCGGGCCAACCGTGGCGGCAGCGCCACCTCGCGAGAGGAGACGGCAGAGGGTCACGTTCTCGCGCCGTTCCCAGGCGGAGTTTTACAACTGAAAAGTATCTAGTAGCGATGGTGGGAACCTCTAGGGCGCCGCCCTGTTAGGGTGGCTAGAATTGGGAGGTGTGAAGACCGCGCCGCCATTGCCTAGGGAGGCCCCGCTGCGCGTTCCTCCCACTGGGGGAAAATTTGGCGCTTCCGTCGGGGGCGCGGGTAGGATGGCTAGCGCGGGGGCGCCGTGAGCTGGTCAGTCTCGTAGGCCACGGTGCAGTGCAAAGTGACTCTCGTGGTCGGTGTAGTGCTGCTGTGTTTTTCTAACGTTTCCTCAGTTTTTCTTCAAAGTAGGTGGTGTGAGCTGCTGTCGCTATCCCTTGACACCCTGTGAACATGTTACAACGACATGGAAGGTCGACAGCAGTGCCTTTGAAAGTTGCACCCAAGTTGACATATTTACATACATATTCTAGTGGATTCGAAAAGATGCGGGTAAATCTAGCTGGCGTTCAATATTTTCAATGGTGCAGTTGTGCACGCCATGGACTTGCACACAAAAAATATTGAGCAACAGTACTCAAATCCGGAGCCAACAAGGGTGTTCATTGACGTAATGGCTCAAGCAATTGAAGCCATGACATCACGGTTTCCAACTGAAGCTCTGGGATATGCCCACAGCAACTGTGCTCATTTTCGTGTTTCAGACGTGGCAGTGCTCAAGAAACTGCACTTAACAGCATGCTAGCATTTCTGGATCAGTGGGAGGCCCATGCAAAAGGGCTCGGCCTCTTAAGCAAGGGCACATCAGAAGGTCTGCGTGTGACCATACATTCTACCAAAGACCTCTTGACGTATCTAACTGAGAAGGTTTGGTTCAGGTTCTTGATGACTTCCCGCCTCAGTCAGGACTGCTTGGAGCGTTCATTAGGTATTGTGAGACAGTCTAACGGAGCCCATGAGCACCCCACTACTGCGCAGTTCATCATTATAATGAAGTACGCAAGCTTATGAATTTCAGTCTGGGGGTGCATGGGGACATGGGGGGGGGGAGGGGTGTTCTGTATCCCTCAGTCTGTCTATACAACCTCATGCAGACACTCGAGGACAGGTCCACCCGTGCATTTAGCCCTACGCGACTGCACGCACAAGTTGTCAAAGATTTCTTGCTTCTAGCAGCCAATGTGCCACAGATTGGCTGCAGGAAGCATTACGCTGATCTAACAGGATCGGTGTCTAGGTTTTATTGTATAACACGTATTCACTTTTTCCTCAAAGGCTTAAATCAGTGTGCCATACACAACAAAGCCAAGAAGGTTAAGCCCTGTGTTTTGTAAAAATGTGATTTTATGCAATAACTGTGTTATCTCCAATAAACATGGATTAAATCGCAAGCGCTTTGTACTTTCTAGAATTTCTTCACCACAATGCTGATATATTGCATGAACTTCCTCCATTTGAAGTAATGTTACAATCCCAGATATGTGAATTATGTGCGGGCGACACATTCAAGGTTATTCCAATGCGCTGGCCTTGCGCGGTGATTCCTATGAACTATACTTTCGGCAAGGAATAAGCGCGCTAATTTCGGCAACAGGTGGTCGCAAAAACCGTTGATGTATCGGCTGCATATATAGACGGTGCTCGCTGTTTCCATGTGGAATGAGAGCAGCGAAACATTAAATTCTCTCAGCATCTACAATGTAGAGAAAGAAGTCTGGTCAGATTCTAACGCATTCAAACGCTAAAACTAAGCGCTACCAAATCATTTTCCCGCCCGGAGGTATGCCGACGCCGCGAGAAACTACGGCCCCCTAAACGGCGCCCCGGCCGGCAGCGCCGTCACGCGGCAGGAACGCGTTTTGGGGCCAGCTTCCGGAGGCCGGTCTTCACAACTCCCCATTCTAGCCACCCTAGCCCTGTTGCTACTGGTCAATGTGGCCAGCGCAATTACTATTGAAAGAGCTGAGAACAAGTACAGGTCACCTTATGCTTTGTCATCTAAAAACGCATACCTGATGGTTTTATGAAGGTGGTACGTTAATATTAAGTTTACAGAAAGCGATCGCTAAGTCTGTGACTTAAGTAAATCACGATGTACGCATTCATGCAATAAAGGATGACGCGAATTTCGGTTTCGAATCTGTTTTTTGGATGCGTAGTAGTTTCGTTTAGGTTTGACATGCGATCGCGCGTCGACATCGGACGCTGTGGCACACTCGTGCCTTATGTGCCACCGAAGCCCCGAAGTGCTCTGGCATATACCTTCACATGTAAGTAAACGAATGTATCTCCTTGTTGAGTACATCACGCGAGTAGGCAGCTCTTGTGGTGCATCACAATCGTTTGAGAAGCGTCACAGTAGAGCATTTTTCTGCATGCGGAGCGGTGTTTTTATTTGCAGGTTTCCTTTCAGTAGGAAATTGCTGGACAGGCGGACCAGCGCACCGGAATTGTACTGGCGAAGCCACAAGCAACTCAAAGAATCTGTTTAATTGTTGCACTTTGAACAATCATGCTTCTACAAAGGCCACAACAGAAAAACAGCCTGATGCCGAGTATTTCTGTGCCACGAAGTAATCAAGAGGCGAGTGCCTAATGTGGACGAAATCGAGTGCATCGAGACTTAGAACGACAGAAAGCTGAGCTAGTTCGTAAGGATTCATTATGCAAAACAGAGGTGAGGCGTGCAGACAGGACACAAGAGTAGAGAAGTGGGCGGCGCTCGTGTTGTTTACTTGTAAATACTCTACTCTTGTGTCCTGTCTGCACGCCTTACCTCCGTTTTGCATAACGAGTGCATCAACCCACATATTAATAGCTTAGGCGTTTTATTAACTGTACAATATTTTCAACACTTCCTTGCGTGCCATTTCATGTGGAATATCTTTTCTGGTCACAAATTTGTGCAGCGAATCTATTTGCATGATCGACTCTGGGCCTGTGGGACCGTTCACTTGCACTTGATGCTGAGTCTTTTACATGTATCCATAAACTGCAGATATGCACATCAGATCCCTGCGAGCATTTTCAAAATTCAATTATTTTCGACAACAGGCACATATGTAATACTGACATAATCCCGAATACCACTAAGCAGCTGGGACACATTTTTGTTGACCATACTCGCAGGTAAAATAAGTACATCATGTGGACAGCTCCAGCTCATTTTCCTTAAGTCAGTGTGTACAAGGGTTATGCAAAATTTTTTTTTCTCGCGCACCGATTATTTTGCTGTATAAGCAAGGGAACCCACCACGTTAGTGTAACGTATCTTGCGCATCACACTAATATGTGCTTTCATTTACCAAGTGAGATGAGTTACTTTTATGGCTCATTCAGTCATATCACACTGCAAGCTGCATTCATCAATCTTCAATTGGATTTTGCAAATGTTTAATGAAACATGTTTCCCTTTTATGCAGATATGCAATGGCAAGCCCTTCCATGTGTTCCAAAAGTAAAATTTAAGCTCTAAATTAAAGAAGATATTTCTAGTCAGAAACAAGCAAAAATGGTGACTGCAGAGTATCAGAAGCCCAAGGTACAGAAATTATGAGAAGTGTCGAATGATTTTAAGGAAAGAGTCGTATTTGAAAATGCAAGACTCTTTAGTGGAGGTCAAGCAAGTCAATATAGGCAGAATATTTTGCAAAATTATGCGAGAGAGGGGATGTCAAACAATGGGTCAGGAAATACATTGTTTTTCTGCAAAACAAAAGCTGATTGCCATTACATAAGTCACTTTAGCATCATGATAAATTCAAAAATAAACCAAAAAACAAGACACGCAAAAATAAAAAAAACCATTTAATGATATTCCAGCAGAACTTTTTGTTGGGCTAGTTGGTGCATATTACTGAAGTACTATAGCGCCAAACAGACGACACAAGAAGAAGAGACACGGACATACCGCGTCTCTTCTTGTGTCGTCTGTTTGACGCTATAGTACTTCAGCCATTTAATGATGCTCTCTCCACACTGGGATAAATAAAAACAAACACATCACATCTAATGTGGACATATCAGATGCCTTGTGAAACACTAAAGGAACAATTCAGTTTCGAGCTATGGCACTTGCCGCATATATGTGAAGGGGCCTTGCACCAATAGTGATAGTTACCACTGCATTTAGAAATTGAAAGCATTCGTGCAGACAAGGATGATTCTTTATATTTTTGGCTACCACTTCAAATGCCTCCACCAAGTGTTACAATGCTGCACACAGCCATACTAAGGATCTCGCAGCAACACCTGCAGGTAAAAAGCAGAAGCAGTCAAAGTGCTGGTGTGTTCTGGACACTATGTTTGAAAACATTTAGGCAAGAAGAGTGCAAGAAGCAGACATAACAACTGCATTTATTTCCATAATTCCCAATTTAAGTGGCCTTTTCTTTTAGCTGAGACAATGCCTACGCCTAGCCACAGCAACTCCCTCATACAGACTCCGCAAGCCAAGAGGCCGTGGAGGCAAATGCAGGTAAGAGGCAATAAGCAATAGCACTGGTATCGACATTCATCTAATTTCTTTTTATTTCATTCAGGCAGCCAGCACACCTTGAACAGCCACCTTGACTGCGGGTGTGTCACCCTAGTCGCCAAGGAAACATTTGAGGGAAAGTGACAGGTAATGTGAACAGCCACTTCTCCATGTAAACAATACTCTTTCTCTCGGATGACTCCTACGCCTCGCCACGCCAGCACACTTGTGCACAAAGATGCCGCAGAGGCACGTGCAGGTCAGAGGCAAGAAGCAGTGGCACTGGTGTCGACATTTACCCAATTTCTTTTTCTTACACTGAGGCAGCCAGCACACCTCGAACAGCCACCTTGACTGCGGGTGTGTTAGTAGATTCCTGTTGTACATATGCTCATAATAAACTTCAGTAAACTTGAACTTCATAATAAACTTGAAGGCAAATGGGACATTGATGCATTGTATTTTTGAACATTTATTGTACACATACATTATATGTTATACTTTGCAGTGCTACAGAGCGTATTTTGAAGCTTCCCCCTATATTTTGCACCTTTAATTACGTATGTGTTGTGTGGCCCTCAATGCAGTTCATGTTGTAGCAGCTGCTTCGTCTGTGTATCGCACACTGGCTTAAGCTCGTGATATCCACATACTTCTCTCACATATACAAAATAAAGTTCTATGTAGTCCTCAGTGTTACAACAAAAAATGAAAGTAAACAATCCGATCGTGGAATTGTGTTTATTACAGTGATTCCTACAACAGTTACTGACAAGTTGACAACTTGAACTGGTCAATCGGTCCATAGCCTCCTCTATTTTTCAAAAATAAAGGAGGCTATGATCCGTTATGGCAAGGAATTGTATGTATACATAAAAAAAGGGGGTATGTGTGTGTTTGCAGTGGGGGTATAGGATTAGGGCGGTACGAAAAAATGTACCAACACCGCCCTCTAGACCCATTCCGTTAAGGTACAGTAACAAAGCGTATTATGCATAAAGTTCAAACAACCAACTCTGATATTACTACAGACGCCAGGCGACGCGAGCTACATTTGTCATGATGCATTCGCGACTGCACCGGATGCCCTCCACATTATTCTTGTTAATCGTGCTCACTGCGCCGAGGCAAAAGAAAGATCATGGGCGCAGGTGCCTTTAAAGTATCTCGATCTTGCGAGGCACGGCTGCGCGTGCCAGGAGAGCTGTCCGTGCGAACACTCCTTGGCACACACCTGCCTCGGCGGCCCCAACCTACGTGCCATTCTGCTTCGAGCTTTGATCCCCCCACTGTCCCTCGGGTGCCCTGGAGTTCCTGCGCCGCCTGCTCTACTATCATCTCAGGTGCTCTCCTGAGACTTCCGTTTGTCGGTTACATGTGCCCTACAGCTATATCATTACTTATAATAATAAAAAACCCGATCTATCGTCACGACGATAGATCGCGAAAGCGGCTTTTGCAACATACCGCGCCCGTGCGAAGAGAATTACGGAACGCCAACGAGCAATCTGACCACAGCTTCGAGCTCGTAACGTCGTCGAGTGACACTCCTGCAACAGGCGTGACCGCTGAAAATCGCATACCGCCGGAAACTTGAACAGGATCATCTCTCGGTTGCATAACTGCCTGCTGTACGGCCAACATGGACCACACCCACACCCTCCCGCAACATAGAATAAAGAACCGACTTATAAAGCCCAAACACACGGCTGCACGCACACATCACAACACTACAAGCGAGACGCCATGCTGCTACGCTGCTACTGTTGCCGGATTAAAACTGACTACTGTCACCAAGTCTAGCAAGCGTCTCAGGAGCTGGCAACCTCGGCGCGTAGCAACATGGCGGCGCTCTTGCGGTTCCCGATTTTAATGCATGGGCCCTATGGGTAGCTTGTCCTCTAGAGTCAGTATAGTAACTCTATGGCTTTCCCCTTTTCGCTCCCAAGTAACCCCACCGGAGGTGGCGTTAGCAGCGCAACACTCGTGCCATCTCTCGTACTGCGCCTCAACCAGACCGACTGCCGAAGCCATCAAGCAGTCCACGCGGTGAAGCCGGATTGCAGGAGAGTGAGCTATGCGGGAAAAACATATCAGGGGACGCGCGAGAGTCGCGCATCCCCACAAGGTAAAAAATGTCACGTTAAGTTTTCAAGAGATGACGGAGGTCAGCAGCTTGTGTCGGGAGACGATCTGGCGCAATCACCTTGCTAAGTTCATCTGTAAGAGTCAGTGAATCAGAGGTTCGTGTAAAGGGCGATAAAATTTAAGCGTCAAGAGCTGATATCTTCCAATCGTTCACAGGCAAGATGATGCCCAAAGACATGCCTCAAAGAACAATTTGAGTCGAGCAGTTAAAATTAAGGAGAGCGAGCGAAGCCTGATTGCCTGTAACAGTGAGCACCGATATGGGGAGCAGCCAAATTTCTTTCAAGCAGTATGTCAGCGGTGGTACATGGTACAAAGATGCCATCAGGAACATATGGAAATGACAGTAGAGTGGTGTATGTAGTGGCTTGAGGCGACAGGCGGATGTCTTCGGGAGAGCATAACCGTGGTTGTGTAACTGGTGGACTATAGCAGTTGTAGGGCAGTTCAAGCTGAATGACACTAGACACGCAATCAAAGAGGGCTGAATGGGACGATAAAAAGTTTAAGCAGAGTATAGCTTCGTAAGGGCATTGTTCCAAAGCGGCAAACAAAACAGTCGTTAGGCATCCCATGATGCCAATGCGGGCAGTGCACATACCAGGCATGGTAGGCGTTCCTCTGTCGGCAATGCGGAGGGTGCGTGATGCAGCGAGTGTGAGGACTTTGTACGGGCATCAGCGCAAATGGGCACTCATTACGGGCATGTGCACGCCAGTGTCAATGATTGCTGGTACACTGACATCATCGACTAAAACATCCATCAAGTTCTGTTTGGTCGGTAAAGTGATCAGAGGGTGTTGCGGTCGAGTCGCCAATGCAGCATCACCTCCGGGAGCTGCATCGCTTAGCAGGGGCGTAGCCAGGGGGGGAGGGGCTTATGGGGCTTCAGCCACCCCCGAAATTTTTCGTGCTGTTCATGCGCCGCTGGCCAAAACAACCCCCGGCGCCGCAAATCATGCTCAATTTTGTCTAGAATGTCCTTTTCACGCTCGAAAAAATATTTTAGTGCGAACATTGCAAAATCGGGCTGCATTTCGCGGCAACGCCCATGCACCGGGAGTCACATATCGCAACGCAAAAAGCTCCGAGCACAAAGTTCCAAGAGCGTGGCGGGCGGGCTCGTCGTGCCATCTCGCTGAGGCCGCGGAATCGGGAGTGCTTGGATTTCAATTCTGACACTTTATGGGTATAAAGTTCTAAAAACTTTTGATGCGAAAGGTGCATTAATATTTGTGAAGTCGTGCTTTAGATTTTCCATTCCGGAACTTTGTGGGCTTAACGTTGTTATAAACATTTGACGCCAAAGGTGCACTGACTTTTCTAGTCTTAGATCGGAACATGCATCGAGACAAGCTAAATCAACACACTATCAGACAAGTTGACAAAACACGCAGCGAGATACGATGAGACGAAGCATTGTGGTGGTTCATTCGTGCCGTCATGTCGCATAAAAAATATCAAAATTTGTCTTCACCTACGCCAAAGCATCCATGTCAAGGCACTAAAGCCAGCCAGGGTAACTATGTTTTTATTTATTTTTTCCACTTTGACTTATATTCGTGGAATACATTGAGCCTCTTAAATTCTTTTATTCTCGCTACCCTACCCACGGGCTGCCAGAGCCAGCCAGAGCGCATGCGTTTTAACGCGACAGCGTTAAGGAGCTCGTGTCGCAGAAAAGCCGGTGTCGTCGGCGTTGGCCGTGAGCGATAAATCCCAGCAGGCACTTCATGAATAAAAAACAACTTGCAACATGGGCTGGGTGGGAATCGAACCAGGGTCTCCGGAGTGTGAGACCGAGACTCTACCACTCAGTCACGACTTGGATGCTTCAAAGCGGTACAAAAGCGTCTCTAGTGAATGCGGTGTTGCCTTAGAAACGAGCTGTTTCTAAGGCTCAGGCGTGCGTCGCTTGCTCAGGCGCACATTTCGTTGCTGCGCCGAACGCGGCGCTGCTCGACGCTCACCGCGTCCGATGCGGGGCGCGTCGCGTTCCACTCTTGAAGGCGAAGCTTAAGCGTCCTCCAATTTTTTCTTGTGTTGCCCCGAAACAACCGTGCGGCGTACTTCAGTGCACGTGTGGTTTTCTCTGACCGAGTGAATTTTCGCCTGGCAGAGTTTTGGACGCCTTCTGGCAGACGAGAAAACGAAGCAACGGTCGCTCACCGCCATCACTGTGAAGACTTGACGGATTACACCGTGTTCGCTTGAGCGCAACCTCTCCGGAAAGTTTTGTCCCGCCGGTGTAAAATACCAAACACTATGCATATGGTTCTCGGTGGACCAAGCGTCTCACGTTTTCTTCGATATTCATTCGGTAGCTACATTAGGTGCCCAAAGTAGGCATTGGATTGTGGCCAACACACTCTCCTTTGCGTTTTTTTTTTTATTTCAGTGCCCCCACCCCACAAAAGGAAAAAAAAAAGATCGATTGTTGCGGCGCAGCGAACAGTCGCACGGTGACAGTTTGTTACTTCTTTTGCGGGAAGTAATCGGCCACGGCACGTTTCGGTTGCCGGATACTATTAGTATATTATTGTGATAGCAATTATATGAAGACTCCAGGCGCATTCCTGCTGTTGCCATCGCCCTCATGTTTCGTATGAAGTCTCAGGGCAATAACGTCGTGCCCGCGCGCCGCATGCTGTATGTGCGAGGGAAAGAGTAGGGGGGGGGGGGTGGAATGGGTGAGCCAACGATGGTGGCTCAGTCTTGCGTACGCGAAGGAGAAAAGTGGAGAGCAAGCGTGCCGCCTTCCGTTGCACGCGAGTGATGGAATGGGGGCGGGATCCAGGATTCTGTGAATCTGTGATTGCGCTACATGTTTATTTGCCTTGTTTGACGCATTATATACAGTGACTTTTTCTTAGATACGTATATTTATTGGAGACTTATATGTATATTTAAATATCTTGTTGCGAGGTTTTGTGTATACGTGCAGTGAACTTTCTTTCCAGGGACACTTTTTTGCCCTTTATCAAGCATTTGTATATTCTATTGTATCTTCGCATTTCTAGTGAACGAGGGCGAGTTAAATCAAAGTGAGCCTACCCACCGCGCGCAATAATGGTTCGCTTCAATATCTGCGAGGCATGCGCGTAGCACACAGGCACCTTTCATTTACAAAAGTGACACGCATATGTCAGGGTAAATGTTCTTAATGCTCTCATACACTGGATTGAACATGGTTGCATGACGTAATGGACAATTCAGAAGTTGAGCAGCGGGGTGCCGTGAATGTTTTGACAGCTGAAGGTGTTTCCCAAAAGGAAATTATTGGCCGTATGGCTGCCGTGTACGTTGAACATTGCATTTCATCAGCCACTGTGAAGCAATTGGAGCAAACGATTGAAAAAGGACGTGAAAGTTGCAAAGACGATCCAAGACCGGGCCAAAACCATCGTGCAATCACCCCCAACACAAGAGCAAAAGTTGATGAGCTGATGAGGCAAGAACGGAGGATAAGTATCGATGAACTGGCAAAGCGTGTGATCAGTCACGGTTCGATTCATGCCATAATTCATGAATATATCGGTCATCGGGTCTTGTGTGCGCAATGGATGCCCAAGATTTTGAACCACTGCCAGAAGAAGGTTCTGCGCTGCCTTGACTCGTCTGATTCAGTATCACAATGAGGGTGACGACTTCTTGTCTGCAATTGAAATCGGGGACGAACCATGGTGCCAATACTACGAGCCTGAAACACGACAGCAAAGCTTCAAGTTGAAACATTGGAATTCGCCGCCCCCAAAGAAAGCAAAGGTCGTCATTTCCACTAGAAAGGAGTTTACTATTTTTTTTTTCGATCGTCAGGGACCATTACTGACAGAATTTTCTAAAGCCGGAGAGACTATCAATTGTTCCCGATATTGTGAAACGCCGAATCGGCTGCGTGTCACAATCAAGTACAAGCTACGTGGAAAATTGATGAATGGGGTCATCTTGTTCCATGACCTGGCTATGGTGTTGGGCTGCTGAGCACGAGGTCGCGGAATCGAATCCCGGCCACAGCGGCCGCATTTCGATTGGGGCGAAATGCGAAAACACCCGTGCACTTAGATTTAGGTGCACGTTAAACAACCCCAGGTGGTCGAAATTTCTGGAGTCCTCCGCTACGGCATGCCTCATAATGAGGAAGTGGTTTTGACACGTAAAACCCCATAATTAAATTTTAAGTTTTTTCACAATGCCCGTCCCCACGTCGCTGATGTGATTAATACAAAACCGGCAAAGTTCAAGTGGGAAATGCTGCAACATCCGCCATACAGCTAAGACCTGTCGCCTTGCGACTTCCAGATTTTGGCGCAAATGAAAAAACAGCTTAACGGAAAAAAGATTCGTGTCGGACGATGACGTGAAAGAGTCAGTTGCAGATTCGTTGAAGCAGCAACCTAAGGAGTTTTATGAGACGGGAATCACCCGACTTGTTAGTCAATGGGATAAATGTCTAAATGCTCAAGGAGACTACTTTTAAATTAAGTACCCTGTTTGTCATATATTTGCATTGGCTCACTTTCATTTGACTCACCCGTCGTGGTTGGTCAGTGGCTATGGTGTTGGGCTGCTGAGCACAAGGTTGCGGGATCGAATCCCGGCCACGGCGGCCGCATTTCGATGGGGGCGAAATGCGAAAACACCCGTGTGCTTAGATTTAGGTGCACGTTCAAGAACACCAGGTGGTCGAAATTTCAGGGGTCCTCCACTACAGCGTGCCTTATAATCAGAAAGTGGTTTTGGCATGTAAAACCCCATAATTTAATTTTTTTTGCTTTCATTTGACTCGCCCTCGTATATGTTGCAGAACGGCTTTTTATAGGTGGTCTCTGTTGGGACAATAATTTCAGTGCAATTACTCACGATACACGACCGGTGACAGCTGCTCCTGCGTAATACATTGGAATAAATGACAGCGTCATTGAGATTTTTCACTGGCCGTTGCATATGTACAAACATGTAAAAGAGCTTGTTGAATGACAAAGTTTCTATAACATATTTGTCCTTAACTTGCTCAGTTCATGGCCTTTACATTTTTCATATCAGTGGCATGCACTGCTTTGCTGGTTTCGAACTGATATACTTCTAAGGATTGTGTGATATTTTCTTTACTTATTAAATAGACAAAAGATGGAAAAATTGATATCGGTTATTTTGAGCACAATTTCTGGCACATACAACTACATCTTTTTATTAAAAAGATACATGTATTACTTGTTTCGACAGTGCGTAGCGTCCAAGAATTCGTTTGCAGCATCTTTGGCAATGGCAATGGCAATGCAGTTATTATTCATGTATTTGATCTCTCGACAAATTGTTTAAGAGGAAGCTTTAGCTCAGGCCCAACTCCGACGTGGCCTATTGAAATAAAGGTAAAACGCAGAAATGCTTTTCCGAGATAACCCCTGGATCACTTTTAATGGAACTTGTTGAATTTGAGAAAGTTAACTTCTAGTATCTGTTGGAAGCGGAAGTTCGATATAGGGCTTGAAGTTTGTTTAAATTATTTTGAAAAATTTTAAAGTGCGAAGAAAATAGAAGCACGACGTTTACAAACTAAAAGCTCTTCATCAAAAACAGATATCGCGGTTCTTCAAACGACATCTATTATAAGAGTCAAAGCGAACAAATTCGGTATGTCACTTTGTATCTTACGTGAATTAGTTACGTGGTGCACAAGGGTTCTGCAAAAGCCTTATTTCGATAATGCTAAATTGTTTAAGATTCATTTGTAACATATCAATTTAGTCCGCTGTAGATTTACTATTGGATGCGATTCACAGAATTGTGATATTAGTTTTCATTTTTGAGTTGCATAGTTTTAAACGTGATAGTTTCGTTTTCTGAAAACTTGAGATTTGTGCCAATTTTTAATAAAAATTGACAACCTAAATGAAAAATTCGCAACCAGAAGACAGTAGAATTTAGGTTTTTCTTTTAAATGCAATAAACCTCATCAAGTTTTGTGCAGTGGTTGCCAACAAAAACTCATTTGCCTTCTACATGTATTTAGATAGGAGCATCCGAGATAAAGCTTCCTCTTAAGGAGGAGGCCTAACTGCAACGTGAGCCCCTCCCCCCCCCCCCCCCCCCGAACAAAATTTCTGGCTACGCAACTGTCGCTTAGTTTTACGGAGACAGGCGTCGGGGCTGCATTGGGGACAGTGGGCGACGAGCCTACGGTGATAGGGACGATGGTCGACGAGCTGGTGGCAAACAGGACTGGTGACAGATGACAACGAGGGACTGTTCCAAGGATCACGAGCATCATTGCTTGGTTATTGAGGTGCCAATGGAGGCTGGTAACAATGCTCACTCTGTTTGGGGCGATAATATTTGTGAATGGCGGTCGCGGACGGGAGGAGACAGTACGGTTGTTACAATGGCGAGCAACGTGACCAATGCGACGGCAGGCAAAACAGATTGGCCGATTGTCTGCGGTTCACCACTCGGCTGAATCTTGGTAGCATGAAGGATACTGTAGACCATTTGATGGACCTGGAGCTTGAGACAGCTGTGAAGTGGCAACAGCACATACGGAATGAGCTCCAAGGCTAGCGAGTTTTTTGCGAACTATTGCCTGCAGAAATGGTGCTGTAGGCAAGTTGTTCGACTCACTGGGGCGGGAAAAAAGGGCTGCAAGAATGGCTACAAGTTCTCGCCATACTATCCGTGTCAGGTCATCTGATTATGATGGTCGCTGCACTCCTAGCCTGTCGTCCCACGATGATGTCGCAGCTGTGTTTCGCAGACTTGCAAACAACGTTGCAATGTGGCGGCTCTTGGCCTGCTCAAAGCGTTGACACTCTTTTATGATGTCCTGTACTGTTTCACAATTTTTGCACCTGAGCAAGTTGAAAGCATCATCAGCAATGCTCTTCAGTACATGCCCAACCTTGTCTGACTCAGCCATATCGCTGTCGGCCTTATGGCACAGAGCCAGCACATCTTGGATGTAAGAGACGTACGATTCTGTGGACGTCTGGGCACGGGTCGCCAGTTCTTTCTTAGCGGTGCTCTTGCGCCCAGTGGGACAGCTGAACAAGTCCCTCAGCTTCTGTTTGCTCATGTCCCAGTTAAGCTCTTCCTTGTGGTTGTCATCCCACACCTTTGCCATGCCTTGTAGGTCGAAGACCAAGTTAGCCAACATAATCATCAGATCCCATTTGTTGTTGGCACTTACACACTCATATATGGCGATCCAGTCTTTCACGTCGAAGTGGCTGGTGCCGCAGAACATTCCTGCTTCCCGCTGCTGAGCCAGCACAACTGTCGAGGTGGCAGGCGATGATGTGGGCCGCGTCATGTCGGGTCCTGTTTCGTCCGTCATGTTGTGCAGTTCAATGTGTTGACCACTGCGAAGCTTCGTTGTTGTTTCTTGTGCCTATCCCACACCTCTCACCAATTTGTCCTTCCCAATTCTTTAGTTTTGAAGGATGTAAACTTAATGCTAATCGGGCATTGCCTGTTCTTAGAGTGTCTTCCGAGGCGATGAGCGCATTCAATATTGTTAGGGCTCAACTGGGTGTCTAGGTGGTTAGAGATGTGGAGAATGAGTAAGTCTTCTGATTGCGAATACATTTCAGAGGGGTTAGTATCAGGTAAACTATAGAAAAGTAACTTGTTTCACCAGGATCGATTTTCCGCATCATCCAGACAAGCCCCTAACACATGAACTAAACGAGTTGTTTCAGTTGCAGTGGTTTGAATCATCTTTAGATTAGATCACTGTGGAGTGTAGAAAGACTTTTGCAGTGTTGTGATGTGTGGTCAGATCTGCCATTCTCTGGTCCATTGAAAGCAATTGACCCTTAAGCCCTTGCACTTTATTTACCAATTCAGTCTGGCCAGCAGACATTCTTTTAGTTGGTCAAGGATAATGTCTAGCTCGTCAGGGCCAGGATTGCTCCCAATGTCACAGCTGTTGTGATCGGCCATTCACCCCGCGACAACTTCTGGTCACGGCTAGTGCGATTATGGTGAACGGGCCAATGGCCTCGTCAAACTGGTTCTCAGAACGAATGACTTATGGCCAACGTGGGAGTACCTCGGTCAGGAGAGGTCTGGGCAAATAGTATAAGGATACGGTCCGTCATCTGTCTGCCGCCCAAATTGGCATGTCCACGCCGAGAACGAAGTCAGTGTACAATCAGAATCGGTGTACGATCCCCCTTCCCCTGTATGTGCCCAGTGATGTGCGTGCATTTCTGACAAAGCTCGATTCAGAAAGAAAGGGCAACAGACCTCTGGATTAGTGGGACCTGATGTCATCGATCTCCTGATGCCGAATTGGGGGAAGTGACTGAACAATGAACACGCAGGGAATAAAAAGAGCAATGGGAGTCATCGGCTGCAGCAACTTCATCATGAACTTTTTCTGTATTTGAATTTTTTTGTAAATATGTAAATATAAACTTGTTTGTAAAACGTCCTGGATATCGGGCCCAGTCCCACATTCACTTACTCCCCCATGAGCAAAGTAAGTTCCACATCTCCAAACCCCCAGTCGAAACATTGGTGGTGGCGGTGGGATAGTCTGCGCAGCTCTTCAACTTCGGCATTGTGATTGCACGATTTTTTCTCCTTGAGAATTGCCAGGCCTAACATGGTTCTTCCTGGCAACAAGGATGTAGGAAGCCTTGTTGAAAGATACCTTGCTCCTACACTTAATTTCTTGAGAAACTTGTCGGCAAAAGAGAGGTAGCCATGGGTTGGAGGAAGTTGCACGAAACGAACCTAAACGCGATATGTGGAGAATTCAGGATTGATTGTGGGAAGCAGCTAAAGAAGGCAGAGGTCATCAATGCGACAGAGGCAAGCAGCAGAGATGAAGAGGCGATTGGAAAGGCTTGGGAGGATATTCAGGGCCAGAAGGAATGCAAACGCGAGGAAGAATCTGAAATAAGGCGGGAGAAAGAACGCGAAAGGGAACAGTATGAGCGACAGTATGAAAGGGAAGAGTACCAGAGAAAGCAAGAGCAGGATGAATGCATAAGGCGGGACAAAGAACACAAGAAGGAAATAGATGAGATTGACAGGGGAATCCAGCATCTCGGGGAGCTGCGGGCACGGTCTATGCTGTACGTATTTGAGGATGGCAAGAACATAGAAAGCTTTCTTAATGTTTTTTTTTATAAGGTGTGGCGGAGGTACAGCTGGAGTGTGACTTTTGGTCTGTTGGGTTGTTAGGGGTACTTGCAGGTAACGTGTCCTGTTGCTTAGCTCGCCATTCTGATGTGGACTTCAAGAAGTACAATCTGGCTAAACAGGCCTAGTTGCGCCATTTAGGTATTTCTGTGAAGAGCGAGATACAAGATCAGTGCAAAATTTTTCCTTAGGAAGAGACTGAGGTTGCACCACTAAAGGAGTAGCATGAAAAGTGCGAGGTGGCGAAACCCTCAGAAACAGAGCGTGAGAAAAGCAAGGCCGTCGCCAGTATAAAAAATAGAAAGGTGATTCCTGAAGTGCCCAGTGCATATGCGAGGCTTGTTCCACTAGTGATGAGAAGGTTAATGAGGAGCTAGAGACCTCCCTCATATTGGAGCACATGGGCGACTTTCCAGAATCATCTAGGTTAGACTAGGACACAGTGGCGGCCAAGCCGAGAAAAAGACCCGACACAACAGAACAGAGTGGAGATCGCTCACGGCTCCAGCATCGGTGACTGCGCAATGCAGTTGTACGCAGAAACCGAGCCAGCGGCCATCCTGGAGAGCCCTCCTTGCGGGGGCAAGGCTTGTTCCAGCGACCCTATGAGGGTCAGTGCAGGGCTGAATACCTTCCTTGTGCTTCAGCACTTGAGTGACTCTCTGACACTGCCGAGGATAGAGAGCGAAAAAGAGACAGTGGCGATTCTGTCAGGCATTCCTTACGGGGACGAGGCTTGTTTCAGTAGCCCTAACAGTGTAAAGGAGGTGCTGAAAACCTTCCTCGTACCACGGAACTTCAGCGATGCTCCAGAATCGCCAAATGGAGAGAATGCCATGGCCGCCAGGCAGGGCAGGAACACAACGCTCGGAGATTCTAGTGGCACATTCGGTGACCACCTGGCAGTGAAAAATGGGCTCAGACGGCACAGGGTCAAAAGAGCGACGTATTCGGCGCATTGAAAACTCGCACAGAACGCCACATCACCGTGCGTGAGACAGAGGAACAGGCCGTCGCGCAATGCCGGAACGGGTTAATGTGGCGATTCAGGAAACAGAGCCGTCGCGAAAGGCTGATAATGACAAGAGAGAGCGTGTCTCTACGAGTAGGTGCCGCTGAAATGGTCAACTTGGCTGAGACACGCAATTCAGAAACGGGTCAGTCGAACAGTCACTGAGCAGGACTGTGCTGCGTGAGCAAGGACGAAGGGAGAATGGGTATTCTTCCCGCGTTTATTCCCCTTCCCTCAGAGGCGAGACAGCAAGCTGCGAGCTCACGGAGTGGCAGGTGACGGCAGAGGGCAATGTAGGTCTTGCACTCCTTGTGCTCAGCAGGGCCCAAAGGCTGTCAGTTGGCGACCTAATTGAGTGTGCATTAAGAGATAGTAATTATAGAATTTGGTGCATCCATAAGTTTTTTTTGTTGTTCGTAATTAGTGCGCGATGCAATTTTTTTTTTAGTTATTAGGAATGTATTACTTTTCATTTTAATAGTTTCGCTTTAGGAAAGCAATATCTTTAAAGGTTTTGCATGCAGATAGAGTGTAGCTTTTTTTTTTTAGGTTTGACATGCCACTCTAGGAATTAACTTAGTTTAGAGTAAAATGGTCAGCAGAGCCCAATACGTTTCACATTAGAGGCACTGGTACTGGCAGGTGGCACTGACCTAACAAGCAACTCAGCATGCGACACTGATTTTTTCGACCATTTCAATCGGTGTGAAAAATCCTGTGGTTCAAAAGGCCGCCTTTTTCTTTCACTTTGGCAACTTGTGAATCATGCGCCTCGTGGTATTTTAGTTCGGAAAGGCGGAGTTGAAGACACGGGACACGTTACCAGGGGAGGATCCCAATTCTTCGAATTTCGACCTAACTGTACTGTGACATGATTGACAGCGGTCTTCGGGCTGTTTCAAGGGGTAGGGACAAAGGTGGCTAAAAGTAGCCTACTCATGGGCCTGCCCGCTCCTTGGCGGGCACACGTTTCAAATAATTGCCCGTTGTGACAGCTGTGAAGTATGTCTCCTAGATGTTCGCCTACTGCGGCAGGTGACTTAGTCGAGCATATTTTTGAGTTTCACGGCACAACAGGGCAAGAAATTAACAAAACACAGTTGTACTCAGCTGAGGTGTTTCAGTAATTGGCAGGGCTGACTTGATTCAGACTCTTTATTTATTCTTTTTCCTTTTTTTGTCATTTTCAGGAGCTACGTCTTTGGATACGTGTTTATACCTCGATAGGGAACATACAGTATCTTTTCTTGTATGTTCTAAACGATCTCCATTTGTTTGTCGATCGCCCCAGAGCTGTGCGAGTTGTGCCTTCTTTGAGACATGATCGAAACCAAATTGATCAAAACATTAGTCACGCTACCATTTCAACATTGTTTAGGGTCGTCTGTGGGGCGTTCCTCTATGGCAGCCTTTCTGGCACTCGCTGGTTCTAACTTCGAAATTAGTTATGGGAGAGGGTATGATTACCTGGCATATCACGAAGGGGGTTTATGTACTTGCCTTGTCGCTGCTCTGGCGCTGTGTGGATTTGATCCCTAAATGCCAGTTCCCAGCCTATGACCTGCAGCCAGCCCTCCCTCCAAGATGGCTATTGCCCCTGGACGTCATCTTCCGGGCGTGCCCGGCACTTTGAGCTGGAGCTGAGCCTGCTGAGCAGCCAAGGCCTCTTCAAGAGGCAATGATGAGCTGCCCCCTTGCGAGCCCTCTTCCTGGTGGTGGACAGGCTGTTGAGGTCGGCCGTTCACCACGCGATAACCTCCGGTCACGGCTAGTGCATTTATGGAGAATGGGCCGATGGCCTCGTCAAAGTGGTTCTCAGAACGGATGATTTATGGCCAAAGTGGGAGTACCTCAGTCAGGAGAGGATTGGGCAAATAGTGCAAGGATACAGTCCATCACCTGTCAGCCGCCCAAATTGGCATGTCCATGCTGGGAACAGAGTTAGTGTACAAGCAGAGTCAGTGTATGATCCCCTTTTCCCTGTCTGTGCCCAGTGATGCGCGTGCGTTTCCGACAAAGCTCCCTTCAGAGGCAAAGGGCAACAGACCTCCAGATTAGTGGGACCTGATGCCATCGGTCTACTGATGCCGGATTGGGGGAAGCAACTGAACAATGACCACGCAGGGCATAAAAAGAGCAACAAACAGGGGGAATGATCGGCTGCTACAACTTCATCATGAACTTTTTCTGTAATAGTTTGAATTTTTTTTTGTAAATATGTAAATATAAACTTGTTTGTAAAACGTCCTGAATATCGGGCCCAGCTCCACATTCACTTACTTCTCCACGAGCAAAGTACATTTCACATCTTCAAACCCCCAGTTGCAACACCGCACATCAGTAATACGGAGGCAACAAAAAGAAAGCACTCTATACAGATAGCAAGGCAACACTGGGCTCTCGGAAGCTGTACAAAAAGTAGTTACTGGTTTTATTTGAGAATAGAGTGCGATGGTTACCAACCTGTGTGGCGATAACGAGTGGATTACACAACTACAATGTGGCAGAGCCACCGAGTCCACAGACTGCTGAGGATGGTCGCTGCTCATTTATAGTTGGCACGTTGAGTGCAGAAGCTGATGATGGGGCCTTCCAGTTGGGACTGAGGGTCAAGTTGGCTTGAGTCGGTAGAACGAAATGGTTGCTGCGCAGAATGTCCCTCCATCAACTGCACCGAGCAAGGGCGCACGCTCTACCGCGGTTACCCAGGAAGCGAGAAAGACTGGAGGGAGCATGGCGCAGATGATCAAGGGCGAGAACACCTACATGGAAAGGACGAGTGGATTACACAACTACAATGTGGCGCAGCCACCGAGCCCGACAAGCTTGACGTAACAGCGACGTTGGTGGTCATGTGCGGCCAGTAATGGAGATTGGATTGGAGAATGGAGAATGGAATTCTCCTGGAGGCTATCGAGGATACAGGAAAGGTATTAACCTTTCCTGTATCCTCGATATCCTCCAGGAGAATCCGAGGTGCCCAGTGGTCGCATTGTCATGTAGGGCATGCGGCACTTCTGGACCCAGTGCTGAGGGAACAACAAGGAGGTAGTTGGCGCAGACAGACGTGTTCTTCTTTACGAGTAGGTTGTCTTGAAGTGAAAACGAAGACAATCCTTGCTTAAATGCTCTAGGGACAACGTTGGTTTTCCCTACCAAATACTCCATGAGGCCTTCTAGCTCTGGGTCTGCTCATTGTTGTTCAGTGAAGTCTTATTATTATTCTGAGGAAGGTGTCGTCATCTTCGTTGTCTTGTGGCAGCGGGTCAAGGGGGTGCCTGATAAGCAGTCGGCGTCAGAGTGTTTTCGTCCGGACTTGTAGATTACAGTGATGTCATATTCTGGCAGTCTGAGGCTTTACCATACCAGGCGTCCCGAAGGGTCCTTTATATTCGCTAACCAAGACAATGCGTGACGGTCGCTGATGACTTTGAATGGCCTGCTATATAGGTAAGGGCAGGATTTCACAGTAGTGCAAATGATGGCAAGGCTTTCTTCTTCGGTCATAGAAAAATTACCTTCCACTTTTGACAGCTCCTGGCTAGCATAAGCTATCACCCATTTGAGTCCGTCTTTCCGCTGGACATGGACAGCACCGAGGCCTAGGATACTGGTGTCAGTGTGGATTTCTGCATCGGCGTGCTCGTTGATGTGCACAAGTACCGGTGGCGACTGCGAGCATCAGTTGAGTTCCTGAAATGCGTCAGCCTGTGGCATTTCCCACTTGAACTCAACATCACATTTAGTTAAGATGTGTCAGTGGCTCAGCAATGCCTGAGAAGTCCTTCACAAAGAGCCTGTAGTAGGCACACAAGCCAAAAAATCCATGCGCTGCCTTCTTGTCAATGGGCTGCTGGAACTTTGTGATGACAGCTGTCTTCTGGGGGTCAGGGCGGATGTCAGATTTATTGATGATGCGGCCAAGGAACAGAAGTTCATCATAAGCCAAGTGGCAGTTTTCCGGCTTCAAAGTTAACCCTGATGAGGCCGTCACTTTAGTACTGTTGCAAGCTGCCTAAGGTGATCGTCAAAATTTCCAGCGAAGACGACAACGTCAACCAAGTAAACAAGACAGGTCTGCCACTTCAATCTTGCTAGTGTATATCACATGCTGGAACGTTGCAGGTGCCAAAGACAGTCCAAATGGCATGACCTTGAACTTATAGAGGCCATCTGGTGTGATGAAGGCAGTCTTTTCGCAATCTCTCTCGTTGACTTCTATTTGCCAGCAACCAGACCTGAGATCCATCGAGAAGAAGTATTTAGCATTGCAACGCCGATCCAATGCATCATGCATCTGTGGGAGGGGGTATACAGTCGAAACCCGCGGTAACGAAATTCCGAGGGAACGAAATTCTCGCAGCAACAAGCTTCTTGGTAGAACGCGCTTCCGATGGGCTGTGCGAATTTTGGCCTTTTTCGGCAGTCTTTCGATCTTGTTTTCCTAGGCTTTGTGCTCAATCGACGACGGAACTCGAGAGGACCACGAGGATACCGCTTTCTCCGCAAGTGGGACTTTATTTCCTCCATTTTTGGACTTTGTGTGTTCAACGCAGCACGTAGCTGAGGCGCTGAGGCTACCGCGGCCGATCGGGCCCGCGGCGTCCCCACCGGAGGATCGTTTGCCGCTCGTGGTCGCGCGGAAGTTGTGAATCATGGCTGCTATGGAAGGAGCGACTACACCCGAGGAATCTTCGGTTCCAGGACAATGGTACGCTAGCGAAGGAGGAAGGTACGTGCCACTAGAGAAGAGCGGGCAGAAAATTGCGAAACAGCGAGCCCGGCAGAGGCAAGCAGGCAGGAAAATGGCGGCCAAGTCGATCGAGCGTCAGCATACGCGCATTCCAGACGGCGCCGAGAAAATTGTTCTCCGACCACGTGGCGGCTTAATTAAGCTTACAAAATATGGAACAGCATATCTGACTGACGTCATCAAAATGTCGGCGGGGATTAACCCACGCGAAGAGAAGGAAGATATAATAACTCCAAATATGAAGCAGCACTCCGTTCTCGTCATCACTACGAGTGCGGAGAGGAAGCTGAAGTACGCGAGCGTGAAACACCTCATGTTCGACGGAGAACAAGTGGAGACGTTCGCCTACGTGGCCACCCCCGAGCACTGCGGAAAGGGAGTCATCCACGGGGTTCCACTCGGATACTCCATCGAAGAAATTCTGTACCGCCTAGACCGCAAGGATAACCCCGAGATTCGAGGCGTCCGCAGGCTGGGAAAAGATTCACAGTCGATCTTTATCCTCTTCAAGGAGAAAGAAGTGCCAAGGTGGATTTACCTCAACGGGGCACCGCACAGATGCCAGCTGTACCGCAAAAAATACGAAGTGTGTGTCGCCTGTGGCCGACTCGGACATCGCGCTGACGTGTGCCCAGACCCGACGAACGTCAAGTGCCGGGGCTGCGGCCTCGAGAACCCGTCAAGTGACCACAGGTGTGAGCTGAAATGCCAGCTGTGCGGCAAAGGCCACGCCCTAGGAGATCCCAAGTGCCGAGAACTCTTCCGCACTCCCTACGAAGTTAAGAAGCGACAGTGGGAGAAGATGGGACAAGCAACGACGACTGGTGGGGGACATCAGAGTCGACAACGCGAACCCAAAGAGGGAAAAGACTTCAAGTTCCGCGAGGACTCTTTCCCAAAACTGGAAGCAAATCAGAGCAGACCATCGCCGCCGCCCAAAGGACGCTCCGGTTCCCGTGCCAGGAGCCAGTCCAGGGGGCGCTCGAGCTCAAGGGACCCTGCCAACCCATGGAGACGAGGTAGGAGCAAGGAGCGTAAGGGTGTGAATTTCGCGGGCAAGGTCTCCCAGGAAAATAATCAGAGGGATAAACGGGACGAGGAAATTGAGAAATTAAAGAAAATGGTCGAGAAATTAACGGGGATAGTCGATTCGCAACGGTCCGAAATCCAAAACTTAAAGAAATCACAGAGGCAGGCAACCCCTCCTCCGCAACAACCCATTAGACAGATGACCCCCCCAGCGGCACGTCAACAGCCGCAAGGAGAGGATAAGATGGTCACAGAGGCGTTCCTCCCGCCACCAACGAAACGCAAAATTCAAGACGCCGACCCTATTCAGGCTATAGAAAAAAGGGTCGAAAATTTGGTAAGATTAGAGGCCAAGATGAATGAATTTATGAACCATATCAACATCCAAATTCAAACTGTCCTCGGGACAGTTCAGAAACAGGCCGAGGAATGCCAAAGGCTAAGGAATGCGATGGTCGCCATGAACGGGTGGCAACAGAATATGGAGCAGATCGTCACGCAACTGCAAAATGGCCAGGCGCGCAAATGAAAATCAAATCTGGCAGTGGAACTGTCGCGGCTTCTGGCGCAAGCGGTCGATTCTGCAACAGTACCTTCCGCTATTAGATGAGACTCCTTTGGCGATTGCCCTCCAGGAAACTGGAGGACCCGCAAAACTGTCAGGTTATCAGGCATTTCATAGTGGCAGGGGGGAGAAATCCTCGGTCACAACACTCGTGAAAAGAAATATCGCGGCCATTGAACACGATTTAGAGTCGAGAGAGATCGAGAACGTGTTTGTCGAAATTCTAACCGGAAAACAGAAGGACCCTAGTTTATTCCTTCTAAATTTATACAGCTCACCCAGGCAAAGGAAGGTGAGGTTCAGGGCTCTGCTTCGCAAGGCCCTCAAAATTTCAAGCAACCAGCCACTGTTGATAGTGGGGGACTTTAATGCACATCACCAGGAATGGGGGTACCCGCACCAAAGCCCGAAAGGCAGACAGCTGTGGGAAGATACGCATGACATAGGGCTCACTCTGCACACGGACCCTGAGAGTCCAACGAGGGTGGGCAATAGCGTTAGTAAGGATACATCTCCAGATCTAACATTCTCGAAAAACATTAAAGATCTAGAATGGCATAATTCGGATCAAAATTTTGGCAGCGACCACTACATAATTGTTTCCATACTGAAAGTGGGCCTTCAAACGTGCAGGGCTCGCGCGCCGGCTGTCGTTGAATGGGATAACTTTAGAGATATCAGGAGAGCGCAGGAACTGGGGCCCATCAGAAACATCGAGGAATGGACGACGGCGCTCAAATCCGACGTTAGAAGGACGACAAAAACGCTCGAAGGGGATAACGCCCCGGAGATAGCGGACAGCCGTCTTCTGCATATGTGGGAAGCTAAGCAAAGCATGGAACGTCGTCTCAAAAATCAGAAATGGAACCGCAACCTCAGAAGAAGGATTGCTAGGCACAATAAGGAAATCGAAGATTATACTTTTACATTATGCGAACAAAATTGGGCCAACAAGTGTGACGAAATGGAGGGGAGCATGCACCTCTCCAAGACGTGGAACATCCTCCGGCATTTGTTGGACCCTGCAAGCTCGAAAACTCAATCCGGTATAAGATTGGCAAAAGCTAGGCACGCGTTCGTAGGGAACGATGATTATTTCATGAAGAAATTAATTGAGACGTTCGTGGGGGAAACATCGCGAACTCCACTACCCGACTATGGTGGAGCGCCTAACGAGGCGTTGGACGCCCCCATCACAGAAGCGGAAGTGCGAGCAGAGATTGTAAGACTCAGAACGAAGTCGGCTCCAGGCCCTGACGGGGTAACGAACAAAATGCTCAGAAACTTAGACGATGATTCTATTAGCTATCTAACGAAGTACATGCAGGAATGTTGGGAAAAAGGCGAGCTCCCACAACAGTGGAAGACGGCAAGCATTACTTTAATACCAAAACCCGGGAAGCCTCCGCAATTGGAAAACTTACGGCCAATTTCCTTAACTTCATGCGTGGGGAAATTGATGGAGCACGTCGTCCAGACCAGACTGATGGGCTTCATGGAGCAGGGCGATCTGTGGCCACATGAGATGGTCGGGTTCCGACCTCAATTGTGTACGCAGGACGTCATGCTCCAAATCAAACATGATATAATAGACTCAAGGTCTAAAGATGCAAAAGCAATTCTGGGACTGGACCTCACGAAGGCTTTTGACAACGTAAAGCATGAGGCGGTCCTGGAAGGGCTGAACAAGATTAATGTAGGTACCAGGACATATCGATACATCAGGGACTTCCTGACGGGAAGAACTGCTTGCATGAGGTTCCAAACGCTGGAATCCCCCACAATTGAGCTAGGGAGTAAGGGTACGCCCCAAGGATCAGTGCTGTCTCCCCTACTCTTCAACGTGGCTATGCGAGAACTCCCCGAGCAATTGGCAAAGCTCGAGGGATTAAAATTTAGTATATATGCGGATGATATTACCCTCTGGGTCAACCGGGGAAGTGATTCAGCCGTCGAAAGCCTGCTCCAGGCCGCCACCGACATCATAGTCGATTACGCGGCCGAGAGAGGCCTAGCATGCTCGCCGCAGAAATCAGAATTGTTTATATACAATCCGAAACACTTAAGGTGCAAGGCACCGTCGGAGATCAAAATTAAGGTGGCGGGTAAAGAGGTACCAATAGTAGAGCAAATTAGAATCTTGGGCCTGATTCTCCAGTCACACGGCTACAATGGCGAGACCCTCAAGAGGCTGCAGAATCACGCATTACAGACCCTGAGCCTAATTAGGCGGGTGGCCAGCAAAGGTCGAGGGCTAAAGGAAAAAAATTTATTTAAGCTAACACAGGCGTACATATTCAGCCGGGTGAGCTATGCAACGCCATATCTCGATTTGAAAGTGGTGGAAAGAGAAAAGATTGATTCTCTAATGAGAAAATGCGTAAAACGAGCGCTGGGACTGCCCATGTGTACATCAACAGAGAGACTGATGGCTCTAGGAGTGCACAACACATGGGCAGAACTGGCGGAAGCGGTGCGAACCTCTCAAATTGAGAGACTTAGCACCACGAAGACAGGAAGAGCCATATTGGCCAAAGTTGGAATAAACCCGGACAGAGGCCCCACCCAAAAGGTGGAAGTAGATAGGGAAATTAGAAAAAATCTGATTATCCCCCCTCTGCCAAAAAACATGCACCCGGAACATAACAAAGACAGGAGGCATAAACGAGCCGGAGCATTAAAAATTAGATTCGGTAATATCTCGGAGCATGAGGTGGCCTATGTAGACGCGGCGGGAGGTAGCGGCAGTTTTACGGTGGCAACGGCCGTCAGCGGCCGGGGTATTCCCGTGACTGCTGTCACTCTGCGCGGGCGCAACATAGAAGTTGCCGAGGAAATTGCGATCGCATTAGCTTGCGCTGGAACGGACGCGAAATTTGTGATCAGTGACAGCAAAACTGCCATACAAAATTTTAGCAAGGGAAGGATCTCGCCCTTAGCGGCCAGAATCCTAGGCCAGAGAAAGCTAGATAGAAAAATTCAAATAATTTGGACTCCGGCGCATGAAGCCGTCCCCGGCAACGAGGCGGCCCACGAGCTGGCTCGAGATCTCTACTGCCGAGCCGCTACGGGGCCCCTCGATGACCGAGGGAGCGGAGAGCGCATGCTAAAATATGGGGAGATCACGCAGCATTATAGATTGGCTCGTAGACTGGTATCCCCACCAGACCCAAAATTAAACAACAGACAAGCAGTCGCGTGGAGACGACTACAAACTTATACATATCCGCACCCGGTTATGGCGAACCACATGTTCCCCGAGGCCAGGAGCGATAAATGTAATCTTTGTGGGGCGAGAGGGACCCTCGACCACATAATATGGGAATGTCCGTACTCTCCCGGGGGAACGCACAAAATAGATAGTAGAGACACCTGGGAGACCCTGCTGCGCAGCTCGGACCCTGAGCTCCAGCTCCGGCTCGTCCAACTGGCCGAAGAGGCTGCTGGGACCCAAGACCTCCCAGCCTGCATCTGAGGCGGCGGCACTCGCCCCCTGACCTGTGCGTCGGGGGGTGGATAGATCACCTTTTTCCGTTGGACAATAAAGTTTATTCTATCTATCTATCGCAGCAACAAAATATTTTAGGATCCCCGGCGGACAGCCATAGGAGTCGGTGCATTTCCTATCTCGCGACAACGAAACTTTTTTCTATGGCAATCCCTCATCAACGAAATTTTCTGAAATGACAGACCGCAAGTAATCTACTCGTAAAGGGGGGGGGGGGGGAATGAGACACTGGTGTCCTGATGTAACACTGGTGTAACACTGGTGTCCGGAAACTGCTCAATTGCATTCGTTGTGTGCTTAAATTGCATTAACTACCGCCACAGCACACTTGCGCGGCCGCCGCCATCATTGTTTACAATAAACAAAGCCTCGCACCACCTCTCGTGACAGACGACAGCGATGATGATGATGGTGGTCGTTCGGCCGTTGCAACGGGTGACTGCGCAGTGTCCGGGCCAAAAATGCAATTAGCATTTAAATGATACAAATAAAAAAATACAAGAACCATAGGCGATCTCGCAGTGAGCACATTTTATTTAATCCTGTCTGCCATTACAGCTTGTGCTATATGCGGAGTGAAACGCCTGCGTGCGTGGCAGCCATATCAACATCTACCACACGTGAAGGCTCCGATAACCCGGATGACGCTTTAGTATCAGTGGGCTTTGTGTACTGCCGCACATGGTGGTGTGCTCAGTGTCGTTGGTGCTAGAGTGCGTCAATTGTGTGTCTCTGTGCCAATCGGACCATTTGCTTTGACAGCCTGCTAAGATGCCGCCTCCAGCCAAAAAGAGGAAATTTATGACACTGCAGGATAAGGCTGCAATTATTGCCCAAGCTGAAAAGGGCAGAAAAAAAAATAGATATCGCCGAAAAATTTGGAATTGCTGCCAGTTCGATATCGACGATTCTGAAAAACAAGGCCTCCATTCTCGGCGCGCTCGGAAATGGTGGGAGTGCGAAAAACAAAACGGTGAGCGCTGCGGCTATTCCAGACGTTGACAAGGCGGTGTTTGCATGGTTTTGTGAACAGCGTGCCAACAAAGTGCCGCTGTCTGGCAGAGTTCTTCAGCAGAAAGCGCTGGACTTCGCATGCATTCTCGGGCACGCTGGTTTTAAGGCTAGCCCTGGCTGGTTGAGCCGTTTCAAAGCCCGCCACGACATAGTGGCCAAAGTCATTTCTGGGGAGGCAGCAACCGTCGACCCTTTGACAACATCGTCGTGGCTGCTGACCAACAAAGAAGTATTGGACCAGTACAAACCCTCGGACATTTACAATGCAGTTGAGACGGCCTTATTCTACGAGATGCTGCCATCGAAGACCCTGGACTTAAAAGGCCAGAAATGCCGCGGGGGGAAACACAGCAAGCGGCGTGTAACAATTTTGTTGTGCACCAACATGGACGGCACAGATAAACGGCCACTGCTTGTAATCGGCAGAAGTAAGAAGCCCCGCTGCTTCAAGGGAAATCGTCGGCTGCCCGTACAGTACACTGCGAACCTGAAGGCATGGATGACCCGGGCCATATTTGGCAGCTGGCTCGAGGCCTTCGATACGGACATGCGGAAGGCAGGCAGATTGGTCTGCCTTATTTTGGACAATTGCAGTGCCCATCATGTCGATGACGTGGAACTGGGAAACGTGCGCTTGGTTTTTTTTACACCGAACTGCACTTCCGTGTTGCAGCCGCTTGATCAAGGTGTCATTCGTAGCGTCAAGTGCGCCTACAAGGAGAGGCTGATTCAGCGTCTGCTGCTGAACCTCCAGTTGAAGCGTCCCACCGTGGTGGACATGTTCATGGCGCTTGAGGTGATGGCCGCCGCATGGGTTGCGACGTCGCCAGCCATGATAGCTATAGTCGGATACAACTTTAGAAAAAAGGGGAGGCCCCGCCCAGATGACCGAAGCGGCGAAGTCACCGGCCGTCCGGCACATGACGTCGGTCCAGAATGCGCGCCCATTGGTGCACCCGGATGGATGGATGGATGGATGTTATGAGCGTCCCCTTTGGAACGGGGCGGTGGCTTGCGCCACCAAGCTCTTGCTACTATGCTGCCTAATATCCTACCTAGGTTAACCCATGAGAAAAAAAAAAACACACTATGAACTACCACGTCCAAATTTTCTGATACCCTATTGCGAACTGTGCTTTTGTACGTCTCCGTCCTTTGTCGTTTCCCTACTTTTCTTCCACCAATCCTCCAATCGCCTCTTACTGATGTCTATTGCGGACCTGTTTGCTTTACCACTGCTCCCGCTGAACCAGAGGGCTTCAAGGAGGCCAGTGGTGCCTAAATCGACCGCTGGATAGATGTCTTCACATTCTAATAAAATATGCTCCGTCGTTTCCCTAGCTTTACCGCAGCAAGCACATGCTTCTTCTTCCTTCTTATATCTCGCTTTATACGTGCGTGTTCTAAGGCATCCCGATCTCGCTTCGAAAAGTAATGAGCTTCCCTTTGAGTTATCATAAATGGTTTCTTTCCTAATTTCGTTTTTTCCCCTTAAGTAGTTACTCATGGCAGGTTTCTTTTCCATTGCCGCCACCCATGAGATTAATTCAGCCTCTCTGACTTTCCGCTTGACCTTCTTTGTTGCTGTGTTGCCCACCCCACAGGCCGCATACTTGCTGGTAAGCTTCCTAGTTCTTTTCCTCCACTGTGAATCAATGTTTTGCCTGTACAGATACCTGAACACTCTCCCAGCCCATTTACTTTCCTCCATATTCCTCAGCCGTTCTTCATACTCAATTTTACTGCGAGCTTCCCTCACTTCAAAACTAGTCCAGCCCATATCCCCTTGCACAGCTTCATTTGTAGTCTTCCCGTGAGCGCCCAATGCGAGGCGACCCACTGACCTTTGGTTCCCGTCGAGTCCTGATTGTACCCCTGATTTAAAGCAAACAACCGCATTTGCAAAAGTAAGTCCTGGAACCATTACCCCTTTCCACATACCTCGGAGGACCTCGTACCTATTGTATCCCCATAGCGCTCTGTGCTTCATTATGGCTGCATTTCTCTTCCCCTTGACTGTTATGGTTTTTTCCTGTGTTTCCATATATCCGTTGCCTTCGTTTATCCATATACCAAGGTATTTATATTCTGTTACCCGAGGTATTTCTTGGCCCTGTATCTCCACTGTCTGTTCACTGTTTTCATTGAATACAATAACACCTGATTTTCTAACACTAAATTTCAAACCTAAATTGTTGCCTTCCTGTCCACAGATATTAGCCAGACGTTGCAAATCACTTTGCTTGTTTGCGAGCAACACAATGTCGTCCGCATAAAATAAACCTGGGAATTGCTGCTCTATTACTGTACCTGCCTGTTTGTATGAGAGATTAAACCCGATATTACTTCCTTCTAGCGCCCTCTCCATCCTCACCATGTACATCATAAACAGCAGCGGGGATAAAGGGCACCCCTGCCTCAGTCCCTTGTTGATATGAAATTTCTCCGCGCTCCTCATCCCTTCCCATTCAACGCAAACAGTATTTTCTAGGTAAATCTCTCTCAAAAGCTGTATACAATCGTTACCTAAGCCTTCCCCTTCCAGAATATCCCATAAAATGCTGCGGTCTACGTTGTCGTATGCTCCTGTAATGTCCAAAAAGGCCATATACAACGGTCTGCTTTCTGCTTTTGATATTTCAATACACTGAGTAAGAACAAACAAGTTATCATCCAAACGCCTACCTATTCTAAAGCCATTCTGAAGCTCTCCCAAAATGTCATTATTTTCTGCCCAAGCTTGAAGCTTTAATTTGATTGCCTGCATTGCTAGCCTGTATATTACCGATGTAATGGTCAACGGTCTATACGAGTGAATTCTGTCTTTCTCCCCCTTACCTTTATAAATTAAATTCATTCTACTTTGTCGCCAACTGTTTGGTATTCGTCTATCTTTTAAAGTTTTTGCAACTGCTTTCACGAGAGCTTCCTTACTTTTTGGTCCCAGTTCAGTTATCAGCCTAACGGGAACCTCGTCTAGCCCTGTGGCTGTGCGCTTAGGAATTTTCTCTTCCGCTTTCTTCCAGTTTAAATTTGTAAGCACTAGCTCCTTTTCCCCTTTGGTCTCTTTCATGCTCTTTTTTTCTTCAAATACAACCTCGTCCTTGCCTTGGAAAGATTCGGCTGTTACTTTTTGGATGTAATTTATTGCTGCTTCTCCTTCCAGTCTGTTTTCATCTTCGTCTAGGATATGTTGTTGTATTGTTGTTGATTTCCTGCCTAATAATTTTATGTGATTCCAAAATATTCTAGGTGCGGCCTTCTTTTTCTCACGTATTTCTGACAACCAACTTTCACTTTCACCTTTTAATTTTGCTTGCACCAGTATTTGAACCATAGACTTTTTCTCCCGGTATATTTCCCATTTACCGGTTACTTCATCCTGTGGCAACTGCGCCTTCTTTGCCTGCCTGTGCTCTCGAGATGCTTTCTGTCTTTCGGCGATCGCTTCTCGTATCTCCTTGTTCCACCAGCTTTTCGGTTTCTTTTTTCCTTTCCAATGAACGTGTTGTTTCTCTTTCCGTATTTCTGTCGTTACTACACTTAGAAGCTCTCCATATTCCCACCCCTTACTTGGCGACTTGCCAATTTCTTCCTCCACTCTAGTGACTATATTTGCTATTTGTTCAGCGTTCAAATTTGGGCTGGCCATTTTGCTTTCGTTGCTCTCTTTCCCAACTACATATCCCATTTTCAAAATGATGCGTTTATGGTCACTGCCTATGCTGCTAAACCCTTCCTCATCGATGACCATTTCTCTCAACTTATCATGAATTCCTTCTGTCATCAGACAGTAATCAATGGTCGATTGCCGGTTTCCCACTTCCCACGTGATCTGTCCTTCACACTTAGGCCCTGTATTCACGATCACGAGGTTATGTTGCTCGCAAAGGTCTAGCATTGACTTCCCGTTATTGTCGGTATAGCCATCTAAATCCTGTATGTGGGCATTCATGTCACCTAATAGGACTATCTCAGCACCATTCCCGAAACCCCTAATATCAGCGCTTATGCATTCCACTAACTCTTTATTCTTCTCTGTGCAATTTATTCCGGTCCACAAATACGTAACTCCAAGCCAAGTTTCTTTCCCACTCATTGTACCTGATAACCAAAGATGCTCTTGACATTGTGAATTTACTCTTTTCCATTTGGCTCCCTGATGGATGAGCATTCCGACTCCCCCTCCCTTTCTTTCCGACTTAGTTCTGTTGCACCCTTCCCATACATAATTCTCAATAACTGGCGGCTCTTCTGAGTCTCTAAGGTGCGTTTCTGTAACCGCATACACCCCTATTTGTTCTCTATGTAACTGCTCCTCAATCTCTGCCCTCTTTTCCTTTCTTCTGCCGCCCTGCATGTTTATGTAGCCTATTGCATGGCGAGCTTTTGTTCTTGCTTTCCTCCTTTTTCTCTTATCGACGGCGATGCTCTTCTGCTGTTCCCCTAGGGGACCTTCTTTATTACTACCTACTCTGACCTCCTGAGCGCCCGCGGGCCCCCTAAAAAAGCAACAGCGCGACCCCCAAGTCGCCAGCCCACTTCTCGTGCTAGCCTGTAATTGAAGTGGATCCCATCTCGTTTAAAACCACCACAACTTCTCACTTCCCTGTTTACTTCGACAACCTCGAAGCCTTTCTCTCGGCTCATTTTCCATATTGCCTCATTGGCAGCCATTACGGCTCTTTGTACGTGACTGTCACGCACAGGCACCTCCGGCACCGTGCACACCACGATCTGCACCTGAGGGGATAGCTCGCGCAAGTCGTCCACCCCCTTCGCCAAGCGCTGGGCTAGTCCTGGCCCTTTCCTGTTCAGGACGTCATTTAGCCCACCTGCTACTACGACAAGGTTGCGCACGTGGGCATTTTCCGTGAGCTTTTCTTTTGCTCGCTCCATGACAGAACCCAGTGTCCGCCCTGGAAATGTCCCTACCGCCACTCTTTTGTCGCCTTTCACCCTCTCCACAATTGCTTTTGAGCACCCAGCCATGTTTGAGTCGCCAGCGATAATCACCCTTTCACTCTCTCCTACCTCTCCCTGCTTCCCGGCTTCCTGTGGCTGCAGCGTCGCCTCCCGCGGGGCGTGTTGCGCTGCTTCGCTATAACTACGCCGATTCAGCATCGATGAGCTCGTTCGTGTGGATGAAGGTGTTGTCGTCCATGAAGAGATGACTGATGAGGTCATCATAAGTAGCGTTTGCCAAGGTGCCGACGCCGCCGACGACCACCAGACACCAAATCAAGAGAGGACTGCGAACCCGCGGGATGTGTTGAATGCCTTCGATGTAATTCGATGATTTTTTGGTGAGCATGATGACGACGTGGCAATGGATCACTTCTTGCAGTGCGAGTCGAGAGCAGTGAAATTGCTGCAAGGCAAGGCTCGGCAAAGTAAGCTGACTGACTTTTGGCAATATTTTTTTTTTTGTGCAAGCCAATTTCCTTCCCTGTCTTTTCTGCCTCATTTTCACGCTAACGAAATTCCCACAAAAGCGAGATGTTTGCTTTCCCCGGTGATTTCGCTATTGCGGGTTTCGACTGTACACCCTTCTTCGTAATCTTGAACAGTCAACGATAATTGATGCAGAAACGTAAGGCTCCGTCCTTTTTTTTCACCAAGACTACAGGAGATGCCCACAGTCTTTTTGACAGCTTGATGATGTCATCACGCGGCATTTTGCCAACTTGTTGCCGTATAGTTTCACGTTCTCACATTGAAACTCAGCAAGGGCTCTGGCGGAGGGGTCGAGCACACTTTTAAGTTATTAAGCAATGCTTTGCAACTAGTGTTTGTTGAAGCCTTGATGACGTCAAAAAGCAGTCTTTGTACCGTCAGAAGACTTCTGAGCTGTTGCTGCTCACTCACGGGGAGACTTGGATTTATGTCGAAATCTGGTTCGGGAACTATGGTCATCAGAGTAGATGAGGCAGAATTTGAGAGGACAAACATATTGCTGGTTTCTACAATTTACTCAATGTATGCAATCGTTGTGCCCTTGTTGACATGCTTGAACTCCTGGCTGTAGCTCGTCAGCATCACTTTCGCTTTTCCTCCATGCAGTCGAGCGATCCTTCTTGCGACACAAATTTCACAATCGAGCAGTGGACGCTGATCCCCTTCTATGATGCCTTCATGTCTGCGGGTGTTTCGGTGCTGATAGAAATGACAATAGTGAAGCGAGGTGGGATGCTCACTTGATCTTCGAGCACACTCAAGGCGTGGTGACTACGAGAGCTCTCTGGCAGAATTTATTACGATTTATTTAGTGTTGCAGACAAAGGACTAACAACTGATTGTATATTCTTGGATTTCACAAAAGTTTTCGAATCTGTGTCTCACAAATTGCTTTTCCTTAAGTTGCGTAAACTTAATATCGATACTAACATCTTGTGCTGGATTGAATGCTTCCTTTCTAACCACTTCCAATATGTATCTGCTAACGGACATGACTCATCCACCGCTATTGGGTAGTCTGGTGTACTTTAGGGGTCTGTTTTGGGTCAACTACTTTTTCTAATTTTTATTAATGACCTCTCCAAGTTCGTTACTTCTATAAAACTTTTTGCCGATGACTGCACAGTTTACCTCGTCATCACTAACGCCTCTGACCATGCTGCCCTGCAATCCGACCTTACCGCCATATCTTTTTGCTGCTCCGATTCTTTAATGACCTTTAATATTAATAAATGTAAAAGCATGCGTGTCTCATGGACGTCCTCTTGCCCTGTTGTCTCTCAACTATCCCACAATAACACACCATTAGCCTCTGTAGCACCTTACAAATATCTTGGTATACATATGACTAGTAATCTCTCGTGGCATGTACATCCCCAATACATATTTAATAACACTAACCACATGCTCGGTTTCATACGTCGCAATTTTTCCAGTGCGACTGTTCACGTTAAGTCACAACTTTATAAGTCATTGGTGCATCCTAAGCTCGAATATGCCTGCTCTATTTGGGACCCTGGTCAAGCTAATCTAACAAATATTCTTGAATCACTTCAGAATATGGCCGCTCATTTCATTCTATCAAATTATGCACATCATGCAAGCGTATCATCAGTGAAAGTGACGCTCGGTTTACCAGACCTTCCAGTAAACCGTAAGTTTATGCACTTATGCCTCTTTCACAAGATTTACTACCCTAATCCCTTTCCTAAAGATGAGTTGTTCATTCACCCATCCTACATTTCACCTCACATCGGTCACCGGAACCTCCTTCCCGCTTTCATCGCTGCTATCTGTGACACCACTAATTTCAAGAACATTGCCAACAACTACATATGCACTCACCACTCCTCTCTGTAATGCCCTTGGGCCTTGAGAGTATGTAAATAAATAAATTTAAAAAATATTGCTTGATCTTCAAACAGCGTCGGAAGGTCAAGTGCGTGCCATTGTTCCCTACTGCCATTTCGCATGCTGCCGTTCCCTGCTACAGGCAGTGCAACGTGGGAATCACATTTCGTTTCGGGGCCATCTGGCATTGCCCAACAGCTCAATCAATTTCGGTGCTGTTTCCCGTCATCCTCTGAACTCTTTCGTTACGTCTATTCAAATCGATTAGCAATGATTGATGCTTTGGATCGCCGCTTGCAACACATTGGAGCCGTTTATTATCCACTTAAGGCAATCTAATAGTTAGTACAGGCACTGAACTTTCAGAATCAGATTAAATTTTCCTGCTCCGGCGACATTGTGATTTCCGACGGACATTTTTGTGAACTAATGTGCATATGTTGTAGTGAAAAGAGGCGCGGCTGTCGCCTTCTGCCGCGCTCGAGAAAAAAAGCATGCCGCTCAAGGTTATGCTGCCCTAGCATAAAAATTTTGTAGTCAAATTACTCCCAACAAGTCAAGAATTAAATTATATCACCGGCTTTGCCGTCCGAGAGTGCTGAGCGGTGATAATTAACCGAAAATAATGCCAACTGTTTACTAATGAGCCTTGGTTTGGAGTCCGAGTCGTTTTATTCCGCCAAAGTGTATTTCTGAAGGTCCACCGCATGTCTAACATGTGGACCTGGCATTTTCAAACGGTTTCCAAAAGTTTAGGTTTCGCTTCTTTCGTAAAATCCTGGCAAGGGGTGTTGCCCATGTGACTGCGCAGTTATCGAAAGTTGCCTCCATGGCGTTGTCATGCACGGCTGCATCGTGAGAAAAGCGTGCTCGAAACTATGCTGCGTCCGCACTTCAATTTAGTAATGAGGACTCGAGTTATGATTCTGAAGACGACAGCAAAGCAGAATCAAGCTCCGACAGCAACAATGTTTTGAGTCAGCATGGGACATTTGCAGCTGTTCACCAGCAAGTTTCCTTTACAGCCTTGAGCCGTCTCCTTCATTGTGCACATTTATCAGCGGATCTTTTTGGGCGACCTGAGAGCTCTACTCATTATCTTCAGTGTGCCTACTTCATCTGGCAATGATGCGCTGCCATCGGCAACCGAGAAACTTTCATTCATGCCAAGAAGGCCACCCATGGCACATCTCGGCCCAGTACTACGAATCAGTGCAAGGCAGCTTACAATGGCGTGGAATATCTTTCTACTCTTCTTCTCTTCACAGGTGATAAACACAATCTGCAAAAATGCAAACAGATATGCTTGGATGCATAATCTCATAGTTGCCCAGCTGTGCTGAGAGCAATTGGTCCTGGAAGAGGTGCATGACTCTAGACAAACTGGTGAAGTACGCTACTTGAACATCTCATTGGACCATCCTCAGAAGATGCCGAAAAGGCGAAGCTGCAAAATGTGCTATGAGGACCGCAAAGTTGAACAAAAACCAGACGTCTTGTGGGAAAAGTGCGAAGTGCACCTATACTTCACAATATCCAGGAACTGCTTCCCCGCATGGCATGAGGGATGAACTGGTCTTAGTTTTTTTTTTGTATCCGAAGAACAGCGGTCTAGTCAGCATTTATTTTTGAAATGTATAATCTTAATTTCTTTTGAAATTAATTTTTTTTGTAGATATCATGTTTTCTTTTGTTGTTGTTTTTATGAACTGGCAGCAAAAATGGCGCTTTCTAGAACTTTCGTTTTACCTAATAAAGTTTTTTGTTCGACAACATATGGCTTTGGAAAGAGCATCTCATTATGTACAATATGCCATGCTGCAATGTGTGCTGGAATATTATTTGTAGTGGTAAAGAATTTTTCTCCGAGACCTATAAAAAATGACCACTTTCTCACAGTAACGAAGGAGTCAAAACACTAGGTAATAGGAAAATAACAAAATTCGTCTTGGGCTGCCAGTGCACCACCAGCTCGATGCGCATCGGTGTCTCATGCCGCAACAATCCATGTGACACTTCGTATTACGTAGATGTCAACAATAGTTGAGGCTGTGAATTCTTTTAGTTACTTTGAATTGAATGTTTTCCCCATTAGTATGTTTTTCTGCCAGTTTTTTGCAAAACATATGAACAAGTTTTTACTGAATTCATAATTACCTATATTGACACGTGTACTTATCTTTATCGGAGGACCACGTTTCGCCGCCTAACAAATGTTATCGCACACAGGACACGCCTGCATGTATCCGAAGTTTCTGGAAAGTTATCGATGCTTCTATCCGCTGTCTGTTGTCGCCGAACGTTGTGTTATCTAATTTCGTCGCCTGACGCGAAAGGTGTAGAACTTTGTGGACGGCACGCCGGTCCCAACGATTAGTCTGGAACATTCGACGACCACTGTATAAAAGCCCACGCGCTTGACCCGCCGATTAGATTTTCGCCAATCGCCGACCCTGTTCGTCACTATCCTTGTGCTATAAGTGTAGCCTGTTTTTGTGGGCACAGGTTCGCGCAATAAAAACTAACACGGTGCAATCATCGACCTGAAGTCGAAGTCAATAATGCTATCGGAAGATAAAGCGATACCGCCGGAGAGCCCTCGTAGTAACCACGCCTTGATTGTGCTCGAAGATCGAGTTAGCATCCCGCCTCGCTCCAGCATTGTTATTTCGGTCGGCACCAAAACACTCGCTGACACAGAAGGCCTCATCGAAGGCGACCAACGTCTACTGCTAGACCGTGGAATTAGCGTCGCAAGAAAGATCGCTCGACTGGATAGAGGGAAAACTGAAGTGTTGCTGACAAACTTCAGCCAGGAATTCAAGCACATCAACAAGGGCATGACGATCGCGTACATAGAGGAAATTCTGGAAACCAGTAATGCGTTTGTCCTCTCGGATTCTGACGCATCTACCCCGACGACCATGGTTCCCGAACCAGACTACGACATTATTCCAGGTCTCCCCGTGATTAAGCAACAGCAGCTCAGAAGTGTGCTCTGACGATACAAAGGCTGCTTTTCGACGTCATCGAGGAATCGACAAACACCAGTTGCAAAGCATCTCATAATAACTGAAGAATGCGCTTGACCACTCCACCAGAGCCATTACCGAGTTTCACCGCAAGAATGTGAAGCTGTAAGAGAACAAGTCGACAAAATGCAGCGCGACGACAACACCCAGCCGTCGGAAAGCCCGTGGGCATCCCCTGTTGTCCTGGTGAAGAAAAAGGATGGAACCCTACGTTTCTGTGTCGATTATCGTCGTCTGAACAAGATCATGAAGAAGGACGTATACCCCCTCCCACGAATAGATGACGCATTAGATCGGCTCTGCAACGCTAAATATTTCTCGTCGATGGACCTCAAGTCTGGCTATTGGCAAATAGAAGTCGACGAAAGAGATAGCGAAAAGACCGCCTTCATCACCCCAGACGGCCTCTACGGGTTCAAGGTTATGCCATTTGGACTGTGCTCGGCACCTGCAATGTTCCAGCACGTGATGGACACAGTTTAAGCAGGATTGAAGTGTCTCGTTTATTTGGACCTGTCTCGTTTATTTGGATGACGTCGTCTTCGCCGGAAATTTCGACGATCACCTTAGGCGGCTTGCAACAGTACTAGAGGCCATCAAGTCATCAGGGCTCACTCTGAAGCCAGAAAAGTGTCGCTTCGCTTACGATGAGCTTCTGTTTCTAGGCTATGTCATCAGCAAGTCTGGAGTCCACCCCGACTCTCAGAAAACAGCTGCCATCGCAAAGTTCCCGCAGCGTATCGACAAGAAGGCAGTGCGTAGATTTCTTGGCGTGTGTGCCTACTCCAGGCGATTTGTCAAGGACTTTTCACGAATCGCTGAGCCGCTGAGACTGCTAACTAAATGTGACGTCGAGTTCAAGTGGGAAACGCCGCAGGCCGACGCATTTCAAGAACTCAAACGATGCATGCAGTCGCCGCCCGTACTTGCGCACTTTGATGAGCACACCAAAATCCACACTGACCCCAGTAGCCTAGGCCTCGGTGCCGTCCTAGTCCAGAGAAAAGATCGACATGAGCACGTGATAGCTTACGCTAGCCGGTCGTTGTCAAAAGCAGAAGGCAATTATTCTACAACGCAAAAGGAATGCCTCGCCATCGTTTGGGCTACAGCGAAATTTCGCCCTTACCTATATGGCAGGCCATTCAAAGTGGTCAGCAACCACCACGCATTGTGTTGGCTAGCTAATTTAAAGGACCCTTCAGGACGGCTGGCACGGTGGAGCCTCAGACTACAAGAATACGACATCACTGTAACATACAGTTCGGACGAAAACACTCTGATGCCGATTGCTTATCACGCGCCTCCATTGACCCGTCGTCGCAATATGACGAGGATGACGACGCATTCCTTGGAATGATAAGCGCGGAAGACTTCGTCGAACAACAACAAGGAGACCCGGAGCTAAAAGCCCTAATCGAGCATTTGGAAGGGCACACCGACGTTGTCCCAAGGGCATTTAAGCGTGGATTGTCTTCGTTCACGCTTCAAAACAACCTACTTCTCAAGAACTTCTCACCAGTCCGTGCCAACTACCTTCTTGTTGTTCCGTGGGCGCTGCGTCCAGAAGTACTGCACGCCCTACATGACGATCCGACCGCTGGGCACCTCAGTTTCTCCCGGACGCTTTCGAGGATACAAAAAAGGTATATAAAGAATACATCGTTGCGCCAAAAAAGAAAAATAAAGACTTGGGAAGGAAGAGTACGAAATGACAGATTGAGCGCTGAACATGCAACAATTTCAAGTTCTTTAGAAGAAACTGGCTAACTATCTGCAGCCAAGAGCCTTTCTTGCTTACGATGGCACGGAACGGAATTCCTTCCTTATGAGATTTTGCTGTGAAAAACAGGGTTAAGGAAGCACCTTTACAATCACTTATTGCCTTTACTAACTTTGAAAGATGAACTTCTGATGAAGCTCAATCTGTCGTTTCGTACTCTTCCTTCTTAAGTCACCTCTGAGGTCGAGCTTGGTAAACTTCTGTCCACCAGACAACGCTGACCAGAGATCTTCAATCCGGGGCAACAGGTACTTCTCGACAGGAGCGGCGAAATTTTTCGTCGAGAACATTCTGCTGCGACATGGTGCTCCAGAAGTCCTCATCACCGACAGAGGAACGGCTTTTACAGCAGAGCTCATGCAAGCTATTCTGCAATATAGCCAGACAAGTCACAGGAGGACAACGGCCTACCATCCGCAGACGAATGGTCTCACGGAGCGCCTGAACAAGACCCTCGCCGACATGTTAGCAATGTACGTCGACCTCAAGCACAAGACGTGGGATGTGGTCCTGCCGTACGCAACATTCGCTTACAACACGGCGGTGCAAGAAACAACACAGATCATGCTGTTCAAGCTAGCATACGGCAGGAACCCGACGATGACGCTAGACACCATGCTGCCGCACGTCACTGACGAGGAAAATCTTAACGTCGCTACATATCTCCAGCGCACCGAAGAAGCCCGACAGCTCGCCCGCCTGCGGATCAAGAACCAACAGAGGACCAACAGCCAACGCTACAACCTCCGACGACTCTTCGTCGAGTACCAGCCCGGTGACCGTGTTTGGGTATGGACCCCAATACGCCGACGAGGACTGAGTGAGAAACTACTGTGACGCTATTTCGGACCCTACAAGGTCATCCGACGTGTTGGCACACTGGACTATGAGGTCGTGCCAGACAGCATTTCGCATTCACAGCGGCGCCGCGCGTGATCTGAAGTGGTCCATGTGGTGTGTCCTGAACCGTTTTACGGACGCTGACGAACTTCGCCATTTTTGTTCTTTTCTTTGCTACGAGTGCTTTTGTTTTTTACCTTCGTTTGTGTGCAGCATCGGGTCGATGCTTTTTAAAAGGGGGGCATTGTCACATGTACTTATCTTTATCGGGCGGCCACATTTCGCCGCCTAACAAATGTTATCGCACACAGGACGCGCCTGCATGTATCCGAAGTTTCTGGAAAGTTATCGATGCTTCTATCCGCTGTCTGTTGTCGCCGAACGTTGTGTTATCCGATTTCATCGCCTGATGCGAATGGTGTAGAACTGCGAATGGTGTAGGACTTTGTGAACGGCCCGCGGGTCCCAACGATTAGTCTGGAACATTCGACGACCACTGTATAAAAGCCGACGCGCTTGACCCGCCGATCAGATTTTCGCCGATCGCCAACCCTGTTCATCGCTATCGTTGTGCTATAAGTGTAGCCTGTTTTTGTGGGCACAGATTTGCCCAATAAAAACTAACACGGCGCAATCATCGACCTGAAGTCGAAGTCAATAATGCTATCGAAAGATAAAGCGATACCGCCGGAGAGCCCTCATAGTAACCACGCCTTGATTGTGCTTTCACACCAAAAGACCTATTCTAATAGCCTTATTCTAATTGCCATTATTTTACATTGTAATTACTAATAGACCTATTATACATGCACCAACAGACATATCACACTAATAGAACAATACAACAATAGATCTATTATACTAATACATTACTACACCTAAAAGACTGTATTAGTGTGAATAATCTCATAAGCATTAGTCTTTGTATTAGAACTTTTGCTTTGGACAGCTCTGAGGAAGTCTAATACAGGTGTCATGTGGCACGTTTTCGACAGCGATTGAGCTAGATCGGGATCGAATTTCTCAGTCGCGATTGGCTCTTATGCGCAAGCTGCGAGAGGGAGCCAACAGAGACTTGGGTAGAGTGACTTTGGGCACACTGGGCACAAAGACGGCAGCACAGTGTAACAGTTATCCCACTGTGCACTACTTCCACAATGCCGTGGCCAACGTGGCCGCAGCGCCATGGCGGCGCCGCCGCTTACCGCTGATAACAAGCGCACATTGTGCACTGTGTGGAGGAAATCAGCGAGAAGGTCACTGGGAGGGTCACATGCTTGCTCTGTGCGAATAAGGCCCCTGAGTAAAACTAAAGGTAGCAATATTTCTATATCTTGCAGCCCAAGCCCGCGAGCGAGGGCAGGTGAGGATGTCTGGGGCTTATCCGCATCTTCTTGCTGGTGGAGCAAAGTCACGTGGTTTCACTTTTGCTGTTTCTGTGGTAACAAGCACGTGAGCATACGCTCACTGCCAGCCGTGCCTTTTATTTTATTCATATTTTTGTTTTGACTTCGTCCGTGGTGGACTTGCAGTGTGCAATCCCTTCTCCTCCTCAAATTTTGCCCTCCTTTCCTTTGCACGAAAATGCTTTTGACTGCAAGGTACAGTGGATTGACTACCAAGGTCTAGCGTATTAAGTGCAATGGTTATGTTTCTGTAGAGTCATGCATACAAAGATCAATAAAGGTTATGTCGTATATGTGACTACAGCCTGGTCAAAGATTTTGCACAGAGGCCTCACTGGCAAAGCCATTAAAAAGAAATAGCAAAAATGGTTAGCATCATCATCATCATCATCAGCCTGGTTGTGCCCACTGCAGGGCAAAGGCCTCTCCCATATTTCTCCAACAACCCCGGTCATGTACTAATTGTGGCCATGCCGTCCCTGCAAACTTCTTAATCTCATCTGCCCACCTAACTTTCTGCCGCCCCATGCTGCGCTTCCCTTCCCTTGGAATCCAGTCCGTAACCCTTAATGACCATCGGTTATCTTCCCTCCTCATTACATGTCCTGCCCATGCCCATTTCTTCTTCTTGATTTCAACTAAGATGTCATTAACTCGCGTTTGTTCCCTCACCCAATCTGCTCTTTTCTTATCCCTTAACGTTACACCTATCATTCTTCTTTCCATAGCTCGTTGCGTCGTCCTCAATTTGAGTAGAACCCTTTTCGTAAGCCTCCAGGTTTCTGCCCCGTAGGTGAGCACTGGTAAGACACAGCTATTATACACCTTTCTCTTGAGGGATAATGGAAACCTACCGTTCATGATCTGAGAATGCCTGCCAAACGCACCCCAGCCCATTCTTATTCTTCTGATTATTTCCGTCTCATGATCCGGATCAGCAGTCACTACCTGCCCTAAGTAGATGTATTCCCTTACGACTTCCAGTGCCTCGCTGCCTATTGTAAATTGCTGTTCTCTTCCGAGACTGTTAAGCATTACTTTAGTTTTCTGCAGATTCATTTTTAGACCCACTCTTCTGCTTTGCCTTTCCAGGTCAGTGAGCATGCATTGCAGTTGGTCCACTGAGTTACTAAGCAAGGCAATATCATCAGCGAATCTCAAGTTACTAAGGTATTCTCCATTAACTTTTATCCCCAATTCTTCCCAATCCAGGTCTCTGAATACCTCCTGTAAACAGGCTGTGAATAGCACCTCCCTGCCTGACGCCTTTCTTTATTGGGATTTTGTTGCATTCTTTATGGAGGACTACGGTGGCTATAGAGCCGCTATAGATATCTTTCAGTATTTTTACATATGGCTCGTCTACACCCTGATTCCGTAATGCCTCCATGACTGCTGAGGTTTCGACAGAATCAAACGCTTTCTCGTAATCAATGAAAGCTATATATAAGGGTTGTTTATATTCTGCACATTTCTCTATCACCTGATTGATAGTGTGAATATGGTATATGGTTGAGTAGCCTTTACGGAATCCTGCCTGGTCCTATGTTTGACAGAAGTCTAGGGTGTTCCTGATTCTATTTGCGATTACCTTAGTAAATAGTTTGTAGGCAACTGACAGTAAGCTCATCGGTCTATAGTTTTTCAAGTCTTTGGCGTCCCCTTTCTTATGGATCAGGATTATAATAGCGTTCTTCCAAGATTCCGGTACGCTGGAGGTCATGAGGCATTGCGTATACAGGGTGGCCAGTTTCTCTAGAACAATCTGCCCACCATCCTTCAACAAATCTGCTGTTACTTGATCCTCCCCAGCTGCCTTCCCCCTTTGCATATCTCCCAAGGCTTTCTTTACTTCTTCCGGTGTTACCTGTGGGATTTCGAATTCCTCTAGACTATTTTCTCTTCCATTATCGTCGTGGGTGCCACTGGTACTGTATAAATCTCTACAGAACTCCTCAGCCACTTGAACTATTTCATCCATATTAGTAATGATATTGCCGGCTTTGTCTCTTAACGCACACATCTGATTCTTGCCAATTCCTAGTTTCTTCTTCACTGTTTTTAGGCTTCCTCCATTCCTGAGGGCATGTTCAATTCTATCCATATTATACTTCCTTATGTCAGCTGTCTTACGCTTGTTGATTAACTTCGAAAGTTCTGCCAGTTCTATTCTAGCTGTAGCGTTAGAGGCTTTCATACATTGGCATTTCTTGATCAGGTCTTTCGTCTCCTGCGATAGTTTACTGGTGTCCTGCCTAACGGAGTTACCACCGACTTCATTGCACACTCCTTAATGATGCGCACAAGATTGTCGTTCATTGCTTCAACACTAAGGTCCTCTTCCTGAGTTAAAGCCGAATACCTGTTCTGTAGCTTGATCTGGAATTCCTCTATTTTTCCCCTTACCGCTAACTCATTAATCGGCTTCTTATGTACCAGTTTCTTCCGTTCCCTCCTCAGGTCTAGGCTAATTCAAGTTCTTACCATCCTGTGGTCACTGCAGCGCACCTTGCCGAGCACGTCCACATCTTGTATGATGCCAGGGTTAGCGCAGAGTATGAAGTCTATTTCATTTCTAGTCTCGCCGTTCGGGCTCCTCCACGTCCACTTTCGGCTATCTCGCTTGCGGAAGAAGGTATTCATTATCCTCATATTATTCTGTTCCGCAAACTCTACTAATAACTCTCCCCTGCTATTCCTAGTGCCTATGCCATATTCCCCCACTGCCTTGTCTCCAGCCTGCTTCTTGCCTACCTTGGCATTAAAGTCGCCCATTAGTATAGTGTGTTTAGTTTTCACTCTACCCATCGCCGATTCCACGTCTTCATAGAAACTTTCCACTTCCTGGTCATCATGACTGGATGTAGGGGCGTAGACCTGTACAATCTTCATTTTGTACCTCTTATTAAGTTTCACAACAATACCTGCCACTCTCTCGTTAATGCTATAGAATTCCTGTATGTTACCAGCTATATTCTTATTAATCAGGAACCCGACGCCTAGTTCTCTTCTCTCCGCTAAACCCCGGTAGCACAGGACGTGCCCGCTTTTTAGCACTGTATATGCTTCTTTTGGCCTCCTAACTTCACTGAGCCCTACTATATCCCATTTACTGCCCTCTAATTCCTCCAATAGCACTGCTAGACTCGCCTCACTAGATAACGTTCTAGCGTTAAACGTTGCCAGGTTCATATTCCAATGGCGGCCTGTCCGGAGCCAGTGATTCCGGAGCAAAGACATGCCAGTCCGGGGCAAAGGCATGCAAATACTTGTGACATTATATGACGTCTTGAATAGCTAAAGAGTTGAGAATCTTTGCAAAGGCAATCCCCACTGACAAGTGTGCTCATGCTGGCTAAATAGCATTCTGATTACACACGAGTTCTATGGAGTAAGTCTTCGTTGCTTTAGCACTTTAGCAAGCAGAGAAAAAGATTGCTTTGGAATGCCCTTTCCCTGCAGTGGCATCAATAATCACCTTTGTGATGTGCTCGGCCTCCAGGATATCTCGCAAATGTCCTTCAGCAAAGAGCTGGGGTGTCGACTGTACATCAAAGAGGAACACCTCACCCACCGGGGTAGCCAGCTGCACCAGAGTGAGCGGACCTTGGGGACCAAGGTTGACACCCTCAGCGTCCACAGCAACCAACTGGTGCTGGCTGCTCAGCCGCGACACTAGTGCCTCGCACTCTTTCACCTGCGAAAACATAAGATACGCATGCCGCTGTCATTACAGATGAAATCATAACAAGGGACATCCATACAACCATTGCACACAGCTTGTCACAGGCATTATTCTTGATTTAGTGTTGGTGGTTAAGTAGTCTCACTGCTTACTAGTAACCTCACACTACCACAGAATCCTATGCCTTCACGCCACTGTTTGGTAGAAAATTGAGCAGAAAACATGGGGTCTGGTAATTTGTATCCTGCTGCACAAAAGAGCTAACCAGAGATCTATTTTAGCAAGATTGAGAGCGATTGTTTTATTTCTGTTCAAAAGTTGTCACACATGCATTTTTCTTCAAATTTTTCTGCCAAAATTTCAGACAACAGAAAACAGAAAATATTGTTGCGATGAAGAAGACTAGGTCAGGCAAACCAAAGACAATGAAGACAAAGCGTGGGTTTTTGCTGCTACCACTTTAGTTGCTATGTTATGGTGTAGGTGTTGTGTTTTCAGCACCGCCAAAGCTCGCAAGAATCGGCAGGTTGGCAAACACCAGGAGTCATGGTGCATGCACTAAAGAGCATGTTGCCTACTGTGTTAACTGCAATGTGGGGGTTGTATACAGGATTCCACTCCCTGTGGAAAGTGCTATATCAGACAAACAAGCAGGTGCCTGAATGACCAGCTTAAGGTACACCGTAACGCTGTAAACACTCTAGCATGCGCTGGCCATTTGGCTGACCACTGCCGATGATGTACTCGTAAATGCTCCCTGCGTTTTCATAACATGCAAGTGCTCAGACAGTTCACCAGGCAGTTAGACAAGGAAATATTCTAGGCATTTTGCACTTCAATAGCTGCTGATGAATGCGTAAGCGCACCATCAGTGGCACTCACTGATAAAGAGCTGTTGTACCTCAATAAGAACCTGGTATATGCTTCGTAATGCTTGCCATGGGCTCTTACCAGCTTTGTTGCACATTTGGTTGTCTAATAGGCGGCACATTCGTTTATGTGTCTGTCTGCACATTTATTTCAGCATACGGTGGCCTCTTTGCATGTTTTTCTGAATAAAGCTTGTCAGTTGAAGTACAGCGCTGTCCTTTCCCCCCTTTTTTCCGTAGTCTTGTTTGCGCTAGTAACTATGTCACAGCAAACTACTAGATGTAGCCTTAGGAGTGTTAACTGGCACCACTGAAGGCCAAGGTGGACGGATGTGGAACATCCTTTTTTGCCTGATAGCGTCACATAATGTGTGATCTTAGAAGAGCAGGCATAAACCCTTGCATGCTACCTAATGACATCTAGGCTGCCAGGTTCGAGACCCTCAAAATAAATGAATGAGAGAAGTGTGAAAACAGAGGGGCTCGATTTTGTTAATCATAACCATATTATTACAATAACGTCAACAGATGCTCAAGAGACATGTCGCTGCGAGAAAGACAATGAAGTGTCTGGACTTTTAGTGGAAGCGAGTGTCTGCCTGCAACAATCTGTCTCCAGTGTAAATACTGCATACATAGTCCTCCTTGTCTTTCCACACGTAACATCTTGGTGGAGATTTGCGACCCCCATCCTCACCACAGAGTTCCACAGCAGTTGGTATATCGAGCTTGTCACCATGCCTCCCGGTGAAGAGAATGCAGCATCAACAACTGTGGCTTGTGAGCCTGCTTCAATCGACATGGTTGCCCACCAGTGCGATTATGGTGTGTTCTCTGGCCTGGAGAGACATGACATTGATGAATGCATCAAGCTCTATGAAAGCATCAGTGCTTATAACAGGTGGGACCGAATGATTATGCTCATGAATGTCATCTTTTATATCAGCAGCACTTCATGCGGGTGGCTGCAAACGCATGAAGATGAGGTAACCAGCTTGGATATGTTCAAAGAAATGCTGTGCAAACTGTTCGGCGACCCTTTTGGGTGCAGGGTTGGCGCGAGAAAGGGTCTCGCAACTCATCTTCAGACATCTACAGAGCCATACGTTTCATACATCCAAGACATTTTGGCTCTTTGCCGCAAAGCTGATGACACTATGTCTCAAGTAGATAAAGTGGTTAATGTACTAAAAGGAATCATGGCCGATACTTTCAATTTCCTTGTTTTCGGCACCGTCTTGACTATTGATGCCAACGTAAAAGAATACCGTCGCCTTGAACGAGCTAAGAGCCACCGTATCACACATCACAACAAGCGGCTACCCTGTACTGCTGCTACGTCGACAGGTGAGGTTCGCCCGAATCAGCCCACCACCTGTGACGATGTAACCCGCATTGTACGGCACAAGCTCGAGGCCACCTGTTCGCCAACCTCCTCCACGACACCTCCTGAACTGCTGCAACCAGAATTGTGATGATTCAGGCAGCTGTCAGACAAGATTTCTCACAGAACTCTCCGACACACCCATGTGCCGCTATGCCCCACCAACTTTATTTGCCCGCCACCGAAGTCATTAGCCTATATTGAACTGTTGCCTTCCCCACCTGCTCCTGATGGCGTGTACCTCATCACTCCTCTGCCCAACATTCCACTGCAGTATGATGTCACCGCGCCTCGTAGTGTTCTTATTCTTATTATTACTGCTAACCGAACTAACATGCCTATTTTTAACTTTAGAATGGCAAACCAAATTCTACCGCAAGGGATTTGCCTTGCCAACGGTGATTCTCTCGGCGACCATCAAGTGGTGACTTTATCAACCAATGATTATTCCAAGCTTAGCAGGCACCTTACGCCAGCCTCAGGCGTGAGGATCCCAAAATGAGGAAAATGGTTGCAGCAGACCTGTCCTCTATGCAGGCTGAAGACCTTTGCAAAGTTTTATCCTCCTACCGAGACATTTTCAACTTCAACGATCGCCCTTCAGGACAGACACTCACGGTCAAGCATCTCATTCATACTGGCAATGCTACACCTATTCATCGATGACCATATCAAGTTTCTCTGTCAGAACGCCGAGTAATTCAAAGTGAAGTGAACAAAATGTTTGATAAAAACATCAATGAGCCTTTTTTGAGTCCCTAGGCATCACCTGTGGTGTTCGTTAAAAAGAAGGACAGCACTTGGCATTTTCATAACACTCAATGGCCTGTACCAATTTAAAGTGATGCATTTTGGATTATGCATCACTTCGACCACCTCTGAGCGTATTTTCATGTGGTAGTGAAAAACTGTGAATGACAAAACTAGCACTCAAAGAACAGTGATACCGACGAACACACTAGGCGATCGTGGAAAGTCTGATCAGCATGTCAAGCGCATCGGCTTTTATACATCAGTCATCAAAGGTTCCAGAGTAATCGCTGGGGCCCGCGCGTCTCCCAGAAAGTTCTACACCATTTGTGTTGCGCAATGAAATCGGACTACAGAAGGTTTGGTGACAACAGACAGTGGATAAAACCATCGATAACTTTCGAGAAACTTCCGATACATGCAGGTACGTCCTGTGCTGTGCGATATTTGTGAGGCGGTGAAAAATGGTCACCCAATAAACAAGTATACATGTCAGTATGATGGTGTCCTTCATCCAAGGTTTTAAATGGCCCACATGTCTCTGCTACCTCGACGATGTCATCATCATCTTGCAAACGTTTGACATTCACCTTGAGCAACTACACTTGACGTTTTTCGAAAGGCGAAGCTGCAACTCACCTCGCCAAAGTGTTCTTTTGGCCGCCACTAAATTACTGTCCTGGGCCATCCCTTCGACACTTCCGGAGTACAGCCTCATCCCGACAAAACTCACACTGTCCGAGACTTTCCAGTTCCAAAGACAACCGCAGACGTTCAAAGTTTTGTCGGGCTATGCTCATACTTTTGTTGTTTTGTTCAAGATTTTGTTTCGGTTTCAGCTCCTACACGGGGGCCTCGTTCACAATGAAAGCAAACGAAAGGAGGACATGGTTATGTGTGTCGATAGCGCCAACCGCGGGCATAAACAGAAGGAAGACTGCCGTCATGGCAGTTTACCGTGGTATTACTAATAGTCTGTATAAGTAATGACTTGAGATGCAAATGTGAGGTTAGATTACTTTACATGCACCCTACCCCAGTTAATACCACGTTCTTCTGTTACAGAATGCTCAGCAAAAGCGTTACAAGAGACTTTGTTTTTTGACATCATGATAGTGTTCCTTGATGTACTTTTGAAAATTACATGTCTCACCAATGTAACCATAATTACAGTCGGCACAAGGAATATTGTACACAACACCTGGGTACCTTTCTTTCGGAAGCTTGGCTTTGCCATTTACAAGCACATTTTTCCGTTTTTTCCCTTAAACAGGTTTGCGCGAAGCTTACCCTGAAAGCACCGTCAGGAAAGGACACAATGCTCCTGCACACGGTGACGCACAAAGGGCACTATGGCCGGGTTCGTTGATACAGCACAGAGAAGGCACCACGAACAGATCGTCAACAAACATGGGTTTATTAACCCAGGATCCAACACATTGAGACAGTCACAGCTTGTACGCAAAGGCTCACCGGAAGATCGACCAAGAAAGCGTGCCTGCACTGGCCATGACATTATGCAATACACATACATTACATAGGTTAGGGAGTTTTCGAATAGGGGCCACAAAGATATTGCAGCCGCAAAAGAAGAAAAGAAAAAAAAAAAGCGTCAGTGCCACTGCACATGCTCGAGATGCAACTAGGGTTTTGCGGTTGCGTCGGTGATGCTATTTCACCAAAATAACACAGTGACTCAAATTCGATGCAGAAGTTTTGCGTCGACGAACATGGCGGCACCAATCGAAGTGGCGGCTCTCGTCGTGGCCCTTGTACCATAGCCTGCCTTATTCACTAATACCATTCCTAACTATGTACCAAGTGCAATCGCAGCAGCTCTTTTGCAAAGCCATGCTATCACCTATAAACATAGAAAAAGCTTATCTTAAACCTAGAATGTGACATTCTCCTTTGGCAAACTCCGCAATACCATGCTGGCTTGATGAACACCGAAATAAAGCACAAGCAAGACAGTACAACGGCACTACTGGGATAGAATGATGTGGGCCCAGGCCTCAAACACACAGGGATGGCACAATGAACACAGAGAGGCTTTAATGACTCGGGGACGGGACTAGAGTAACGTACACAATAACACACATGATTCACTACATGAGTGTCTGTCGCTTAGATAGTCATTCACAGCGTCCACGTAGGAAGACATCTGATCGCATGTTGCTACCACACACTCACGGCACGAAGAGCCTCAACAATGAATCTGGAGCAGCGGGTGATGCAGGGGCTGGAGGCCGGAGCAGAGGCCCAGAACACGACGAGAAAGGTTTGGCTGCAATGGAACACGCTGGCAGCGGATGCTCGCCCAGCAGTGGAGCAGGTCAGTTCAAGCCCAAGGACAGCCCGGCCTGTTCTGCCAGCACACCCAGGAACACTTGGCTAGGCGAACTGCTTGGCTCCTTCGGTGCGAAAGGCCAGCCCAGGCAGCTAAGGTGGTTCAGATGGCTGCCGCCTCAGCCCAGACACCGGCCCTTTTCTTTCTCTTCATTTGTCGCCACCCCACAGCAGTCACGTGCATTCGGCCGCGCCAATCAAGTAGTCCAAACTCCTATCACATTGCCCCGCCAAGTTCAAGAAGTCGAGGAGGGTAGCACTACGGTGTATTAAGAGCCACACAGTTCACGCTATAACTTTCATGTCATATTAATCCGGGTCCGTAGCTATTTTGCTTCAAGTCTGCACCAGTGTTGTCACAGCCACGAATATAATCTACATGAAAGTCGTAATCCATAAGGAGTAAACTCCAACATGGTACACGACTGTTCATGTGCTTCGCAGAATTGAGGTATCGCAGTGGTTGGTGGTCAGACTGCAGGATGAACGGTTTACTGTAAAGGTACCGATGAAATTTCTCTACTGCCCACACTATGGCGAGGCACTCCCTCTCAATTGTGGAGTAGGCAGCTCCATGTAGCAAAAGCTCCCAGCTAGCATAGGACACGGGATGCAAATACCTATCGTGTTCTTCCAAAAGAACTGCTCCGAGACTTCTCGAAGAGGCGTCTGTGCATAGAACAAAGCGTTTGCTCAAATCTCGAGCCTTTAGTACAGGCTGCTGTGACAACAGCTCCTTTAGTTGCATAAATGCCTCTTTGTGCAGTGTCTGCCCATTCAGCCGGTTCGGAGAGCCCTTCTTCGTAAGGTCGGTGAGTGGATGGGCAAGCTCAGGGTAGCTTGGAAGAAAGTCCCGGTAATATCCCATGAGTCCTAGGAAGGCCCTAAGCTTCTTCTTTGTTTGAGGTCATTTAGCAGCGTAGCAGTGTTGATCTTGTAGGCGGTGTTTTTCAAGGGCTGTAAAACCCCTTGTCCTACCACATGGTCCAAGAAGCATGTTAGGAAGCCGATTTCACTTTTCTTGGGTTTTATGGTTAGTTTGGTTGTGTGCTCACTCTGTGAAACAAGCAATTTAAAGTCTTTAAGTGCTCTTCCCATGTTTCTGTGGCCACAAGAACGTCATCAAGTAATAGTAAACTTGAGGAATGTCTCCAACAACCTCCCTCATCAATCAATTGAAGACAACAGGTGCTGTCTTAATGCCAAAAGGCATGTACTTAAATTGGTATAGTCCAGAGTCGCATGAAAATGCAGTGGCTTCTTTGGACTCAGGAGCCATGGGTACTTGCCAGTACCCTTTTGCGAAGTTAAATTTAGAAAAATAGTAACTTTTAGTGAGCTTGGCAAACATCATTTCTACTCTAGGAATGGGCTCACAGTCTGGAACTACCGTTTGATTAAGTTGTTGAAAGTCTATGCAGAGGCACACTGTGCCATCTTTCTTTTTGACCACGACGATGGGTGCCTGATATGTTGAAAGATTTTTCTATGATACCTAACTTCAGCATGTCCTGGACTTCTTGTTCCATGGAATTTTTGACAGCAAATGGCATAGGGCATTGCTGGACTTGTATGGGTGCAGTAGTAGTCAGTTTCAAATGGCATTGCAGGACATCAGTCATTCCAGGCAGATTGGAAAATATATCGTCGTAGGTTGTAAGGGCAGCTTTAATTTGGAGTCGCTGATCCATAGACAGTTGGTTCGAAATGGCGACGTCTTTTGATGTCTGCGTTAGGATTGAGGCATGGGTAAGGCGGCGTTGTCTCTTCAAGCTCTAGATTTGTCGCATCATCTGCACCCACCATTGTCGCTCTTACCTCAAGTAATTCACTGTTGGGTCGCTCTTCAATACCGTTGTGTTGCTCCCAAGGTCAACAACATAATCCAACGGACTTTTCTTTAATGTTGAAAGGCCCCTACCACATGAGTATCAACTTATTCCTTTCACCAGAAAGTAGAACAAGTACTTTGTCTCCAGGATTGAGCTCTCGCATCTTGGTTTTCCTGTCATGATACATCTTCTGTTGCTGTTTCGCTTTAGTGACTTCTTGCGTGGCAATGGTGCACGTACGCTCTAGCAGTTCCATGATGTATTCATAATAAGATTTTGTGTCGTTATACAAACGGGGATTTGTCCACAATTCCTTTAGCACAGCCATCGGACCACTGACATAAAGGCCATACAAGAGTTAAAATGCCGGGTAACCAATGCTACTCTGAGGCACTTCCCGGTACGCGAAGACTAGCGGGCCGAAGTAGCGGTCCCAACATCTAGGTTGCTCTGGGCACATTCATCCTAGTGCGCGCTTTAGCGTGCTGTTAAATTGTTCCACTAATCCATTTGTCATGGGGTGGTACGGCGTGATAGGCAATTGCTTAATTGACAGAAGACGACTGAACTCCTTCACCAAAGTGATATGAAATAAGATCCCGGCTCGCTGACACTCTCCCACGGTAAGCCCACTCGGGAAAACATTTCGACGAGTCCTTCCGCAACAGTTCTTGACTCAGTAGATGGCAGGGCGATAGCGTCAGGGTATCTGGTGGCGAAGTTAACCATAGTAAGGATGTAATGGTTGCCTTTATCTGAAGTTAGGGATAAAGGACCAATAATATTAATGCCTACGCAAACAAAGAGAGTGTCAATTACAGGCATCGTACCCAGTGGAGCGTGTCCAACTAAATGGCACGGCAGCGTTCTTTGACAGATGTCGCACAATTTAACAAACCGTTTCGTCTTCGGCTAGACCCCTGGCCAGTAAAATTCAGCAACGATTCTATCTATTGTTCTCGTCACACCCTGGTGACCGGAGAGGATCCCTTAATGAGCCAACTTCATCACTGTGTACCTGAGACCTTTTGGCACCACTAGCTGGTCGAGTATTTTCCCACCTGACACTGCGTGCTTCCTGTATAAGATGTCATCCTGTAAGTAATATTTGCTTGCGCGGACATCCGCAATCCTCATCTTGCCGACCTTTTCGAAGCATCTCCTCAGAGACCCATAGTCCCTCTGTAAAGCTTTTAATTTGCCTTACTCTATTCCAATGACTGCGGGTTGCGGGACAGGCAGTGTAGGCAGGGACAATATCTTTGTTTCCTTTGTCATAGCAACAAGCTCATTACCAGATTCGTCGTCTTCTGTATGTCTCGGAAGGCGGCTGCGTTTTTAGCTGTGGACAACGTTTGGCCCTTTACGTCTGGTAGCTCTGCTTGAGCGGTGGATGACATCCGGTTGGCAGGGTAACTCGTCTTGTTGCCGTTATGTTTCTGCGGAGACCATGAAGCGGCCGGGTTATTACGTGCACGGGCACATTCATTGTTTCCCAATACCACATCATACAAGGAGTCTCGCGTGACGCCTGCAAAGAATGGACTGTCTAAGCATACTATCGCTTCCGGTAAGTAGTGAATTGTGCAGCCCAGCAAGAACACTGCGCTTTTTGTTCCTGTTATTTTGTCCTCAGTTGCCAAAGAGAGTAGCACGACCCTGGTATTGCAGCCAGTGTCTTGTAAGACAGGCATTGGCTGTGATTCGAGGAAGCCTCTTCCCACTGGCAGATTTCCCCTGTCACATTTGGAGCCTTGTCGCATTAACGTCATGTTAACTATTGGGACCATTTTGCCACCTTGAAGCACAACGTATCCTCCACTCTCTCCTGTTGGTTTTTTTGCTTACGACGAAGCCAAAATACACGAAGCTTGTCCTTGATTTTTCCTTCTTGATGCTTTACCTCTTTGTCCCTTTTTGCCAGACCATCCGCGACCAGCAGCGTTCTCTTTAGTCTAGGACCAGCACTCCAAAGCTTGATGTCCTGTTTTATCACAAAATAAACACTGATTCGTTGCACGCAGCATCACCATTGGAGGTTCAGTCCTGCGAGCAGAGTCTACACCAAATCCTTGGAGAACCTCTCTCTACCTAGATTGGTCAGGTTTTGTGCCTCTATAAAACAATCGGCATTCTTCGACAATGTAGCAAGGGTCTTACAATTCCTTTCCTTCAAGAACATTCGCAGCGACACAGAACATCTGCTCAAGAACTGTTCAGCAATCATAGTGTCCCCGAGGGAGTCGAAGGTCCTCTCAATATGGGACATTTCAAGCCAGTGGTCAAAGTAGCCCGATTCGATTGCCGTCTCACATCGTGACTGTTCTGCTGATTTGCTTTTGCATTCTATTCAGTGTTCCTCTGAGCTTTTTTGTTGTTGTTTGTTTGTTTTAAAGCAAATCCACAGGCTGAGTCTTGTAACAAATTGTAACCATATCTTTGTTTCTATCCTTTTTTCCTGTAACCCCCCCTTATGTAATACCCCGACAGGGGTCCTTAAGGAAAAATAAATGATGATGATGATGATGATGATGATGATGATGATATTCTACCTGCATACTGCATGCCAGTCTCACTGTCATCGGGCCTTGTGTTTCGAAACTTTTCTCGGTATCCCTCAGCGGTGCACCGAAACCGCTGAAGGAGGGTAGTCTTCAGCTGGTTGTAGTCTAGGGCTGCATTCGAATCAAGCCGTCCAGTGACCGTCAACGCTTCTCCTGTCAGGCAGAGGCTGAGGAAGAGTGTCCATTTTGCACAGCACCATTCATGAGTTGTTGCCACATGCTCAAAACGTTGCAAGTAGGCATCTAAAGCATACTGGGCTTCGTTAAACGGGGGGATCAACTTATGGGGACTGAATAGCTCAGGAGCCACCCTGATAACCAACTGAGCCGTAGTTCTGTCACTCAGCGCACTTTGTGCACCAGCAGTCTTTTACTGCAGCTAGATCTTGAGCTTTAGCACTCTGTCTTCTACTTCTAATCGTAGCTGATCTTGTTCTGCCTGCACTTTCGCATCTCCCCATGTTGGGCGCACTGGTCACATTCCCTCACGATTTCTGTATCAACCCAGTGCTTTAATTCCGCTCCTGCCATTCCTAGCTTTTTCCCTATGAGGTACAACCTCTCAATCTCCATCGCCCCTCCTGTGCGTTTGAAAATCCTGGCAGGCTCGCCAAAATTGTGATAGGATAAAGTGGGCCCAGGCTTCAAACATACAGGGATGGCACAATGAACACAGAGAGGCTTTAATGACACGGGGACGAGACTAAGGTAACATACATAATAACGTACACAATTCGCTACATGATTGTCTGTCGTTTAGGTAGTCATTCACAGCGTCGATTCCCTACATGAGCGTCTGTAGCTTAGGTGGTCATTGACAGCGTCAATGTAGGAGGAAGTCTGATCGGTTCAAGCCCAAGGACAGCCCGGCCTGTTCAGCCAGCACACCCGTGAACACCAGCCGTGGGTAGACGAATTGCTCGGCTCATTCGGCACAAAAGGCCAGCCAAGGCAGCTCAGGCACGTCGCATGGCTGCCGCCTCAGCCCATACACCTGCCCTTTTCTTCCTCTTCGTCCGTCGCCACCCCACAGCAGTCCCGAGCATTCGGCCGCGCCATTTAAATAGTCCAAACTCCCATCACAACTACATTACATGTCCATCAGTATTATTGTATGGAACGCTATGTCCGTTAGAGAAAAATGTTAATAATGAACCAGAAAACTCCGACAGACGCACAGAGTTTCTCCATATACTGAGAAAACAAGGGAAAGGCAAGAGATAGAAATTCAAGACAGTGCGCAAAACGATAGCAAGGCAAAAGCAGGAGCCAAGGTTTCGACAAGTCCACTTGTCGAAACGGCTCTCACTTTTACCTTGTTCTCGTTTTACTCAATATACTGAGTAACTCTATGGATGGACCTCTGCTTTTTTCTATGATGAAGATGATAGCATGCTGTTGGTTCTTATTTCAGTTTTGCTAGCTGCGAAGCATCGACGGAAGGAGGGTTTCGCTCTTATGCATGCTTTAGGACAGGCTTGGCCCAATTTTCTGGGAAAATGCCGTTTTTGTGCCGAATGGCGTAAAGGTCCACTCTCAGCACAGTTTGGCACAATTGGCGCAGCTGTTGCACTACTGCACTTGCCGGTGGCGGTGCAGACAGTGGAGTTTTAAGCGGGAGGGTGGCAAGGTGTGGACCTCAGCATCACGCTATTATTGTGCTACCCGCACGGCAGATCATAAGAGCCCCTGCACGAGCACGACAGCCACTTGGCCTAACATTTTACTTTCTATATAAAGAACTCCTAAAGATAGAAAAATTGTATTTGCAGGAATGTTGTATATAGCCTTTTTGTTAAAAATGCATATTTCAAAATATTTTTATGTTCCCTTGGTGCAAAGCAGCATCAATGTTATTACAGCGTTCTTGTTTTTCTCACACATTTTTAAATTAATTTTTTCAAGGAATTGTTAATAAATGTTTGCTTGAAAATAATAGCATTATAAAGTACATTCCTTAATCTATAAAATTACACAATACATTCTAATATCAAGCATTTTCTGTAGCAGTAAAAAAATCGTTTACTAAACTATTCCCCCCCCCCAAAAAAAACTCCCTATTTTCCTACGGATAGGAAAGTGTTAACTAATGCAGGCCTCCAACTTGATATAAAGAAATGCTGCTTCGGAGTCAAGCAACTAATGATACTCAGAGATATGGTTTCCAAAGACAGCATTTCACCCGAGGCTTTGAAACACTAATTTCACAAAACCCATAAACCCGAAGCAAGTTTAATGTGTCATCAGGCTTTACTCATACTTTCATCGATTTATCACGAATTTCGCTTTTATTATTGCTCCGTTGACCCAACTCCTGCAAAGCGACACTGGCCTTTCTACCTGGTCCCCAGCTTGCAACAATGCATTTACAGCATTGTGCCATCTGCTCAAATCGCCACCTATACTACGCCATTTCAACCCTACGGCTCCCACATAAGTCTAGATGGATGCCAGCAGCGTAGAACTTGGTGCTGTGCTTGCAGAGTGTAAAAGTGGATATGGTGAACACAAAGTAGCTCACATGAGCCAGGCACTAATCAATAGCGAATATAATTACTCCGTCACAGAAAAGGAGTGTGGGGCCCTTGGAAAAGTATGACCATACCTGTACACTGTCCCTTCATTGTTGTTACCGACCATCACGCTATATGTTGGTTGTCGACATCGAAAGATTCATTAGGCTGCCTTAGCAACTGGGCCCTTCCATTACAAAATTTCAACATGCACATTTTTTATTGGCCTAGCCGTAAACACACTGATGCAGACACTCTCTCTCTCACTCGGCCACACCAAGTGATACGACTAGTTGCCTTTCTGTCATTAAGTCGGTGTTTCCATCACCAGCACTCATCGATATGATTGGATAGCAGTGCTCAAATCCATGGATTGCTGCTCTTTTGGACTGCCTTTCTGACCCCCCGATGACTCACCCTTCCCGTGTTCTCTGCCATCCAGCTTCTCACTCTGAGTATGGGATGGACTGTTCTTTCATCACAACTACACTTTCAATGTCGGAAGTGGTTGTTCATTATCCCTTGCTGCTCTGCTTTCCATGCAGACCTACATTGTGCCCATGCTGGCCTCTTCAAACCTTACACCAGGCTCCACTTGCACTTTTATTAGCATGGAATGTACACTTTTCTCGAGAAGTAAATCTGCTCATGTTCAGCTTGCCAATGCTGCATGTCTCCTGCTTGCCATCCTTGTGGTTGGTGTTATTTGCATATTGCATATTTGTTATTTGCATATTGGTGTTATTTGCATATTCCCAGGGTTGGCCAGCGCAACCCGGATGAAAGACAAAAGGAAGTAGATGATATGAGCATAGGATTATGTTCACTTAGTGTACTACCCCTAGGAATATGTTCAGTCACCAACTAACTCAGCTTGCTGTGTTAATTCGGTTCTTTGCAGCCAATTCCATGTTCCTCTCAACCATTTCACTGCATCAGCATCAACCTCTCTGGCCCTCTACCCTGTACACCTGCTGGGAATTGCTGTATTGTTGTCGCCATGAATCACCAGATGAGTTATGCAGAAACAGCTGCCTTACCAACTGCCACAACCCGTGACATTGCGTCCTTCCTCTTGCAACACTTCGTAGTTTGCCATGGTCATTCAACGTCACTCAGAAGTAGTTAATGGGCTCCTTACTGCATGCTGTGCTGCCCACTACACCACTACTGCCTATCACCGGCGCAGCTGCCTACTCTCGTCCTCCAGCTGGACCTTCTCGTCCCTATGCCGCCCGCTCTGATAATGCTGCCACAGATTATCCTGCGCCGAACCGCCCCTATTCTCGTTCGCCTTCACCCGAACGGCAACAATCTCACTTCCCCAGCCCTGCCGCTCCTATTCACCGACTCCCTTTGGACGCCACTCCCAGCCGGAAAACTAGACGATGCAGCGCCTCGAGGTGACGCTGCATTGTTCCCTACGTCACCAAATCCTCCAATGACATTGCCCACTCATCTGAACCTTCTTGACATGCAAGTCGACGGTGTTTCTGTATCTGCTCTTATAGACACTGGGGCGCATTTGCCGGTAATGAGCTGGGCATTCCTCAGCCGGTTACGAAAGTAACCGGCTGAGGAAAATAATCACGCCCACCATGACGCCTGTTGTCCGTGTCGCCAATGGAGGAACAGCCCCCGTAATTGATATGTGCGCCGCCCGTGTCTATATTTTTATTGGTGTTATTCTTAAGGGGGGACGTGAGTTCTAAAATGTTTTTCTTTATTTTTGGTTCAACCTGAACTAAACTTCACTGCTTCAATAAGTTTTTCATGCTGATTTCAAATCTATAATTAGTTTTTCGGTAGCTACTCTGGTTCAAAAATTATTAAAGTCTGAAAATAAACCTAATGGGTACTTCTTACAGGGCTTTTTGGCAATTTTACATTGCTAAACACGAAAAGTAAGTGCATGATGCTAATGTCGAATACTTTCTTTAGGGGGTGGTGCTACTGTATTTTTATTTGTTTGAAAGCATTCTAAAGGTAAGCAGGCATACCAACATTTATTGTGAACATTTTTTTCTTATTTTCATTCATTATTATTTTTATTGTAATTTGCGAAATGATGCTACAGTAACAGAGATAGCATCACCCCCTAGATAATTTCAATACGAATACAATGATACCAAATTTGTTATTGTCCCTGAACAACATCATAGAGAAAACCCCTGTAAGGCTGAGTGCAATGTGTAAAAACATTGAACTGAGAAAAATTCATTTGAAGTTTCGACAGCTTCGAATTTTTCTAGAATGCAGCTACAGCAATACTAATGACATCATTTTGTGGCTCTATTCTTCATGAAAATGGCCATACTAAATGTATGACTGTGCCCTCCCAGAAAACAACGAAAAGTTTGTTATAAAACCATGTGTTGCCCCTGAACCAGCATGAGAAACTACATTTACCATTTCATGTGCTGGTTCCAGTGGACTGCAAGCTTAATGAATACCAAATATATATATATATATATATATATATATATATATATATATATATATAAATATATATATATATCTTTATTTTTTTTATTTCAGTAATAGTGCCAGCCTTCGTTTGAAGGTTCTTGGCAGGAGTGGGTGTTACATGAAGCGCAGAAAGGTACAAGGCAATAACAAAAGCGATTATGTGATGCCAACAAACACAATACTTAAAGATAAAGTCCTGCTCAAGGAACATTTTATACAGGGCCAAGCCATGTACATGAGTGATACACCCAATGTTCACATTGAAAGTGACAACATCGCTATCAAACACTCGCTGTCATATTTTGCTATCATACAACGCTAAAATGAAAGGGCGTGTAGTGCAAATTCGCCAATGACAACAAGTGTAGCGCCATTTCAAGAAACATGAATATGGGTGTGCGGTCCCAGGAGCAAAAAAATATATATATATAGTGAGACTACCAGAGTAAGATAATGATACGTGATGCAAGATCAAAGCTTAAAGAAGGAAAGGCAAAGGTAAGTGAAAACCAACCAAGTCTGAAGAAAAGAAATGATTTAAAGCATCTTCAAAAAGGACTCAAGAGCTGGACACTCCATGACATCACAGCACAGACTACGTATTCCATTCTCGAACGGTTCGCGGGAAGAAGGAATTCTTAAAACCGTCAGTCTTACAAGCAAAATATTTAGCTTCTTAGAGTGATGTGATCGCTTTGAGCATCGAGAAACGTGTTCAATGTTGTGATCTCTGTTTAGCTTAAGCTTACAATGGTAGATCCGGTTCATGTATTTCAGTCTTTCTCTATGTCTTCTTACCTGCAATGTTTCTAGGTTAGCTTTATCTAAAAGAACACTCGGAGATTATTTCCTACTATAAGAATTAAAAATGAATCTAACTAATTTTCTTTGAACATTTTCAAGTTTGTTTATGTTTGCTTGGGTGTACGAATCCAAAACAACCGCAGCGTATTCCAAGATAGGCCTAACGAACATTTTATATGCTATTAGTTTGGCTTCATGTGTGAACTGCCACAAGGACCTTCTTAAAAAACCTAGTTTGCGCATGGCTTTATTCAGATATAAATATCATAGTCATTCCAATTTCCAGATTGTATAATAAAATAGCCTTTCCATAGCCAAATAAACCTCCACAAGGTTAAAGTCAATAGCATGCATGGAATATTTATTGAAGGGCCTAAATTAATTATTGTGGTACAACAACACTTCGCTCTACAGCATGCCAGTGCTCTATGCAAAGTCCTTTGCTGGCTTGTGCCATTTTGAAAGTCTGGCCTCGGTAGCACTACCGTCTAGATGCTCCCTTAGCGACTTCCAAAGCTTTTGCGACGAGCAGCTTGAATTTCCACTCCGTTGCACACTGTGACGCCAGATACTCCTTCAAACACAATCACTGCACTTCTAAACGCACTCAGCTGACTCGCCCATTGAATACTGAATAGCACGCCGTATCAACGCAGTCTGGAATGCCGCTGGATGCACTGGCTGACAGTCCGACGACATCAACCTGCAGCTAGGCCCAGTAGAACCAACAGCTTTGGTAGAATGCCACTTTGGACGCAACAGATGGTTCCGGTCGTTTGGCGAGTGCCCCATCGTCTTTGGTCTTCAGCCCCTTGTTTCATTAACGCTTTCGGTTTTTCTTTTTTCTCCCCCCCCCCCCCCCTCGCCTTTATGCAAGGAGCGACTCCTAACACACCACCAAATGAAAAGATGGTGCATCAGCCGCATGAACACAAGCGAAGGCAGACGAAGATGACTCATGTAAACCAGCAGCAACGACAGAAATCACCGCACACGTGAAACAAAAATTAAAAAAACGAAATAGCTGCTTTGGTCGTGCCAGCCAACAGGAGGTGCAGGACGGAGGGCTCGGCTTGCGTGCGCACGCTCCGCCCAATTAGAGGCCATAAATTACCCTTAGGAAAAGCAGTGAGAGTGGTCGTTCTGTTTTAACGGCGCCATTTTGAGCCAGTGCAAAATGCGCAGAAAAAAAAACAGCACGGAGGAAGGAAAGCATAGGAGAGGCTCCAGCCAGCATGGACGTATTGGAGAAAGCGTGGCAAAAGTCATGTGCTGTTTTTCGCAAAGCAGCACTGGGAATGGTACCCCAAACATCAACATTGCCATAGCAGCCGTGCTCCTGAAGCTCTCACGACTGCTCTAGGCCTCCGAAAAGTGAGGTAGATTTTTTCAGCACGTGTCTTTCTTGCGGCTGATTCCGTTCGCGAAACAACTGGACTTTGGAGCATGGTGTGTAAGCTTGAAAGTTGTGCTTTGGGTCTGTGAGTGCGAGTTGTCAGTCAGCTACAGACACACTCAAGTAATCATGGTGAGGGTCTTCATCGTCTTCAACGTGCCATGGAAAAGCACAGAGGTGCATTTGCTTCACTAAAACAGTTACAGAAGTTTCATATGCTCTGTTCTGATGTGCGTTGGCAGCACACACTACCGGCAGCTCGTAGCAATGCAAATTCAAAGCTCCCGCCTTATTGCTGCAGCGAGCTGATTGGAGGCGCAACGGGAGATGGCCTACCACCATGGCTGCATTTCTGGCTTCAAAAATGTGATGTCAAGGCCTCTCCTATTTTGTTTCTTTCCTCCATGGAAAACAGCCTCAGCTGGCGGCTGCGGTGCACGCAGGAAGTTTGAAGAAATTTTGCCTGGCGCAGGGCATTTCGCAGCTCCCGTGGCACTTCAAAAGCCGATTTTTTTCTATTTACCAAGTGAAATGGGCATTAATAATTTGAGGGCAGGTGCTTGAAAACACTAATGTTCTTAAAATGGCTTTTTCTCAAAGGCAATTTTTCGGACTTTTTTTACCATTTTAGAGCCTGCCCCCCCCCCCCCCTTCCCCCAAGAAGGATGCGTAGTGCAGGCACGTACCCCGCGGGAGGGGGGAGGGGGGGACTGCGCCCTCCCGAAATGAACCGGCATATACCCCCCCTCCATACCTGCCCACACCACCACTCCTCATAGATTCCTAAAGTGCCTCCAAATCAATGTTGAGACTTGACAGCTATTCAGCGGTCAACATTGTGCTGCCTTTTTCCCTCCTTTTGGATAGCCGTAGTTATCCGCATCTCTTGGGGCGTGAAGGCCAATTTTCTCGTAGGTTCGGTGCCCATGTGAGATGCATTCAGTTGTGACCATCTATTCACCGTTCGCGCGAATCACTCTTGCTTTGTTAGTTCAACCTTCTTTGTTCAGACAGATCCAGGGACCAGGAAAGGGATTCGGTTCTTAGTCAGCTGGTCTGTATGTTCGTGAAACGAGTTGCAGCCGGAGAAAAAGCTACTTGCATTTAACTTTTCCTTTTGCTTCATTATTTCCTCGAGTGAGGGCTCGCCACGATGCTCGCCACGAGTGAGGGCTCGCCACACCCGGAACCATATACCCATTATAAGGGTTAGATAAGGTGGAAAATAAAACAATGCGAAAAAGCATCCATCATCAAACCATGCACTACCCCTTAAACCCACAAGCAATATGAATGCCACCTGTTACCTCATCTAGTATTTCCCTAATTGTACAGCACTTATCGTGAAAAATTGACATCTGGAAATAAGAGTCTCAAGGTGTTGAGAAATTAAGTGATCTACTATAGGAGAGAGCCAAGGCAACAGCCAAACAAGAAGGAAAAGCGAAAATTAACAAATTTAACCATTCTTTATGCAAATATTCATGGCTAAAGGGAAGTTTATTCAGCTCATAGAGCAGCAGCGACAAACTCAGCACCAGCAGCTAGGGCGCAGCCATCAAACGAACTGGGTACGTGCCACGCGATGGCAACGGGGCTTTTCAGCCTGCCGATCTTCATTGTCACAATCAGCCCCAGAATTGAAAAGTAGCTATCCTGGCAACCTAGGAAGAGGTGGGCGGATCATAATACTGCTTCAGCTGGTCAATGTGCACAGTCTCTCGCCCCCGACGACGCAGATCGGAAGATGGCGATACGGGTTCGACCACGTAGTTCACTGGTGATGTTTGTGCAACCACGCCATAGGGTCCGTGGTACTTCGGGAGGAGCTTGGACGAAAGGCCAGGAGCAGCAACAGGTGCGACCCAAAGCCACACAAGTGAGTCGACGGGGAAGGGGCGAGGGGGAGGATTGAGGTCATGGCGTTCTTTTTGGCGGCACTGTTGAGCAGACGTCAATGAACGGGCCAGTTGGCGGCATTTCTCGGCGTGCTGAGCAACCGTAGAAACAGGTGAGCATTCAGCAGGGTTTGGCCGGTACGGGAAAACCGTATCAATGGTGCTAGAGGGATGGCGGCCGTAAAGCGGAAAAAGTGGTGAGAATCCGGTAGTGGCTTGAGAGGCAGTGTTATATGCGCAAGTGACGAACGGAAGTACAAGGTCCCAGTTGGAGTGGTCAGATGCAACATACATTGATAGCATGTCACCAAGAGTTCTGTTGAATCGTTCTGTTAAGCCATTGGTCTGTGGATGATAAGCAGTAGTAGTGCGGTGAATAATTTGGCATTCAGATAGGAGTGACTGCAGGACATCCGAGAGGAATACGCGGCCCCGATCACTCAACAGTTCACGAGGTGCGCCATGGTGGAGAACGAAGTTGTTTAGAATGAAGGAGGCAATGTCTTTTGCTTATGCGGCAGGCAAGGCGGTGGTTTCAGCATACTGTGTCAAATGATCTACGGCGACAACAATGCATCGGTTACCAGCACCAGTAGATGGAAGAGGCCCATTTATATCAATGCCAACAGGGTCAAATGGCTGAGCTGGGCAGGGAAGTGGTTGGAGAGGTGCGGTGGAGAGATGCGGGACAAATTTGCGTCGTTGGCAGGCAATGCAGGAGCGTATGTATTTGTAGACGAAGGTGTACATCCCTCGCCAATAATATTGTTGGCGAAGCCGTGTGTAAGTTTTTGACACTCCGCCGTGACCACACTGCGGGTCAGAATGAAAAGCGGAGCAGAACTCTTGACGTAGGTGGCGAGGCACTACTAAGAGCCATTTGCGGCCGTCATTGTGGTAGTTGCGGCGGTATAAAAGTCTGTCCGAGATTGTGAAATGCTGTATCTGTCGGCGTAACGCTCAAGGTGCAGAAGTTGCCGGAGGATTTGACAAAAAGTCGGATATCGTGACGATCCATAGGTCTTTTCGTTGCTCCGATGCCATGTCCAGGATGTCAAGTGGTGAGATGTCATGTCTGTCGGTAGAACTGGTGCTGTCTGAAGTAACTGGTGAGCGCGTGAGGGCATCGGCATCAGTGTGTTTGCGTCCAGAGCGATAGACGACATGGATATCATATTCCTGGAGCCGGAGGGCCCACCGAGCGAGGCGGCCCGACGGGTCTTTTAGGTTGGACAACCAGTAAAGAGCGTGATGATCCGTCACCACGTCAAAGCATTGACCGTAGAGATATGGACAAAATTTTTAAAGAGCCCATACGATAGCCAGGCACTCTTTTTGTGTTACTGAGTAATTGGCCCGAGGCTTTCATGAGGGCACGACTGGCATAGGAGACTACGTATTCGGCATTAGTGTTCTTGCGTTTTGCGAGCACGGCACCAAGGCCGACACCACTGGCGTCAGTGTGAAGTTCTGTAGGTGCGCTGGGATCAAAATGGCGCAAGATTGGCGGAGACGTGAGTAGGCGACGAAGAGTCGTAAAGGCATCATCAGAGGCTTCCGACCAAGCAGAATGTTCATTGTCGCCTTGGAGAAGTTGGTTTAGTGGTGCGATCACAGCAGCGAAATTGCAAATGAAACGTGGAATATATAAGAGCATAGGCCAATGAAGCTGCGTAGTGCTTTCTAGTTAGCGGGCTTCGAAAATTCGGATACGGCGCAAATTTTAGCAGGATCAGGAAGAATGCCTTGTTTGGAGACAACGTCGCCTAATATAGTCGGTTTTCGAGCCGCCAATCGGCACTTTTTTTAAGTTAAGCTGGAGACCAGCATTCCGGAGACAGGTCAAAGCTTGATGTAAACGATGAAGATGGGCCGGAAAATCAGGAGAAAAGACGACAACATCGTCGAGGTAGCAGAGGCAAGTATGCCACTTCAGGTTGCGTAGGATGCCGTCCATCATGCGTTCGAAGGTGGCGGGCGCATTGCACAGACCGAACGGCATTACAGTGAATTCATACAAACCGTCTGGTGTTACAAACGCGGTTTTCGAACAGTCAGCGTCAGCCATGGGCACCTGCCAGTAGCCAGAGCGGAGATCTAAGGAGAAAAAAAACTCCACTCCTTGCAAACAGTCAAGTGCGTCGTCAATACGTGGCAAAGGGTATACATCCTTTCGGGTTAAACCTTCGATAATCGACGCAAAATCGTATGGTGCCGTCTCTTTTTGACTAGGATGAATGGTGATGCCCAAGAACTACTAGAAGGCTGGATGACACCGTGATTGAGCATATTGTTCACCTGGTCATTGATAACGCGTCTTTCAGTCGCCGATACTCAGTAGGGACGCTGTCGAATTGGTGCATGGCTCCCAGTGTCGATAGTGTGCGAAACAGTCATTGTGCAGCCGAGTGATGTTCCTTGTCAGTCAAAAGACAAAGAGAAGCCTTGGAGCAAGTCAAGAAGTTTGTCACGCTGCGTCGTCGTAAGGTCACTGGCAATAGCTGGCGTAAAAGAACGCGGCAGTGACTGAGGAGGCGATGCCTCGAGAGCAGCAAGATAAGTGGAGTCGTCCATCGTGTCAAATATTGAAGATGAGGTCAGTGGCTCTGCTCTGCCAAGGCTTTCACGGCGGTGTAAAGTAATTGGTTCAGCCGATGGGTTGTAGACGCACATGAGAGAGGCGCCAGCTTTGAACTCGAGGACGGCCAACGGCAGTCCCAACCTAATCTGACGTCGTGTGAACATGATGGCAACACAATGAATTCTATGATATAGAGGACCTCCTGAATTACGACACGAGCAGTGCAGGCGCCGGATGGCTCGACGTGCTGCGTGTTGGTAGTTCGAAGAGACAGTCCAGAAAGCGGCGTCGTCACTTTTCCTATCTTGTGGCAAATACGGGCATCTATCGCTGAAAGTGCAGCGCCGGTGTTGACAGGGGCTAGCGTCAATGTTCCTTCGATTGCGACTTCAATAACATTCTTCGGCGAAGTGTGAGGCCTTATACATTTCGCTGGCACCGCAGTTCTCGCCTCCTGAACTGCGATATTTAGTTTTCCTGGCGCGAAGGGCTCCGCCGCCGGTGCATGGGGGAAAGCGAGCGGTGGCGAGGAGAACGTGAACGGCGAGTGGCGGAGAATGCGGTGTCGACGGCCGAAGGAGATTCAAAGGGGTCCGAATAGTTGCGGCGTTGTTGGAAATGTGGCGCATACAAACGCACATTGTTCGGGACGTTCGGTGTAAGCAGGCGACAGTGACGTGCCACGTGTCCAGCATGGCCCCAATAAAAACAAATCGGACGGTTGTCTTCCGTGCGCCCATAGTCCTGAGGTCGTGCATAGTGCACCAGTGGACGGACTGGAGGGGGTACGGGTGGGCGCAAAGGAGGGCGAAGGGGGCCGTAGGTCTGTGGCGCAGGCCTCATCGCGACTTCGGCGTACGTCAGGGGAGCGGCCGTCGGAGCCTGCTGAAGAGAAGGCGAAATGTGGTCGGCTACCTGCTCCTTGATGACAGATAAGAGAGCGGGCGCTAACAGAGTGCTCGGCTGGTCGTGTGCAAGTGGAATCAAGGAAAGCTGACGAGCCACCTCTTCACGGACGAACTCCTTGATCTGTTGCAGCAGCGAAGTGTTATCCGGGGCAGCAGCCAAGCTCGACATTGAAGTGGCCTGAGGTGTAGATTGCTGGGTGGCTACGCGTTGTTTGCGCAGTTCGTCAAAGCTTTGACATAGACTGACGAGTTCAGAAACTGTAGAGAGATCTTTCGCCAACAGCATCCGGAAGGCGTCGTCTTCAATGCCTTTTAAGATATGGCGGATCTTCACGGCATCAGGCATTGCGACGTCAGCGCGATTGCAGAGCTCGACAACATCTTCAATATAGCTCGTAAATGTCTCCCCACACTGTTGCGCATGGCCACGCATACGTTGCTCAGCGCGAAGCTTCCGAACCGCGGGGCGCCCAAAGACCTCTGTCACGTGAGTCTTGAAGGCCGTCCACGTCATCAGATCACGTTTGTGGTTGCGGTGCCAGACGCTGGCGACAGCGCTCAAATAAAACGACACGTAATTAAGTTTTTTGGTGTCGTCCCAGTGGTTGTGGATGCTCACCCGGTCGTAGTCAGCGAGCCAGTCTTCGACGTCATGGTCTTCTGTACCACTGAAAATGGGTGGGTCGCGTTGCCGCAACGGGCCGGGGCAGACCACGGTAGTCACCGGGGCAGCGGGTTGTGGTTGTGGTGGTCCTTCCAGCATTATGAAGACGGTCTGCAGTGTCCGATTACGAAGTTTTGGAATTCTGGTTGTACCCAGCACCTCCACCAATTGTAAAGGGGGGTTTATTCACCTCGTAGAGCAGCAGCGACAAACTCAGCACCAGCAGGTAGGGCGCAGCCAGTGAACGAACTGGGTACGTGCCATGTGATGGCAACGGGGCTTTTTAGCCTGCCGATCTTCTTCGTCACAATGGATTAACATCTTTTTGCTTAAAAAGGAAGTGGAGACAACGGCGGAAGTGGAGAATGACTCCGTGTGTTTTGGTTGATGCTTCTACAGTTATCAGTCGAACCACATGATGTAGCCACTTCTCTGCTGTGAACGACAGAAAGCTGAGCTAGTTGGTAAGGATTCATTATGCAAAAAAGAGGTGAGGCGTGGAGATAGGACACAAGAGTACAGAAGTGGACAACACGAACGTCGACTATCAACTGAAGGGAGCACTGAGGCAAAAAAAGAAAGAAGACACAAAACTCATCTGCGCAAGCTCAGGAATGGTATCACCACGTGTCAGTCGGGTACGTGTGCCGGTCTACGTGAGAGATAACTGTTAAGGCACTTAATTTCTTCCTTATGTAAAGTAATCGAAGGCTGGCTCATGCACGCACTTCCACCATTATAGATATGCCATGCCTCTGCCATAAGATGCATATTTTCATTCTTATGCCTGTACAATATCGCGCATTCATCTAACTCTGGCGTGCAGTTACAATCTTGGCAATGCAGGGAAATATTAGAAGGCGATCTACCAGTTAGCGACCTTTTGTGTTCCATTAGCCTCTGATTGATACACCGTCCCGTTTGCCCTACGTAGAACTGGCCACAGCTAAGGGGAATGTTATAAACCACACCCACACGACAGTCAGTAAAACTGTTGTTCTTATTGTGCTTCACTGGAAAAATATGTTCTTTTTTTGTCGTTTACCTGCTCTTTTTTAATCTGTTAGGCAGTGGAAAAAAAATCTTACCTAGCTTATTGGGAGCAGTGAAAGCAACATTAACATCATATCTACTTGCAACTTTTTTAAGCCTGTGCGACACTGAATGAATGTACGGAATAGCCACTACTCTTTTTTTGCTATTACTGCTTTCTGTAATCACCTCCGTCCCCCTCGAAACCGACTTCTTGAGGTGCTCAGCCACAGTGGCCACTGCTACACTAGGATAAGCTGCTTCTTATAGGCACCGGACCTGCGCATTAAAACTGGCGCTCATTTTGTGCATGCAGGATCTGGTGAGAGAAGACTTAAGGTACGACATGGCAATCCGTTTTTTACTACTTTGGAATGCTTGGATTGAAAGTTTTGCAAAGGCTTCGAAGATCTTGGGAAACGTGATTTTGTTCGAAGACCAAGGAAATGTCAAGAAACTGAATTATGCGTCGCTGAGGAAATTCGCTGGTAAGCTTTAATCCTCCTCCATAAAGTTTAAATTGCTCACTTACTGAGGTAGCAGCGGAATCGAATTCTCCCTATTGCAGAAGGTCAGGTAATCATCAACGTAACGAAATATCTTGATAACGCCATCACCTAAGGCTTGCTCTAAGCAGTTGTCAACCTTACTCAGGTAAATATTGCTAAAAATATGGCAACCTTTAAGCCAATACAAATGCCTGATTTCTGCAGAAAAACACCATCTCTCCACCCGGTCAGCGTTGACTTCAAATACATTGAAAGAATTTCTAGAAAAGCTTCAGTGGAAACACCGCATCTGTCAATAAAAGCCGACTCTTGCAACTGTTCTTTAATGCACTCATTTACGGAATCTAGCAACCTGTCATGCGGCAAGGAATAATACAGGTCTTCGATATCCATACTAAAAGCTGTGCAATTACTAGGATTTTCCTCTCTCAAATACTGAACTAGTGCCTGAGAATTACGCAAGCAAAAGGAGACTGAAAAAACTTGTGAAGCTAAGCAGTTCCGTAGGTAACTGGCGACACAGACCTGCCACGTCCCTTTCTCCTACACTATAGCATGAAAAGGAATTTCTTGCTTATGGGTCTTCGCCGAGAAAAACCCTTTCTTTCGCTTATTATAGTGGAATGGCGAAAGTCTAATTCTTTATTGAACTGAAATAAAATAGTTGCTTCGCTGAATCTATTTATTGTCGATTTTCACTTCAGCTGGCAGTGCAGTTTCATGAGTAAAACGGGCTAAGCAGTTAAATGACTGTACTGCAGACTTTTGAAGAATGAAATGCTCAGACTCCATACACTTTGACTATGTTTGTTCCACAACTCATTGCTTCCACCGATGAAAAATTTCTTGAAAAACAGCGGATGCTCCGGAGCTACCAAGTACGACGCCATCTTGAAAAGGCCACATGACAATGATTTTGTTAGCTTCTATGATTGGCTGGCGGAGTAACACAATTCCATGCGGTCCATGTGCCTTGGTTGCTAACTGCTGTTTCTTTAAGTTGCACCCCACTATACAAATCTTTATTTTACACTTTCGCTTGTTTACTTGTTCATGGCAGTGTTCTTCCTGCGCTTCTTTCCTGTACGAGTCTAATGTGTTTCCTTGTTTGCCAAGTAAAGGAGAGGTGCATCTCGCAGGCCAACCTGTGAGACAAACCTTATTTCATATCCCTTTTGTGGGCTTAGGCGTCTTTATGGCGAATGGTGGACGTTATTCATATTTGTACTAGTAAAGGTACCCCCTCCCCTCATTTGCATAGGAAAGTTGCCTTGGGTTTGCGACGAGCTTGTGACATTGCGAACCAGTTAAAGCGTTCCACCATGCATAGCGAGAAGATGAAAAGAACGCCTCATACCAAATTTCACATGTGCTAACAACATCACCATTCTTGACTTGTTAGATAGGCAATTTTCTGATTTCAATAATACTGTCAAACACACTTATAATATTCAAGTGCCATGAAAATTCCAGTGTTATGACCCATAATTCTTATAACCGGGTTGCATGAAACAAAATCAAAATGGGGGATGGCATAGCTGTTCCGAGAAAACTATACTGGCAGCGAGGCCGGTTCTGCACCCTAACACCTTACTCCCTCCGGCTTCTGATTGTGTTGACTCGTTTAACTGTTTAACTCTGCTTCCCGCACACTCTGATCGCGTGTTGTTAACTAGCCACGGTTGTTGGCATTCAAGAATGGAACTGCTACAACTGCAAAGAAAGGTCATAGGCGGCAAGTGACATACGAGCTCTGCCAAGGCATCACTTTGGTGGCCCCAAAAGGTGCCATTTAAAAAATGTGGAAAGGTTGCCATGGCAGCATCTCAGCTTGAGGAATCCGGAAGAAATGCTGTAGCGAGATCGCCACAAGCATCCAGTGTTAACAAAGTTGAGGCAGCCTGCCCTACCACATCAGCGCTGCCGTTACGGCCATCACTGTCACTATCCGATGCAAGCACATTCGCAAAGATCGCATCATTGGTTAGAAGCATTTCGTTTCCAAATGTACAGCAGTGCGCTTTCTTTTCACTGGCAACGACGTACACTACCGATGATCAGCGGGCGGATCAGCCATCTTCCATTTCAGCAGCAAGTCAAACAAGGCTGAGAAACAACGTGGCCTGGAACGACCTCAGTGCAATGAACAAAGACAAGCACGAGCAACTTAAGGGGGGACCCGGGTCTTTGGGACCAAAAATCGACCCAGAATTCAAATTTTCAATTTTTATTTTCCGCGTTCCTGACACTTTCCTGCGCCTATCTCCGAAATTTGGTAACAAAATACCGCGTGGTTCTCCCATTATCATGATCTAAAGATGCGAATCCACAAGCATTGCCCTTTGAAATGGGGACAAATCATGCCCTATTTTTGTCGCACATAACTTGATAACTATGCGCTCTGCCAGTGCCATTTTGGCATCATTCGAAAGCTCATGCTTCTGGCACTGCGGTCACGAAAAAACAACAAAAAATGACATTCGCAGAGCACACTATTATTGGCCAGTTTGAGCATGTGACCAAGATGGCGAGTTGTCGACCAAGATGTCGAATGCTATGTGAACGACTCTTCAATACAAACCAAGCGGTCTGCATGCACCAAACATTCTTAAGCAGATGCCCAATTTCATTCCTTTCATCACTTTACGCATTTTCATGACAAAAAAAAGCTACAACCAAACTTGCCTTTATTATGTGTAGGTTTTATAATGGTTGTGGTCAATACAAACAACAAAAAAGGCGCCTTTTGAGTCTTCTCGTCTGCACTTGTGGGCACGCAACAAATCGCGAGCGGCAACGATAGCAGCCACGTTTACACTGATACGTTAGAAGTGTACCCTATTCATAAGCCGACGTTTGAAACACAGCTAAGGTATTCGCCAACCCTTAGCAGAAACATGCCGTATAAGGATAGTAGTGAAAACAAATGGTGCAGTTTCCGCAGCATGCCCACCATGTGTTCCTATGTGACTGGCAGCTAAGCGCGCCCATCTGTTTCTGTGCCCTCAAAGTGGACATGGCTATGTTATTGCCGTAAACTTGCCGATATTATTCATTACTGATACAAAAGAAACTGTTTGAATGCACGTAATGTACTCACGAGAATAAAAAAAAATTGCGTTCGGCGCATTCGGCTTGCTCTGCCGGCCAGCTTTTTTTTTTTTGGTGTGTGTGTGTCCCGCACTACATACAGCAGCAGCCGCCTATTTGTCGACCTGTTGTCAGCCCATAGCAAATGCCAGATAAAAATGTTTTTTTCTTTTTGCGGGAGATTTAGCCCGTGTAATGATTGCACCCCTGAATTTGAGTCAATTTTTTTTTTTACAAAAAAATGCAATCATTATGCGAATAAATAGGGTATTTTCAGGGGATCACTTTCAGAGATGGTGCCACTTCTGCGAACTTTCACATGACTAAGCCCCGAAGGTGTCCCCAACAAATGTTTCTGGTGCTGTGTCCAGCTTGCTACCAGTGCCGAGAGTCAGCCATGTACTTCAAGAGGTTTGGTGCTGGGACAAGCTGAGTCTCACAAAAGCAAAACTATCTTTGAAAGTGATTACCCAAGAATCAAGTCAGCTTCCGTGTCGTCGAGCTTGTTTGAGATTATGTACTTCTTAGATCCCACACCTATATTATTCTGGCACTGTACCAGGCCGCTATGAGGTCCACAGAGGCCTTCCAATTGGTTCTGCATTTAAAGAGGGCCTCCAGCTGATACCGCCGTACGCGAATCGTCGATTAATTTATGCAGAGCGTTCTCAGCTGATTGGTCATCGAACTGCTTGCCTTTCGAAACAGGCATCGTACTCAACGCATTGTGTCATTAAAACATCACAAATGAACAAGTCCAAGTGTGAAAGGCCACAGGGTACTGCAGCATCATAACAGAAACACCAGTGACAAGTACAGTGAAAATGGTGTCAGTTCGAACAAAAACAAATTTTAACTTTGGTCGACTTGTCTACAGATAGGATTTAAACGTAAAGGTACAAATTGCCAACATAACACTTAGAAACGTGGGATTTAGAATATTTCTATTAAAATGGCCTATTCTGCTGTTGATCAAATGTAATGTGAGGGTCACTTTCAGGCAATGAATATAATGAAAAAAATTTGCATTAAGATCTAGTAAATATGGTAATTATTATACTTTTAGAGCTGCCACATCAGCACAAAAATTAAAGAAAAAGCACGTGACATAAATCTGCCTCACTGAGAGCTCATTATACCCCGCCATAGCTGCACAGCCAGGTGTGCCAACACGAGGCAGCCCCAGCATGCGACAACAGAGAGGATCTGTTCACTGGGATGATGGTGTGTTTCCACACACACGAGCTGTGCTGTGCTATCTGCACAAGTGTGAGCCTGCATCCGCAAGCGTACATGTGGCCTGGGATTAAAGCGGTAGGCAGATGACATCCTCACTCATGGCGAATTTCGCTATTTCTGCTCGACTTGGTAGCAAATTGGTTGGAGTCCCAATTATTGCATGGAGCACCATAAGGTATTTGGACATGTCTGAAATATCGGTCTTCCTTGTACATTAAGTCTAAAGGCTAGTGGCGGTTCCATGGAGCTGTCTGAATAATCAAGCATGTCCTAATTATGTATTGGTGGGGCAGCAGCTTTGAAGCCATGGTAGGTGGAGGAACGCTAGCAAAGGTACCCAGATAGTGAGATTCCCATAGGGCAGGAGCGTAGCCCCGGGGGGGGCTTGTGGGGCTCCAGACCCCCCCGAAATTTTTTCGTGCTGTCCATGCACAGCCGACCAAAGCAACCCCCAGCACCGGAAATCATTCTGGATTTTGTCTAGAATGTTTTTTTTTTACTCTCAAAAAGACATTTAAGAGCGAAAATTGCAAACTCAGGCTGGATTTCGTGGCAGCACCCATGCACCGGGAGTCATAACGCAAGCAGCCCCACCCGAGCACAAAGTTTCAAGGGCGTTTTGATATCGAACGGGCTCGCCACAGCATCTCGCGGAGGCCGCGGAATCTACGAAGCGCGTGGATGTCAATTCCGAAACTTTATGGGTATAAAGTTCTCATAAACTTTTGACGCGAAAGCTGCATTGACATTTCGAAACGTGTGCTTTAGATATACAGTTAAGGAACTTTGTGGGTTTAATGTTCCTATAAATCTTTGACGCCAAAGGTGCAATGATTTTTCTAAAGTCTTTCATCGGAACATAGAACGAGACAAGCCAAATCAACACACTCTCAGACAAGTTGACACTGCACGCAGCGAGGCCCCATGAGACGAAGCGTTGTGGTGGTTCATTAGCGCCCTCATGTCACATAAAAAAATACTAACTTTATTTTTCACCTGCGCCAAAGCATCCATGTCAAGACACTAAAGTCAGCCAAGGTAACAACGTTCTTATTTATTTTTTCTACTTTGACTTTTATTCACGAGGACACATTGAGCCTCTTCAATTTATTGATTTATTTATTTTTTTGTACTCGTTATAGGCTGCCAGAGCCAGCCAGAGCGCATGAATTTTTCTCGTGTTGCCCCGACCACTGCAGAGCGCACTTCGGTGTGCATTCGGTTTTTCCTGGCCGAATGCATTTTCACCTAGCAGAGTTTTGGACGCTTTCTAGCTAGCAGACGAGAAAAAGAAACAATGGTCGCTCGCCACCATCACTGTGGGGACTCAACAGATTGCACCGCGTTCGCTTGAGCGCAACCTCTCCTGAAAGTCTTGTCTCGCCGGTTTAGGATACTGGGCAGTATGCGCATGGTTTTCGATGGACCAACCGTCTCGCGTTGTCTTCGATATTCCTTCGACATTAGGTGCCCAAAGTAGGCATTCGATTTTGGCCAACACACTTTTCTTTGCATTTTTCCATTTCGGTGCCCCCGCCCCACAAAAGAAAAAAAAAAGAAAAACATTTTTGCGGCACAGCGAATTGTCGCATGCTGAAAGTTCGATTTTGTTACTTCTTTTGCAGAAAGTAATGGGCCATGGGACGCTTCAGTTGCCGGATACTCTTACTATATTATTTCGATAGAAATTATATGGACACTCAGGCGCATTCCTGTCGTCGCCGTTGCCATCATGTTTTGTATAAAGTCCAAGGGTGATAACATCATGACCGTGCGCTGCATGCTGTATGTGCGGGTGAAAGCGTGGGGGGGGGGGGGGGGGGTGAGATGGGTGAGCCGACGATGGTGGCTCAGTCTTGTATGCGCAAGGGAGAAAAGCGGGGAGCAAGCAGGCCGCCTTCCGTCCCGTGCGATACATCAAGGGGACGTGGATAGAATGGGGACGGGATCTAGGATTCTGTGAATCTGTGATTTCACAACATGTTTACTTGCCTTGTTTGACACATTATATACAGTGACTTTTTTCTTAGATACATAGATTAATTGGATACTTTTGGTGCGATAAAGACTTGCCCTTAAGGCATAATTACATACATAAGGCATAAGGCATAAGTAGGCCTTAAGGCATACTTGTACATTTATTTAAATATCCTGTTGCGAGGTTTTGTGTATACGTGCAGTGAACTTTGTTTCCAGTGACACTTATTTGCCCTTTATCAAGCTGTATCTTCGCATCTGTATATTCTATTGTATCTTATCGTTTCTAATGTACGAGGGCGAGTCAAATTAAAGTGAACCTACCCACCCCGCGCAAAAATGGTTCGGTTTATTATCTGCGAGGCATGCGCGTAGCACACAGGCATTTCTCATTTACAAAACTGACGTGTAGATGAGAGGATAAATGCTCTTCAATGCTCTCACACACTGGGTTGAACATGGTTTCCCGACTTAATGGATGCTCCAGAAGTTGAACAGCGTGGTACCATTTGGTTTTTGACAGCTGAAGGTGTTTACCAAAAAGGAATTAGTTGCCGTATGGCTGCTGTGTACCTTCAGCATTTCATTTCATTGCCCAATGTGAAGCGCTGGAGAAAACGGTTCAAAGAAGGACGTGAAAGCTGCAAAGACGATCCGAGACCGGGCCAAAGCCATCGTGTAATCACTCCTAACAAAATTGCAAAGGTTGATGAGCTGATGAAATAAGAACGGAGGAAGAGCATCGGCACAGCGTGTGAACATCAGGGATCGGTTCACGCCATAATTCATGAACATCTCGATTATCGTCTCTTGTGTGCGCAATGGATAAACAAGATTTTGAACCACCGCCAGAAGACGGAAAAGTTCGGCGCTGCCTTCACTCATCTGATCCTGTATCACAATGAGGGTGATGATTTCTTGTACGTGTGATGAAGAAGATCGGCAGGCTGAAAAGCCCCGTTGCCATCGCGTGGCACGTGCCCAGTTCGTTCGCTGGCTGCGCCCTACCTGCTGGTGCGGAGTTTGTCGCTGCTGCTCTATGAGCCGAATGAACCCCCTTTACAATTGGTGGAGCTGCTGGGTACAACCAGAATTCTGGAACTTCGTAATCGGACACTGCAGCCCGTCTTCATAATGCCGGAAGAAGGACCACCACAACCACAACTCCCTGCCCCGGTGACTACCGTGGTCTGCCCCAGCCCGTTGCGGCAACACGACCCACCCATTTTCAGTGGTACAGAAGACCATGACGTCGAAGACTGGCTCGCTGACTACGACTGAGTGAGCATCCACAACCACTGGGACGACACCAAAAAACTTCATTACGTGTCGTTTTATTTGAGCGGTGTCGCCAGCGTGTGGCACCGCAACCACGAATGTGATCTGATGACGTGGACGGCCTTCAAGACTAACGTGACAGAGGTATTCAGGCGCCCCGCGGTTCACAAGCTTCGCGTCGAGCAACGTTTGCGTGGCCGTGCGCAACAGTGCGGGGAGACATTTACGAGCTATATAGAAGATGTCGACCTCTGCAATCGCGCTGACGTCGCAATGCCTGATGCCGAGAAGATCCGCCATATCTTAAAAGGCATTGAAGACGACGCCTTCCAGATGCTGTTGGCGAAAGATCTCTCGACAGTCTCTGAACTCGTCAGTCTATGTCAAAGCTTTGACGAACTGTGCAAACAACGCGTAGCCACCCGGCAATCTACACCTCAGGCCACTTCAATGTCGAGCTTGGCTGCTGCTCCGGATAACACTTCGCTGCTGCTACAGATTAAGGAGTTCGTCCGTGAAGAGGTGGCTTGTCAGCTTTCCTTGATTCCACTTGCACACGGCCAGCCGAGCACTCCGTTGGCACCCGCTCTCCAATCTGTCATCAAGGAGCAGGTAGCCGACCACATTTTGCCTTCTCTTCAACAGGCTTTGACGGCCGCTCCCCTGACGTACGCCGAAGTCGCGATGAGGCCTGCGCCACAGACCTACGGCCCCCTTCGCCCTCCTTTGCGCCCACCCGTACCCCCTCCAGTCCGTCCACTGGTGAACTATGCACGACCTCAGGACTATGGGCGCACGGAAGACAACCGTCCGATTTGTTTTTATTGGGGCCATGCTGGACACGTGGCACGTCACTGTCGCCTGCTTACACCGAACGTCCCGAACAATGTGCGTTTGTATGCGCCACGTTTCCAACAACGCCGCAACTATTCGGACCCCTTTGAATCTCCTTCTGCCGTCGACACCGCATTCTCCGCCATTCGCCGTTCACATTCTCCTCGCCACCGCTCGCTTTCCCCCATGCACTGGCAGCGGAGCCCTTCGTGCCAGGAAAACTAAATATCGCAGTTCAGGAGGTGAGAACTGCGGTGCCAGCGAAATGTATAAGGCCTCACACTTCGCCGAAGAATGTTATTGAAGTCGCAATCGAAGGAACATTGACGCTAGCACTTGTCGACACCGGCGCTGCACTTTCAGCGATAGATGCCCGTATTTGCCGCAAGATCGGAAAAGTGACGACGCCGCTTTCTGGACTGTCTCTTCGAACTGCCAACACGCAGCACGTCGAGCCATCCGGCGCCTGCACTGCTCGTGTCGTAATTCAGGAGGTCCTCTATATCATAGAATTCATTGTGTTGCCATCATGTTCACACGACGTCAGATTAGGTTGGGACTTTCTCTCCACGCATCATGCGATCATCGACTGCGCCCACGCTGAAATCAAGCTGTTTCAGTTTTTGGCTGATATTATCACTGACCATAAGGACCATTGTCGCAAAATCGCTGTTTCAGACGACACCGTTTTACCTGCCTGGTCTTCCACTCTTTCAGCATCTCTTGCGCATCTGTAGATGATGGCACAGTACTCTTCGCTCCGTCTGAACTCTTAGTTCACCGCCGCTCACTACCACTGCCATTGGCCGTCCTCGAGTTCAAAGCTGGCGCCTCTCTCATGTGCGTCTACAACCCATCGGCTGAACCAATTACTTTACACCGCCGTGAAAGCCTTGGCAGAGCAGAGCCACTGACTTCATCTTCAATATTTGACACGATGGACGACTCCACTTATCTTGCTGCTCTTGAGGCATCGCCTCCTCAGTCACTGCCGCGTTCTTTTACGCCAGCTATTGCCAGTGACCTTACGACGACGCAGCGTAACGAACTTCTTGACTTGCTGCAAGGCTTCTCTTTGTCTTTTGACTGACAAGGAACATCACTCGGCTGCACAATGACTGTTTCGCACACTATCGACACTGGGAGCCATGCACCAATTCGACAGCGTTCCTACCAAGTATCGGCGACTGAAAGACGCGTTATCAACGACCAGGTGAACGATATGCTCAATCGCGGTGTCATCCAGCCTTCTAGTAGTCCTTGGGCATCACCAGTCGTCCTAGTTAAAAAGAAAGACTGCACCATACGATTTTGCGTCGATTATCGAAGGCTTAACAAGATTACCCGAAAGGATGTATACCCGTTGCCACGTATTGACGAGGCACTTGACTGTTTGCAAGGAGTGGAGTTTTTTTCCTCCTTAGATCTCCGCTCTGGCTACTGGCAGGTGCCCATGACTGATGCTGACTGTTCGAAAACGGCTTTTGTAACGCCAGACAGCTTGTATGAATTCACTGTAATGCCGTTCGGTCTGTGCAATGCGCCCGCCACCTTCGAACGCATGATGGACGGCATCCTACGCAACCTGAAGTGGCATACTTGCCTCTGCTACCTCGACGATGTTGTCGTCTTTTCTCCTGATTTTCCGGCCCATCTTCATCGTTTACATCAAGCTTTGACCTGTCTCCGGAATGCTGGTCTCCAGCTTAACTTAAAAAAAGTGCCGATTGGCGGCTCAAAAACCGACTATATTAGGCCACGTTGTCTCCAAAGAAGGCATTCTTCCTAATCCTGCTAAACTTCGCGCCGTATCCGAATTTCCGAAGCCTGCTAATTAGAAAGCACTACGCAGCTTCATTGGCCTATGCTCTTACTTTCAACGTTTCGTTCGCTGCTGTGATCGCACCACTAAACCAACTTCTCCAAGGCGACAATGAACTTTCTGCTTGGTCGAAAGCCTTTGATGATGCCTTTACGACTCTTCGTCACCTGCTCACGTCTCCGCCAATCTTGAGCCATTTTGATCCCAGCGCACCTACAGAACTTCACACTGACGCCAGTGGTGTCGGCCTTGGTGCCGTGCTCGCAAAACGCAAGAACACTAATGCCGAATACGTAGTCTCCTATGCCAGTCGTGCCCTCACGAAACCTGAGGCCAATTACTCAGTAACACAAAAAGAGTGCCTGGCTATCGTATGGGCTCTTCAAAAATTTTGTCCATATCTCTACGGTCAACGCTTTGACGTGGTGACGGATCATCACGCTCTTTACTGGTTGTCCAACCTAAAAGATCCGTCGAGCCGCCTCGCTCGGCGGGCCCTCCGAATCCAGGAATATGATATCCATGTCGTCTATCGCTCTGGACGCAAACACGCCGACGCCGATGCCCTCTCGCGCTCCCCAGTTACTTCAGACAGCAGCACTTTTACCGACAGACATGACATCTCACCACTTGACATTGCGGAGATGGCATCGGAGCAACAAAAAGACCCATGGATCGTCATGATATTCGACTTTTTGTCAAATCCTCCAGCAACTTCGGCACCTCGAACGCTACGCCGACAGGCGCAGCATTTCAGAATCCGGGACGGACTTTTATACTGCCGCAACTACCACAATGACGGCCGCAAATGGCTCTTAGTAGTGCCTCGCCACCTACGTCAAGAGTTCTGCTCCGCTTTTCATTCTGATCCGCAATGTGGTCACTGCGGAGTGTCAAAAACTTACACATGGCTTCGCCTGCAATATTATTGGCGAGGGATGTACACCTTCGTCTACAAATACATACGCTCCTGCATTGCCTGCCAACGACGCAAATGTGTCCCGCATCTCTCCACCGCACCTCTCCAACCACTTCCCTGCCCAGCTCAGCCATTTGACCGTGTCGGCATTGATATATATGGGCCTCTTCCATCTACTGGCGCTGGCAACCGATGGATTGTTGTCGCCGTAGATCATTTGACACAGTATGCTGAAACCACCGCCTTGCCTGCCGCATAAGCAAAAGACATTGCCTCCTTCATTCTAAACAACTTCGTTCTCCACCATGGCGCACCTCGTGAACTGTTGAGTGATCGGGGCCGCGTATTCCTCTCGGATGTCCTGCAGTCACTCCTATCTGAATGCCAAATTATTCACCGCACTACTACTGCTTATCATCCACAGACCAATGGCTTAACAGAACGATTCAACAGAACTCTTGGTGACATGCTATCAATGTATGTTGCATCTGACCACTCCAACTGGGACCTTGTACTTCCGTTCGTCACTTGCGCATATAACACTGCCTCTCAAGCCACTACCGGATTCTCACCACTTTTTCCGCTTTACGGCCGCCATCCCTCTAGCACCATTGATACGGTTTTCCCGTACCGGCCAAACCCTGCTGAATGCTCACCTGTTTCTACGGTTGCTCAGCACGCCGAGAAATGCCGCCAACTGGCCCGTTCATTGACGTCTGCTCAACAGTGCCGCCAAAAAGAACGCCATGACCTCAATCCTCCCCCTCGCCCCTTCCCCGTCGACTCACTCGTGTGGCTTTGGGTCTCGCCTGTTGCTGCTCCTGGCCTTTCGTTCAAGCTCCTCCCGAAGTCCCACGGGCCCTACCGCATGTTTGCACAAACATCACCAGTGAACTACGTTGTCGAACCCGTATCGCCATCTTCCGATCTGCGTCGTCGGGGGTGAGAGACTGTGCACATTGACCGGCTGAAGCAGTATTACGATCCACCCACCTCTTCCTAGGTCGCCAGGATGGCTACTCTTCAATTCCGGGGGTGAGTGTGACGAAGAAGATCGGCAGGCTGAAAAGCCCCGTTGCCATCGCGTGGCACGTACCCAGTTCGTTCGCTGGCTGTGCCCTACCTGCTGGTGCTGAGTTTGTCGCTGCTGCTCTACAAGCCGAATAAACCCCCTTTACATATGCAATTGTGATCAGAGACGAACCATCATGTCACTACTACGAGCCTGAAACACGACGGCAGAGCTTACAGTGGAACCATTCGAATTCACCACCGCCAAAGAAAGCAGAGGCTGTCATTTCCGCCGGGAAGGTGTTGTTGACTTAATTTTTTCGATCGTCAGGAGCCATTACTGATAGAATTTCTTAAATCTAGAGAGACTATCAATTGTTTCCGATATTGCGAAACGCTGTACCGGCTGCGTGTCGTAATCAAGAACAAACTATGTGGAAAATTGACGAATGGGGTCATCTTGTTTCACGAGAATGGTAGTCCCCGCGTCGCTGATGTGGTTAATACGAACGAAACTGCCAAAGTTCAAGCGGAAACGCTGCAACATCCACTATACATCTCAAACCTGTCGCCTTGCGACTTCGACATTTTGGGGCAACCGAAAAAACAGCTCAAGGAAACCAGATTCGTTTCGCACGATGATGTGAAAGAGTCAGTTCCAGACTTTTAGAAGGGGCAACCCAAGGAGCTTTACGAGACGGCAATCACGCAACTCGTTAGTCAATGGAACAAACGTCTAAAAACTCATGGAGGCTACTTTTAAATAAAGTACCCCGTTTCTCATATATTCGCATTGGCTCACTTTCATTTGACTCGCCCTCGTATATTTTGCAGAACTCACGCATTTTATATATACTCTCTGTTGCGACTATAATTTTGGTGCAATTACTCACGATACATGACCGCTTACAGCTGCTCCTGCGTAACACATTGGAACAAATGGCAGCATCATTGAGATTTTTCACTGGCCGTTGTAAATGTACAAGAATGTAAACAAGGATCTTGAATGACAGTTTCATTAACATATTCGTCCTCAACTTGATTATTTCATGGCCTCTACATTTTTCATATCAGCGGCATGCACTGCTTTGCTGATTTTGAACTGATATAGTTCTTAAGTTCGTGTGACATTTTCTTTAGTTACTGAATAGACAAAAAACATGGAAGCATTGATATCAGTTATTTTGGGTACAATTTTTGGCATACACGAGTATATCTTTCTATGAAAAAATACATATTTTACTTGTATTGACAGTGTGTAGCATTCAAGAATTCGTTTGCAGCATCTTTGGCAATGGCAATGCAGTTATTATTCATGTATTTGATCCCTAGACAAATTGTTTAAGAGGAAGCTCTAGCTCGGGCCCAACATTGATGCGCCTATTCAAATACATGTAAAACGCAGAAATGCTTTTCTGAGATAACCCCTGGATCGCTTTAATGAAATGTGTTGCATTTGAGAGAGGAAGTTAAATTATAGTGCCTGTTGGAAGCGGAATTTCGATTTAGGGCCTGAACTTTGTTTAAAATATTTTGAAAAATTCGGAAGTTCGGAAAAATAGAAGCACGAAGTTCACAAATTAATAGCTCTACATCACGAATAGATATTGCGGTTCTGTAAACGGCATTCATTTGATCATTCAAAGAGGACAAATTCTACATGTCAATTTGTATCTTACGTAAATTAGTTACGTTATGTACAAGGGTTCTACAAAAGCCGTATTTCCTTAATACTTAAATTTTTGTAGGTTCAGGTGTAACATATCAATTTTGCCCACTGTAGATGTAATGTTATATGCAATTCACAGAATTGTGATATAATTTATCAATGTAGGGTTACCGAGTTTTAAACTTGATAATATCGTTTTCCGAAAATTTGCGATTTTGCTCAATCTTTAATAAAGAAGTGACAACCTAAATGAAAAATCGAAATGAACAGCCACTAGAATTTGTTTTTCTTCTAAATGCAACCTCATCAAATTTGGTGCCGTCGTTCCTGAGAAAAACAAATTCTCTTTCTACGTGTATTTAGATAGGGGCACCCGTGCTAAAGTTGCCTCTTAAGGAGGAGGCCGAGCTGCAACGTTGCAACACTGCAACCCAGAGCTCCCAGGCCACCAGTGTAGACAAAGACAGATCCAGAGAGGCCCCAAGATTCAGGAAACATGAAGTCCTTAGAAGAAGAAATAGACGTAAGCACCAGTGCCAAGGTAATTCAGCCATAGGGTATGTTAACATTCAAGATGGCAGGAATAGGCTGAAGCGGGAGGAGACAGAGGAGAAGCTAAGACTGGAGAAGCTTATGGTATACGGGTTTGTGGAGACAAATCTTAGGGACATGGAGCAACCACCCTGTAATCCTAACTATGCTTAGAAAAGAGGGCAAGAGAAAGGGTGCTAGAATTTGGGCATTCATTCATAAAAGTATGAACTGGCAAAGAGTCAAACATGAATGAAGGAGCATTTATGACTAAAAGGGGATGTGTCAGGGAGCAGACACTTCTTGGGTTTGTATACCCGTGGACAGGAACAAATGCCAAAGAGGAAAACAAAAATGGTAGAATGCATAGCAAGTGACATTAATGAGCTAAGAGGAGGCTGCGAGATAATTATGCTAGGAGATATGAGTGCATACATAGAAGATATGGATGAGTACACAGACTCAACAGGCAAACGTATCAAGCTGAGTTTTAGAAGTGAAACGAAAGTAGGAAGGGGGCAAGATGAACAACAGGTGGGAATTTTTACTTGGTAAAGCAGTTGGAAATAGCCACAGAACAAATTGAAGAAGTTACTCCAAGGATACTAAAACAAAATAGACATGCGCAAATTTAACAGGGCTATTTGAGCAAGAGCTTGCTTAGGTATGAGTCAGGCCCAAAGGAAAATGAGGACAGAAACCCAAGAGCTGGTGGGATGAGGAGGTTAAGAAGGCCATAGAGAACCATCAGGAAACATCCAGAGAACACAGATATTCTAAGCAGAGGAGTGAACAAGAAACTAATGTAGACAGAAAATGGGATAACTTCTTAAACTGTAGAAGGGAAGCATCCCATTTGATAAATAAGAAGATTAGAAGAAAGGGGGCCCAATGGTTGTCAGAAGTAAACAACAAGGATAGAAAAGCAGCTAAGAAATTTTGGAAACATCTCACTTCTTTGAGTAATAAGACTAGCCTAGAGCAGAAGTTTATAGTCACAGCTCAAAGTGTTTGGCTAGAAGGACATCAGGCAATGGAACTTATAAGAACAATGATGAGAGAAAAACTTAAAAAAACTTAAACAATGAAACGTTGAATGTGCTCTATCAGACGAGGTTAGACCAGCTAGTGCAGTGGCTCTCCTTGAACAACGCGAGTGGGAAAGGGTGGAGAAGAGGGTTCCTAGTAGCATGTCGACAGGACTTGATGGCATCCCCATTATGTTAATGAAGGCATTGGGCCCAAAATCTGAGCTAGCATTAAGACAGGTAGTGAGCAAAACGATAATGGACAGTAAAGAGCCTGATGGTAGGAGACTAAGTAGCATGAACATGATATACAATTGAAAGCGGGACAAAGCCGACATAAATAACTACAGTCCCATAACAGTGACTTCAGTAGTTTACAAGGTGGTGATGCAAAGAGCAGACCGCAGGCATGGGTGGAGGGCAAGGAGGTGCCGGGGGAACCATAAAATGGGTTCCAGAAACAAGAGAGGTTAGAGAACAATCTGTTCTCATTAACACAATGTATCGAAATAGCAGACAAGGAACCCAGGTCCCTATGGCTAGCATTTCTGGATATCAAGGAAGCCTATGACAATTTGATCCAAGAGGATTTGTAGGACATACTGGGCACACTAAATGTGGAAGCTGGAGTAACTAATGTTTTAAAAGATGCCTATAAAAGTAGCAAGGTGCTTATAAAATGGAAAAAAAAAGCTATCTGAGCACCCTCTATATAGATAGTATACAGTGGGGGCTTAGGCAGGGGTCACCTCTGTCACCTTTGTTGTCCATGTTGTATCTAGAAGGATTAGTGACCAAATTAAAGAGCAGTGGACTTGGCTTCAACCTTTCTTTTTTCAAGCAACGAGAATGGTCATTACCAAGACTGTTGTATGCAGACGACATTGTACTGTGGGGATCGCACGCGCATCCCGATATCTCCGGAGCGGCCACGCGGTTATCACGCGATAATCACGTGCTCGCTCGCGGAGGGTAGCGGGGAGAGGGCACCTTCGCCGCTCCCACTGCTCTTCGCGCCTGGCCGCGACGCTGCAGCCAAGGCACCCCGTTCCCTCCTTTCCCTTTCTTGGAACCGGGGAGACTCCCTCTCCGCCGCTCGGGGAGAAGCGCTATTCCCCCGATGCACCGTTGTCTTTCGGCTGACGAGCTTGCAACTGGCCGCATCTCAATTCAGCCGCTGAGACCGCCGCACGCCGTCCCCCTGTTGCGCCCGGCCTTTGTGTGCGACTCACCGCCCCAGGGCCCGAGCGCGGATCCACTCTGGGTGAGCTGAACTCTTATCAGCCTCTTTTGTGGTTCCCACATTGTGCGGTCTACTATTTCACCCCAGACGTGCGGAATGCTCCGCCGCTGTGGTTTTGTTTTGTGTTGTATTTGTATGTGTTGTGGCTGTTGTCTGTTGGTATCCTTGTACTCTAAGGTGAATAAACACCTTAGGTCGAGATTCACCCTGTCCCCACTGGCCTGAACCCGCCGTGGTCGCAACTCACTGCGAACCGCGGGTTAGGGGTCACAGCTCTGACTGCTAGGGCTGCTGCGAAAGTGCTAGTGAGCGACTGCCGCTCCGCCGGCGCTGTGCGATCCAGAGAAGGGTCAGGTGCGCACGCGCGAGCCTGAGTAATACCCCTATAGTACATATGGCAGACAGCAAGGAAGATTTGCAGGCATTGATGAACATGTACTGTAAAGAGGGAGATGGGTTAGGTTTAAAGTTTAGTAACGAAAAACTGACAGTCATGATTTTTAATGATAATCAGGGCAGTGAGCATAGGATACAGGAGGTTACGCTGGAGGTAGTGGATAAGTACAAATATCTTGGCGTGTGAAACAATGGGGCTGAGTATCTATTGGAACATGAAAAATATGCAACGACTAATGGTAGCGGGAATGCAGCTGTGATGAAAAATAGGGCACTGTGGAATTACAATAGGTACGAGCTGGTGAGAGGCATTTGGAAAGGGGGGATGGTCCCTAGTCTGACTTTTGGCAATTCACGCCTATCTGCCCTCTCTTTCTCATGCACATCCTTACGGAGGCCAAGCTTCGTATCTTGGAGGTAGGCTCTCCATGGCAAGTTTACTGTGCTGCACGATGCAACACATGCAAATTTCAGAGATTGTGAGCCATGTCAGTGCAATGTTCTTGGCGCAATCTGTATAGCATGCACTGGTGCTTACAACTGCCCTGTTATGGCCTGACCTTCTTGTGATTTCTTTATAAGTACTGTAAAAAGTTTCCTACCGCAGACTCAGCTAGCTAACCATGCACTTGGTTAGAAAACTAGCTCTGGTCAACAGCGGCCTGCTAATGTGCCACTGTGGACCAGAAACATGCGACGCAAAGTAAGGCACAGGCGCACACTCGCCCTAAGAGGCTCCCACACAAAAAGGGTGCCTTGCAAACTTGGGGGAGCAAACAGGCACACAACCTTTCTCTGAAACGCAATTTTACTCTCTGAACGATACAGGGTACTGTACACCGCCAGGGTCATAAGACGTGGGGCTCGAGGGGGAGGGAAATGCCTGCAGTCAGTGAAGGGGGCCGAACCGGGGGTGGCGGTTATGCTGCAGGCATGCAACCCACCGCTTGCGGGATTGTCTCCTCAATGTCTTCGAGGCACCTCGGTTTCCGAGAAAAACAGGGCTTGGTAGTGACGGAGCCGTGTTCGTTGCTCACACTCAACCATCCTGCACGATCTCGTCCCGTGAGAGTCTCATCAGTCTGACTCGCTTTCGCACTCGCTGTCCGACGCCAATTTAAATTGTTTTATCTGGCCTGCAAAGGTGCTTGTGACGTAGTCTGGCCACGTCGATCCCTTCGATATTCGTAGGTTTGAGATGCGGTGTGTGTGTGCAGGCAGCACCTCTGTGACTATGCCTCTGCATTTAGCTTGAGTCTTCTTGGGCTGTCCAGTGTAAACGGGCAGGCGTCGCACAACGACCGCATCTCCGACGTTGTAGTTGGCAGCTTGAACTCGGCAGGCGTTGTAATTCCGGCGGTTGTGGGCTTGAGCCTTTAGAATATGACTCTTTGCTTCCTGACGGAGCTCCTCAGGGTCGGCGTAGTCCGTCTGGTGAAGGAGCACGTTGGCGCTTCCTGCATCGAAACTCTGCTGATACCCGTAGAGAAGTTTGTAGGGAGACTGCTTTGTGGATGCATTGGCTGCACCATTTATATTTCTCTGTACATTGCAGAGTTGCTCATCCCAGTCACATTATGACTGATTTTGGATTGCGATGGAGATGGCCGAAATCAAAACACGGTTGACTCTCTACACTTGGCCGTTTGCTTGGAGGTGCTGTGTAGATATCAGCATGTGCAGAATTCCATTTTTTTATTTATTTATCATACCCTCAGGGCCATTACGGCATTATAGAGGGGACAGGCATTATACAGGCATTGTCATGACAGTACTTCTTGAACACGTTTTAAGTGAAACACGTGCCATGGTCTGTGACGATTGTCTTTGGCAGCCCGACCTGATTTATGAACTCCTTCATGTGACGTAGAGTATGTTTACTTTCTGTGCTCGGGCATGCACAGATGTGTATGTATTTCGTGAGGTTATCCACTAGCACCAGGACAACAGTGTTTCAACGGTTACTTCTGGCAAAAAGTCCCAGGTGATCCATATGAACCACCTCAAAGGGGCACTTTCCAGTTGGTATCGGATGGAGCATGCCTTGCTGCTTTCCTCCTCGTTCTTTATGGTACAGGCATTCTATACAGCTTTTGATGTACGTCATTGTGTATTGTCGCATCTTTGAAAACCAGTAGTGGCGACGGATGTGCTCGACAGTCTTATCGTCACCGAAGTGACCGGCTAGGTCGTGGCTCGTGATTAAAATTAGTTTTCTCATACGTTTCGGTGCAACGAAAAGGTCGCTCTGGTGTGCAACCATCCCTGCATGTGTAGTACACGAGGCCATCCTTCAGCTTGTACCCTTGAACGCACGACGATTCACTCATGGTCCTTCATGCTTGGGTTTCTACATAATCTCTTTCAACGGGCGAAGTTCAGTATCTTGGGATTGGATCAGCGCCACACGATCCTCTACAGGGACTGCTGAGTACACGTCCCATGGCAACAACACCGGTGGCCCTTCAGGGTTAAGATCAGGTGGAGGTGCTGCGCTGTTTTCATTCACAGGAGCCCGGCTGAGTGCATCGACGTGGGTCATTTTATCTCCTGGCTGATGTTCAAATCTGCAGTCATACTCACTGAGCTGGTCTATCCACATTGACACTTGAGGTTTGGTGCTCTTGCTGTTGTCCAGGTAGGTCACAGCACTCCAATCAGTAACGATCATGAAACAAAGCCCCAGAAGGAAATGACACAACCTTCCTACCGTCCAAACAACTGCCAGGGGCTCTAAGCGACTGGAATGATAGTTCTCTTCTGCTGTAGAAGTCCGACGGCTTACACAATACATGAGGTGCCAGCTGTTAGAGCTTCCTTTCTGAAGGAGCATTTCTGCTAACCCCTGTTGGCTTGCGTAAGTGTGGTGCTTGGCCTTCGCATTGTGGTCATACTGGTGAAGAACTCGTTCTTCAAAAAGTTTTCCTTTCAGTGCCTCGAACAAACGACTCACTTCCTCTGTCCATTTGAATTCAGTTTCACCTTTCTGGAGTCTGTGCAGTGGCACCGCAATGAAGGCATAGGAAGGTATAAATCTCTGAAAGAAACCGGTGAGCCCTAAGAACTGTTTCAGCTCTATCACGTTCATCGGTGTTTTAAATTCTTTTATTGCCGTGAGCTTTCTCTTGCCGGGAGGGATTCCTTGCGCGGTGAGTACAAAACCAAGGTATTCGAGTTTCTCTGCTGTGAACAAGCACTTCTCCAGGCGTAGCACGAGATTTGCCTAGGAAATAGTAAAGAGGACGTCCTCTAGCTTTCACAGCCTTTCTGGCCAGACCTTAGCGACGATGATTATGTAGCAGGAAGCTGAAGTCCAAATCAAGGGTCCCAGAGGTTGTGTGATCATCCGCTGATAGACAGGCGGGCCGTTCGCCAGTCCAAACACCATGCGAATTGGCTCAAAATGCCCGTCTGGGGTAGTGAGTGCAGCTTTGTGTCGTGACCCCTCCTCCAGCGGTATTTGGAAATACCCATTTGAAATATCGAGTACAGCAATGATCTTGTGCCCTGACAAATGATCTAGAAGATCGTCAATGCCAGGCAATGGGAATTAGTCCTTAACGGGCTGGTCACTGAGGCGGCCGTAGTCGATCACCATTCTGTATTCGCCATTCTTTTTCCACACGAGGAGAACAGGGCTGCTGTACTGGGAAGTACTGTCACGGATTAATCCACATGATTTCAGCTCATCAGTAATGTCCTTCAGTACCTGCCTCTCCTAGTAAGAGCGGCGGTATGGTGGCTGAAAAACTGGCTTGCTTCCAGGGAGCTCCACGATTTTCATTTCAGCGATGTCGGTGCACCCTAATTCTTCCATTTTGAGAGCGAAGCAATTCTTATGCTTGTTGAGTAAGCGCAGAGCTGCGTCTTCTCTTCGTCAGAGACGATCGAGCCAACTAATATCGCCTTGGCTAATTGGTTGCGGCGCAGAGGCCTCCTCGGCGGCGGCCAGTTGGACTTGCTCTGATATTGACACGTGTACTTATCTTTATCGGGCAACCACGTTTCGCCGCTTAACAACTGTAATCGCAGAGCGAGGGACGCGCCTGCATGTATCCGACGTTTCTGGAAAGTTATCGACGCTTCTATCCGCGTGTCTGTTGTCGCCGAACCTTGTGTTATCAGATTTCATCGCGTGACACGAATGGTGTAGAACTTTGTGGAAGACACGCGGGTCCAATCAGTTAATCTGGAACATTCGATGACTGATCTATAAAAGCCGACGCGCTTGACCCGCTGATCAGATTTTCGACGATCGCCGAGCGTGTTCGCCGCTATCGTTGCGCTATAAGTGTAGCCTGTTTTGTGGGCACAGGTTCGCCCAATAAAAGTTAGTTTTCTTGTTCACAGTATTGCTACTGTCTTATTCAACGTCACCACCACGTGACATCTGGTGGAGGTGCTTGTGCGTTCATGTACCGAACGCCCCCGCAAAGTCGCGACCCAAGCCCGAAGCCCGAGGACAGAACCAACATCGCGGAAGACCAGCGTGCTAGCCGCAGACTGCAAGCACTGCCCCCAGAGCACGGACTTCTACCTGAGACGACAAAGAAGATCGTGGTCAAGACAACGCCAATGGCTGCCCCGGCGTCCCCTGTTATCCTACAACAACCTCGGGACCCACCAACCTTCCATGGAGCAGCGACTGAAGACCCGGAATCATGGCTGGAGACCTACGAACGAATCGCAACATTCAACAACTGGGACTCCGACGAGAAGCTGCGGCATGTCTACTTCGCCTTAGAAGACACCGCCAGAACTTGGTTTGAGAACAGGGAATCGACCTTGACAACGTGGGACCTGTTCCGTAGCGGCTTCCTACGCACCTTTACAAGCGTCGTGCGCAAGGAAAGGGCTGAAGCTATGCTGGACGCCCGAGTGCAGCTACCAAACGAGAACGTTGCCATTTTTACGGAAGAAATGAGCCGTTTGTTCCGCCACGCTGACCCGGATATGGCCGAGGAAAAGAAAGTCCGCCTACTGATGCGTGGGGTAAAGGAGGAACTTTTCGCCGGGATGGTAAGAAGCCCACCGAAGACCGTCGAAGAGTTTCTTTCTGAGGCGACGAACATCGAGAAGACACTCGAAATGCGGAACCGGCAATTCAACCGCCGTACAGGCTCTACCCACTACGCAGGAATTCAATCGCTGGCCACGGACGATCTGCGCGAGACCATCAGGGCCATTGTGCGCGAGGAACTGCGGAGGGTCTTGCCTTCGTCGCAGCCTCAAGCGGCCTCGATCGCCGACATCGTAAAAGAAGAGGTGCACCGATCGCTTGGAGTTCCTCAAGTGCAACCAGAACCGCCGCAGCCTCAGCCGCAAGCGATGAGCTACGCCGCCGTCGCCCGCCGTCAAGGTCCCCTTCCACGACCGCGCCAGGACCCCGTAACGCCGCAATTCCGTCGACCACCACCGCCGCCGCCAGCACGCCCACCCGTCGCCCAGCGCAGCTACCCGAGGAAGACAGACGTTTGGCGTGCTCCTGACCACCGCCCGCTCTGCTACCACTGCGGAGAAGCAGGTCACGTCTACCGACGATGCCCGTACCGAGAGATGGGACTGCGAGGTTTCGCCGTCAACGCGCCGCGTCCACAGCTTGGAGAGCGCCCACGTGACATCGCCGACTACCTCGCCGCCACTCAGTGGAGCCTTCGACGACCGTCCCGTTCGCCGTCACCAGGCCGCTACCTGTCGCCGCAGCGCCGACCGTACACCGGCCCAGCCCGGGGCCGCTCTGCGAGCCCATATCCGGAAAACTAAAAGCAGCAACCGATGGAGGTGCGGTTGCTGTTCGTCGAACTGACGAAGATCCTCCGCCGCCGACGAAGACGACGAAGAGACCATCTCGACGACCTAATGACGACACGCCGCCGTCCCGAAGAAGTCGGGAAGCCAAGACTACACCGACGAAAGACGACTTGACGACGCAACGTTCCAGATTCAGTTCAACACGACGCAGCCGTGATCCGACGCCAAGACCGAACTGCAACGCCAGACAAAGAACAACCGACCTCGATGTGCTTCTCGACGGCCACGCAGTCACTGCCTTAGTCGACACAGGGGCCGATTACTCCGTAATGAGTGGACACATCGCCGCCCAGTTGAAGAAAGTTAAGACCGCATGGGAAGGCCCTCAGATTCGAACCGCTGGAGGACACCTCATCACGCCGACTGGGATCTGCACGGCAAGAATAACCATTCATGACCGGACTTACCCTGCCACCTTCGTTATCCTCCAACAGTGTTCACGAGACGTCATTCTCGGTATGGACTTCCTCAACCAACATGGCGCAGTCATCGACCTGAAGTCGAAGTCAATAACACTGTCGGAAGATCATGCGATACCGCCGGAGAGCCCTCGTAGTCACCACGCCTTGAATGTGCTCGAAGAGCAAGTGAGCATCCCGCCTCGCTGCAGCATTGTTATTTCGGTCAGCACCGAAACACCCGCTGACGTAGAAGGCGTCATCGAAGGCGACCAACGTCTACTGCTAGACCGTGAAATTTGCGTCGCAAGAGGGATCGCTCGACTGCATGAAGGGAAAACTGAAGTGTTGCTGACAAACTTCAGCCAGGAGTTCAAGCACATCAACAAGGGCACGACGATCGCGTACATGGAGGAAATTCTGGAAACAAGTAATGCGTTTCTCCTCTCGGATTCCGCCGCATCTACCCCGACGACTGTGGTTCCCGAACCAGACTACGACATTAATCCAAATCTCCCTATGATTAAGCAACAGGAGCTCAGAAGTCTGCTCCGACGATACAAAGGCTGCTTTTCGACGTCATCGAGGATTCGACAAACACCAGTCGCTAAGCATCGCATAATCACCGAGGAATGCGCTCGACCACTCCGTCAGAGCCCTTACCGCGTTTCGCCGCGAGAACGCGAAGCTATAAGAGAACAAGTCGACGAAATGCTGCGCGACGACATCATCCAGCCGTCGAAAAGCCCGTGGGCATCCCCTGTTGTCCTGGTGAAGAAAAAGGACGGAACCCTGCGTTTCTGCGTCGATTATCGTCGTCTGAACAAGATCACAAAGAAGGACGTATACCCCCTCCCACGGATAGACGACGCATTGGATCGGCTCTGCAACGCCAAATACTTCTCGTCCATGGACCTCAAGTCTGGCTATTGGCAAATAGAAGTCGACGAAAGAGATCGCGAAAAGACCGCCTTCATCACCCCAGACGGCCTCTACGAGTTCAAGGTTATGCCATTCGGACTGTGCTCGGCGCCTGCAACGTTCCAGCGCGTGATGGACACGGTTTTAGCAGGATTGAAGTGGCAGACCTGTCTCGTATACTTGGATGACGTCGTCGTCTTCGCCGGAAATTTCGACGTTCACCTTAGGCGGCTTGCAACAGTACTAGAGGCCATCAGGTCATCAGGACTTACTCTGAAGCCGGAAAAGTGCCGCTTCGCTTACGAGGAGCTTCTATTTTTAGGCCACGTCATCAGCAAATCTGGAGTCCGCCCCGACCCGCAGAAGACAGCGGCCATAGCAAAGTTCCCGCAGCCCATCGACAAGAAGGCAGTGCGTAGATTTCTTGGCATGTGTGCCTACTACAGGCGATTTGTCAAGAACTTTTCACGCATCGCCGAGCCGTTGACACGTCTAACTAAATGTGATGTTGAGTTCAAGTGGGAAACGCTGCAGGCCGACGCATTTGAAGAACTCAAACGACGCATGCAGTCGCCGCCGGTACTTGCGCACTTCGACGAGCACGCCGATACCGAAATCCACACTGACGCCAGTAGCCTAGGCCTCGGTGCCGTCCTAGTCCAGAGAAAAGATGGACATGAACACGTGATAGCTTACGCTAGCCGGTCGTTGTCAAAAGCGGAAGGCAATTATTCTACAACCGAAAAGGAATGCCTCGCCATCGTTTGGGCTACAGCGAAATTTCGCCCTTACCTATATGGCAGGCCATTCAAAGTCGTCAGCGATCACCACGCCTTGTGTTGGCTAGCGAATTTAAAGGATCCCTCTGGACGGCTGGCACGGTGGAGCCTCAGACTACAAGAATACGACATCACTGTAACATACAAGTCCGGACGAAAACACTCAGACGCCGATTGCCTATCACGTGCCCCCATTGACCCGCCGCCGCAAGATAACGAGGATGACGACGCCTTCCTTGGAATAATAAGCGCGGAAGACTTCGCCGAACAACAACGAGCGGACCCGGAGCTTAAAGGCCTCATCGATTATTTGGAAGGGCACACCGACGTTGTCCCCAGGGCATTTAAGCGCGGATTATCTTCCTTCACGCTTCAAGACAGTCTACTCGTGAAGAAGAACTTCTCACCAGTCCGCGCCAATTACCTTCTTGTTGTCCCGTCAGGACTTCGTCCAGAAGTATTGGACGCCCTACATGACGATCCGACCGCTGGACACCTCGGATTTTCCCGGACACTATCGAGGATACAAGAAAAGTATTATTGGCCGCGCCTGACCGCCGACGTCGCCCGTTATGTCAGAACATGCCGAGACTGTCAGCGACGCAAGACACCACCGACAAGGCCAGCCGGATTACTACAGCCAATCGAGCCTCCTTGCCGACCATTTCAGCTGATCGGGATGGACTTGCTGGGACCCTTTCCGACGTCAATAACCGGAAATAAGTGGATCGTCGTGGCGACGGACTACCTCACCCGCTTCGCTGAAACAAAAGCACTGCCGAAAGGTAGCGCAGCCGAAGTGGCGAAATTCTTTGTCGAAAACATCCTGCTGCGACATGGCGCCCCAGAAGTCCTCATCACCGACCGAGGCACGGCCTTTACAGCGGAGCTCACCCAAGCCATTCTGAAATACAGTCAGACAAGGCACAGGAGGACAACGGCCTACCACCCGCAGACGAATGGTCTTACGGAGCGGCTGAATAAGACCCTCGCCGACATGCTAGCGATGTACGTCGACGTCGAACACAAGACCTGGGATGCCGTCCTGCCGTACGTAACATTCGCTTATAACACGGCGGTACAAGAAACAACACAGATCACGCCGTTCAAGCTGGTCTACGGCAGGAACCCGACGACGACGCTTGACGCCATGCTGCCGCATGTAACTGACGAAGAGAATGTTGACGTCGCTAGCTATCTCCAGCGCGCCGAAGAAGCCCGACAGCTCGCCCGCCTACGGATCAAGACCCAGCAGCGTACCGACAGCCGACACTACAACCTCCGACGACGCTTCGTCGAGTACCAGCCCGGCGACCGTGTTTGGGTATGGACCCCGATACGCCGGCGAGGACTCAGTGAGAAGCTGCTGCGACGCTATTTCGGACCCTACAAGGTCATCCGACGTATTGGCGCACTAGACTATGAGGTCGTGCCAGACGGCATTTCGCACTCACAGCGGCGCCGCGCACGATCTGAAGTGGTCCACGTGGTGCGCCTTAAACCATTTTACGGACGCTGATGAACTTCCTTACTTTGTTGTTTTTCTTTGATACGAGTGCTTTTCTTTGTTACTTTCGTTTGTTTGCAGCATCGGGTCGATGCTTTTTAAGAGGGGGGTAATGACACGTGTACTTATCTTTATCGGGCAACCACGTTTCGCCGCTTAACAACTGTAATCGCAGAGCGAGGGACGCGCCTGCATGTATCCGACGTTTCTGGAAAGTTATCGACGCTTCTATCCGCGTGTCTGTTGTCGCCGAACCTTGTGTTATCAGATTTCATCGCGTGACACGAATGGTGTAGAACTTTGTGGAAGACACGCGGGTCCAATCAGTTAATCTGGAACATTCGATGACTGATCTATAAAAGCCGACGCGCTTGACCCGCTGATCAGATTTTCGACGATCGCCGAGCGTGTTCGCCGCTATCGTTGCGCTATAAGTGTAGCCTGTTTTGTGGGCACAGGTTCGCCCAATAAAAGTTAGTTTTCTTGTTCACAGTATTGCTACTGTCTTATTCAACGTCACCACCACGTGACAATATGTTGCAAGGAGTGGGTGGACGCATGAGTATCTGTCCTTGCTTCAGTTGCAACATGAAGTTGCTGTAGTTTGTAACGGGGACGCTGACCACAGCGGTTGCACCAAGGGAAGACATTCCTGACACAAACAAAATCATTCGCAGGGGAACCTCAACGTTCTCGCAACACGTGACGACTTCTCTTGGTCCCTCCAATTTTGCAACAAGACCTGTCAGCTCTGGTGCTTCCCTTTGGTTTAGCAAATGGGCACACCCACCACTATGGACCAGAAGCAGATTGGCCAAGTCGATCAAGTCCGTGCCAATGATGACGTCTGGTCCAACAAAGGCATCGTCACTGACTATGTAAAAGTGGACGGCAGAAGGTTCAACATCATCGATGCGCACCTTTAAGTCTAGTTCGCCAAGGGATGACTGCTGTCTGCCGACACCGTGTATGGCCGCTCTGGGAGGAGTTGTAAGCTCCCTGCTCAGCCGCATGGCATGCATTCAGTTTGATCGAGCTCACATCGGCACCCGTATCGAGAAGAGCGACTATCCATTCGCTGTGAATGCAAACGTTTTTATACACCCTCATTGAAGGCATGGTGCGTACAATATTGGTCACATTCCCTGAGCGGCCCTAATTTGGACAAAAGTTTGCGCTGTGCTCATCGCGGTTACACTTCGTGCAGTGAAGTGGGTGCCATGGCTCAGGACACTGAGTCGACAGGTGTCCCGTTTTTTGGCAGTTGTACTAGATTCGTGCGTCGCACTCCTTCTCGCACAGTAGCGCTGCGTACAGCATCGTCTGCTTGTGTTGACGAAAGAAATGGCTGGTGGCCGCTGCTCATACGGCTTCGGCTGCCGAATCTTTGTGCCAATGGGAATTATTTTTCAGGGCTTTCTCTAAAATTTTCATAGACTTTGATGGCTTGAAGCAACTTGTGCACACTTCTGTAGCTTCTGTCCCACAGCGCAAAACTCATTTTAGTAGACCAGAGGCATCCGACAATCTCCATAGTTGTGTCCGGCAGACTTAGTTTGACCCTGGCGCATATTCTTTCCTTTTCTCAAATGTACTTTGTCATCTCCTCGTCACAACTCTGAACTCGTTCGGCCATTCTCCTCCATAAGTCCGGGAAGCCTTCTTCAGTCACGAAGGCTGATTTAAATGCAGTTACGAGCTCTTGCCATGACTGACACCTTGCTGCTGATGAGATTAGCCAGTCCTTAGCGGGGCACTGCAGCTTGAGGTAAACTGCAGTAAGACGTTGTTGCTCAGACAAGTTGGCTAAGTCCACAACACGCAACAATATTTCCAGCCAATCTTCAGCACTGATCTGGGCGCTGTCTCCGTTAAAGCTTGAGATTGCGGTAGAGGGGTCCGGACTCACATGAACAGTTGTCGCTGTTGAGGGCAGATTCATCATCTCCATCATGCGGGCCATTGCAGAGAAGGCCCCGGTGAGCTGTCCCAAGATGGCGTTGCTCGGGCCTGGATCCGGCTGGAATGACCGTGTTGAGAATGCAGAAGTAAAGCCACCGAGCTTCCAAATATCCTTCTGCAGTCATGAAAGCTGGGTGACTTTTTCTTGAAGCTGGTCTGGTGCGCCATGATCATAGCATTGTCTGCTGTCCCGTTGCAGCTCGGTGGCGTTTGTCACCTCTTTAGCAGTACGTGACTGTGCAGCAAGACGTGTGTTGTATGGATGTTTGCCGTCCTGGCTCATCTTGACGGACTTGTTCGAAGTATTCCACCTCTGAGTGTAAAAAGTTTCCTACCATGGACTCAGCTAGCTAACTGTGCACTTGGTTAGAAAACTAGCTCTGGTTGACAATGGCCCGCCAATGTGGCACTGTGGACCAGAAACGCGACGCAAAGTAAGGCACAGGCGTACACTTGCCCCAAGCAGCTCCCATACAAAAAGGGCACCTCGCAAACTTGGGGGAGCAAGCAGACAAACAACCGTTCTTTTTGAAACGCAATTTTACTCTCTCGATGACGCAGGCTACTGTACACCGCCAGGGTCGTAAGACACGGGGATCGAGGCGGAAGGAAATGCCTGCGGTCAACGAAGGGAGCCGAACCGGGGGTGGCGGCGAGGCTGCAGGCATGCAGCCCGCCGCTTGTGGGACTGTCTCTTCAATGTCTTCGAGGCACCTCGGTTTATGAGAAAAACGGGGCCTCGTGGTGGCGGCGCCACGTTCGTTGCTTACAGTACTATTTATCAGGTATGCTCTAGTTGTGCGAAGTTGTTTGTACTAAAACTCCAAAACCTCGACTTAATGAAATTTGCAATTTAACCAAGTTTTTCGCTGCAATTACAACTTCATTATATTGAGGTTATAACAGATACACACTGCCTTTCAGTTGTCAAGTGAGAAGGAAGCAAGCACACACCTTGGTGATGACGCGCACTCCTCGTAGCATGTCACCCAGGGTCTGGTCCTGCTCACGCGCTGAGTTCACACTGGCAATCTTGTGGTCCATGGCTGAGTTGTCAGCCACTGCCTTGAGGATGTGCGATTTGAGCCTCTGCTGGATGCTGCCACGCGATGATGATGATGATGTAGCTGCCACAGGTTCTGTCCTCTCAAGCAGGGTCACCACACTGGCCTGTATCTGTACACAGTTACAAATGATGGCTGAAATACTGCCACTTTTTAGGGACAATGAAAAACTATTTAATAAAAGAAACAAATAATAACACTGCCAAACCTGGGAGTTAAGAAGCTATTATCTTGTATTTAGAAAGGTCTAACATGGGACAGAGAGAGAAGAGGATGCCTGTGCTGCACTGCTATAAATTATTCTCAACAAATGACTAGCACTGAACGTTCAACAAAGCTGTTGTCAAAAGTGTGTTGCCTTCTTGTCTCATCTCTCGCCTTTCACATAGCAAGGTGTTTAGAATGATCCAATACCAACTAGGCCAGAAACAAGTCATCACCATCACCTGTTATCAACTCTCTATAGGGCCCAGAAGCACAAGCAACACTCAAGTCACAATGCTAATGGAAAACACGGTTGTCAAATCTAGGCCCACAGGTCAAGCGTGTCCATTATTTATGCATGTACATCCTAGGTTAACTGCTGGTGCTCACATATATTTGCGAATGCACAACACTATTGCCATCGCATTTACTATTTGACCGGAAAAAACTATCACTATAGAATGAGCACCAACATTTAAAAAATGTTGGGTACAGTAGGTACACACAGCACAGAGCAACCAATTACTAATAGTGTAATGAACACAATAGAGTGTGTGCTTGGTGTTAACCGCTCTGTGGCTGCACCCAGCAAGTTTCTCTGAAAACTCAGACAGCTTGATGCACTCGACTATGAAGTCATTGCCAACGCTGTCATTTGATCACAGTGGCACAAGGCCTTTCTACGAAAGAGAAAATTGTCATCCCCTGTCACCAATTTCAGCGTTCCAGAAACAGACAGGGACACAATGCAATTATATTAAAAAGACACAGTTTTGCCCGAAAGGCAAAGCACCGATTGCGATAGCAAATTAGTAGATAGCTAAACGTAGTTTTATTGGCCGTATAAACTTGTAAACATTTGCTTACTAACTAAATTAATAATGATACAATGTGTAAGCGCGACTGAACGACGACGTAGAAAGAAACAGACACGCATCTTCGTTCAGTCGTACTCGTGGCGGCCTCACAGTCGCAGAGCAGCAGCCTGACACCCTTTCCCCTTTTTGACTGTAAAATCTTATCACGCTGTGTGCGGGAAAGGGAAGTGGTGTGAAGGTGCGCAACCAAGCTGTAGAGGCTGCACGATCACAAAATAAAGTCAGTATATATTCAAGATGCAAGATAAATGGGTCATTGTGTTTAGCCCTCATGTTGTATCATTTATATAAACTATGGGAAAGAAGTCCGACACGGCTGTGGACGGCATGATGGACGCGGACAAGAAGACGCAACAGCGTAGGCTTAGCCAGTCACACCAAGAACAGCGTCTAGCCCGAGCCCAACTTCAGCAGCATTGGCAATCCGGCTGTGGAGCTCTGCACGGTGCACTTCTTCTTTACAACTTCCCCCCTCACTGAAGACGGAGCTGCACAGGAGGCCTAAGGCGTCCTGAGGACGAAGGGCTCGTGATACGGCTTGAGCCGATCTACGTGCACAGTTTCGCGGCCTCGACGACACAGGTCCGGAGGGGGCATCAGAGGTTCGATGACGTAGTTCACCGGAGAAGTTTGCTGTAGAACCCAGTAGGGCCCATGGTATCGGGGTACAAACTTGGGGGAGACACCTGGTGTCGAAGTAGGAGGCACCCACAACCATGGTGTTAGAATAGGTTAGGTGTACGAACGAGCCTTGGCGGCGCGGCGCGCCGCCGCTCGTATTGTGCCCGTCCTCCGGCAGGCGGCGCGCCAAGCTTGGGGCCTTCGAGCCCATTAACAATCGGGTAGGGTGAACGCGCGCACTGCTGGGTCCTTGCAATATATTAATTATGAGGGCCAATTCAGCCTTAGCCGTAATAAACCTAACAGCTTGTGGTGCTTTCTATTAAATGCTAGTCGTGAAAATCACAGGCCACTAAAAAGCTGTTCACTCGTTTGCACTAAATGTTAGAATTGGCGCGAGCTGTAACAGCAACTATTCTGTGATACGTCTCAGTCTTCCTAATATTTTTTCCTTATACTAAGTTATAATGTGAGCGATGTTGCATCAAATTATGCAAAACACTGTCTGTAAAACTGCCGACAGAGGACTTCTGGAAGTTGGCGTCTGGAAACGAGTGTCTTGTGTTTTCGTTTGCAGCTGTTATGTGCGCTAGTTTCCACGTAGGTTTCGGGCACTGAATGTTGCTTTCATGCTTTGAAAAAAAAAAAAAAAACACAATGCTGCATCACCATTTATTTCACACACATATCTGCAGTGACAAAAGAGGCCAGCTATTACGGGTTTTGCGTAAAATTTGGGAGAGCTTCCGTAGCCGCTTTTTCGCATCAGATATGGCTACATTGCGCTATCTTCTGTTTAGTTCACACAAAAATACGTGGCATAAAAATACAGACAAGTAAAAAATCATGTGTTAAACAAGTTTAGCTTGTTTAACACAAGCTTCCGCAGCTGCTGTGTGTTTTTTTTTTTTCATTAGCTTTTCTTTGCTTGCAGACTTGCCGCATTCTCATTGCTATATAGTGATGCAGAAGACATGCTATCATTTCTTCTTTGTGTTCCAAACAAGGAAAAGAAAAATAGTAGCTTTCTAGCATGCCTTCTACTGTCAATTCATAGGCATTTTTGTGAAAAGTGTGCTTCTGAAATTCAGTCTCGCCTGCTTGATATAGGTGGAAAATGGTCCTACTGGGGTGTAATAGTCCACCTCGAGTTTTGCACTGAACTAGGGCACTTTCTTTTAGAGACTGTGCAGCAGCTTCTTCAATAAGACATTCTCTACATTTTGAGCATGTTGTACTCTTAAGTTTTCGACACATAAAACCAGCAAGGTAATAAATTATACAGTCAATAACCTCTGGCTCTGTACATACATGATCAAAAACTTCTTCACACTCAGCTTCCGCGTCCACTAAGCCATCCAGTTTTTGTTTTAGTTGCTGAAGTTGTGTCTTTTCTTCATTGTCAACCTTAAACGCAAGCTTAATATCGGTCAGTGTTAGTGCATGTGTATTATCGGCGGTTTGCACTTCGCAATTGCCAAACTTTGGCGGCTTGAGCAAACTGAGAGCATGTACACTGAGAGCATGTTATACAATTGCAGGAAAGTGGGCGTAGAGGGGTGGTCATTTTGGCCACCTGCTTGGCGGATAATTCCGAAGAAGCGTTCAAGCACGTCCTGATTGAACTTTCCCGACAAGATATACCTGAACCCACACTCCTTGAGCAAATACCGAGAGAGTTCCAGTGCTGATAAAATTGACACGCGCAGTCCCTCTGCGGTCTGCTCGGTTAGGCAATTTTTACGGGAAATCTTTTCAGATAATACATCTTGCTCCCACTTGTTTAGCCAATACAGTGAAGATGCTAAAACTCGTAGATCTTTGCTCCCTACAGTAATGCCTTCATTATGCAAAATAGAAGTGAGGCGCGGAGAGAGGACACAAGAGTAGAGAAGTGGACAACATGAATGCCGTGTTGTCCACTTCTGTTGTTGCATAATGATTCCTTACCAACTAGCTCAGCTTTCTGTTGTTCTAAGTAATGCCTTCTCGCGGGCAGTTTCGATTGAGGGCGTCAAAGAGGTAATTGAGTTTCATGGTAAACTCCATCGCACCTTTCACACTTTCTAATCCTTGCGTGCCTCTCCTCGAATAAAACTCCAGCCCTTTTGCTACACTCCGGATGAACAACTGTGTTGCCAGTTTAACACGCATTTTTTTAGTGTTTGTTAGATTAATATGGGAAAATGTTAATTTAAGACAGACACGCGCCAGGCCGGGTTGCTTCGAGTCTTCTACAAACAATCTGTCATAGTGCTCCCAGTATACCTGTTCACCATTGACAACCAAAATCTTTTGTCGATGTAAGCGGTTATGCACACATTTCAGGAGGTGAGGCACATCGAAAAAAAACAAAAACATTGCGCTTGTTGTCAACAGGATGAGTAAAGAAGTGTTTAGTGTGCTGAAGAGCCCCACTCACTCCGAACTTTTTCCACATTAAGCGATTAGTAGCTGCTCCATCACACACAATTCCATCGACCAACGTGCCAGCTTCCACCAGGAGAAAAATCGCATTTAGTATGAGCTGTGCAAGTTTGGTGCCTTTTGTAGGACCCTTGCTCGCAAAGACAGCAATTGGCTGCGAGTAATGATCCCCAAATGCTCGAAATGTGAACACCAGTCCATGGTCGGCGAGGTCATCACTGGTCCTCGCACTGTCACCAAAATCGCTGAATCCACAATTCATTGACTTTGAGTGCACTCTCATCTCTTTCCTTACCTGCATTTCGTCGAACATTAAAATCCCGTGTCGCTGAAATTTGTCCTTGGTGGCCATTTTTTTCTTAAATGCCGCATAAATCGTGTGTCAAATCTGCATTTCACCCTCACCAAACCTAAATACTTTCGAACTGTTGTGACACAAGGAAGCGGTAGAACATCATTTTCTCGGAGGAAGGAATACGCCGATGGGCTGCGAATGTGCAGCAACAGACACAGCAAAAGCCAGTCTTCTATGTAGCGCCGGCTCTTTTTATTTGCAAGTTTGGCAGCTGCCAAGCACTCTTTCACTGCCGTCAGCTGTATTCCTGGTAGCTCAGCTTTGGAAAGCTTCGCTTCAATGTCTTTTGCAGAAATTGTCTGCAGGTTCTCACGGGCTTGCTTAGGCTCAGCAGTGAGCATCTTCAGCGGGTTGCAAAGGCGATTCTTTGATCTTTTGAGGAAATAGTTAGCACGCCTGAGTGCTGCAAGTTTTTCACGGTTTTGCAAGCTTTTCGTGGAGAAACAAGCACCACTGGAATTCAACTTCTGTTGCTTCTCCATTAGCCTATTCTGGCGAATTCGGAATGTGTTTCAGAGGCTGAAGCACTTCTGGCAAACCAATTCACCGGCACTGAGGATTAGTGGACATTTCTTGTGGCGCTATTTATTATCAGAATCGAGAAACGCACTTTGCGGCTCAGCCTCAGGATACTCTTTGACGCTAGGTCCTGCAGTACAAAGCATTACTTTGTCTACATGCCCCAAAATAGTTTTAACGTCCTCCAAAGATCTCACAGAGATTGTACATTTAAAATCCTCCAAAGAAAAAACCTTGCCCATCCCCACTACTCTCACCTCCATTTTGTCATCAATTTCAATAACCTTGGCAACCACCAGAGAAGCAGCAGGGCAGATACCGCCCCACGAGCACGCTGCTTCATTCATGCCTGATGCGGTCATGTTGCCCGCTGATGCAGTACGTGAGGTAAATGACAGTAACTGGCTGGCAGATCTCTTGGAGCGTTTTAGTTGAGGAAAGACAACACTTTTGACTTCGTCCATTTCGAGCCGGTGAAAATCCCAGCATTTAGACGGTAGGCACAAGAGTGGAGGGTTTTCGAACAAGCTTGCGAATGCTGAGATCGCCGCTGTTGCTGAGCTGCAATCAGATTCTTCTTCAACCGCTGTCACGTTGCACGCCTCAGTAGTATTCGGAGAGGAGCGCATGCTAGCTTCTTCTGACACTTGTACACAAGGTTCGGCGGTCCTCATTTTTTTCGCTTCTAGCGGTTGCCTTTCGGCGGGTCGTTTTCTGCTTCTTGAAGTCTTCGAAAGGTAGGCAGGGCAGTCAGGGAATTTCGTCGGCACCGCGTCCTTTGCCAACAACGCGCGTCGCGGGACGCTTTGCAGCACATGCCCATTGTACTCTGCCGTCCAGGTCTTGGACACAAAACTAGGCTCAAAATGTCTCTCGCAAACGTAATCGGTTGTTTGTAAAGCTTGGTCCTTTCTTGGTATGGCCCGCCGCCACTGGTGCAGTCGTTCGTCGTCTTTCGGCGCCGAAAAAAATGAAAGCTTTTCCTTGCAGGATTTGTAGCCCGTATTGCAGCGTGGCACAAAACACTTCTTCCCCATCACGCGAACGCAGAATGCGCCAAAAACGAAGGAAATGGTGGAGCGTGGATATTAGCGAAATGCACCGTGCACGTGCACGAGAGGAAAACGACGCGCACGCCAGAAGACAAGAACTGACACGTTCCTTACGGCAACACGTGGGCTCTCAGCCACCTAAAGCCCAGCCGCCCCTACAGCCCCTAACCGCCCCACGCCATCTCTCGGCGGCCGGCGGAAATTCGTTCCTCGCTCTCGCCACTTGCTCTCCGCCGCGGGACCGCCCGTTCCCACACCTAACCTATTCTAACACCATGCTCACAACCAAATGAGAGCGTCAGGCGAAAACTAGTGGTGGGGGCACCCGTCGTCATGATGAAATTTTTGTAGGGCTTGTTCTTGCATTGTAAGGGAGCGAGCTAGTTGCCGACAATCTTCTGCATACCGGGCGGCTTCGGAAACAGGTGTACCCTCTGATAAGTCGGGATGGTAAGGAAGAATAGCGTCAATGGGAAATGATGGTTCGTGGCCATATAGAAGAAAGAAGGGAGAAAAGCCCATCGTTGACTGGGGTGCCGTATTGTAGGCGTATGTGACATAGGGAAGGATGAGGTCCCAGTTGGTGTGGTTGGAGACGACATACACCGAAAGCATGTCGCCAAGAGTTCGGTTAAAGCGTTCTGTCAATCCGTTTGTTTGTGGGTGATATGCGGTGGTACAGCGATGAATAATGCGGCATTCAGCGAGAAGTTCTTGAATGACATCGGCGAGAAAGACGCGGCCACGGTTGCTCACGAGTTCGCGGGGAGCGCCGTGACGTAGAACGAAGCATTGAAGGAGGAAGGAGGCAACTGGCAGAGCGGCCGTTTCTGCATACCTCGTGAGATGGTCTACAGCTACAATGACCTAGCGATTGCCAGCAGCTGTGTATGGCAGAGGCCTGTAGAGGTCTATCCCAACCCGGTCAAAGGGTCGCGAAGGGCATGGCAAAGGTTGCATTGGTCCAGAAGGGCGGCAAGGATCAGGCTTCCGGCGTTGACATTATGTGCAAGAGCGAATGTAGTTTTGCACAAATGTGTACATACCACGCCAATAAAACCTATGACGTAGTCTGGTTTTATTGCGTGTGCACACGCTGGTCTTGAAGAGACCAGCGTGTGCGCACTGAGGGTTGGCGTGGAAAGCGGCGCATACATCAGTGCGGAGCTGCTGAGGTATTACAAGCAGCCATTTGCGGCCGTCGAAACTGTAGTTACGGCGATAGACAATTCCGTGGCGGATGGCGAAATGCGAAGCTTGTCGGCGTAACGCTCGGGATGGTGGGCGTGTAGGTGAATTAGAGATGTAATCTATCAAAGATGAAATCCAGGAGTCCTTGCAGTGCTCTAAAGCCGTGTCGACAGAAGTGAATGGAAGTGGGTCGTCTAGGACGGACACACTGACAATGTCGGCGTGGACAGGCGAGCACGAAAGAGCATCAGCATCGGCGTGCTTCTTGCCTGAGCGGTAGACAACCCAAATATCAGACTCTTGGAGCCTCAGTGCCCACCGGGCTAGGCGGCCACAGGGATCCTTGAGAGATGACAACCAGCAAAGTGCGTGGTGATCGGTAACGACATCGAAGGACTGGCCATACAGGTATGGGCGAAATTTTGTGATGGCCCAGATGATCGCGACACATTATTTTTCCGTGGCGGAATAGTTCGCTTCAGCTTTCGTCAGAGTGCGGCTCGCGTAAGCAACAACATATTCTTAGCAGCCGGGCTTTCGCGGGGCGAGCACAGTGCCAAGACCAACACCGCTAGCATCCGTATGGATTTCCGTGGGAGCAGTTGGATCGAAATGGCGCAGTATCGGTGGTGTTGTGAGCAGGCGACGTAGCGTTGCGAAAGCATCATCGCAAGTCAGGGACCACGCGGAAAGATTGGGGTCTCCCCAAAGAAGCTCTGTCAGAGGTGCCATAATCGAAGCGAAATTTCGAATAAAGCGACGGAAGTACGAGCAGAGGCCAATGAAACTGCGCAAGTCTTTTAGAGACACTGGCCTCGGAAATTCTTTAGCAGGAGCTTAGCGGCATCAGAGAGAACGCCGTCCTTCGACACGACATGTCCGAGAATTGTCAGCTTGCATACCCCAAAGTGACATTTTTTCAGATTTCGTTGGAGGCCAGAGTCACTGAGACAGCGCAAAACCTGCTCCAAGCGATGAAGGTGAGTAGGAAAATTTGGTGCGAACACTACTACATCATCCAAATAACACAAGCACGTGTTCCATCTGAGGCCTCGAAGAATAGTGTCCATCATCCGCTCAAAAGTCGCGGGCGTGTTGCAAAGTTCGAATGGCATTACACGAAATTCGTATAGGCCATCTGGTGCGATGAAAGCAGTTTTAGGCTTATCTTCTGCAGCCATAGGCACCTGCCAATAACCAGAGCGTAGATTGAGGGAGGAAAAGAACTCTGCACCTTGTAAGCTGTCGAGGGTGTCGTCGATCCGCGGCAATGGATAAACATCTTTTCGGGTTATGTTGTTTAGGCGGTGGTAATCCACGCAAAAGTGGATCGAGCCATCCTTCTTTTTAACTAAAACAACTGGCGATTCCCATGGGCTGTCGGACGGTTCAATGACACCACGCTTTAGCATGTCACCTACTTGCTCATCAATGACGCGTCGTTGTTCTGTCGACGAGACGCGGTAGGGTCACTGCCGTAGCGGTGAGTGAAAACCGGTGTCAATACGGTGACATACAGTCGTCGTTCGGCCCAGAGAAGTGCTATGACTGTCAAAATCACGGTGAAACTTCTCGAGGAGATGGAGAAGGTCATGGCGTTGCGTGGGGCTTAAGGCATTGTCGATGACGTGGCTGAAAACGTCTTCAGGCGATGCGGTAAGTGCGGGACAACAGTAGAGGGTGTCGACCTCTGACAATCCAACTGGAAGTTCCGACGTGGTAATGGTGTCGTAAGGCTCCACAGTGCCGAGAGATTCACCGCGAAGCAACGCAATCGAGAATGGGAAGTGGTTGTGTATAGGAAGGTGAGTAGCACCAGCTTGAAGGCTAAGCAGCGCAGTTGGGAGTGGTGAGAGGTGGCGGTGAACGAAAGCAGTCGAAGGCGTGAAGAGTACAGTAGGGTCGGAGGCAACGGAACAGGATACAGGTGCCAGAACGGACGCGTGCGGAGGTATATGGATGTCATCAGTGAGGGACAACTTGGTGCAGGAAAGCGAAACGTCATCAGATATGGCATTGCCAAGCGAAGAGAAGGCGACTTCTGCACGGGAGCAGTCAATAACAGCTTGGTGATGGGAGAGAAAGTCCCAACCTAAAATAATATCGTGGGAACAGTGGGGAAGAACGACGAACTCAACTGTGTAGACCACTCCTTGAATTTCAAGACTGGCAGTGCATGCAGCCACCGGCTGGACGTGCTGTGCTGTGGCTGTGCAGAGTAAAGGACCGAAGAAAGGCGTCGTGACTTTTCGTATTGAGCAGCATAGTTTTTCGGCAATTACAGATATGGCGGCACCTGTGTCAATGAGGGCAAGCACAGAGACACCTTCAACAGCGACATCAATAACGTTGGGCGGCGAAAGACGAGGGCTTGAGCGTTGTGACGATGACGCAGTTCTTGCCTCGGGAAGTGCGCCACTTAGTTTTCCGTGTCAGCGGTAGAGGGACATCGACGCATGGGGGAGAGCGAGCGACGACGAGGAGAAGGAGAACGGCGGTCAGAAACTTCACGAAGGCTTGGGCAGGGAAGGGGTAAATCGCGGTCTGGAGGGTAAGACAAAGGATGGTCGTACGCGGCTGTGCGTGGGTCGCCACGTGGATGAAGTGGACGGCGGCGGCACAGGCGTACAACGTGTCCGGGAATAATGCACGAATAGCAGATGGACCGATTATCCGCTGTACGCCAGGGATTAATTACTCGATGGACTGGAGGTCGTGGCGGCGTGGGGGTAAAAACAGGGCTAGGCATCGGAGGCGGAGCCCGGAAGGTTGGCAGTCGTGGTCATGCGACGGCGTCGGAGTAAGTCAATGGGGCGGGGAGTTGAGGCGCCCGTTCCGGGGGAAGGACCTCGGACACTTGCTTTTCTATAACATGTCGTAGGGTCGGACTGAGGGATGAACTTGAGTCCGGCGGGTTGGAGATGAGGGAGAGCTGGTGAGCTACTTCTTCCCGGACGAAAGCCTTGATCTGCGAGAGGAGGGTGGAATCTTGAATAGTGGAGGTCAAGCTGGACAACGATTCGTGATGGGGAACAGGACGACGAGTGAGGATATGTTGACAACGGAGGCCGTCATAGCTTTGGCACAATTCAATAACTTATGCAACAGTAGAGGGGCTCTTTGAAATGAGCATCTGAAATGCATCCTCGTTGATACCTTTCATAATATGCTTGATTTTATTGCCCTCAGTCATGGATGCATCGACGCGTTTACAGAGATCGATGACATCTTCGATGTAGCTGGTAAAGGTCTCACCAGGCTGCTGAGAGCGCGACTGCAGGCGCTGTTCGGCACAAAGCTTTTGAACAGCAGGGCGGCTGAAGACCTCGCTGAACTTTGTCTTGAACACCGTCCAGCTTGGGACTTCGCTTTCGTGGTTCCGAAACCACAAGTGGGCAATTCGGTGAGGTAAAAAGAGACGGTGTTCAGTTTCATGATGTCATCCCATTTGTTGTTCAGATTGACGCGTTCGTATGATTAGAGCCAGTCATCAACGTCGTGGTCGTCAGTGCCGCTGAAGATGGGAGGGTCCCGCTGATGGAGTGTGCCAGGGCATACGGAGGACTGGGGAGCAGGTGGTGGTAAGCTTGTGGCGCTTGCGGTGGTCATGATGGCAGAGAGAGTCCGGATGCGCAATTCCAGGATGACAGGAGACCCAGCAAACCTCTACCAATTATGGGAAAGAAGTCCGCCATGGCTGTGGACGGCACGATGGACGCGGAAAAGAAGACGCAACAGCGTAGGCTTAGCCAGTTACACCAGGAACAGCATCTAGCCCGAGCCCCACTTCAGTAGCATTGACGATCCGGCTGCGGAGCTCTGCACGGCACACTTCTTCCTTACAAAACCAATAAACAGGTAGTAATCTAATATGCTCAAAAATAGGCTTATTGTGGGAGTCATGCTGGAGATTTACTATTACTAGCGATTCTTTCTTCTGCAATCTGTGTAGTCATGCCCATATCGGTAGCAAAAGGATAAACTAGAAAATAAGACAAAGTCATAGAACAGTAGCTTTATGTTAACACGAGAAGAAACCACAGCCTCGATAAAAGTCCAATCGTCTATAACAATTTAGACAGAACCCTCTCAACATTTTCATTCCAATACATATTTTTGTGGAATAGAACTCCAAAACTCTTAATGACAGGTACAATTTCAAGGTTTATGTTAAAATCAATAGTTTTGTTCCAGTGCAAAATATTGATACAGCGCATTTGGACAGGGCCATGCGCGCAAGAGGGAGACAAAGAAAAAGTGATAGACTGTCTCCTGGAACTGCGACTATTGTACCAGCCTGCACGATTACAGCTGTTCCCCATGTAACTTTTCCACGTGTAAATACGTAGTTGTAAATACATTTAGGCATCGGGCTTCCTCTTCGTAACAATATCAAAGCTTTTGCTTTCGCAATATTTACAGTCAGTCAGTTTGCTGAACTCTACTTATCTTACTGCAGACATACATCATTAACTCCACTTATAAGTGTCCGCAGGTTGGAATGACAAAAATAACTAGTATTGTCGCATATACGATAAATCTTGTATTTCTGACAATATTTACTAGGTGTCATTGTACTTTTGATAACAGCATAATAGTAAGCATGGACAAAAGGAAGGAAAACATGAGAATATGGCGCTCACTCACAATTGATGTTTTATTTAGTAAGTTCATACACAACTTGCCCACGTTGCTATATTTACTAGGTTGCCTACATATATGTAAAAGAGCCAGGTTACAAATACACTGCCCTGAGGAATGCCATTACTAATTTTATTAAATAGAGATTTAGTGTTTTTTAGTCACATTGTTTGCGGCAATATAGACAGCTACTTAAAAAATTCTGAAAAACTTTCTTGAAAGCCATAATGACAAAACTTGTTAAGAAGTGTGCTATGACTGATAGTACAATCGAAAGCTTTAGAGTAATCAATACACTCCGCACGTAAAGGCCACTCTCAAAGGAGTCTAGAATAAGTTCCTCCTACAATGGATATGCATTCTCAGTAGAACATTTTTTAGTGAAACCTAACTTCTAGATATTAAGGAAACTTACAACAACATAAAGAGGGAATTGCTAAGTGATATTCTCAAGCATGAAGTGACAGATAATTTCGTGGAGCTCCTTAGAGAGCACAAATTGCGTGGCAAGGCCAAAAATGAAAATACCTAGTGGACATTCACAAGATGAAGAATCTTTAAAAGATTTCTCATAAGCCATGAAATTACTGTTGAAAACAACTTGACTGAACCTTTCTGGTGCCGAGAAAATTCTAGTTTTGCTGTTGGCAGTATCGCCCACTTACTTTTGACCCGAGTATTACAAGCCAGCTGAGGAAAGCTGCTTTGGGGTTCTCGAAGGTTGCATTATTCTTGCTGGTGATTTTAATTTGCCTGACGTTGCATAGGTTAACAGTACATGCATCTTGAATTGAAATGCATCTACGTAACATGAATTAAGAACATTGATCAATGTGCTTGGTTTGGTACAACACGTATACCAGCCTACCAAATATTTTTTTATTTGTTCTTCTGCAATAGTATCGATGCTGTCAATGAAGTGTGTGTAATACCCTGTTTTTGTGACCACAACATCCATAGTCTTTAAGTTAGCTAAAATTGAAACTAATCTACAAATATGCTACTCCAGGAGAGCTTGCTTTTTTGGCAAAGCAAGCTATGCAGAAATATCTGTGCAACTCAAAAATAATTTTTTGTCTTGAATGTATTGCAGACTACAAAAGCGTGAATCAGTTATTGTCACTATAAAGGCGACTTACTTGTCTCACTCAGAGTGATGCTCTGAGCACCTTGAGTAGTAAATTAAAACAAGCGAAAATGCCCTGGATAAATCAGGATGTCTACCAAGCTGACAATTCCAAATTCCCAGAGTTTTCCAGGTTTTCCCTGAGAACCATTGTAAAATTCCCTGAATGAGCCAGAACTTCGTTTTGTGTCAAGACAGGCTGACACCATGCTGCCCTGTTATCACTCTCTAGTAAACATATTGAAAAAAAAAATGAATCCACTTTGAATAGTAAGGAGTAATATCTGTTTTATTTAAAAAGAAAACAGAAGGAACGTGTTAGTAAAATTCACAGTGAAGAAATGGTAAAACCCATTCCAAATTGAGTCGAACATTTTCAAATACGAATGAAAATGAGATGCATACATAAGTAATTATTTTTGAATATGAGCTATTTCTATCAACTGATAGAGAGCTCATCGGTATGATGCCTGAACTTTGTTACAACTAAGATTCTCTCAGCAGCTGGGAAGTCAACCTCAACTATCCTGACATACTCTCAGCCCGTACACAACATCTCAATGTTGGGTTTCGCTGCTTTGAAGAGTTTATTTTGGTTTGGATGAGGGACGCCTGCATCTCAGCCCCAGCCAACACTTTGTTTTTTGAGCTCAAGCTCCTTCAAAGAGACAGTGGCATGCTTCCTTTCCCGTTGTGGGATGTCGTGTCTGCCGAAGGACGAATCCCAACATAAAAACGTAACGACTCTTTATTCGACTAACGATGGCAGTGGATGGGCATACCAACGCTACGTTCGTCCCAGTAGCGGAAGGTAGAAAAGCAGTCTTTCTCAGCCAGGTAGCCTGTTTTTATAGCCACCATCGGTGACGCACACCTCGGCTGACGTGGCAGTGGCGCTATGTTTTATCGACCATGCAGTCCAGGGTGCAGCTGTGTTATGCTGCGCCAGATGATAAGAAGACGGAGGGTGCGTAGAAATAAGCGCAGAGTGTGTCGCCACATCACCCCCCCGCAGAGTGGAGAGCCCTTGGGGCTTGTAAAAATTTAGGCAGCGTACCCAACGTCCGCTGTGTGTAGTGACAGAAGCAGGCTGCGATGTTGGCGGTCATGGATGGACGTCTGTGGGTGTACTGGTATTCCCTGGTTCGGCGGAATCAGTGTAGGCCAGCTTCAGCCGGTCGAGAGACGCAGACGGCGTTCCCTTTAATGCGCAGGGTGAAGAATTTGTCGTCGCGACGGAGAACTGGGTAGGGTCCACCGTAAGGTGGCTGTAAAGGCCAGCGGACGGCGTCGTCGCGGAGAAAAGTGTGCGAGCACATTGCCAGATCCTTGAAGATGAAGGGGGCGGTCTTACAGTGGTGAGCTGCAGGTGACGGACGTAGGGCAGCGATGGTGCATCGGAGCCGGGCGATAAAATCGGTGGGATTTGACGTCGCCGTGGTGGATGGCGGTGCAGCAAGAAATTCACCTGGGAGACGGAGGGGTTCCCCGTAGACAAGCTCTGCAGGTGTAGCCCGAATGTCAGACTTGAAGGTGGCGCGAAGACCTAGGGTGACGGCTGGGATGGCTTCAGGCCAGATTGAGTCCGGGTGGCACATGATGGCTGCTTTGAACTTTCAGTGGAAACGCTCGATCATCCCGTTGGCGCATGGGTGGTAGCTGGAGGTCCGCGAGCGTTCGAACCCGATGGTCAGCCCGAGCAGCCGGAAAAGGTGCAATTCGAACTGCCGTCCTTGGTGAGTGGTGACGCGGTGAACTCGACGGGGCGGGGGTCGTGGTTTCGTCGGTGGGACTGGCCGCAGAAGGGGTCATTTTGCGAGCTGAGAGTTTCTTGGAGAAGAACGCCAGGGGATGCGAGGTGTTGTCTACGTGCCGCATAAGGGCGGCGCCTACGGCGATGCTAGAGGTGTCCGTGAAGAGCCCCAAGGGAGCATCTGGCGCAGGATGGGAGCGAAGTGTGGCGGTGCAAAGAGCAGCTTTGCATTTTTCGAAAAGTTGCGTTAAAGCTGGTGTCCATGTGACGGGTTGGTTTCCTCGTAGACCAGCCAAGGCATCATGGAGGGAAGCCTGGTACTCGGCTGCGTGTGGCAAGAAACACCTGTAAAAGTTCAGCATGCTGAGGAAACAGCGAAGGTCTTTAGTGGTGGTTGGTTGAGTGTAATTTTGCGTGTCTGAGATGGGTTGAGGTAAGGGTAGAGTTCCCTGTGATGAAACTTCATGGCCGAGGAATTTGACGACTGAAGCGCCGTGCATGCTCTTTGGGACATTGACGAGTAGGCCGCAGTCATCGAGGCGTTGGAAAAGCAGACGAAGGTGCCCATGGTGTTCATCAGTGATGCGGGAAAAGACCGATATGTCGTCAAGATAGACGAAGCAGAAGTTGAGGCCGTGGACGACTTCGTCGATGAATCGTTGAAAGGTTTGTCCGGCGTTCCTCAGGCCAAAGCTCATGAAGGGAAACTCGAACAAGCCGAAAGGAGTAATGATTGCAGTTTTCGAGACATCGTCCGGATTGACAGGTATCTGTGTGTAGGCCTTGACCAAGCCTAGCACGGAGAAATCGTGGCAGCTAGAAATGCAATGGGCGAGGTCCTGTATATGGTAAATTGGGTACCTGTCCGGAATGGTGCTGGCGTTGAGGGCACGGTAGTCACCACAGGGCCGCCAACCTTCGGTCTTCTTTGGGACGAGGTGAAGTGACGAGGCCCATGGGCCGTCGGAGGGGCGGGCGATTCCCTCCCGGAGCATGGCTTCCTACTCTGCTTTGGCTATGCACATGCGGTCCGGGGCAAGGCGACGGGCGCGACGGGCGCGACAGAAAATCGGGGGGCCTAGGTGGTCCGGATGTAGTGTACAGTGGTGTGTTGCACATCACGTGGCAACCCGCTGGATTGCGTCAAACCTGGAAATTCGGGGAGGATGACGTGGTACGGTGAATTATGTTCGACACTGAGTACCTTGATGCTTGGCTGGTAGGTAGTCGTTCGCTGTCCTGGTGCAGAATATCCCATTGTCGCGTCGATGAGATGGTCGTGGCGGCAGTCCGGAAGGAGGTTGCAGTACGCCAAAAAGTCTGAGCCGATGATTGGCTCGGCGACGTCGGCGATAACAAAATTCCAATGAAGGTCACGGCGTAGGTTTTTAAGCTGGACATGCAGGCGGAGCGAGCCCTAAGTTTTGATTGTGGACCGGTTTACAGGAGTAGTAAATAATTGAGTGCAGATTTTTGGGCTAGTGTGTTCGGTGCATCAATTGAAGTCATAGCGCTGGATTGACATGGACAAGAAAGACGACAGAATGTGCGCTACGTCCTGTCGTCTTTCTTGTCCACGTTAGTCCAGGAGTATGACTTCAATTGTAGTAAATCATAGTGTATCATGTCGAGCGCTTTGGTGAAATCTAGGAAGATACCAACCACTATTCTGTTTTTTTTTTTCAAGCTCTCTTGATAAGTATTCTTTTTGTTCCAGCAGTGCAAGCTCTTTTAAGTGTTTTCGAAAACCAAATTGTGAGTCACTTAGTATGTGATATTCTTTTTAGAAGGAAAACTAACCATATCTGAATAACCTTTTCTAGTACCTTGGAAAATATAGTCAAAACTGATATCAGCCTATAATTGCTGAAATTATTCTTACCACCTTCCTTAAAAAGCACCGACACACATGCAACTAGAGTACAACATGGGAACACTGCATTAGAGATGTATAGTTTAATTACGTGTATAACGTAAAGCAAGAGTAAGTCAAAGATATAAGCAATAGGCTTCATTTTTAAGCCATCAATGCCAGATGCTGTTGTACTATTCAGTTCCTTGAAAATCACCATTATTTCACAATAATTAACTGGGCTAAGAAATATAGTATCTAGTGCGCAAGGAACATCATAAAGTTATTCTGTGCATTCATACCTTTAGAAAGGTTCACAATATATCCATTGAACTCATCAACTAATTCTTGACTCGTTAAGGATTTCCCAGCTATATTTAGAGAAAAAATTCCTTCTTTTCCTATTTAGTAGGTTAGTAGGTTGTTTTTTTTACAAGGTATCAGCACGACCATGTGTTGTTTCAAATTGATTAGTATTCCTTCCTGGCCTTTCTTTAATTCTTTTTTCAAATGGTTTCTATAAGTTTTAAATGCACTCAGGCCATTTATATTGTTCATTCTGATAAACTTATGATACAACTTCATTTCTATTTTGGTAACAAGATCATTTCTAATCCAAGGCTTGCAACTACGTCGTGTAGTCACAACAGGCGGTAATGATAGGCCTCAAAGTGTTCAAGAAAGCCTCGTATGCTTATTCAGCATCGTTTTCCAAGAGAATAATGTTCCAGATAGTGTCAGCTATGGATTTTTTAAATATAAAGAGGTTTTGCTCAGAAATACGCTCTTTTTTTTTTCAGTTTCTTTGTTTCAAGCAAAGAAATAAGGAAAGATGGTCACTCTCATCTGGAATAATTACTCCTGATTTTACAGTACTAATGTCCTGGTTTATAATGAATACATCTATTAACAATGATGCACTAGTTGTGATTCGTGTTGGCTCTTTAATGACATTCAAAAGCCCATTTGCTTTTAGTGATAAATTTATATCTTTTTAGTATCAACATGTTGATGTACATACCACCACCACGCACAAGCTTCGCATTTGTGTCCCTAGCATAAGAAAACAGAGAATCAAGAAATGTAAAGAATCTGGGTACAGAGCCCTGTGATGGGCGATAAAGTACAACAAGCACTGTGTTTTGTGAACATACAGTAAACACCTCATAATCAGGCCCAGAAACTGCAAATTGTACTAAAGAGTCTGGTTCCAAACCTTTCTTAAAGAGCATGCAGACACTGCCTCCTTGGCTCATATTGTGGTTCCTGCTGTAAATTAGCTTGAACAGCATGATCTATTTTGTTTCTTGCCCCACCATGTTGTAAGCAAATGTTAAGTATGGAAAGATGGTATCCCATGTCTTGTGTTCGACGTCAACATATATTGGAAGCATGTTGGCGAGGGTCTTGTTCAGCCTCTCCGTAATACTATTCATCTGCGGGTGGTAGGCAGTTGTACTCCTGTGGCTTCAACCACCGACCACCACACAACACGGACAACATGGTTCTCCAACCTCCTGGTCTGCATCGAAGCCGCCGAGTCGCTGGATTGCCCCCATTACTTCCAGTGTTTAAGATGTCCCACACTGAAGGCAACACTCGCACAGAACCAGCCACATCTTCGGCTGTACTGCAAAATGGTTTGGGTGAGCTCTGGAGTGAAGGCCGTTCCTCTGTCGATGATGAGGACTTCTGGGGCACCATGTCGCAGCGGGATGTTCTCGACGAAGAATTTAGCGACTTTGGCCGCAATAACTTTAGGCAGAGCTTTTGTTTCGGCATAGAGGGTAAGGTAGTTGGAAGCTACGACGATCCACTTGTTTCCAGATGTTGACATTAGAAAAGATCCTAAGAAATCCATCCCGGTCAGCTGAAACGGTTGGCAAGGAGGTTTGATCAGCTGTGGTCAGTGCCTTGTCAGTGGTGTCTTGCACCTCTGACAGTCTCGACATGTCTTGACGTAACGGGCGACATCAGCGGTCAGGTTTGGCCAACAGTACTTATCTTGTATTTTTGCGAGTGTACAGGAAAACCTGAGGTGCCCAGCTGTCTTATCATGCAGGGTATGCAGGACATCTGACCGGAGTGCTGCGGGCACAATGAGAAGGTAGCTTGCACAGGTTGGCAAAAAGTTCTTCTTTATCAGGAGAAAGATAATCTGTGCCTAAATAACCACAGGACCAAGTCAGTCTTGCCTTGCAAATACTCAGCAAGGCTTCTGAGCTCTGGGTCCGCTTGTTGCTGAGCGGCAAAGTCATCTGCACTTACTGTACATAAAGAGGCGTCCTCATCTTGGTCATCTTTGTGCGGAGGTTCTATGGGAGCATGAGAAAAGCAGTCAGCATCAGTGCGTTTTCATCACAGCTGCATCGTGATGACGGTGGGCGACGGTGGCATAGGTCATCGCTTCATTGCTTGATGCTGAGGGTGTGACCCTTCTGGCTGTACTTAGGGAACTCCCAATGACCACTGGATAACATCTCTGATTACGTCAGCAGTCGAATTAACTTGGGACTGCAACGCTGAGAACATCTTCCAGAGATCTTTGCACACAACTTGTCTGATTGTCTCTTGCCAATCGATGGAGCAGAGGGCTTATATTTCTGCAGAATCTGGTATTGAGCTACGTTTGAATTGCCTGTTGCACAATTCTAACGTCTTCTCAATCGTCGTGGCTTCTGACAGAAATTCTGCTACAGTCGTAGGTGGGTTGCACATCAGTCCGGCGAAGAGTCTTTGTTTGACGTCGCACATGAGAAGACGTACTTTTTTCTCCTCAGACATTTCCGGGTCAGCATGATGGAACATACAAGCAATCTCTTTTCCGTGAATACAGTGACATTCTAGTCAGGGAGCTGCGCTCAGACTTGTAGCAGAAGTCCAGCCCTTTCTTTTCTGATGACACTTGAGAAAGCCTTCAGGAACTCGCTGCTGGACAGGTGCTATGTAGTTAAAGAGAACTCTCAATTTTTGAACCAAGTCCTGGTGGAGTTTTCTGATGAGAAATAGATGTACCGCAACTTGTCTTCAGGGTCCCACTTGTAGGCTGACACCCTCTCGAATGTGGGTCCAGCAGCACGGCAACGATGCAGTCACCTTACGTCCAGCCTCTGCTTTTCTTGCAGGCTCTTGCACTGCTGTTACTATCCATCACCCAAATCCCATGATCGGTTGCTCTCTTCATCAAACCAACTAGTATCCTTACATTTGTAGCAACCGTCTGTCACTGTGATTTGTCCCCAGCTTCTGGGAAATTCAGTTACCTTGCCTGGCCTCCACGTGGGAGTCATTGCCCCTGCTCTTTCTAGGGACATGAAGTGGCTGCCTGACAGAGGCACCACAACTGCCACTCAGCAAACCAGTTTTACTGTGGAATAAAGCCAGTCTACTCTTCATTCTCAACCTGTCAAGACGTGTATTACTTGCCTCCGCTAAACGAGATATGCGCGCCAGTGGTATGATATACGGTGCTTGATTAAGGGAACTGTGAAATAATTTGTGAAACAAACAAAGACTGGCGATGCGGCGACGCACAGAAAGATTAGCAAGATCAGTTTCACGTTTTAGGTATGATATGCTTATGTCGTATGAATATGAAGAATGGATGAACCTAGTGGCACGATTTTGTACAGATTCTAGTTTGTTTATTAAGTATACCTGGTGCGGGGTCCTGATGGGCACTGCATATTCTAGTTTCTATCTGATGATTGACTTGTACGCGAGAAGTTTTATGTCTGATGGTGCGTGACGCAAATGACACTTTAAAAACTGAGGGATCTGTTCACGGATGATACGATATTGCTGATGTGTGCGTTCCATGAAAGGTCAGAGGATAAGGTGACGCCTAGGTATTTGTATGATTGAACTTGTGCGACAGTGGAGTGAGAGATTAGGTATGAAAATGATAAGGGATTAAGCTTGCGTTAAAAGGAAACAAGCTTGCATTTAGTGGGATTAAGCTTCATTAACCAAAGATCACACCACTGTTGTACAAGGTTAAGGTCATGTTGGAGTGAAGTTTGATCAGAAATCTTTGTAATTGTGCAATAGATGACACAGTCATTGGCCAATAAACGGATATGGGAGGATACATGTACGGGCAGGTCGTTATTATATATGAGGAATAAGAGGGGTGCGAGTACAGATCCTTGGGGGACGCTGGATGTTACTGGGAGGGAGCTGGAACAGCTATTTTTGATTGAAACAAACTGGGAGTGTTTGTTGAGAAATGCTATGATCCATGGGACAAGGTTAGGGTGCAGATTCAGCTGGGAGAGTTTTAGTATAAGGTGTTTATGTGGTACTGTATCGAATGCTTTTGCGAAGTCGAGAAAGATTGCATCAGTCTGAAGGTTGTGGTCAAGATTAAAATGTAGATCATGAAGAAATATAGCAAGTTGGGTTTCACAAGATAAAGATTTATGAAATCCGTGCTGGAAAGGATGAAAAAAATTGTCAGTGTCAAGGAAGTACATAATGTGAGGGTATATGACGTGTTGAGACTTTCTGAAATTCACCCGTCCCGGTGTTCGAATCGCCACCTCAGCTGAAAAGCAAAAGCAGCCGACAGACCACCTGCCCTGTGGCACCCCTACCAAAGCCAACGCTGTTCCAGCTGCCATCCTAATATGCCCATGGAACCACTGGATCGGCACAAGCATCAGCTTAGCTCGATAAAAGGATCGCCGCTCCCTCACCTGTTTTAGTGGGTGCAGTAGCATGGCAACGATATAGCCACCTTATGTTCAGCCTCTGCTTTTCTTGTAGGTAAATAATAAATGCTCTTTATTTGCAAATCGCACTAGCTTTGCTGCCCTTGTTGTGCTGCCAGGCCCATGCAGCTTCTTGTTCACTGTGAAACAATGTAGGCATGTTTTGGTAAAGCTACTATTACTTGCTGGCAATATCGAAGAAAAGCCCAGTCCTAACCTTCGTTCCGCTACTCGACTAACGTTGGGGGATATTATGGCAGCTCTTGATGAAATTCGCTCTGGTCAGACCTCTTTGCTAAATGAAATAAAATTTGATTCGCACTAAGCTATCACAAAAGGACAAGGTCTTTGAAAGTATAAAAAGAAGACTGGACAAGATCGATGAGGACTGTTCACGCATTGCTATGATGAAAAGAAAATTAGATAACATCCACAAATTTACAATGCCTAATGCCGCTGATATTGCGAATCTGGTAGCATCAATAGATGACGCTACAGACAGGTCACATCATAACAACCTAGTGCTTTTTGGGTTGTAAGATTCCAAGCGTAAAACATGAGATCAATCTGACAGTTTCATTACACGGCACTACAGCTCAAAGCTTAATCTTGAAATCCAGTCAAATGACAAGGGGCACGCCTACAGGTTCAGAAAATTTTAACAAAGTAAAAACAGACCTACTAGTGTGATGCTTGCCAACTTCAAAGCAAAACAACATACTCTTTCCAATGCAAAAAAAAAAAAACTAAAAGGATCCGGCTTCAGAATATCTGAAGATTACTCCCGCAGCATACTCGCACAAGCCTTGTAGAATATGGCGAATCCCAAGGAAAAACTTATAAGCTTCACCACAACAAGCTGATTACAGAAAACAGGAGCTTTGTTTTTGGTCACTCCAGCGATAGGGCCATCCCATGTAAAACACAGCTACTTCACAATGCCTCCGGAAACAAGTCTGATCCTTTCCCATTTCTTTAGGGGCATTCTTCCAAATTGTCATTCACTTCAATACCTTGTCGAAACAACTGAATTTAAAATAATTGCACTTACTGAAACATGGTTGAATTCGTCTGTTGATTCTGAACTGTTCTGCATTTTCCCAGATTTTTATTTTCGGCGAGACTGAGACAGAGGCATGGAGATGGCATTGTGCTGGCTACCCACCTAGTCTTATCTGCTCATCAATTGACATAGCTATGCCAACAGAAGCATTATTTTTTGTTTGTGAAACTTCGTATCCACATGTTATATGCGGTGTATGCTATTGCCCTCGTGATGCTGAACCTTCCTTCGTTGTTTCAGTACATGAATTACTCTGTTCTGTAATGTCCACACACTGTGATGCTTCTATCATTTTATAAGGCGATTTTAACTTTGCCTCCATAAGCTAGCTTGATCAGCTATCATCTGCATCAAGGAATAATGAAGAATGTGAATTTTTGAATATGTTCCTTAAATTTTGTCTTACACAGCTAATCTTGGAACTAACAAGACTTACTTATAAAAGCGCACACATATTTAATCTTCTGCTGACATCACATCCTGATAATGTCTGGTCACTAACAATTTTACCTAGACTGAGTGATCACGTAATAGTTCACGGTTCCTTTCATTGCAAGCTATTACACCCGAAAAAGGAAAGGAAATTATTAACACTGTATGATAAAAAGGATTATGCCAGTATGAATAGATGCTTGGTTGAGTTCTGCACTTGGTTCCTAGTTGATTTTCTGGGTGGATTAGTTGAAACCAACTCGCTATAGTTAAAAAAAAAAATGTGTATATTTAAAAAAAATTGACTCCCGATACAGAATGCGATGAAGCTCATCAAGCATCGCATTATTGACCGTAATACGTAGGACACGAGAGCCATACTAGGTCTAGACCTGAAAAAGGTCTTCGACAACATTCTTCACTTGTTTGTTTTAGACACAATCTCGAGCCTTTATTCTTGGGAAGCACTTTCATTCCACACGCGGTCATTCCTGTCAGACAGAGAAGCCACCCTAAAGGTCGGGGACCTGACTTCAGACAAGATCGAGCTGGTGTCTAGGGGGACACCACAAAGGGAAATCATATCCCCTACCCTCTTTAACCTCACCATGATTGGCCTGCCCAGGAAGCTCTCCGATATCGACGGTATCAGTCATATGTCACCATCTGGTGTATGGGAGGTAGCAATAGACAGGTAGAGATGGCCCTGCAAGAGGCCATTGCTACCGAGAGGTACCTCGAGCCCACGGGCCTTCGGTGCTCACCACACAAGCCGGAACTGCTACTATATTGTCCCAAGGGCAGAGGCCACAGACCAAAGGGATGGAAGCCACTCACCGAATGCGACATCAAATTGCGCAGAAACAATGGAGGCTATATACCGAGGGTGGATGCCATCCGGATTCTCAGGATGATGATCAAGTCAAGTGGCTCGTAACAACTAGGCTTCCACCATGATCAGCATGATGATCAAGTCGAGTGGCTCTAACAACTAGACAATGCTGCGACTCACTAAGAAGACAAACAATGCCATCAGACTACTAACAAGAGCGGCCAACCAGCAGCAGGTCCTCAGAGAAGATAACCTCGTGAGATTGGTACATGCATTCGTAATGTGCCATTTCAATTACGTTGCGGCCATACACAAACAGGAAAGATCGGAGTGGGATAAGCTCAATGCATTAATCAGGAAGGCAATCAAGACAGCTCATCATACCTTGCTGGTGAAGCAGAGCACTGACACGGACACAGTGAAGACACACAAGAAAAGACGACACTCGCTGCACTTGCAACTATTCTAAAACTAGTCAAGTATGTGTTCTGAAATAAAATAGTTGCGAGTGCAGCGAGTGTCGTCTTTTCTTGTGTGTCTTCACTGTGTCCGTGTCAGTGCGCTGCTTCACCAGCAAGGTATGATGATCACTCACAAACTAGCCCAACTTTCCACTTTACTGAAAATCAAGACAGCACTCTGCCTCCCCATATACACACACAGCGAACGCTTACTTCCACTTGGCAGGCATAACACACTAGAGGAAATAGCGGAAGGGCAGGAGGGCCCAGTTCGCCAGGATATCTACCACACAAGCTGGAAGACATTTTTTATAGGAGCTGGGCGTTCCCTCCACAATAGTCAAGACAAAGTTCTGCAGCATCCATAGAGAGCAGCAGGACCGCATCGCTGTCACCTCAGTCCCACGAAACCTCCATTAGGAACATACCATAGAAACCTGTCGAGGCATGTGGGGGCCTTCCTGGAAAAGGCTCTTAAAAAGGCTTCCGAAAACAGTTTCGCAGACGCAGCGCGCTATGCTGATGAATGGGCCTTCGCTACAGTAAGTGTAGACCATGGAAGTCAAGTCACGAACTTAATCTCGATTCGGAAGACGTCCTCTGTGATCACACAGCAGGCTGCAATAGCAATGGTATTTTTGGACGATTAAGGGCAACAATCTACAGAGACTCGAGATCAGCTGTTCAGGCATTTGCGAAAGGAACCATATCCAAGCTGGCCCTAGGGATACTAGGAAGCACAGAGATCAAGCCACACACAGTCATCTGGTTTCCAGCCCACATGGGACAGATTGAGGGTACCCCGCCCAACCTCACTGAGTCGGCACACAATGCTGCACGAGGGATCCTCGACCGCATAGCTACCAGGCAGTGCGACATTGAGGGTACAGACAATCGGGACTCTCCTTCCTCGTACAATGAACTTACTGAGCACTTTTACTTGGCTTGGACGATCGACCTCCTTCTGCGTTGTAAGCTCAATGGACCTCAGGCTTAGAGTTACACAGATGTGGGCATACCCAAATCCCCTACTTCTACACAGGATTTACCCTGAAATTCAGAGAACAAATGCATGTGCATTATTCAATGACTTAGCGAATTTAGATCACATGCTCTGACAGTGTCCCACGTTATGCGGCAATGAAAGCAACACTTTTTCAAACTGGGATGCAGTTCTACACAGCCCCAACCTCGAAGGACAGTTATGGGCTGCCCAACGAGCCTGCAACGTGGCAGAGAGGCTCGGCCTCTCTGTTTCGACGTGGAAGCGGCCCACTGTGGCTGCTCCCACTTCACTCCATTTTATGCACTTACTGTGGCCCTAAAGAACCACAATAAAGTGCACCTATCCATCCATCCATCCCGCGAGGAAAATTGGGGCTCATTGTCACTGACAACCTTGTCAGGGTATCCCTCTCAAGCAAAAATGGAAAGCAAGAAGTTAGTGACTACTCTTGTAGAGACCTCATTGCAAAATTGTAGTTAGGGCCACTTAGAGAAATAACCAACCAATCTAACGGTGAACTTGCAATCCTGCGGCACTCTCTCCAAGGGGCCAACAATGTCTATGGCGACTTTTTGCCAAAGGCACCCAGGAAGTGGAACTGGTTGCAGTGAAGCTGGAGTTTTGGATTAGATTAATTTTGGACTTTTGTTTGCTGATCCATACCCAGCAACCAAAAGCGTTCGTAAAGTAGCAGTTTCATCCTGGCGGTTCCAGGATAAGCTTCGTGTGTCGTGGAAGTAACCTGGTATGCAAGGGACAGTGGGACCACAAGTCCCTCTCCACGCAGAAGTTTTCCACCACTGACAACACGTTGTGTAGCATGAAGTACAGCTGCAGTTGGCTTGGGATGAGCTTGTGTGGGGGCCATGATGACATAACATATTCTTTGACTTTCTCCAGGGTAGAGTCATCAAGGGTGGACTGCTCAAACTGATCTCTAGCGAGGCACAGCAGCTTAACTAGGAACACAACTTCCGATGAGTTGTCTTCGGGTGGCGGAGTACATTCCGGCCTGTCAGCAACTGGGAGGCGTGACAGTGCATCTGCAACCTAGTTCTCTGAGCCCTTCCGGTACTCCACTGTATAGTTGTAGCGAAGAAATCGTTCCGCCCATTTTGCAATGCGTAAATGCCGTCGAACTGTGCCCTTGTTAGAGAGCTATGCTACTAATGCCTGGTGATCAATTTGAAGAGTCAACGGTCGTCCCCACAGGTAGACATGTCACTTCTCGCACGCTCATACGCAGGCCAATGCTTCACACTCACTGGTGATGCACTTCCTTACTGTATTGGTTAGAGTCCGTGAAGCAAATGCAATGGTGTGACTTTTCTGTCTATCTATTTGCTGTAAGGCTGCACCTGGCCTGTATGCAGAAGCATCACTTGCGACAATAACTGGGAGAGCTGGGTCAAATACGTGTAACACTTTGTGGGAGGCCAGAAGTCTCTTCACTCTCTCAAAACTTGCTTGAGCGTCTGTGTTCCACTCAAAATGTACATCTTTGCCCAACAATTGACGCATAGGCTTTGCTTCCTTGGCACCCTCGGGATGAACTTTGCATAGTACTCGTCAAGGCCCAAGAACAAATGAAGTGTGGCTGTTTCTGTTGGTCTGGCGGTGTGGACGATTGCATCGACCTTAGCTTGAAAGGGCACTATGCCTTCACCACTGACAAAATGTCTGAGGAAAGACAATTCTGTTGCACTGAAAACACTTTTCATTCAGCTTCAGTCCTTCTTTTGCCATGCGATGCAGAACTTCTTCCAGGTTCTCTTGACGTTGTTTCTATGTAGGAAAGAACATTTTAGCAGCCTTGTAGGATTCTTGTCATGAGCTTTTGGAAAGCTGCTGGGGCCAATGCCAATCCAAAACAGACCCTTTTAAGCACAAAATGACCCTCATGCATTACAAACGCTGCAAGATCCCTGCTGTCTGGGTGCAGCAGAACTTGGTAGTATGCAGAGGCGAGGTCTAGTTTTAAGAAGTGGCCGGCTCCATTTAGCGCATGGAGCAGCTCTTCAGGGTGCGACAGTGGGCCACAACGGCTTTGTTTGGTTCCCTTTGGTCAACCCCAAGACATATGCTTCCATCTTTCTTCAGGACTGCAATGATGGGAGAAACTTATTCAGAAGTGTCAATCCTTTCTATGATGTCGGCGCAGAGTAGGGTGTGCAGTTGGTTGCTCAATTGTTGGCATGCCGAGGATAAAAGGCTTCTTAACTTCTGGGCAACTGGGGAGACTGACTGTTTCAACTTCACTATGTGTTGAAAACCTTTGACAAGCCCCACGACAGGCGTAAACCGGTGAGAAAACCTGGCCCACAGCAGTGCAAGCGTGCCGAACTTTGGGGCACCCTGTGGCTGCATTACAATAGCGCCTTGTGGTGGAATGTGCCCTTGTGGGTCCGGGTTCATTGCAGGCAACGTTGAGATTGCGGGGGTGGCTGATGGCTCAACAGCCATGTGCAGGCAGCATGTGCTCTGCCACTGAGATTCAAAGATGCAGGGCTTGCACAGCATTTAATCTCAGAAGGGAGGTCTCACTGGATGGATGCATGGATACAACTTTCTTGTACGTCCGGCAAGGTTTAACGCAACCCGGGTTCAGGTCTCTAACGGGGGAACGTCAAGGCCCTGCCTCAACGCCGCCTCACGGGCTTGCTGGACTGCCCATGTCTGGATTCCGAGGTCTGAGATGCGCAGAGCGGCGGCCCACCTCGACGACAGGGTCTCTGGAGTAACTGCCATCCCTCCTATAACTACATTGCACTCCCACAGCATGTGTCGAGTGTTGCTGGTCCTTCCTGGCACAATTTGCATGTGTCGTCCTGATGCTTATCTGGGAAGATAAGTTTCAGACGGAATGGATTAGAAAAGATGTTCGTTCGTCTGGAGTTGTCGCCAGGCGACGGCCTGCCTCCTGTTCAATTTTGGACTCGGCGGTGGGTATATCCTTCTGGCATTCAAATATGCACTGGTTATATCGTTGTATCTGGTGAGCCTGTCCCATTCTGCTCGAGAAGCGTTCGCTATCGTGCGAGAGGCACGATAGCGAACCCTGTTTGCTATCGATTGCCCTGTTCGGCGCGGCGGGTCATGTCCAGTGCGCCATCTCGTCTAGGTTCGGGAGCGCGTCGCCTTCCATGACCAAGACCAATATGCAGCAAGTACACATCAATTAAAGGATGGACATCAGCGAGGTATTGAAAAACTCTGTTGACACTAAACATAGGGCCTCATAGTCGAGCACGACCTCATACTCGAGCGCACCAATACGTTGGATGACCTTGTAGGGTCTGAAATAGTGCCACAATAGCTACTCACTTCTATCAGGGTTCATACCCAAACACGGTCACCGGGCTTGTACTCAACGAAGCGTCGTCGGAGGTTGTAGTGTCAGATGTCGGTACACTGCTGGTTTTTGATCCGTAGGTGGGCGAGCTGTCGAGCTTCTTTGGCACACAGGAGATAGGTAGCTACGTCAAGATTCTCCTCGTCAGCGACGTGTGGCAGCATGGCGTCGAGCGCCATCGTCGGGTTCCTGCCGTAAACCAGCTTAAACGGCGTGATCTGTGTTGTTTCTTGCACCGCCGTGTTGTAAGCGAATGTTACGTACGGCAGGACAGCATCCCAGGTTTGTGTTCGACGTCGATGTACATTTCTAGCATGTCTGCGAGGGTCTTATTCAGACGCTCTGTAAAACCATTCATCTGTGGGTGGTAGGCCGTTGTCCCCCTGTGCCTTGTCTGACTGTATTGAAGAATGGCTTGGGTGAGCTCCGCTGTAAAGGCCATTCCTCAGTCGGTGATGAGGACTTCTGGGGCACCATGTCGCACGAGGACGTTTTTAACAAAGAATTTCGCCACTTCGGCTGCGCTACCTTTCGGCAGTGCTTTAGTTTCAGCGTAGCGGGCGAGGTAGTCAGTCGCCACGACGATCCACTTATTTCCGGTTGTTGACATCGGAAACGGCACCAACAAATCCATCCCGATCTGATGGAATGGTCGGCGGCGAGGTTCGATTGGTTGTAGTAATCCTGCTCGCATTTGTTGATGGTGTCTTGCGTCGCTGACAGTCCCGGCATGTCTTGACGTAACGGGCGACGTCAGCGGTCAGATGCGGCCAGTAATACCTTTCCTGTATTCTCGACAGTATCCGAGAGAATCCGAGGTGTCCAGCGGTCGGATCATCATGTAGGGCAGGCAATACTTCTAGACGCAGCCCTGAGGGAACGACAAGAAGGTAGTTGGCGCGGACTGGTGAGAATTTCTTCTTTACAAGTAGGTTGTTTTGAAGTGAGAACGAAGACCGCTTTCGCCTAAATACCCTAGGGACAACGTCGGTGTGCTCTTCCAAATACTCGACGAGGTTTTTCAACTCTGGGTCTGCTCGCTGCTGTTCAGAGAAGTCTTCTGCGCTTAAAATGCCAAGGAAGGCGTCGTCATCTTCGTCATCTTGCGGCAGCGAGTCAATGGGTGCGCATGATAGGCAATTGGCATCAGAGTGTTTTCGTCCAGACTTATAGGTTACAGTGATATCATATTCTTGCAGTCTTAGACTCCACCGCGCCAGCCGTCCTGAAGGATCCTTTAAATTCGCTAGCCAACACACGGCGTGATGGTCGCTGATGACTTTGAATGACCAGCCATATAGGTAAGGGCGAAAGTTTGCTGTAGCCCAAACGATGGCGAGGCATTCCTTTTCGGTTGTAGAATAATTGCCTTCAGCTTTTGACAACGACCGGCTAGCGTAAGCTATCACATGTTCATGTCCATCTTTTCTCTGGACTAGGATGGCACCGAGGCCAAGGCTACTGGTGTCAGTGTGGATTTCGGTATCGGTGCCCTCGTCGAAGTCCGCAAGTACGGGCAACGACTGCATGCGTCGTTTGAGTTCTTAAAATGTGTCAGCGTGCGGCGTTTCCTGCTTGAGCTCGACGACACATTTAGTTAGCTGTGTCAGCGGCTCAGGGATGCGTGAAAAGTCCTTGACAAAGCGCCTGTAGTAGGCACACATGCCAAGGAATCTACACACTGCCTTCTTGTCGATGGGCTGCGGGAACTTTGCGATGGCAGCTGTCTTGTGCGGGTCGGGGCGGACTCCAGATTTGCTGATGACATGGCCGAGGAACAGAAGCTCATCGTAAGCGAAACGGCACTTTTCTGGCTTTAGAGTGAGCCCTGATGATTTGATGTCCTCTAGTACTGTAGCAAGCCACTTAAGGTGATCGTCGAAATTTCCAGCGAAGACGACAACGTCATTCAAGTAAACAAGACAGGTCTGCCACTTCAATCCTCCTAACACCGTGTCCATGATGTGCTGGAACGTTGCAGGTACCGAGCACAGTCCAAATGGCATGACCTTGAACTCGTAGAGGCCGTCTGGCGGGAAGAAGGCGGTCTTTTCGCGATCTCTCTCGTCGACTTCTATTTGCCAGTAGCCAGACTCAAGGTCCATCGACGAGAAGTATTTAGCGTTGCAGAGCTGATCCAATGCGTCGTCTATTTCTGGAAGGGGGTACACATCCTTCTTTGTGATCTTGTTCGGTCGACGATAATCGACGCAGAAACGTAAGGTTCCATCTTTTTTCTTCACCAAGACAACAGGGGATGCCCATGGGCTTTCTAACAGCTGGATGATGTCATCGCACAGCATTTCGTCGACTTGTTCTCTTATAGCGTCACGTTCTCACGGCGAAACTCGGTAAAAGCTCTGGCGGAGTGGTCAAGCGCACTCCTCAGCGATTATGCGATGCTTTGCGACTGGTGTTCGTCGAATCCTCGATGACGTCGAAAAGCAGCCTTTGTATTGTCGGAGCAGACTTCTGAGCTGTTGTTGCTTAATCATAGGGAGACTTGGATTAATGTCATAGTCTAGTTCGGGAACCCTGGTTATTGGGGTAGATGCGGCGGAATCCGAGAAGACAAACGCATTAGTGGTTTCTAGAATTTCCTCGATGTACGCAATCATCGTGCCCTTGTTGATGTGCTTGAACTCCTGGCTGAAGTTTGTCAGCAACACTTTAGTTTTCCCTCCGTGCAGTCGAGCGATCCCTCTTGCGACGCAAATTTCACTGTCTAGCAGTAGACGTTGGTCACCCTCGATGACGCCTTCTACGTCGGCAGGCGTTTTGGTGCCGATGGAAATGACAATGCTGGAGCGAGGCGGGATGCTGACTTGACTTTCGAGCACGCTTAAGGCATGGTGACTACGAGAGCTCTCCAGCGGTATCACTCGATCTTCCAACAGCGTTATCGACTTCGACTTCAGGTCGATGACTGCGCCGTGTTGATTCAGGAAGTCCATGCCGAGAATGACGTGTCGTGAACACTTTTGGAGGATAACGAAGGTGGCAGGGTAAGTCTGGTCATGAACAGCAATCATTGCCGTAGAGTCCAGTCGGCGTAATGAGGTGTCCTACAGCGGTTCGAATTTGAGGGCCTTCCCATGCAGTTTTAACTACCTTCAACTGTGCGGCGATGTGTCCACTCATTATGGAGTAATCAGCCCCTGTGTCCACTAAGGCGGTAACTGCGTGGCTGTCGAGAAGCACGTCGAAGTCGGTGGTTCTTTGTCTGGCGTTGCAGTTAATCGTTGGCGTCGGATCACGGCTGTGTCATGTTGAACTGAAGCTGGAACGTCGCGTCATCAAGTCGTCTTTAGTCGGTGCAGTCATGGCTTCCGGACTTCGTCGGGACGGCGGTGTGTCATTATGTCGTCGAGAAAGTCTTCTTCGTCATCTTCGGCGGCGGCGGCGGAGGATCTTCGTCAGTTCGACGAACAGCAACCGCACCTCTATCGGTTGCTGCTTTTAGTTTTCCGAATATGGGCTCGCAGAGTGGCCCCAGGCTGGGCCGGTGTGTGGTCGGCGCTGCGGCGACAGGTAGCGGCCTCGTGACGGCGAAAGGGATGGTCATAGAGGGCTCCACTGGGTAGCGGCGAGGTAGTCGGCTATGTCACGAGGGCGTTCACCTTCCAGAGGGCGCAGTGCGTTGACGGCGAACCCTAGCAATCCCAGGTCGCAGTATGGGCATCGACGGTACAAATGGCCGGCTTCACCGCAGTGGTAGCAGAGTGGGCGGTGCTCGGGGGCTCGCCAAATGTCCATCTTCCTCAAGTAGCTGCGCTGGGCGACGGGTGGGCATGCTGGTGGCAGTGGACGACAGAATTGTGGCATTACAGGGTCCTGGCGTTGTCGCGGAGGCGGACCTTGACGACGGGCGACGGCGGCGTATGTCATCGCTTCTGGCTGAGGTTGCAGTGATCGTGGTTGCATCTCAGGGACTCCAAGCGATCGCTGAACCACTTTTTTGACGATTTCAGCAACTGAATCCACTTGGGACTGCGACCTTGAGTAGAAGTTCTGCAGATCCTCCCGTATGGCCGTAGATCATTGGTGGCCAGTGATTGAACTCCAGCGCAGCTTGTAGAGTTCGTGCTGCGGTCAAATTGCCAGTTTCGCATCTTGAGTGTTTTCTCGATGCTGGTGGCCTCACATAGAAACTCATCGACGGTCTTCGGTGGGCTTCATACCATTCCGGCAAAAAGTTCCTCCTTTACACCATGCATCAGTAGGTGGACTTTCTTCTCCTCGGGCATTTCAGGGTCAGTGTGGTGGAATAGACAGCTCATTTCCTCCGTGAATATCGCGGTTGTCTCATTGGGTAGCTGCGCCCGGGTTTCTAATAGCGCTTGGGCACGTTCTCGGCATACAACGCTTGCGAATGTCTCCAGAAAGCCACTTCGAAACAGGTTCCAGGTCGTTAACCCTTTGAGGGTCGAATTGTTTCTGAAAAAAAAACTTTCCCAGGTGGTCAAATTACTTTATTGCGGATCTTGAATGTACAAAATGTATAAAGTCGGAAATAAATAGTAAAAAAAATTAGGAACAGTATTTTGGTGTCGGCATCACTCAGAACTACAACATGTTCAATATTATTTCAGAGTGTGGTACTCCTTGAAACACTGGTCTACGCACAACGCCTTATCGCAGTCTGCACACCTAAAATGCGTGTTTGTTCTCCTCTTGGAGAGACGAGTTGTGTTGACGCACACATATATGACATCTTCTCTGCCTGCGGCTGCCTTGGGCAGAGGTCTGAGGCACCCTCTCACGTAAGCGGCGTAAGCGCTTTGCCGCAGAGAGCGAGAATACCTCGTGAACGGTGGTGATAAACAAGCTAAGAGCAGCACCAATCAAGATAGAAATCAACTTCTGCCGCCCCTACGAGAGCGTGCCGACAAAGAAAACAATCATGTTTCGCGTGCCTCCGTTGCGATAACGCGGCGGAACCGAAACAGCAAAAGCGCGTTGCCGCTGAGAGCGAGAATACCTCGCTAGCGGTGGTGATAAACAAGCTAAGAGCAGTGCCAATCAAGATAGATATCAACTTCCACTGCCCTGCGAGAGAGTGCCGACAAAGAGAAAAATGACGTTTCGTGCGCCTTCGTTGCGATCACGCAGCGAAACCAAAACCGCAAAAGAGGTGTTTCCGCAGTCTGTGCGACGCGCTGAAGCTAGAAATCAGTTCTGTTTGCCTCCCCAAGAAGGTAGCACAAATTTCAAACGCTTCTTGTAAGTCCTAAGAGGTGGCAGCACCTCTCAGTGAGCACGCATCGTCATTATGGCGCGAAATTTCAAACGGAGGGTCGAAACCGTACCCGTACGGCAAAGACCTTGCGCGACAGAAAACCGCCACCGTACATGTACGGCCAAAACCTTCAAAGGGTTAAGGTAACTACTTGGTTCTCGAACCACGTCCTGGCAGCGTCTTCCAATGCGAAGAAAACATGTCGCAGTTTGTCGTTGCTGTTCCAGCTGTTAAATGTAGCGACTCTTTCATATGTCGAAAGCCAGCTTTCCGAGTCTTCGAACGTAGAACTATGGAACGTCGGAGGATCCCTAGGCAGCTGCAGCATGATGGGGGACGCCGGGGATGCCATCAAGGTGGACTTGGTGACAATGTTCCTGCTCATCTCAGGCAAAAGACCGAGCTCCGGGGGCAGTCCTTGCAGCCTGCGGCTACCGTGCTGGTACTTGTTGACGTTGGTGATGTCTTCCGCATTTGGGCTTGTGTCACGGCTTTGTGGGAGCATCCGGTATATGAACGCAAAGCACCTCCACCAGGGGACGTATTCTGAAACGTTCGCCGCGGCGAACTTTTCGCACTGGCCACGCCTCCGCCGTAGCGGCGCGCGCTGAATGGCTGCTTTGACAAAACCAGAAATGCACTTGCACCACCCGAATTTCCGGTTTTGTCAAAGCAGCCATTCAGAGCACGCCGCTACGGCGGAGGCGTGGCCAGTGCGAAAAGTTCGCCGCGGCGAACGTTTCAGAATACGTCCCCAGATGTCACGTGGTAGTGACGGCAAAGAAAACAGCCGAACTGGGAAAGACGAAACTAGCGTTTTATTTGGCGAACCCGTGCCCACAAAAACAGGCTAAACTTAAACAATGGCGACAACGGCGAACACAGTCGGCGATCGTCAAAATCTGATCAGCGGGTAAAGCGCGTTGGCTTTTATACAACAGTCGTCGAATGTTCCAGACTAATCGCTGGGACCCGCGTGTCTTCCACAAAGTTCTACACCATTCGCATCACGCGATGAAATCTGAAACCACAAGGTTCGGCGACAACAGACAGCGGACAGAAGCATCGATAACATTCCAGAAACTTCCGATACATGCAGGCGCATCCCGCGCTGTGCGATAACATTTGTTAGGCCCACTGCAGGCCCACTGTTACGCCCACTGCAGGGCAAAGGCCTCTCCCATACTTCTCCAACAACCCCGGTCATGTACTAATTGTGGCCATGCCGTCCCTGCAAACTTCTTAATCTCATCCGCCCACCTAACTTTCTGCCGCCCCCTGCTGCGCTTCCCTTCCCTTGGGATCCAGTCCGTAACCCTTAATGACCATCGGTTATCCTCCCTCCTCATTACATGTCCTGCCCATGCCCATTTCTTTTTCTTGATTTTAACTAAGATGTCATTAACTCGCGTTTGTTCCCTCACCCAATCTGCTCTTTTCTTATCCCTTAACGTTACACCTATCATTCTTCTTTCCATAGCTCGTTGCGTCGTCCTCAATTTGAGTAGAACCCTTTTCGTAAGCCGCCAGGTTTCTGCCCCGTAGGTGAGTACTGGTAAGACGCAGCTATTATACACTTTCCTCTTGAGGGATAATGGCAACCTGCTGTTCATGATCTGAGAATGCCTGCCAAACGCACCCCAGCCCATTCTTATTCTTCTGATTATTTCTGTCTCATGATCCGGATCTGCCATCACTACCTGCCCGAAGTAGATGTATTCCCTTACAACTTCCAGTGCCTCGCTGCCTATTGTAAATTGCTGTTCTCTTCCGAGACTGTTAAACATTACTTTAGTTTTCTGCAGATTAATTTTTAAACCCACTCTTCTGCTTTGCCTCTCCAGGTCAGTGAGCATGCATTGCAATTGGTCCCCTGAGTTACTAAGCAAGGCAATATCATCAGCCAATCGCAAGTTACTAAGGTATTCTCCATCAACTTTTATCCCTAATTCTTCCCAATCCAGGTCTCTGAATACCTCCTGTAAACACGCTGTGAATAGCATTGGAGAGATCGTATCTCTCTGTCTGATGCCTTTCTTTATTGGGATTTTGTTGCTTTCTTTATGGAGGATTACGGCGGCTGTGGAGCCGCTATAGATATCTTTCAGTATTTTTACATACTGCTCGTCTACACCCTGATTCCGTAATGCCTCCATGACTGCTGAGGTTTCGACAGAATCAAACGCTTTCTCGTAATCAATGAAAGCTATATATAGGGGTTGGTTATATTCCGCACATTTCTCTATCACCTGATTGATAGTGTGAATATGATCTATTGTTGAGTAGCCTTTACGGAATCCTGCCTGGTCCTTTGCTTGACAGAAGTCTAAGGTGTTCCTGATTCTATTTGCGATTACCTTAGTGAATAGTTTGTAGGCAACGGACAGTAAGCTGATCGGTCTATAATTTTTCAAGTCTTTGGTGTCCCTTTTCTTATGGATTAGGATTATGTTAGCGTTCTTCCAAGATTCCGGAACGCTCGAGGTCATGAGGCATTGCGTATACAGGGTGGCCAGTTTCTCTAGAACAATCTGCCCACCATCCTTCAACAAATCTGCTGTTACCTGATCCTCCCCAGCTGCCTTCCCCCTTTGTATATCTCCTAAGGCTTTCTTTACTTCTTCTGGCGTTACCTTTGGGATTTCGAATTCCTCTAGACTACTTTCTCTTCCATTATCGTCGTGGGTGCCACTGGTACTGTATAAATCTCTATAGAACTCCTCAGCCACTTGAACTATCTCATCCATATTAGTTATGATATTGCCGGCTTTGTCTCTTAACGCATACATCTGATTCTTGCCAATTTCTAGTTTCTTCTTCACTGTTTTTAGACTTCCTCCGTTCCTGAGAGCATGTTCAATTCTATCCATATTATACTTCCTCATGTCAGCTGTCTTACGCTTGTTGATTAACTTCGAAAGTTCTGCCAGTTCTATTCTAGCTGTAGGGTTAGAGGCTTTCATACATTGGCGTTTCTGCATCAGATCTTTGATCTCCTGTGATAGTTTACTGGTATCCTGCCTAACGGAGTTGCCTCCGGCTTGCATTGCACACTCCTTAATGATGCCCATAAGATTGTCATTCATTGCTTCAACACTAAGGTCCTCTTCCTGAGTTAAAGCCGAGTACCTGTTCTGTAGCTTGATCTGGAATTCCTCTATTTTCCCTCTTACCGCTAACTCATTGATCGGCTTCTTATGTACCAGTTTCTTCCGTTCCCTTCTCAGGTCTAGGCTAATTCGAGTTCTTACCATCCTGTGGTCACTGCAGCGCACCTTGCCGAGCACATCCACATCTTGTATGATGCCAGGGTTAGCGCAAAGTATAAAGTCTATTTCATTTCTAGTCGCGCCGTTCGGGCTCCTCCAAGTCCACTTTCGGCTATCCCGCTTGCGGAAGAAGGTATTCAGTATCCTCATATTATTCTGTTCCGCAAACTCTACTAATAACTCTCCCCTGCTATTCCTAGTGCCTATGCCATATTCCCCCACTGCTTTGTCTCCAGCCTGGTTCTTGCCTACCTTGGCATTAAAGTCGCCCATTAGTATAGTGTATTTGGTTTTCACTCTACCCATCGCCGATTCCACGTCTTCATAGAAGCTTTCGACTTCCTGGTCATCATGACTGGATGTAGGGGCGTAGACCTGTACAATCTTCATTTTGTACCTCTTATTAAGTTTCACAACAAGACCTGCCACCCTCTCGTTAATGCTATAGAATTCCTGTATGTTACCAGCTATTATCTTATTAATCAGGAATCCGACTCTTAGTTCTCTTCTCTCCGCTAAGCCCCGGTAGCACAGGACGTGCCCGCTTTTTAGCACTGTATATGCTTCTTTTGGTCTCCTAACTTCACTGAGCCCTATTATATCCCATTTACTGCCCTCTAATTCCTCCAATAGCACTGCTACACTCGCTTCACTAGATAACATTCTAGCGTTAAACGTTGCCAGGTTCATATTCCAATGGCGGGCCTGTCCGGAGCCACTGATTCTTAGCACCCTCTGCTGTGTCGCAGGTCTGACCGCCGCCGTGGTCAGTTGCTGCGCAGCTGCTGGGGACTGAGGGCCGGGGTTTGATTGTTGTGTTCATATAGGAGGTTGTGGCTAAGTACTGCACCAGGGTGGCCAATCCTGCTCTGGTGAGGAAGTGCGTTGCCGGTTCTGGTCACCGGGATCAGGTCACACTCCAGGCCTGTTTGTGCAATTTTACCAACACGCGGATTTTTTTTTTAATCCGGTGGAAAATTGCCGGCACCGGGATTCGAACCACGGACCTCTTGCACGCGAGGCGCGTGTTCTACCTCTACGCCACCGCTGCACCTGGAGCTTGCTCCAGCCTTCTAATAATTCAGTTTCAGTCGGTTCCATCAAGTCACTATCGGAGACAACACCATGGGTGGTGTTCATGGAGTGACACTGTCACTGGAATATCTCCGAATGACACTAGGTTAGGCAGCTTTCCATGCTGTTTTTCATTGCGGAGTTCCAAAAAAATATAATTTCTCGCCATCTTTGTTAGTTTATAGCCTACACTAAGACCTTCAGCTAGACATATTGAAATGAGGAACAGTGAGGTCATCCTCAGTCTTTTCTGGTCTATCAGTACAAATGATTACAAGTGCACCATGAGAGCGGAACAGCAATGACAAGTAACTGTAACCAATGCTGTACCTGCACATTTATTTATTTATTTTACCCTCAGTGTTTGTACATTACAGAGGGGAGGGGAATATTAAAGACCAAAATTGGAAATATAAGCAGTTGATACAATAAGAATAAGCAGCAGGAACAATCGACAAATTAATACAAGAATGTACAGTTGCAACTAAGAAAAAGCAGAGTAATTTCAAGATCTAAAAATCCTGGATACAGCAAATATGTGTACAGCAATCGACACTAAGTGTGGTGACGACAGCGACTCTGCTCAATTTCGCAGGAAATAGTGTCTTGGAACATTCTTTATAGTATACTGTTCTATAAACCTGCAGACTAGCATTTCAAAAAATTGAGCAGGAAAGGTTGGCTGACGGAGCTATGTTGCCTTCATGTAGCGCTTGCACAGTGCAGTGTGGCAGTGGAGTACCCCCTCCGACATCACTTGTGAGAGGGCCCCACTTAGAGTTCTTGGGGTGAATTACAAACACAGCCTTAAACGAGAAGAAAGGGGGTTAACCGAGGGGCCCGATTTTTATTAGTCATACCATAAGAAGCCAACAAACACGACACCAAGGACAACATAGGGGAAATTACTTGTGCTTAATAAATAATATAATGGAACAATAAATTATTGGAAATTAAAGTGGATGAAAAAACAACACAGCCTTGTGCGATATGTGTAAACCAAATAGGGAAAAGTTGTAGAAGATGTGTACAGCCATGTCACAATCCAAGTTAGCTGCGCTACATAATACTATATGCAGCGATGTGTCAGCGACTACTTGACGCATAAATTTCATGATTCTAAGTACGGGCACCTTCCTGACCAATATCAACTAATGCAAACGTGCGCTCAATATCCAGTCATGAGTAAACAATGAGAGGTTCTGTTACAGGAGAATCGTTGCAGCACGAGATGCTAATGTGCACTGAGCTGGTTGGGCCCAGCCGGCCCAAATTGTGGCTTCAGCTAGCTCATACATGCGCTCCTCGAATTCGGCCTGGGCCAGGAGCTTCTACGGGCGAATTTTGGCAGAAAGCTTTGAAGTGCCCACTTAGCAAGAATTGTTGCAGCACTAGAGACCAACACGTGTTGAGCTGGTGAGGCTCGAGCAGCCCGAGACACGCTGTGTCGTTTTCCTATTGCACAGTGTTTTAAGACAGCAACGGGAAATTGAAAAAAAAATCAGGCTGGTGGCGACGCCAGAATATGAGGCTGCCAAAGTGAAACATGATGCGCCACCTGCAACAGGAAATGGCCTCACATTTGAGCTATCGCCTATTAAGAGCATGCAATGTGGTTCCAACGGCACCATGCCACATGCATGGTGAAACAGATAGGTGAAGATGCTTATCACAGTAGAGTTGGTGGCAATAGCAGTGAATGCAACTAGCCATGACACGAGAGGAGTATAAAGCTGCCAGACGCCCACACCACTCCTTTCCCTAGTAGAGATCATCATTAGCACATCAGTGCAGCCAGGTGCCCGTGATAACTGTTTGCCAATGTGCATCTGTCATGTTGCTCTTGTTTCGCAATGGCTGGAGTGGTCACGCAACAACCAAGTAACCAAGGAGGCCAGCACTGTTGCTTGGTGAACTGCCTCAGTGACAAACATTCGGGGCCTGCAGCTGCCTGTCAATTTCTACAGAGTCCCAGGTAAATGGCATGAAAAGGAACACAGACACGCATGAATAACCACCATCCCCAGAATAAAGTAAGCTGGGATGTCAAAGCTTGCAGTTTTCCTGGATACTTTCAATTATTCATGGCAGCGCTGTTGCTTCGCCTTGTAGCTCCGCCATGACTGTTTTGCCGTAACAAGAATATCCCTGCAGCTCTACTTCTATGTGCTTTGAGTGACATATTAAGCGCTGGCCAATATGCCTGTGCAATGCACACTGTGCTCTCTCATGTTTGTTTGACAGAGTGCGCAGGCTGTTTGGACATGCATCCTGATTGGTAACCTTTCTGTAGTAGGCTGCAAGCAGTTGAGTGCATTAGCATTGGCGTATGGATTAGGTATCTTATTTCTCAAAAGTATGCGAAACTGTACTGGGCAGCATTTTGACTCAGCGAGTTGTGTTGCGAGAGGAAAACAGCAGCAGCGGTTTTAATAGCTCTGGCTTTCGGTCGATCTTTAAGACCAGTGCGACACCGGCATTTTATAGCACGATCAAGCTCAATCTGGATCATATTTTTCTATCACAATCAAGAATGATCGCTCCTGCATGGTCTAACAATCCAGATTGAATTGGTTGACTTCACTCAGCATAATGGTGCAGAGGACAGCCTACGATCTGTGGGGATGCGCGACTCTCAAGCGTCCCCTGAGATGTTGTTTTCCCGCACGGCTCGCATGGCCTGGCGCCCGCGGCAGTCGGAGTGTTTGAGGCGCAGTATGAGAGATGGCGCGAGTGCTGTGCTGCTAATGCCGCCGACAGGCGGGGTGACTTGGGCGCCGAAAGACAAGGCGCTTCCTTTTTTTCCCGGCGGAGAACAGCGTGGACGTCCCGCGCGTGCGCCGACCCATGCTTCTGCGAGACCGCCCCGCATGGCCTGCCTTCGAAAGCGCCACTGTTCGCGTGACCATACGCGCGAACGACCAGGCGTTGGGATCCAGCATGGGGCGAACATATTCGCTCGTTATCCGGTCGCGGCGAGTCGGACTTCTAGATTTGTCGCACGCCCACCGGCATGTTTTGTGGATAGCAACTGGGCTAGCAGGCACTGATCTATGAAAGGTGCAATAAATGCCCTGGTGATTGTTTTCACTACTGTGTTGTCGTTCCTTTGTCCCAAGAGCACGGATGTGAGAACCCACATCTGGCTGCCCAACGTGGACCTCTTGGGGCATCGGACGATAGATCTAAATGTTTTGCTTCGTTCGAGACCTTTGTTTGAACCGAAGCGTGGGGCTAGCGTGGATTTTGATCGCTAGCGTTGGTGGCGTGCTTTCTTGAGTGAGGCGACGGTGGCTCAACTGTTTGAACATGTCAACATGCTAAGCCTTTTCGCAAGTGCTTTTTTTTTAATGACATTCATCGGTACGAGAGCTACATGGTCTGCATCCTGGGAGAGCGAGGCTTAGCGCCCGCGGAGCAGTGGCAAGCCTGAAGTGAGTGAGTACGGAAGCCTCGTGATGTTCCGAATTTCTTATGTAAATAGCTTCTTCAATCTCTTTGACTCGGATGAAGTCGCGGCTCTGGGAGCCAGGTGGCTACGGGCCACGGGTGCCACTACGGGCTGACTGGTATTGTGGCCTGGCACCGGGTGCTCCGACACCGTCTGGGACGGTGGGCGCCATCAACTAGGATGCCGTGTGCACCGAGCAGAATAGGACCACCTCACAGAGCTGACGTCTCCTCGTGGCCGCCTGTTTTGCGTTCATTTTGGGTGTTGTTTTTGGATGCCGGTTGTCGTCAGGGTAGCGATGCTTTAGGCCTAAGGCTTTACGAAGCTGCCTGTCGCACATGGAGGGACACAACCTGGTGGACCGTGGCGTTGAGGTGTTGCAATTTGCTTCCCTCATTCTATTTAGCCTCGCACGAATTGAAATTACTCATTGGACTCAAAGAAGCGAGCTTCGTTCACATGAATTTAGCATCTGAGTAGCTGCCCGATCTTTTGCTAGCCGAGATGAACATCGTACCACGTGGGCGATGCGCGTGCAGAATTCCTCTCCCTTGCACTACTTTAGTGTTTGCCGAGTGTGTTGAGTGTACGCAGCGTGATTGGAGTCACCCCTGGTCTGCCGTCACCTGCACATCATCTGTGCTGCTGCCCCAGACTACGACCGAGCCACCGGGCAATGGTGATGCTGTGGCGAGTTTGGCGCGGCGACTTCGGCGGCCGCCTGTATCCAGCTTGCAACCCTCGGCAGCGGAGAAAAGAGCCGGCGGTCACCGACAGCTACTGCGGCTCTCGTCAGCAGGGCGCGTCGGCGCGGGCGACGCTTGCTCGTTCCGACTACTGCAACGCCGTTTCCGGAGTCCTGGCCTGGAATCGTGCCGTCGAGTCTGCAAAGCTGCCGCTGCCACTGCCGGACGCCAGCGGTGTGCCCAAGGACAATGTCGGCTCGCATGCTATGGACAGCGTGTGGACATTTCCTCAGCGCGGCCACTGTTGCATGTAATATCTTGTTCGCGAAGCACGGGTTGATGTTAGACCGTGTCACATGTCTCGCCGGAATATGTAGTGATTTAAGGTTGGGGGGATGTGGGGATGCGCGACTCTCACGCGTCCTCTGAGATGTTGTTTTCCCGCACGGCTCGCCTGGCCTGGCGCCTGCGGCGGTCGGAGTGGTTGAGGCGCAGTACGAGAGATGGCACGAGTGTTGTGCTGCTAAGGCCGCCGACAGGCGGGGTGACTTGGGCGCCGAAAGACAAGGCGCTTCCTTTTTTTCCCAGCGGATCGGCGAACAGCGTGGACGTCCCGCGCGCGCCGACCCATGCTTCTGCGAGACCAGCTCGCGTGGCCTGCCTTCGAACGCGCCACTGTTCGCGTGACCGTACGCGCGAACGACCAGGCGTTGGGATCCAGCATGCGGCGAACCTATTCACTCGTTATCCGGTCGCGGCGAGTCGGACTTCTAGATTTGTCGCGCGCCCACCGGCATGTTTTGTGGATAGCAACTGGGCTAGCAGGCACTGATCTATGAAAGGTGCAATAAATGCCCTGGTGATTGTTTGCACTACTGTGTTGTCGTTCCTTTGCCCCAAGAGCACGGGAGGAGAACCCCACAGATCGTGATCACGTGGATCTGGATAACGCGAAATCGTAGTAGTAAGTGTCCATGTGAGAGCACCTCAACCGGATTGCACTCAATAGCGATCCAAAGCGTCTGTGACATAGGTATAAATTTGTCATTGGTTTCGGGACATCAGGAATGGTGTTATTGTGTCCTGCAACAAGACAGTAAAAGTGTCTTTCTTGGTACTTATGAGTAGGCTTTCCAATCATGTTCCTTCACGCTTCTTTATTCTTTGAAAAATAATTTCCCACTTTGTTTTTAACATGCAGTGATATCGCATTACATCACACTACTTGGCGCACCTGCAAGAAGCTGCCGCTGCTGCCGGCGCCCAGCAGTGACGCCTTGCTGAAGCTGTGAGCCCCAATGCCCCCTTTAGTAATGACCAGGGTGTCTACCAAGTTAATATTTCCAAGTTCCCTGAGGTTTCCAGGTTTTCCCTGAGTGCCTTTGCAAATTTCCCTGAGTGATGCAGAACTATGTTTTATGTCAAGACAGGCAGAAACCATGTCGCCTGATCCTGTCACTCACTAGTAAGCGCATGAAAAAAATAAAAAAGCGACTTAATCCAATTTGAATACTAAGGAGTAGTGTTTATGTTATTCAAAAAGAGAATAGAAGGCAGAGGTTAGTAAAATGCACAGCAAATGAAGTGTCTTCGAAAAAAAATTGCAAATGGAGTCGGACATTCTCAAATACGAATAGAAAGGAGATGCACATAAAAGCAAATATTTTCGAATATGAGCTATTTCTATCAACTGATAGCAAGCTCAGTGGTATGAGGCCCGAACTCTGTCACAATTGAGATTCTCTCTCAATAGCTCATAAGTCAACCTCAACTGTCTTGACATACTCTCAGCCTGTGCATGATGCCTGGGTGTTGTGTTTCACTGCTTTAAAGAGTTTATTTTGGTTTGGATGAGGGACACCTGCATCTCAACATAAGCCAAAACTTCGTTTTTTGAGCTCAAGCTCCTTCAAAACGGCGGCAGCAAGCTTCCTTTCCCTTTTATTCCTCAATGTGTAGATCATTTCTGTTCTTGTCCTCCTTCCGCCACTCGTTCGCCCCAAGACCATTTGAGGCATCTTGGTCAGTTGCACAGTCCACTACCGATATTTCGAACTCCCTAGGGGCCGCGAAAACGTCCGAAAGATCGGCCAGTTGGAAAAATATAAATGCATGTCATTTACTGCCTGTAGGGGCTCAAATCGCCACAGGCACGTTCGAAAACACTCTGAAGGCTTGTCAGTACACATATTAGGCATATCGGTGCTCGTACTGCGACAGGAAATACCGAGTGCACGTGTGTATAATTAAGGAATACATACTGTGTTTCGTGGCAATAGCCCCTTCCCACGCATGTTATGCTTTACTGCAATACTTTTGCGTATGCTTCACCAAGTAACATTTCTGTACAGAGGCGAAGCTGACTTTCGAGAACTGGCATTATGCAACGCACCATGTTTTCCAAGTTTCTAAGCAAATCGCGAGGACCACAAAGGCGGAATCCATGCCATTGTTGACAGCAGCTAATTCTTTCAATAAAAAACTCGGCACCCAACGACAAGAAGCTTCATAGCGAACGTCGAAGCAGCTAGGCCTAGCGTTGCCGCAGTGGTGGCAACGGCTGCCAGCGGATCTGCGTGCGAGAGTGCCGGTTCGAGGTGGCGAAGTAATCAAAACGGCAGCGGTGGTGCCTTTGATTATTGCCGTTTCAGACCTGCGGTCACGGCAAAACGAGCGGAAAATCGGACGGCGAAGAGTTCTTGCGTCTGAAATTTCACAGGTTCTGATACGTTGACTCTATGGGGTACGTAGCGGTGCCGCGAAGCCATCCAAATTATCGGGAATCCGGAAAGTCGGTCGTTGACTGCACACTGGCAACTCCTCCAGCCGACGACAGGGCGTCAAAGACGATTCATTAGGATTCCTGTCTGTTGCTCGAGCCAGCATTACCGCGACTTTCGACCCTTTCAATAAAATTGCAGCTAATTTTCCCTGATAGAGGCCCGAATTCCCCGAGTTTTCCCTGACTTTTTCCAGACTACTCAAAATCTCTGAGAATTCCTGATTTTCCCGATTGGTAGACACCCTGAATGACCTTAGTTACACAGGGGAGCCCCCTCAACTGACTGTGTGAGACGGATAAACATTTGGCATGCAAATGCAAACAAGTGCGACTCACTTGACTCTGTGAACAGTGGCAGTGGTGTACACTTGTCTCTTCTTTTTGTGCTAACTGCCTGGAAATATGTAGAATCTCATGGGCGGATGTCGGCCCTTTGAGTTTTCAAGGCTGTACCCAGGTAGCACACAAAGTCTTGAAAACGTCGTATTAAGGGATTCAACGTCTGAAATGGATTTTTGACCAAAATCGACGCATCAAAGACGTTCCAAACAAGATAGCTTAATAACGAGGGGTGAATACGTTTTGATAACGTTGGAAGCCAGGCAGCTTAAAAACGAGGGGTGAATACGTTTTGAAAACGACTCAAGGCGCCACCGCCACGCCATGGTGTGTCAGCCTCTTTAGCGGCTTCTACAATATTCAACAACCCATCAATGCGATCCAACCTTGCGCAAGGTGGCGATACCGCCGTCAAATCATGCGACCAAGGTGACCACGTGATTCGTGATGCCAGGCAGCCGGGCGAGCCGGGCATAGTCGCGTCGTCATGGCACCGTCGCGTCACCACACTCGCATTGCGCTGTGGTGTGTTTGCGGATGTTCTGAATGTGCTGCCGCTGCCCTTTTCTATGTAAGTGTTGCAGTGTTTTGCTGTCAAGAAAACGATAATCTGTGATCAGTTTGGGTTGTGCGATATGTTTGTGTGGTTTTAATTTGGAAATCAGTAGTGTTTTCAATTGTTAAGTGACCAAGGCGGCCACGTTATTCGTGAAGCCGGGCATAGTTGCGTTATCGCACTCGCATGGCACTATGGTCTGTTTGCGACTGTTCTGAATGTGCTGCCACTGCCCTTTGTCATGTAAGTGTTGCAGTGCTTTGCTGTCAAGAAAACGACATTCTGTGATTAGTTTGGGTTGTGCGATCTGTTTGTGTAGTTTAATTTGGAGATCAGTAGTGTTTTCAATTGGAGGGCGCGGAGTGGAGGGCACTAATCAGCTCTTCAAGTTCATTGTCATGTTATGTGAGGCGCCTTTTCACTGACGCTGTAATTAAGGCGTTAAGGGCAGCATAAGGACGAAAGTTAGAGGGACGAAATCGTGCCTGCGTGTCCCTAGCGTCGGGATTGGCCACTATGCGTGATCCTAACAAGAAAGCATTTTGCAGAATGCGAAGAAAGGCGGCAAAATTTCTGTCTGTGCGCACCTTGCCGATCTCCGCAATAGAGCCGTCATCAAGGTATTTTAGTCTCCCGTTTAGTAAGAGTGTTGCAGACAAAGGAACTGGTTCAAACAGGCTTTCTTTTTAATGATTCAGTACTAGTGCGGTATCCCAAAAGGTGAGGTCAAGTGCTCGCCCTATTTTCTTCCCTGGCGCTACAGCGCACTGACAGAATTTTGTGTGCACCATACCGTGCTTTTATCGTTTGTGCTTCAGGTTCTCGATTGTGTTTTCGCCCCCTTTACCCACGTGATGGGTATTTCATGGTATTACCGGGTACCACATGTGTCTATATATTGTGTCCAATATATGAAATGGCCAAATTCGATTTTATTTGACGCCTCAAATGGTAGTAATGTATTGAGTCCCTTGTAGCTTTGTGCTTGTTATCAATTTTACTATTTGGCGAATGGATACAGCATGTACGCTGCATAACTCGCTTGTGGATACTGCATACGTGAGTCAAGTATGCCCTTGGTATAAAATAACTTGTATGCTTTAGGTAGTACGATTGTTTGCAGTTTGGGACATGTGTCGGAATGCACGCTGTGCGCCTTTCGCGCTTTATGGCGGCCTGCTAAGTTCGTGCGGGTGCCATGTGTTCGCATGAAGTTTGCGAAGTGCTCTCGCAGTTTTTTTTTATATATATATACATGTGTTCTGTTCGCGCGCTTCGTACAACAGGGCATGTCGCAGTTCTTTGTCCTTGTGCAACACATTTTCCTAGTGTACGTCTGTGCATTATTTGATACTGGTTTCACACGGGGCTCTTTTAGCCGCTATCCAGTCCGTTACAAATCGAATTTCTTGGTCGTGATTGGCTCCTCTGCACAAGCTACGAGTGTGAGCCAGTCGCATCGATAATTTCGATCCGGATCGTGCTTGATCGCGATCAAGAGTGGTCGTGTGACACCGGTTTTATACATGGCTCCCACATAGGGAACACTTTAAGTTCAATGCTACTGAGTGAAGAGCGAGTGCATATATATGCCAGTGGTAGTATGTGGGCAAGTCTTTCTGGTGAAGCCAATACTTGTGCATTCAAAACATTTCAATTACCAGCGTAGTGCATCAATGTGTCTACTTCGACAAAGTGGAGCACCAGTGCAGATATCTGAGCATACCTGTCCAGGGCAGCAAGTGTGTCTACATTGAAACCACTACCAGCATGTGCGGCAGTTCTATTTCCAGCAGCGGGACTGCACAATAATCAGTAGGGTGCTCTCAAGCTGTTTATCTCAAGCTGTATGAAGCTCTGCCTGGACTGTGTGCCAAATATTTTTGGACGTGAAAGTGGGGGTGAATTGGTAAACATCAGTGGAACTGTGCCTGGACTTTGTGGCAAATGTTTTTGGATGTGAAAGTGTGAGTGAACTGGCAAAGAATTTGCTCTTGGGTACATGTGTTAAACGTTTTTCTCATTCAGAGTGCTTTTTTTACTTTAGGAGACTGGAGATGTGCGCAAAGTGTGACATGTCAGTGTGCTAATTAATGTATTTGCTGGTTTGCAAATTATTCGTTGCAACTTTGTTTTTGCCAGAGAGGTACAACTTTGCCTCTTGTAAAGGGCTTTTTAGATAAAACACTTACTATTTATTATGACCATTGCTTCCTTTGTTACAAAAATGCAGCTTCCAGTGCATTCCAGTTTATTTCCATGTTTATGTGAGATTCTAATATGAGGCTTGCATATTCATTTCTCACGTTCTGGAGTGGCAAGATGCAGCATTACTGTCTCATCGTTCGCTGTACTACAGTAGTGTTCACTTGTTACACTGAATCCCCCGTTTATGTATTTTCTACTCATTTCACTTTATTGCTTTTTTTTTGTTGTATGGTTATTTTTTTGCCATTACCTTCTTTGATATATCCTAAAGGCAATATTTCCAATTTTGCATTGTTCCCATTTTTTTATTTCTGTCACAGGATTGTTTTATGATGGTATGCGGTGGTATTTCTTTTTGTGCTCTTTTCAAGCTTCTAGCTGATTGGTAACATTGCTTGGAGGCAGTTACCATCCGATTCATACTCTTGCATTTTTCAGTCTACTTCTTCCATTCGCTCCGATGTCACTTCTGCATAACTCTAGTCCATCTAATAGCACGTGCACTTTACTATGATAAATTAGGCACTTTAGTACACTCCAGGTTTTTCTGTTCATTTTTGTATGTGTACTTGGAATTTTGTTTATGGGCTAGTAAATTTCACTTTCGAGTTCATTACAAATCCTTTCTGCGACTTTTGTCATTGTTGACGTACTTTTACTTCCATTTGCATTTCTCACACAGTTTGTTCGAGCCTTGCATAAGCATTACATTCTAATAAAGTGTTTTTGCTTTGTCCCAATGTTCTCATTTCATGCACTCTTGGCATGAAGGGCTTGGTCTGGCCACTTGCCAAGACGTGGCCATTTGTTCTTTGCAGGATGTCATTCCCATTGTGGTTGTAAGCATCGTAGCTTACTAAAGGCAGTATTAAGGATTTATTATTCCTAACAGGCTCATTTTCGTGCGACTTGGTAGAGGATGCGCCGGCCATATGGGGAACAGTGCTTGGCACTGCGCCATGGCTCTTAGTCAACACCGATGCTTCTACTCATCTGGGGCGCGATTGGAGATCGTTGTTCGAAACGCCCGATCAGTTTCACCTCACGTGATTGGCCTAGGCTGTGCCAACGGGTGCGGCTGACGACGTCTGCGCGGCATAGGCCAGTCGCGTGAGGCGAAACTAAACGCGTGTTTTGAACAACGATGTCTGATCGCACCCGTCACCCGCGAAAATTAGCTTCAGATGATCGTAAACCTTTCAAGACCCCTTCTAGACCAGCTTTTTGATAACGTCCTAAAAACGTTTAGAAGTTGGTTACGAATAGTTTTGGCAAAGGGATTACTTGTGTCTTTCCCAATGCAATTTCTAGACCAGCTTTTCGAATCGTCTTGCAGACCTGTTCTAGATCGTCTCAAGAAAGTAATTAAGCCGGACATTAGCAGAGATATATGACGTTTTCCCACCGAAGTTCTCTCATTCGTGTCTTCTTTAACCCGTTTTTATCGTCTTGAATAAACGCTGCGAAAATGTTACGTATCTCTTTTGTGCTACCTGGGTAGTGGCTCTGAACGGCAGGCTTGTGCGAACAAATGCACGGGTGACACAATCCTGCAGCTCATACACCGATACACAACACAGGGATGCAAGCGAACGTGTTGGTGACTTTTTTATTTGCTCCTGCGAGTGGTGCTGCTTTGCAGTAATCTTAGTACTGCCTGACCCGGTTGGGGAGCATTGAAGGAAAGCTTTTGTGGTGTACGCCTATTGCTCTCGATCATGTGTGCCTCGCACCTTTTCTTGTTCACATGGGATCTAACAGCCTGAAAACGTATCAATTGATGACAGTTTGGCAATGCACTCAACATTCATGGCGAAATATTGCGTATTTAGGGAATGTATTAAATGGTAAAAAACCTAACTTTATTAGGTAAATTTTTATTCTTGATCGTGAACGTTAGTGCTGGCCAATCGTACAAAATGGGATCGTATCAATGAGGTACTACTATAGATACTAAACTTCTCAAAACTTGTAAACATTTATCCTTGACTTGAAGTATGAGAGAACTAATTCAGAACACATTTACTGAATTATGCCATGTATGCTTCAAAGCGTATAGCAGATGTCTATTACAATGTCTTACGTTTGTTTCCTTATAATTTTACACTGTTTCTATGTTACAAGAACCCATTTTAAAGTCTTTTGTGCTCTAATACAATATTTACTAACCACTAACATTTACTAACTACAACATTTACTAACCAACTGAATTTTTTAGGAAGTAATATGTTGTATTGGAAGTTTCGGTTTCTTCAGCAGTGCCAGCATGCAATATCAAACTCCCCTTATGTAGGGGCCTTTAAGATAAAATAAACAATAATAACGATGACTATGACAATGAAAAGACAAACAAAATGTTTATAGCTTGCCTGGAAACGGTGGGTATTCATGCGCAGGAATGCTGACAGATCCTGGGGACTCTGCATCATGCGTGAGTAGGTGTCGCGGCTGAAGCGTGACGTCAGGTGTCCATACAGAGCATCCAGGCTGGCCGACCCACCCCGTGATCGCAGGAAGGCCTCAAAGATACATGTCAGCTGATCACGCAAACCAGAGTCCAGGGGGGCCTCCTCTGCCACCTGCCAACAAAGGATGCCTACTTGTGCCTGACTAGCTACACTCAAGGCAACACAAATTTTTATTACAGCTGACTCTCGTTACAACGGACCTTGATACTAATCCGACAAAAATAGTTCATTTTATCCAAAGTCTATAATATCCGAAACGCCTCACTTCCAAAACTTTCTTCGCGATGTGCAACAACTTTACTGCAAAGAGCGAGTCACGAACGTCCAAAGCAAACAAAAAAAAAGTCGCAGTTTTGCCCGAAAGGCACAGCATCGATTGCGATAGCAAATTAAGCAAGATAAGCGCGGCAGCAGCAGCAAATGGATTGACCTTCGTGCTCTTTCTCGCTTCAACGCAAGCTTAACGTTGAAAGCACAGCGCATACGAAGCTACCGGCACTGAGCACACTTTGTCCACATCACTGATCGCTTTGAAGATGAGGCCCGCACAGGCGCGCACTTTGTTCAGATCGCTTTCAAGACACGGCGCCTACAAGGGCGTGCCCTTTGTCCACATTGTAGATCGCTTTCAACAGGCGGTGCACGTGCGGCCGCGCCATTAACAGCAGCCACCAGAGTGCGCGAAAGACAGCGCACTTCCGTCCCACTTTCCTCCCTTCCTCGCGTGCAGGATATTGAACCACGATCATCGGCTGACCCTCACAAGTCAGTTGCCAGCTGGTGTCGACATGGCAAAAGTCCGTTTTATACACTTAATTTTGACGAAAATTTCCGCTGATTTCGTCCGCTGTAGTCGATATTCCATTGTAGCATGGTCAGTTAAAAGCGAATTTCGTTGCATTAAAAAATAGGTAGAATAAACTAAGGCTGAAATGTGGTGCACTTGTCTTTTGAATGAGCTACCGCTCAATTGTGGAATGAATTTGCTTGCTACATCAATGACAAAATGGTAAAATACACTACTGCGTTGTCTATACTAAAATCGGTAATAAGATGTCGTGATAAGCAATTCAATTCTTTAAAATTATCCCATTCAGCGGAGGCTAGTTCCCACTGAGGGGCACGAGGAGGGCATTCATGTTGATGTATTAAATTGAACATTATAGGGAAATGGTCACTTGCAGAAAGATTTTTGTTTACTTTTCATTGCAAGTCAGGGAAAATTTCATCAGAGACAATGTACAGGTCTATTGATGAATATGAACTATGATGATTATAATAGGTCGTCTCCTTATTGAAAAGGCACACACCAGAGTTTACAAAAAAATTCAATGAAACGACCTCTCGCATCGCATCGAGAGTCTTCCTACATCGTGTTGTGGGCATTAAAATCCCGTGAGAGTATGTAGGGGTCCAGAAGTTGATCAATTAGAGTATAAAAATTGCTTTCTCCAAGATAATTTGAGGGTACATATAGGGAGCATGCAGTGATCAACTTGTTCAAGAAAACTACCTGAACTGACACTGCCTCAAAGGACTTGAGGCAGTGTCAAACTTGTCAGACTGTTGTTGTACAAACTTGTTGAGGCTACAGACTTATCGACAACTATTACTACACTAGGTCAACTTGGCTACACAAGTCAACCTAGAGGCAGTAAAAACTGGCACCAGCCTACACAGGTCAACCTAGAGGCAGCAAGGGTAAAAGCAGAAAAATTCAGGCTGGTACTCGCAAGCAAATATGCACCCTTAGAACAGAGACATGAAGATGACATAAAGGTAATGAATGAAACCGTAACTAGGCTGGCTTCAGAGGCAGCAATTGAAATGGGAGGCAAGGTACCAAGGCAACCAGTAGGCAACCTCTCCCAAGTAACAAAGGACCCAATAAAAAAATGACAGAATGAAAATTCCCAACTCAAGAGATAGATAGAATTCGCGGAACTGTCAAAACTGATAAACAAGGCGAAAATAAGTGATATTCGAAATTATAACGTGAACGAGACTGAAGAAGCCATAAAAAATGGACGCAGCCTGAAATCAGTCAGAAGGAAACTTGGCATAGGACAAACCAAGATGTATGCACTGAAAGACAAGCAGGGTAATATCATCGGCAATCTTGAAAGTATAGTCACAGCAGCGGAAGAATTCTATACTGACCTGTACAGTACCCAGAGAAGTCAGGATACCTCCATTCGAAGCAGTAATGAAGAGGATACAGAATTCTAGAAGAGTTGACCGTTGGGCTAGTTGATCGTCTATATTTGAAGTAACTTAACACAAATAAAAACACGGAAACAAAAAAACAAGAAAGACGGACAAGGACAAGCGCTTGGCCATCTTTCTTTCTTCCGTGTTTTTATTCGCGCTAAGTTACTACTTCAAATAACCATACAGAAACTCCTCCTATAACTAGTGATGAGGTCAGTAAGGGCCTTGCAAGACATGAAAGCCGGAAGAGCGGCCGGAGAAGACGGAATAAAAGTCGATTTAATCAATGATGGTGGAGACATAATGCCTGGAAAACTGGCGGCTTTCTATACAAAGTGTCTATAGACTGCAAGGGTCCCAGAAAACTAGAAGAATGCAAACATTATAATAATCCCCAAAAAGGGAGGCATTAAAGAATTGAAAAATTATAGGCCCATTAGCTTACTCCCAGTATTATATAAAATACTCACCAAGATAATTTGCAATAGGATAAGGGCAACACTGGACTTTAGCCAACCTAGGGATATTCTACAATGGATCACATCTATGTCATTAATCAGGTTATCAAGAAATCTGCAGAGTACAATAAGCCTCTTTAGATGGCTTTCATAGATTATGAAAAAGCATTGGATTCAGTGGAGATACCAGCAGTCATAGAGGCACTGCATAATCAAGGAGTACAGACTACTTACGTAAATACCTTGGAAAAATATCTACGGAGATTCCACAGCCACCTTAATTCTACACAAGAAAAGTAGGAAGATACCTATAAAGAAAGGAGTCAGACAAGGAGACACAATCTTTCCAATGCTTTTCACTGAATGCTTGGAAGAAATATTCAAGCTATTAAACTGGGAAGGTTTGGGAGTGAGGATCGACGGCGAATACCTCAGCAACCTTCCGTTTGCCGATGACATCGTTCTATTCAGCAACACTGCAGAGGAGTTACAACTGATTGAGGACCTTAACAGAGAGAGTGTAAGAGTGGGGATGAAGATTAATATGCAGAAGACAAAGATAATGATTAACAACCGGGCAAGGGAACAAGAATTCAGGAATGCCAGTCAGCCTCTAGAGTCTGTGAAGGAGTATATTTACTTAGGTCAACTAATCACAGGGAACCATAACCATGAGAAGGAAATTTACAGGATAAAAATGGGTTGGATTGCACACGGCAGACATTGTGAGCTCCTGATTGGAAGCTTACCGTTATTATTGAAAAGTAAGGTATACAATCAGTGCATTTTACCAGTGCTGACATATGGGGCAGAGACTTGGAGACTGCGCAAAGAGTGATGGAATGAAGAATGCTACGCATAACCTTAAGAGACAGAAAGAGAGCGGTTTGGATCAGAGAGCAAACGGGTATAGGTGATATTTTAATTGGCATTAAGAGAAAAAAAATGGAGCTGTGTAGGTCATGTAACGCGCAGGTCAAATAAGCCTTGGATCATTAGGGTTACAGAATGGGTACCAAGAGAAGGGAAGTACAGTCAAGGGTGGCAGAAGACAAGGTGGGGCGATGAAATTAGAAAATTCACGGGCGCTAGTTGGAATTGGTTGGCGCAGAATAGGGGTAATTGGAGATCGCAGGAAGAGGCCTTCGTCCAGCAGTGGACATAGAATACGGGGGTGGTGGTGCTTTTTGATAGTGTATCGATAGTGGGGAGAGAGCGCAGTAAACTGCAAAGAGAAATCAGCGAAGCATTCCACATGAAAAAGTTGGGCGCGCATGCATGTGTGAGTGAACCGAAGGTTCACTCACACATGATAAACACACGCCCAATGATAAAGAACTTCAATTTCTAAATTTATCATGTTAATCCAAGTGTTGCTGCCTTTGTAGGGAAGGGGTGTGACTTGGCTTTTGTGCACGTGTATAACTTTTGTTGATATTTGACTACAAACCTTGTTATTGTTCTTGAGTGTGTACACATGCGTGGCAGAGATTTATGGAATGTATTCTCAATAAACTTCAGTTGTAAGTCCAGCGTTGTCCTGCATGTTTCTACTTACTTGTGCTCGCATCCGTACTTGCTGGAAACCGTTATACATTCAACATGCACCAACTGGCCCAGCAAACTACTCTATTAATATAAACAGAGTTTGAAAACAAAGCTATAGTTGTTGGTATTTTGGTAGACTCCTCTAAGGCCTTTGATTTAGTTGATCATAACATTTTATTGGAGAAATTAAACTATTATGGAATATGATGACAAGCATTATCTCTTGTGAAATCCTACTTATCTAGTAGAACACCAAATTGTGAAAATCGACACCTTTACTTCTAAAGCTAGAGCTGTCCATTGTGGAGTGCCACAGGGAAGTTTTTTGGGGGTTTTGCTTTTTAACCCTTTGATGTTCAATGTTGTAAATATACGGCACCGCGAACAAGTGCAAAAATGGTCGATTTCTGGTGCCATCTGTACGTTTAAAAAGCACGCCAATTTCCTAACTTTTTATTTTCTGTCATGCGCTGCGACTATGTGGGGATACAAGGAATTATTTTCGCGAGCCTCCCTCTCGGTTTTCGTTGCATGGTTTGTTTTAGTGCTAGTTTGCTCCCGCGCTTCTACCGCTTGCGCATTAGCGTGCACACGGGTGGGCGGCCGATTGGATGTTGTTACGCAGGCGGTTTCGGCTTTTCGTGCTCACGAAACTGATGGCTATCTCGTTCCTAATCGCTCAAAGAGCGACCGCTTGTTTCTCGCTCCTTTAGTGCTCACAGTGGTGCGCATAGGAAGGATGCCGCCGTGCATGCGTTTCCGTTTCTTTTCTTTTTTTCTAAGACTCGCGAAAACTAATTGCCCTAGCTGGTTAGCGATAAGATGAAGATTAGCAGAAGTTTGTCACACATGTTGCTTTTTTTGATGGGTACACAATCCAAACAGTTTTCTTGAGGGCGTGCACCTACGCAGCTCGATTACGCTATGGACGTAAGTGTAAGAGCAGGAACATTTGAGGCTTGCGAAATATTCTCGTGTGCGGATTATCAAAGCCGCACATGAGAATATTTGCATAAAAATGCACGGTGGAAGTACACTGCACGATGGAAGTAATCACGGGTAAGAGGAGGAAGGAGAGCACTTTCCTGGTGAACGTCTACAGCAATCCGTCCCACGGACAACAGAAATTCAAGGCACTCTTCCACAAAGTGAGTGCAGTCGCGGGGAGCAATACGCTCGTAGTGTGCGGAGACTTTAAGACTGGGGCTACCACAGAACGACGGTCAAGGTGAGAGAGCTCATGCAAGACGCCACCAACGTGGGACTGAACCTAATCACGGATCCGGCCTTTCCCACCAGGATCGGCACATCGGTTACGAGAGACACCACTCCGGACCTTACCTTCGTCAAAACCGACGGAGGATCGAGAGAAGCAAAATGGAGAAACACGGGCCAAGAACTGGGCAGCGATCACTACATCGTGGAGGTCGTCGTACCGCTCGAAGGCCAAGGCAACAGCGGCATAAGGAAGCATCGCATTACGGACTGGGACGCCTTTCGAAAGGCGCTACCCGCGATGCAACTGGACATTACGGACATTGAGCAATGGGCGGCCAACGTCGTTGAGACGATGGAAGGAGCCACCAAAGAGCTGGAGACGGACGAACGAATAGACAAGATGGACAGTCGGCTGGCCCACCTGATAGAAGCCAAGCAGTCCATGAACGCGAGGTGGCAGAAGCAACGAACCAACCGAAGTCTAAGGAAGAAGATCGCCTAGCTCAATAGGCAGATCGAGGTCCACTGCAGGGTGCTATGCACCAAACAGTGGAACGAGGCCTGCAACGAAGCCGACGGACAGATGCACAAGGGCAAGACGTGGAACATGCTGCGGCACCTCCTCGATGAAACCAAGACCAAGGGCCACCAACACAACAACCTGGCCAGAATCCTACACAAGGCAATCTGTGAACACGGGGAGGATGAGGTCAAGGGGCGCTTGGACGCCAAGTACCTACTGACCACCCCCACGGAAAGACACCCGAATCACCAAGGCAACGAGAACGAGGCGCTAGATCGAGACATCCAGACATGGGAAGTCAGAGTTGCCCTGCAGGATCTCAATGGCAGGTCCGCCGCAGGTCCCGATCGAGTGACCAACAGAGCGCTCAAGAACCTCAACGAAGCGGCCATTGAAACGCTCACAAACTTCTACAACAAGTGCTGGCAAGAAGGAAGGCTGCCCAAGCAATGGAAAGCAGCCAAGACGATCCTCATCCCTAAGCCTGGCAAGCCGCCCAACACAGAGAACCTCAGGCCTATCTCGGTCACTTCGTGCATGGGAAAGGTCCTCGAGCACATTCTCATGAACAGGTGGCAGCGTTACCTGGAAGAATCGGAGCTTTGCCCAAATTCCATCATCGGGTTTCGGAAGAAGCTCGGGACGCAAGACGCCATGATCTTACTGAAGAACGAGATCATCGACGATACGACGGGCATCAAGGACAACAGAGCCGTATTCGGGCTGGACTTGCAGAGCGCCTTCAAATAGTGAGGCACTGGGCTATCTTGGCCCAAGTATCCAGCCTAAACATTGGCAGAAGGACATACTAGTACATCAAAGACTTCCTGACGGAACAGACCACCGAAATCTGCGTGGGAGACCTGCACCTCGAAGGGAAGAAGCTGGGCAGCGTCGGAACTCCGCAGGGCTCGGTGATCTCCCCGCTTCTCTTCAACCTCGTGATGATCGGGGTGGCCAACCGGCTAGAAAGAGTAGCGGGAGTTCGGCACACCATCTACGCCGACGACGTTACGCTATGGGTACCGGGAGGAAGCGACGGACACATCGAGACAACGCTGCAAGAAGCAGTCAATGCCATCGAGGAGCAGCTGGGCAGGTCTGGACTCGTTTGCTCTCCAGCCAAGTCAGAACTGCTGGTGATTCCACCGACAGGAGCGGGCAGGAAAAGAAAGAATATGGAAGTCAAGTACGAGCGGCCCAAGATCATGGTCAAGACGGCGGGAGGACAAGTAATACCGGAGGTCGAGAAGATTCGAGTGCTCGGGCTGCTCATCCAGCGAAACCGAGTCAACGGTGAAATGGTCAACAAGCTCGCGGAAGGAGGCAGTGTCCGGCTTACCCGGAAGGAGGCAGTGTTATACAGGCAATTTCAGACGGGGTCCCTGCTCACCCCGGTGCTAGCTAAGCACGTGTGTCCGAGGGTGTACGCGAGTGACGTGTGTAGACTGTGCGCTAAGGAGAGAGCCACCGCAGCTCACATCCTTTGGGACTGTAGTACAAATCCACGAGAAGCCAGCGAGAAGACGACGATCCCGCCGCAGCTAGAGGCTGCAAAGAGGAGCTATGACCAAGATACACAACTCAAGGCCGTTCAACAGGTCTCGGCAGCTCTAGAGAGGCAGCGACCTCGCGAAACCAAGGAGAAGGGGGGCAGCACCCCCAGGAAGGGGGCGGCGGCCCTCTTGGATCCGCGGAAGTAGCGAGGAACCAAGACCTCGAGGAACACAATGCAAGAGACTGACGTAGTGGCCGCGTCGCGGTAAAAGCTTGTTCTCCCTGCGTGGAGGGAGCCTAACCAACTCTGCAGGCATTTTCACTAAAGTTGTTCTCTCTCTCTCTCCCCCCCCTCAAAGAGTTAATATCTATCTGAATGATATTGTCAGTACTACCTCTCAGGCAAGGATTATTATTTATGCAGACGACGCGAGTATTTTTTTCCTGGTAATAATATTCATGTTCTTATAGAACAATGTAACAATGCAATGAAATCCTTAGAGGAATGGTCGAGAGTGAATTTAATGAAGATAAATGCAAACAAATCAAAAGCATTATATTCAGATTGAAAAAACAAGCAAATACCTCCCAATCAAGACATTGTATTAAACTCAAGCAGTATTGAAATAGTTGAGACTTTCAAATGTCTGAGTGTACCCTTTTCAGCAAACATGTCATGGGACAGTCACGTCAAATACATTCTAAGCACAATAAGTACAATAACTGGTGTAATAGGCCGTATGAGATACATTCTTTCCCCACATATTAAACTCTTGCTGAATTCACTTTTCCAATCACATTTAAACTATTGCCAATTAGTATGGGGTAACACAACATCCACCAATCTAGAACATATTCACTTGTTACAAAAGAAGTATCTCTGCCACGCATATAACGCTTCCTACACTACATTGACAATAACCTTCTTTAATAATTCTGGTGTGATCCCAGCTCACAATATCTACAGATATCGTCTGAGTCATGTATATAAACTGGAAATCCATTGAAATATTAGCAACCTGCGTACTCTAGCCCAACTTCAGAGAAAAGCTACAAATTACGTTACAAGACAATTTGAGGATTGGTTAGCACCAACACCATGTTCAAACTACGGGAAACAATGCCTTAAATACATAATACCAACACTATAATAACTATAGTCACTATAATTCGGTCTGATTTTATCTTTTTACGTCATCATCCAAGGAATTGAAACTGATGTATACGGTTTCGATGTAATACTTGTTAGCATTATGTATCTGTGTTCTTGCATTTTTTTCTTGACGTGAAGCAAAGTGCGAGTGAGAAACATGTCAGTGAAGTTATGTATACAGCTATATATATGTATGTATGTGTATATATAGTATATGTATATATATGTATATGTATGTATGTATATGTATATGTAGCTGTATAAGTATGTATGTGCACATAAGTAATGCTGCCTCCCTGCGGATACAGGGATTGTAGACACGTCAAGCTGTTGAAGGATAGCTTTTTTTCTACAGTCCCTCCATCTGTGAATGTACAGGATGGCAAATAAACAATTTCAAATTTCATATGTTCTCTTTTACTTTGACTGTTACTACTTCTTTTTCATTTTTCTAGGTAGGGCACGACTGTGAGTACGTGGTGTGCTCTCCATCACAATTTATGCAGTGTAGATCATTCTTGCAAATTTCAGATGCATGTTCATGTGCACTGCATTTAGCACAGGTCACTCGACCTCGGCAGTATTGGGAACTATGGCCAAATTTTGGACATCAGAAGCATATCGGATGTTTGAGCACGTATGGTCTACATGGATCTTCATGTAGCCTGCTTCGATACTTTCATGACATACACTTGAGCCCAAGGTTATAATAAGGCATTTCGTTCTGATTTCTTTGACGTCCAACCTCAACTAGATTCACTCTACACTGATTACGTTTTCGTCACTCCAGCCCTCTAGAAGTTCCGTCTCAGTGAGTTCCAGCAAGTCATCATCCAAAATGATGCCACAGGTGGCGTTCAGTGTGTAGTATGGGTCAATAAAATGTCTCCAAAGGGGACCACATTTGGCAGCTTTTCGCGTTGCTTCTTATTGCGGAGTTCCAAGAGGAGGTCACCGCTGGCCAGTTTCATAACTTTATAAATTAAAGCATTGGAGAGGATTGGGGATGTACAGTCCGACTTGGATCGTTACGTACCCAGTCTCAATGGCCTCAGGCAGTAGCATACTTGATCCGAAAGTTAGAATTACGTACTTTGTTTCAATCTCTTTGCCACAGCACCTCATCTTAATTCTCTTGACATTGATCCCCCTTTGATCGCTCTAGCCCTCCAGTATTTACACTTCAGTCAGCTCCATCAGAAAAGCATTGCAAACGACTCCATGGATTAACGCGGCAAGCTGGGCGAGTTGGTGATTGAACATGTTCCTATGGGTGGGCAGCACAACCTGGAGGAAGGATGAGAGGAAGTACACAATGCGAGCGCAGACTAACAACTGGTTTATTATTTCAAGCAACGGACTATAATATACAGAAGATATGTCTAAGCATGTAGAAGAAGATGAAGAATTCATTTCTGAGTGCGTTGATGTGTTAGTCAGGCATCAAGGAAACCAGAATGGCAGAGTGCAAAAGATTCAACACCTTGTGCAATTTCTAAGAGAAAACGAAGTGAAAGTACTGACTGTTGATAAAGAAGGGTACTTTGTCCTCCTAACTGAAGGGCAGTTTTCTGAGAAAGCCTCAGCCGTTTTAACAAAAAACTTCAAGAAGGTACACATTCAACCTAAGAAAGTCAAAGATCAAGCAAAGAAATTGCTGCTAGAATTGAACGTCTATCTGGTGCAGTGAACAAAAGTCAGGGGTTGAGCCTTGAGGTTTTCTTTACGATGAAAATGCATAAACCTGACCAACCTTTACGCACAATTGTGTCTGAGAGAAACACATGGCAACACATAGTTTCTGGTTATCTTCAGAACTTAACAGGGCTCCCGGTAGAAGACCCTTTCAAAGTAAAAAACTCGGAAGATGTCGTTAGGTTTTTACAAGAAGGGGTGTATCCAGCATGCACAGCGCTCAGCATCGACGTCACAGATTTATACTATTCCATTCCTAGAAATCAGCCAATCAAGACAATCAAAGATTGCATTATGGAAAACGACGAGTTAAAAGTTTAGGAATGATAGTCGCATCCCGGTTCAGTCTTCTCTCGAACTCTTGGTTTTCTATTTCAATTCCACGTTCGTTATCTGGGCTAATCAAATAATGATTCAGAAGCAGGGGTCTGCGTTGGCTCTCAGGTCGCACCAATTCTTAGAGAGATCTTTCTCGGCACTGTTGACCGGGCACTCGAGAGCGTCTTGGCAGGAACTTTGATCAAGTGCTTCAGGTTTGTTGACGACTACCTGGTAGTTATCAGCTCCCAAAACAGTTCCAAAGTTATTGGAGATATTCTTGCCGCTTTTGATAAAGAAGGAATGGCTCTTAAATTTACTTGTGAACTGCCCAGTAATAATGAAATTCAATTTTTGCATTTGCAGTTAGGATTAACAGCGCAACATATTTGTTGGCAATATAATCCCAGGACAAGCAGACCAATTCTAAACTACGCCTCGGCACACTCAAAACTTGTGAAAAGAGGAATTGCTATGATGTGTTCGGATCCCAATATAGAAAGGTGTTAGGCAGGGAGATACGATCTCTCCAATGCTATTCACAGCGTATTTACAGGAGGTATTCAGAGACTTTGATTGGAAAGAATTGGGGATAAGAGTTAATGGAGAATACCTAAATAACTTGCGATTCGCTGATGATATTGCCTTGCTTAGTAACTCAGGGGACCAACTGCAATACATGTGTTGTGGAATAAGAGACGGAGAACTTTGAACTGGTGGAAAAACGACAGACGTCCTTTCGCTTCGAGCGCATCAAGAAGACTGCTTTATTTTTCACTAGAAGGTATGGGAAATGGGAGAGAGTAGTGAGAAGGAGAAAGTCACAAAACACCATGCCACACAAACATTCTTGCACCACGTATGTGCGAAAAGCCATCGCCACAGGCCGGGCTGGCAGCGTCATGAGCCTCCGGGACATGAACGCCTGAGTGCAGAGGGGCTGTGCGGGGGCCCAAGGACCCGCGTGTCCGCAACTCCCCTGTGTGCAATAAAGTTATCACCACCACCTCCACACTTGGAACGCACCACCGAAGCACCGCACCGCCGGTTCGTTTGTATACGTCGCGCCCGCCAGTAAGGCACGTAGTTCGAGGAGTATCAAGTGTCCGGCGCCTCTGAGAAGAAGTTCTCCTTGCCACTTCGTCGGTGGCCCGCAGCGCGGGGTTTAGCAACTGTCTGGCGCCGCTGGGGCGGGGGACCCTGGCTCCAGAATGGAGGATATACAACAACCTCCCCCGGATGAGCGAACTATTATTGAGCTCATTGCTCTACAATCTCCAAGGGATACAGCAGCTGTATCGGTCGCTTCACCTCAGTTCCCCCACTTATTACCAGTTTGCAGGACCGCACCCTGCCGTCTCTACCCTTAAATGTTTCCTTAATTCTGGCGGTCTTCCACATGTGGCGTTTCAAGCGGTCTTCCCTCAGGAGCACCAATGCGCCTTTCTTCAGATCACTCGATGTCGTTGGTCGGCACATATGTGCCGATCTGAGCTCCAATAAGTACTCTTTCCGCCACCGTCTCCAGAAACTGTCGGCCATGGCAGTCCGGTACTTCCAGCGTCGTGAGAGATGCATGCCACCGCCAGGAATTTCGTCCGGCAGCAGGTGTGGAGGAAGGGTCGTCAACCTTCTTCCGACAAGGAAATGAGCCGGTGACAGTGGTTCTGGCTCTTGAGCATCATCATATATGAAAGTCAAAGGGCGTGAGTTGATCACGGCCTCCACCTCATAAAGAACGGTGGTCAGTTCTTCGAAACTCAAGCTGCTCCGACCTAACACCTTTCGCAATGCTACTTTCACAGATCGCACCATCCGCTCCCAGAATCCACCCCACCAAGCTGCCCGTTCAACAATAAACTTCCATCTGATCTGGTTTCCGGCGAAGTATGACTGCAATTCCTCGACTTGCAACAGCCTGAACATTGCTTTTAGATCCCTGGCTGCACGCTTGAATGTGAGCGCGTTGTCCGAATACACCGTCGAGCAAATTCCCCGGCGTGCCACAAAGCGTTTAAAGGCCAAGAGGAAGGCTGTAGCCGACAGGTCGCTGACGAGCTCAAGGTGGACGGCACGTGTCACAGCACAGGTGAAAATAGCGATGTAGCATTTTTTGCTGTCGCGTGACTGTTGACAAATCAAGGGCCCTGCAAAATCGATGCCAACGATGTCGAACGGGTTTCCCTTTGTCACTCTGTCAGCTGGAAGTGGTGCTACTGGCTCCGTAGCGGGAGGGCAACTTTGCTTGTGACAGACGAGGCACTGCTTGATAATTTTCTTTACGGCCTGACGTCCTCGAATAATCCAATACGATTCTCGCAGCTGTGCTAGAGTGTCCCGTACGCCCGCGTGCAGCATTCTCAAATGTTCCTTCCGTATGAGCAGTGACGTGAGGGGGTGCTTGCCAGGGAGAACGATGGGATGCTTAGTCTCTTCGTTGTTATCACTGAATTGCAAGCGTCCACCAACTCGCATGAGGCCCTCTTTGTCGAAGTACGGGTTGAAAGGCAAAACAGGAGAGCTCTTGTGCAGCGGTCTTTGATTCTTCAGGTTTGAAATGTCGTCGCTGAACGCATCTTCTTGAGCTTTAGCCAACCAGTATCTTTCGGCGCTGATTACTTCCTCAGCTCGTAATGGGCCGGTCGTCCTTCCTTCTTTGTTGTGGCAGTTGTCGGCAAAGCGGCGGACCCACGCGGTTACTCGCACGACTCTGCTGAATGAACTATAATTCTCAACATTGAAAATTGCCATGGATGACGATGATACTATGGGCATCACCGTCACCTTTCGCTCTTCCATTTGGCACTCCCCAACCTTCGAGCTCGGCTCACTTATCGTTGGCCAACACGTGTCATCCTCCTGAAGCCAACGGGGTCCTTTCCACCACAGTTCGCTTTCACGCAGGGCCGATGGGAGAATGCCGCGGGTGATTAGGTCAGCGGGGTTATCTGAGCCTGGGCAGTGTCTCCAATCCCTGGGATCTGTCAGCGCCTGCAACTCTGAGACTCGATTCGCCACGAAGGGCTTCCATCTGGCAGCGTTTCCCTTGATCCAGTACATAGCTACTGTAGAGTCAGTCCAGAGGATGGTAGCAACGTTCTTCAGATCCAAGGCCTTGGCAACGTAGTGGCATAGTCGCGCGCCAATAAGGGCTCCCATCAGCTCCAATCGGGGTAGCGAGAGGCGTTTCAAAGGGGCCACTCTTGATTTAGCCATGACCAAGCTGACATTTGTTAGTCCGAACGGAGGCTTGGTCACGATATATGCGACAGCACCATAGGCCTTCGGGCTTGCGTCACAGAAAACATGCACCACTTTCTCCGTAACATCGTTTCTGAAGTCTGCCGCTAGCAGTCTTGGAATAGACACTCCTTCAATGCATGGAAGCTCCCTACACCAGCAGTCCCACTCAGGCTGCAATGTTTCGGGCAAGGGATCGTCCCAACCAATTCCCAACTCCCACAACTTCTGGAACATTACCTTTACGCATAATGTTGTGGGAGCAATAAATCCAAAAGGGTCGAAAATTCTTGCCGAGACCTGCAGCACAAATCTCTTGTTGTCAGCTCTTTCGGAGAGGAAGTCGATGAGTGAAGTTAGGTTGTATTCAAAGTGGTCAGTCTGAGCATTCCAGCCTACTCCCAATACCTTTGTTGCTGCGGCATGTCCAGCATCAGCGTTCCTTCTCTCCACATTGCTATTCTCCAAGAAGTTGACGAGATCGCGGTCATTCGACATCCACTTGTGTAGCCGCATCCCTGCTTGAGACAATATATCTTTGGATTCCTGGCACAAGACTTTACCCTTGTCAAGGCTGTCAACACCAGTTACAAGGTCGTCCACGTAAAGTTGCTTGCGCAGAATACCCGCAGTTTCAGCATACCGTTCCGGCAGGCCCTCAAGATGATGTTGCAACGTTGCAGCCAAGAGAAATGGGCTCGACGTGACACCGAACGGCACGCGAGTCATGCGATAGGTCACCACAGCTGGAAGCTCTTCCCCTTTCTTTGGCGTCATAGCGTACCAGAGAAACTGCACAGCGTTCCGATCGCCCTCTGATAGTGATATTTGGAGAAAGGCCTTTTCAATATCCGCAACGATGGCAATGTTGTAAGTGCGGAAATTGATCAGCAGATCAATGAGCTCCGGGTTTAGGTTTGGGCCACTTTCCAAAACACTGTTCAGTGAGAGGCGATTTTTGGCACTTGATGATGCATCGAATACTACCCTCAGTTTTGTCGTCTGGCTTTCGCGACGAACAACTGCTTGATGTGGCATATAGTACACCGGTCCTTCCGACGTGCCGTAATCCTTGCTGGCTGGCTCTGCATAGCCCTTTTCTATGTAGTCTCTTATGCAGGCGTTGTATTCCCTAATCAACGAATTTCCTTCCAAGAGGCGCTTTGTCTGTGCTTTAAGACGCCTTGCAGCGCACTCGTAGTTGTCACCAAGCTCGTAAACCATCGAATTCCAAGGGAACGACACCTTATAACGGCCATTCTCAAAGTTGACGGTTTCTTTATAGTGCTGAAGGACTGCGTCCTCGTGACGAACTGGCTCATGTTCCTTGATACCGATGTGCTCGAGCTCCCAGAAAGACTTTAGCTGTGCTGATATTTCCTTGTAAATTTGTTCACTCACTCCTATCCGCATCACGCCAGCAGCCGAGGAGCAGACTCCTGTTGACTTCCTTGTGCCGACCTGGCCCTGGACTGTCCAACCGAATACAGTCTCCACTGCCATCAATTTGGAGCTGAGACGCTTAGTGGATCCCGTGACAATTTCCCAGTAATGATCAGCGCCAATCAAAAGGTCAATATTTTCACTTTCGCCGCCCTGTGAGGCGTCTGCGACTTGGAAGTGAAATTTTGAAAGTTCAAGTAGAACAGAATTTGATGGAGCAGCCATGATATCTGCACAGATGCAAGGAACTTCCAGCGCTTCCACTCGCACCCCTTTTCCGTCGTACTGGCTTCTGAGCCACAGCTCCACTCGACGCGTTTTTGTGCGCGTTATGGCTGATTGCTCACCAAATGCAAATATTTTAAGTTCCTCTTCTCCCAGCACTTTTAACTGCAGCTTTTCAGATAGGTTGCGATGGATGAAGGTTCGCTGACTGCCACCGTCCAAGAGAAGCCTGACAACTGTGCGTTCATGTGGACCCTCTGTCCAAGCTCGCGCTGTCTGCAGGAGAAACTGCTGCTCTCCAGTGCACATCAAGTCAGCTCCCGTGCCCAATGAGGACTTCAACACCGTGGCTTGCTCAATCACCGGTGACGAAGATGCATCCCTTTCATCAGTGTTGCGGCGTCTCCTAAAGTCAGGGTCGCACATTGTGGTTAAATGTCTGCCCTTGCAATGCGCACACCTGAGCCACTTAGCTTTACGGCATTCTCTTGCCTCGTGCCCTTTTGTTGTACACCGGAAACACCGATTGTCACGCCTCAGCACCTCTCTCTTATCCGCCACAGACATCTTTGCGTTGCAGTTGCCGGTCTCATGGCCGTTCGAATTACAAAATAGACATCCTGTGCTGTCCTTGATCGTGGTGTGCAGTGCCGCTGCAGTAGACATGTTCGCCGCTTTAGTGTTGCTGCTGCGCCTTTCCTTTACCAATTCGGCACTGCTGTCTCTTGGAGCTTCGGCCCGCTGTATGATCTCCCGCGTCGCGACCTCTTTTCTCAAAAAACGCAGGAACTCCTCCAGCTCACTTCCCTCGTTCGTAGCCTCGCTTTTTCTTTGGTATTCCAGACGAAGGTCGGCAGGCACCGCTTTCTTTATTACGGTCAGTAACAAAGTTCCGTAAGTGCCAACACTCACGCCTAAAGAAGTGAGGCTGCGTACACCTGTCTCTACTTCGTCGACGAGGCTGCGCAGTTGACCGAGATTCCGTGAGTCACGCACTGGCTTGATGTTAAGCAGCCGTGACATGTGATCTTCTATAATAACTTCCTTTCTGCCGAACCTCTCCTTTAATAGCGAGAGAGCGACATCGTAGTTGCCCTCCGACAAGTCAAGTCCTGCTACCGCAGCCGCCGCCTTTCCTGTCAAGTAGCTGTTGAGGTACTTGAATTTGTCTACGTTTGAGAGATTCTGGTTAGCGTTGATCGTCGAGTCAAACTGACTCCAGAACCCTTGCCACTCCCGAAGCTCTCCGTTGAATTTGTTGATTTCGAGCTTTGGCAGCTTTACGGTGGGGCGTATCTGTGAATCGTTTGCGCTAGATTCTCTTTGATCTGAGGAGTTAAGTGTGCGATCTGATGAAACATTTGAGCAGCTTAAGTAGCGTAGCATGCGTTGTACCTTTGTTTTCGCCACGCTGATCTTTTCTCTGTACATTTCGGAGCATGCAATTTCCTCTTCGAAAGCTTCATCTTCAACGCCTTTTTCTATCTCCCGATCTAGCTCTTTCAGTGAGTCCTCTTTAAGAGTAAGAAGATTTAGCTTTTCTTCCAGCTCACCGATTGATGCGCTGTCGTCCATGGTGGATACTTCATTGATCAGCTTGGTTGTAGATGATCGCGCCACGGCCCTTTTTCGCTTGACTCTGTCGATGTCCATCTTTTGAAGTCCCTATTCCCGGGTTTCGGCACCAAAAATGTTGTGGAATAAGAGACGGAGAACTTTGAACTGGTGGAAAAACGACAGACGTCCTTTCGCTTCGAGCGCATCAAGAAGACTGCTTTATTTTTCACTAGAAGGTATGGGAAATGGGAGAGAGTAGTGAGAAGGAGAAAGTCACAAAACACCATGCCACACAAACATTCTTGCACCACGTACGTGCGAAAAGCCATCGCCACAGGCCGGGCTGGCAGCGTCATGAGCCTCCGGGACATGAACGCCTGAGTGCAGAGGGGCTGTGCGGGGGCCCAAGGACCCGCGTGTCCGCAACTCCCCTGTGTGCAATAAAGTTATCACCACCACCTCCACACTTGGAACGCACCACCGAAGCACCGCACCGCCGGTTCGTTTGTATACGTCGCGCCCGCCAGTAAGGCACGTAGTTCGAGGGGTATCAAGTGTCCGGCGCCTCTGAGAAGAAGTTCTCCTTGCCACTTCGTCGGTGGCCCGCAGCGCGGGGTTTAGCAACTGTCTGGCGCCGCTGGGGCGGGGGACCCTGGCTCCAGAATGGAGGATATACAACAACATGCTCACTGACCTCGAGAGGCAAAGCCGAAGGATGGGTCTAAAAATTAATCTGCAGAAAACTAAAGTAATGTTTAACAGTCTCGGAAGAGAACAGCAGTTTACGATAGGTAGTGAGGCACTGGAAGTGGTAAGGGAATACATATACTTAGGGCAGGTAGTGACTGCGGATCCAGATCATGAGAATGAAATAATCAGAAGAATAAGAATGGGCTGGGATGTGTTTGGCAGGCATTCTCAGATCATGAACAGCAAGTTGCCATTATCCCTCAAGAGAAAAGTTTATAACAGCTGTGTCTTACCAGTACTCACGTACGGGGCAGAAACCTGGAGGCGTACGAAAAGGGTTCTACTTAAATTGAGGACGACGCAACGAGCTATGGAAAGAAGAATGATAGGTGTAACGTTTAGGGATAAGAAAAGAGCAGATTGGGTGAGGGAACAAACGCGAGTTAATGATATCTTAGTTGAAATCAAGAAAACAAAATGGGCATGGGCAGGACACGTGATGAGGAGGGAGGTTAACCGATGGTCATTAATAGTTACGTAATGGATTCCAAGGGAAGGGAAGCGTAGCAGAGGGCGGCAGGAAGTTAGGTGGGTGGATGAGATTAAGAAGTTTGCAGGGACAACATGGCCACAATTAGTACATGACCGGGGTAGATGGAGAAGTATGGGAGAGGCCTTTGTCCTGCAGTGGGCATAACCTGGCTGATGATGATGATGATGTTTGGGTTCTGCACTTAGAAAGTCATGCCACCACCTCGCCAATCTGAGCTTTTTGCAACAACTCAATCGTCTAGAGAAGGCCGGTTTTCATAAATCTATTATCGTGTCAATATGTGAAGGGCCAGTGAAGAAAATAGAAAAAGGGGAAGCACCCCAAACACAGATAGAAAAACTTAAAAAGTACGCAGTCATCCCTTATGTACATCAGATGGGGCATGGATTAAAAAGGACAGCCATGAAATATGGTGTTCAAGTAATCTTTTCAGCAAAGAACTCCTTAAACAAGATTTGCAATCTTGCCAATAGACCTAAACAGGCGTCCAAAGCTACATGCCGCATCAAACACTCAGGGCAGCTTGTGGCATGCTCGGTGGGAATGGTCTACGTCATTCCACTTTCATGCGGCAAAATGTACTTTGGGCAGACGGGACGCTGCCTTAACATCTGCCTTAGGGAGCACCAAGGTGCGATCAGGAATGAAACAGGTTCTAATCTGGCCGCACATTGTAGAGTTTGCTCATGCAAACCCATGTTTGAACAAACTGAAATATTGTATAAAAATATGCATCAAATTAACCGCGAGATTGTAGAGGCCTACTTCATGCATGTGAACTCAGGCGCTTGCGTCAGCCAGACTTTTATCACTAAGCAGGATAAAGAAACAGATATTTTGAATGGCAAGATAGGCTAACACCCTTGTAATCGTCACTTTACATGCGTTTACATTTTCTGTATATTATAGTCCGTTGCTTGAAATAATAAACCAGTTGTTAGTCTGCGCTCGTATTGTGTACTTCCTCTCGTCCTTCGTGCGGGTTGCGCTGCCCACCCATAGGAACGTGTTCAACTCCGTGGGTTTTGTTAATGGTGTGTTGTGGTGTGACTGTCACTGGGAGATCCCCGAATGACACTAGATTAGACAGTTTTTCATATTGTTTCTTTTTGCAGAGTTCCAGAAGGAGATTACCACTTGCCAACTTGGCAACTTCATAACCTGGACCAAAAGCTTCAGTCTGTGTTCTTGCAACCAGAAAAGGTGAGATCATTCTCGCGGCCTTTCCTGTTTTCTCAGAGTGTATCACATGAACTCGTGGTTTGTCTGTCAAAGTACTTGAAAACTTCTTCGGTGCACCAAAAGCCAATAATAATCAGCCAATGATAATCAGCCAATTGATCACCCTCGTTTCTGAGGGTGATCAGAAAGTGGCGGGAATGAACTTGCCATATGTAAAGGTGAATTGTTCGGAAGTAACACCAGCCACTCATCATGGAGCCCAACGAGGGGACGCTGCAAGGCTTGGAAAGGACAGATCCTGCAGAGGCCAGCTATATACTATAACCAAATATAGTATACCCAAGGTTGGCTACCCGCACCAGGTTAACCCTTGCTACCTGGAAATTGAGTTTGGAAGGGAATAGAAGACAGGACAGATGAAAAGGCGACACAGAAAGATGAAGATTGAAGAGGCGAACAGGAAAAGGCGGCTGCTGATTTCGTCCATGTGGGTCATTCTGGAGGCGCCGTCTATGTGAAACAGAGGCCAAAGAAGTTTGTTGTCTCCGCCGAGGGGGTCTTAAAGGCCAACAGCAACAAAATTTCAATTGGGCTAAATTGACTATAAATGCCTTGCGTATACTCTCAAAGTAATCTTGGAAAAGTCGCAGGACTGGTAATTGCCTAATTTTGTTATTAGCAGCTATTAAACAGTGCCTATGCAGATGATGTGTGCACCTGGGGGCAAAGCGGTAGTGATGCGGATATGGCGAATGTTGAAGAACTGTACCCAACTGTTGATCTCTCAGTTGTGCCATGTTGCGCCTAGGCAGCCAGGCACATTGCTCACTCATTATCTACGAGTTGATGGGCATCTCTCTCAGTATGTGTTCTCCCTAGATTGTACTAGAACAATTACACTTATAGTTCTCCCTGTTGCGCTTGGGTCTTAAGCTGTTGCAAGAATGCCAATGCATTGCATGGCTGTCAGGTGCTCAAATACGTACTCGAGCATGAGCAATGGCTGTGCAGTGCGAAAACATGCATCATGGCACAGCAGGCAAGTGCAATGGAGGCCAGCCAAAATGCACAAAGCATGTAAACTGCAATTAACGAAGCTGCATAAGCTACATTTCAACAGCACAGTCACTTACCCAGCAAGATTTGCTTGGCAAACACTTTCTCGGGGTGACTATAAGTACTATATGTCGCAATGGCGCCCGAAAACCTAAGGCAACATTCGAAGAAAAGTTGCATTCTAAGGGCGATATTCTCGAGCTATCATTTCCGGTAGCACATCATCTTCAAGATATTTCGTGTGTCTCTACATCGGATGTATCGAAGTAGATGAACGAAGTACTTTCTGACACAGCGCCAGAAACGGGCAGGAACTGCATGCTGCATTTGCCACAAAGGGAGAGCGCAACACGGTGGCCATAGTGTAGATGCGGTGGCAAGCCATGCAGGAATTCAATGCCGCCAGAGCGAAATGGGCGAAGCTCTATCACAGCTGCAGTCCAGCCTGTCACAGCCTGTCACAGCCTGTCACAAATTGACACAAACTGAGCACCAAGCCACTCTAGCACGGCCGTGCCAAGCCTCGGCTACTTATCATTCTTCACTATAGATGGTGGTAGTTCTCTATTGGTCGACAGGCCCAGCGCTTCCAGCATGTCAGGCAGCGGCTGGTAAAGTCAGATACATCGTGACCTGCTGCAGCACAGCGATCAGTTGTTGCCGCCGCGCTAGCGGACAAATGTGCGGCAAGTGAGCGCTTCTTTGTGGAAGATGCAGACGCAACATGCTCGCTTAAGTAAACCCGAACAGCAAGCTGCTGGTCAGCCAAGCTAGCATGCAATGCACCCTGTTCCAGCTGCTCCAGCGTGCAAGAGGACATGTTCTACTCAAGCGTAAGCCACACTAGACTGTAGAGTGTCCAATTTTCAATGATGTAGCATAATTGTGCCATGCGTAGATCATATCCGTATTACGCCAGACTGTACCACACCTTCAGCTTAGCCACCCAAGTGCACTCTTCTCTGAGCGGAGGCAGAACGCATCGAGGCCCTGCTGTTCAATATAGACAACCAGATAGACTAAAACCAGCTGGACTCTGGAGAATACTTCGCATTAAAAGAACATAGCAGGCACGCAACAGCGTTGTCACAGCGTATGAAGCAGCTAACAAAGTATACTAACTCTGTGGCTAGCAGACGTGTGGGACCTGTTTGCTGACACACTGGAACGGAATACAAGCAAGGAAAGCAGATAGCACAGGCACTGGTTCTCCACATTCTTCACTGTGCATCACTTCTGCCAGGCGATAATGGTGGCATTTTTTTCAGTTTCGGTATGAAAAACATCAATTTTCGCTAGCTCTTTGAGCCAGACTGACCTGTATTTTAACAAGATTTTGCGCAGAGGCTACCGCATGTCTAAATTATTTTAAACAGGGCGTTTTATGCGGTTGAAAATTTCATTGCAGTTGGCCTTTAAAAGTCCGAACACTCGGCACCGGCTCAACCTTCAGGATCCTCCCTTCCCCAGGCATGACTAAGATGCACACGGCTAGGCGCGGGAGGGTCCAACCCTCGTGTGCTGAGGTACTGGTCCAAACTCACCCCGCGCTTGGTGCCTATTGGACTAGTGCCGCCATGTGACACTGCGCACTTTGGTTTTTTTGTTATTGTTTAGAAGAAAACCTCACACTTTAATAAAAGACATGTGGCACAGTTTTCGTTGCGCAGGTATGCATATACGCACGCACCATATGCAGAACCACTGTCATGAACACACCATGCGAAATAGCATCGAAAAAGCATGCTTCCTGAGCCCTCTTGCTGTCCGTGATGAGCCGCCATGCATGCACTTGTAGGAAATGATTTAGTAAAAGAAGTTATTTGTTTTGCACTCCTCACAAGGAGACATGTAGCGAAAATAATTTAGGCCTGTCGGAGTGACTGCATCAACGTTAATGAATGGCCATACTTCTGTTTGCAGGGTAAATAGGAAGGTCCAAAATTGTAGTGGAGACTACAAGCTTTTCCATCACATGGTCATCTTGCTGATGTCATGTCACTTGCATTTCTTTATGAAGTGTGTTCGCATATTTCGTCTTCGAACAAAATTACGTGCTGCAGTTTAGCAGAGGATAATTCCATTAAGACACAAATCAGAAACTTGATTTATAAAAGAGTGTGGCTATGCCGTGAGTAGTAATAAAGTATTTTAGTTGCGATATTCCACTATGTGGACTTCATATTTATTTATTTATTTATTTATTTGTACTGCAGCCTTATTGTAGGGTGGTAGCAAGTGGGAAAATTTAGCAAATTAGCAGAAGAAAGGCAAATATAAGCAAAAAAAAACAGGCAAAACAAATTAGATATTATAAATGTACTGGCGACTATAAAAGCTCATTTAATAGCAAGGAACTAATAGCACCAGGCAATGAATTGAACTTGAACAAAGAAAAATGAGGCATGTGCTATTATTTTATGCAGTATACAGCCAGTTTGAGAAGAGATTTCGATAAACACATTCAGAACCAATGTAAAAAAAAAAAGAAACTTTTACTTCGAGGCAAACAGGTAATGCAACACAGCATTGCTGGTGCAAAGTTGTTTTTATTCACACCAAAAACAACTGCACAACGAAACTGCACAATGAGTGTTACGAAAAATTATGCTTAAGTGAACCCACTGCAGAAGTGTCCTGCCAACAGGGCTGCGAGGACCACAACATTTCGTCACAAATAACTACATAGCACACACTCACACAAAATGTGGTGACTGCTATCAAAAACGACCAATAACAAACTAAACACGCTTCTGCTCTCATGTAACACCTTTTTCAGTATCTTATTACCTGAAGTAACACATTGTATATCTTTGTGGTGCCATGCACAACACTTCCAGATATTGTTAACTAAGCCTCCAGAGCAGCTGTGACTACATTGTGTCCTATCTTGATGCTTACGTCAAAGTGGTCACACATTATCGGAGTTCCGTCAATGGTACTGAGTGTGCTAGGAAATTGAAAAGTAAATTAACACATATAGTTGTACCACAAAATGCATACAGGTACACCATGCCAGAGAAGGCTTGGCTGGAAGTACAGGTGTGCCACAATAGCTGTGCTTGCGGAGAGCTTTTCTACTCTTACAAAGTGTTTCACACTGTGCTCGACCACAACCAAATTACGAAAAATGTGCAGAGTCTTGCATGCCATGGCTCCCTGAACTGTGCATTCATGCAATGTTTTCGTTTGATAACAAGGGAACACACACTTTTCGAATTCCTAATGCAGAAGTAAACATTAAAGATGTAACTTCTGAGCAAGGTTCACCTCAGTTTATCTGTACAACAATGAGATGAGGTTTATTGATGAACGTAGTTAGGTTACGGGTTGCTTTAACAGAAGGATTTTTTTGGCGATTACGCTTTTGGCGATTATGATCATGCAGTGGTGTATTTCTGGGATGTAACTATATCTGGTCTCTGTGGAATAAAGATTAGTTGCAAGTCTGCGCCTGTTTATGTATGCTCTCTGTAGTCATTTGTTCACACAGTTATAAAACTGTTTGCTAATATGCACGAACTCGCCCTACAACAAATTCTCTAATATTCAGTGCCAGTTGCAGTATGATTCAGTGCGAGAGAAATATGCTAGCATTATGTCGCACTTCTTTGAGGTCCCAGTTTCATAATTTAAATCATGTTTATTACATTGCAGTTGTTGAGGAGCTCGCTGGACACACGCCGCGAGTCATCGAGGACTGAAGTGCAACTGAGGGTGATCCGGAGCAGACCATGGTGGGTTGCACTATATATATCATAAGAAGCCAATGAACACTGACACCAAGGACAACATAGGAAAAATTATAGTTATAAAGTAAAGTTAGACCTTTAATTCTGGTGATAAAAGCACTGTTAACAATTACTGCCCAATATCACTAACAAGTGTTCCTAGTAAGCTACTAGAACACGTAATCTTTTCAAGCGTAGCAAATCACTTGGAAACTAACAAGTTCTTTAAAAATCGGCATGGTTTTAGAAACGCACTATCATACAGTTTCTCACTACATTACCTAGAGGGAAATCTGGCGCTGCTGCGCTGTGGTATGCATGGGAATGCCGGTATATTGTGTCTTCGGATTGGCATTGTTCTCGGAGAGACAGGACACCTTGAAGACGCGCTTGGCAAGTACCGTTCCGTCTGTCACAATGATTCATTTTCTACTAAAACAGCACGTGAAAAGCTGTTTTGGCTTTATTATTACGCAAAAACATGTTTTGTTTAACTATGAGAACTTGTTATTGCGTGTATGATTATATGTTACGTAAAAAGTATCAGCGGGTCGCTAAAGTTGGAGGACAGACGACGAGGTTCGCGCTCGCTTTGAAACAGTTTGCCGTCTTTTCTTACTTTTCTTCGCTTGGTCATGCATTATAGGTGAGTAAGGATGCGATATGCGTGAATGGAAACATTTTATGAAGATTTTACTTTGATAACGCGGTATTTGTGTAGCCATATCCACATTTTAGACGACGCCTCTTACAACACCAGCCAACACAAGCCTCGCAGACACATATACCATCATTCCCATGACGGCACAGTGCCCCTTAAGAAACTCCCATAGACGGTGGCGCCAGATTTCCCTCTAGGTGTTATAGTGAGAAACTCTATGCGGACTATCATGCAAAGCACAACTATTAGAATTAACTACAGCTATTTCCCTAAACATGAATATGGGCCCCCAGAAAGATTCCATTTTCACAAGTTTCGCTAAGGCATTCGATTGCGTTGCTCATTGCTATCTCATAGCTAAACTATCATGCTTAAACATTGAATCCCTAACTGTATCTTGGATAAGAAATTTTTTGTCATTCCGTAAGCAATTCACCGACATCGATAACTTTATTTCCAGTACCAGCGATGCAACATCTGGTGTACCACAAGGAAGTGTACTCAGACTATTACTTTTTCTGATCTATATTAATGACCTGTCATCCGAAATAACATCCATTCGCTTGTTCGCAGACGATTGTGTGATCTATCGTCAAATCTGCTCACCTTCCGATCATGCTGCTCTCCAACGAGATCTTGACTGTATTATGAACTGGTGCTCTTCTTGGCAAATGTCCCTAAACAGTGATAAATGCAAACTAATAATGTTCACTCGCAAAAAGACATTTTCCGCTTTTGATTACTCACTGGATAAGAACCCCGTCACACGCAACTCGTACAAGTCCCTTGGCATTCTCCTTACACCTAACCTGTCATGGCCTGTGCACATCGAACAAATAAATAAGTACGCTCGATTATCTTAAACATAACCTGCCGATGTTTCTGTCTTCACCAGACAAATCGCCTATCAGACATTCATAAGGCCACAACTGGAATTCGCAGCCCCTATTTGGTCACCTCATCAAGCATACCTAATTGCTACTCTTGAGTCAGTCTAAAACCGCGCTGCCCACTTCACTGTCAGAGATTACACCGCAACTTTAGCGTGACTAGCATTAAATCATCTTTATCCCTCTCATCTTTTGAATCACAAAGAACCGTAGCATTGCGTTGTCTGTTTCACAAAATAGTCCATAGCGCGTGCCTGTCTGCCCTGCTGATCACTCATCCATCTCGTACATCTCGGCGTCTGCATAATCATCTGTTTCCAGCACATCTTTGGCTGAACCAATGCTTTCAACTCTTTCGTGCTACCACACATCATTCAGCATTGGAATAACCTATCAAACAACATAGTTGACATTCTTGATCCTTCAGTAACTATGCAGGATCTTTGCCAAACGAATTTGTAACGACCATTGCCAGTTTTTCTTCAATCCCTGATTTACGGTTCGCACAGCCTGTCCTGACAGTTCGTTTGACTGCGGGTGATACCGTGTGGTGCACAAGTGTATGACGTTATTCAGCTGCACGAAGTCAGCGGCCTCTTTCCCCCTGAACTGAGGACCGTTATCCCACACCATGTTTTCCGGTATATTAAATGTGCTCAATGTGGTGCGCAAGGCCTCGATAGTTAAGTATGCTGTGGCGCTTTTGGTGGGCACAACCTCAATCCACTTAGTATGAGCATCTACCAATATTAGCAACATGCACCCTTCAGCAGGACCGGCGTAATCCATGTGCAGCCTCGACCAACAACGGCCCGTTTCTGGTCAGGGCACCACCTCCTGTCTAGGTGGCATAGGAGCCACATGCACGCAAACATGAAAACCTTTTACAAGCCACTCTATGTCAGCATCAATCCACAGGTACCAAAACAGGAGTGGGCTAGTACATTCATCGTGTCGTGTAACAGACGTAGCATCGCTGTACTTGCCTCGATGGGCACTACCACGCAATGGCCCCAGTACATGAGTCCCTGACTAACAGTCAGCTCGTCTCTTCTGTTAAAGAGTGCTTTTAAAGGCTCGTCCTGTCTAGGCAGGTGTCGCATCCCACCTTCCTGTACCCATTTCCACACCTTGGTTAACTCTGTCCTTCAAAGTTAAGGCCGCTAGCTGTTTGGCCAAAATCGCCTCATGTTGAGGCTGTCCCTGAGGACATACTCACAACCGTCGCAATCTTCAGATTCATCAGGAAGTGTCGATGTGGTTACTGGAATCCGGCTGAGTGCATCAACTGGAACTTTGGCCTTGCCATCGTTGTGCTGGATTTTGTAGCTGTAGGCGCTCAAAATCAGGGCCTAGCGCTGGATCCAGCCTGCAGGCATGGCAATCACAGGCTTGCCGGGATGGAAGAGGCCCACGAACAGTCTGTGGTGTGTTATCAAGGCAAAAACTCTGCCTAGCAGATAGGCGCGAAATTTCAGCACCCTAAACACCAATGCGAGGGCTTCCCGCTCTAACTATGAATAGTTATGCTCCACTTGGATGAGTACGCAGGAGCGGAAGCCAACCGGGCATAACACACCCTGGCCCACATCGTGAGACAACACCGCACCAATTCCAACTGGCGATGCGTTGCACTCTAGAATTAGTGGATTGTCGTCATCAAAATGAGCTGGCCACTTGGCTTCCTTGAGCTTCGTCTTTATCTCATCAAAAGCTGCCTGCTGCGGGGGGCCCCAGCGCCATTTGACATTTGTGCGAAGCTCGTACAGGGGTGCCATCACCGAGGACGTGTTCTTAAGGAACTTGTGGTAATAAGTGACCAGTCCCAAGAATGATCGCAGTTCCGCTGCATTTCGCGGCGCCTTGACTTCGAGGATTGCATCAATGTTTTCTGTCTTCGGCTGCACTCCATGGGCACTTGTTCTGTGACCCAGGAAATAAACTTCCGGTTGGAGAAATCTGGACTTGTCTGGGTACAAATGCACTCCCGACTCTTGGAACCGCTACAGTCCTTTGCAAAGTGTAGTGCAATCATTCTTTTTTTCTACAACAATGACATCACTGAGATAGACGTGCACCCCTGGCAAACCTTGCAGTATAGCCTCCATGGGGCTTTGAAACAACGCCGGTGCTGACGAAACCCCAAATGGTAGTTGAGTGAAACAGAAGAGCCCCTCCTGTGTGTTCACGATCGTAAGTAACTGGGATTCTTCATCCGAAAGGAACTGGTTGTACACATCACAGAGGTCAATCATAGTAAAAACTTCTCCTCCATTTAACGTAGCAAGTATATCATCCATGCGGGGAAGCGGATACTGCGCTGTAAAACAGGCTTGGTTCACTGTGACCTTGAAATCCCCGCAAGGTCTTATGCTGCCGTTGTGTTTCACCACTGAAGCTATCCACGCAGCCCATTTGGAGTGTGGCACCGGCTTGAGAATGCCACCTTTCTACTAGCCGATTAATTTCCTTGGCTACTTGGGAATGCGTACGGCACTTGATGAGCTTTGAAAAACCTTGGAACGGCAGTTTATTTTAGGCAAAGGTGGGCAGCAGGACCCTTGATAAGGCCCAGACCTTGTTTAAACACCTCAGGAAATTCTCTTCACAGGCCTTGGACATCAAGCTTTTTTGCTGAACCTATGATGAAGGGTTCACCTTTGGCTGACATGCTATAAACCGGTATATTCAGTAGGTTGAACGCTTTGACGAGGTCTCGGCCGTGCAGGTTGGGCCTTCTGCATCCAAGAATGGTCAAGGTACCTGCCATGGAACACCCTCCTGTGGAAACATTGAGCTTCAACTGTCCGCATACCGAAAGGTTCCTGCGGAAACAAGTCAAGTTCAACAGTTTTGGAGCTTAGGCCAGGCAGCCCTATGTTTTATATACGTTGTCCACATGATGATTGAAACGGGCAACCCCATGTGTAGCCGCACGATGACCGGAACTCCGCTCCACTCCAACATATGCACCAGCGGCTTCACTTTCCCAAGGGACCTGACATTGTCTTTAGCAGCCCCGAGCATGAATAGGCCATCAGCCTCAGCGTCGTCATCCCTCAGCTCCAGCATACTGACGTCTTGATGTGACGCTCTTGGTGTGGTAGGCAAGTTATCTGTGCGACGGAAACACACCCTCGCCAGGTGCCCACGTTGACGGCACTTGTAACATACAGCTGAGTGGAAACGGCATGTTTCTGCGCTGTGTCCCTGACCTTCACACCTGAAGCATGACATTCGGCGTTCGTTCCTTGGTGCGCCTCTCTCTGTCACTACATACACGTCTTCGTCCGACTTCGACGCACCTATCCCCTTTTCGTTCTCATCTGCCAGCTCAGTTGCTAGTGCTATTTCTTACTTTTGGTCAGGCCTGTTTTCGCTAAAAGTTGCCAACGTACACTGCAGCTTTGTAACCCGCATACAACCCTATCTTGCGGCATTCTGTCTAGACTGTCTGCCAAATTGCACGTGTCTGCAATCTGACGAATGGCCAGAAGACATTCTTTGACCGGCTCACTTGGCAATTGGCTGTGCATGAAGAACTTGCACAACTGGGTTATCCCGTTAGGCTCGGGCATAAAGTATTGTTGCAGAAGGGCAACGACTTTGCTGCATGAAAGTTCGTTCACCTTGGCTGGTGCGCAGAGTTTGGCAATCACGCCCACCGTGTTGGTGCTCAGCGATGCCATGGGTAAAGCCAGTTTCTTCTCATCTGTAACACCATGGCCCTTGAAGAACGCGTCCAGACGAACTTGGTATGCTGGCCATTCATAGGTGGCTTCGTCAAACAGCGGTCAGCCTGTATAGTTGGCCATTCCGTTTTCCTGGTAGTGTTTGTTCGATCATCTCATCTTCGTCGCCACTGAGGTGACCAGACGTCAGCACTCACCAGTGCCAACAAGGATAAAGCCTGCTTTATTGTCTTGGGGCATTGTTCTTATGCCCCCAGATCAGAGGGTAAGGGAAAAGTGATAGCCACGAGATAATCCATGATAGCCGCCACGCGCTGCATGTGCACTGACGTCAGAACAACACGGAATAAGAAAACAACGAAGTGCGTCTTAGGCTGCCGGAGCACTACCAGCTCGACATGAGTCGTCGTCTGTCTCGTGCTGCAACGAGCCGGGCGATGCTTCGCATTACGTAATGTCAACAACAGTTGAGTCTGTCAATTCTTTTTTAGTTCAGATCATATGCTTTCTCGGTTAGTACGTTTTCCTGGTTAGTATGTTTTCTCACGGTTCTAAAACGTATGAATGAGGTTCTACTGTATATATATCAAGTGGCTGTTTCTTCAGATCCAATGGTTTATAACCATTTGAAATGAATGGATGAACATATCAAACATCAGTAACAAATAAACAATTTGCATGTTTTCATGATGTTTGCTAAGCATCCTGACAACTTTTCTGAGCTAACATTTTTGCACGAGCTTAGTGATCATGCTGTAATTCACGCTACTTATCAATTTCATATAGCATATCCCCCCAAAATAAGAAAGATCATAACACTCTAGGACAGAGGTGATTATGTCGCGTTCAATGAAAAGTTAATTCAGTTCAGTTACTCCTTTCTTGAAATGTTCACTTGTCGTTTCGTTGAGGATAACTGGCTAATGTTTAACTCCAAAATGCAAGAACTAAAGAAAGCCCATATTCCTACCATCACCGTAACTGAACGGCCCTCATCCCATTGGTTTATTAACGCATTAAAACGCTTGAACAAAAAAAACGAAAAGGCTTTATCGTATCGCCAAGCAATCTAACATGCCACGCACATAAGTAAAGTACCGCTGCATTGACAAAATGTTTCAGCCACAAGCTAACAAAACTAAGCAATCATTCTTTTCAACCTCACTTCCTGATATGCAACGTAGTAACCCTCATCAATTCTGGAAGGTTGTCAATCCATGCCCAAAGAAATCAATAAAAATACTTGACCAAAATGGTGTCCCTATCCCTGATACTGAACTTGCAACAACACTTAATTCAACATTCTGTTCAGTTTTTACAAAAGAATCTGAAGGCAATCTTCCTTATTTTCCTAACCCTCAATATCCTCTCATGCCAGCCATCACGTCTGAACCTGATGGCATTTGCAGTCTAATAGAATTTCTGAAGCTAAGTTCATCAGCTGGCATTGATGAAATTAATGCGAAAGTGCTAAAAAATACAAAAGATGTCACTAGTGTAATCTTATCACACATTTTTCATCAGTCACTCTTGTCTGGAGTGGTGGTGCCGCAGGACTGGAAGAGAGGTAAGATCATTCCAGTCCCCAAAAAAGCTTTTTCAATGTCATGTCTTGACTACCAGCCAATTTCCATTACCAGCATTTGTTCCAAACTGATGGAGCATGTCATCGTTTCCCACATCATGAGATTTCAAATTTCTAAGAACTTTTTTCGTCATAGCGAGCATGCATTTCTTAAGAATTTATCTTCCGATACTCAACTCGCACTCTTTATGAATGACATAAGTTCCAAATTAGACCTTAATGTACCCATAGACTCATTGTTTTTAGACTTCGAGAAAGCTTTTGATAAGGTACCCCACAACCATTTTTTTTCTTGAAACTTTCAGTCCTGAATCTCAATACCCTAATTTATAATTGGTTGTGTAGTTTTCTGACTGGCCAGCAACAGTTAGTTCTTGCAAATAACTTTTCATCTCTGTCTCCTGTGCTTTCTGGGGTTCCTCAAGACTCTGTTCTTGGCCCCCTTCTCTTTTTAATCTACATTGATGGCCTTCCTAATGACATATCTTCTAACATACGCCTATTTGTGGACGACTGTGTTATTTACCGACCCATTAACAATAGCTCAGATATCCCTGTCCTGCAGCGTGACTTACAAACAGTTGAAAAATGGTGTAAGACATGGTTAATGTCATTAAATGTAAATAAAACCTCATTATTATCTTTCAATCATCGGCATTCTTATGTAGCGCCCTCATATCTCTTAGGTAATTCAATAGTATCTGTGACTTGTTATAAATACTTAGGGCTTATTTTAACGCACAATCTTTCGTGGTCTTCTCACATCGCTAAAATAACTAACGAGGCTAACCGCACCTTAGGCTTTCTCTGGCGACATCTGAAATTTGCCCCTCCTTCGGTAAAAGCTCTTGCCTACAAATCTGTGGTAAGGCCCAAACTTGAATACGAATGCTCAGTTTGGGACCCTCATACTAATCTTTCTAACATGCTTGAATCTGCCCAAAATGGTGCAGCCCGATTTATCTTCCATGACTATTCTTCATATACTAGTGTCACAGCGCTAAAATCTAATGCGAATCTTCCTAGGCTAGAAACGAGACGTCAAATGTCCAGGCTCATTCTATATCACAAGTTTTATCATGCCCCAATTGGTAACAGCGTCATATTGCCAGCTCACCGCCATTCATCCCGGACCAATCATTCAAAGTCAGTGTACCCCTTGCATGCGTGCACATCATCCCATCTTCATTCTTTTTTTCCACGTACAGTGAGAGACTGGAATGATCTGCCTGAAGAAGCGGTAGACCACTCCAGTGGAACTGCGTTCAGGACTGCCATCGAACATATTTTTCTTTGAAGCTGCTCACCCCTCATGTAAAACCCCTCTCCAGGGGTATTTGAGGAATAAATAAATAAATTAATTAATTAATAAATAAACATATCAAACATCAGTAGCAAATAAACAATTTGCATGTTTTTGCACGTTCATCTTTTCATTTCAAATGCTTATACAGTCTGCGCTCATTGCAACGGACCTGCATACAACAGACTTACGGATATAACGGACCACATTTCAACCTTAGTTTGCTCTACCTATTTTATTAATGCAACAAAGATAACTTTTAACGGACCGCGCTACAACGGACTATTGGCTACAGCAAACTAAAACAGCGGCAATTTATGTCAAAATCGGGCGTACAAAACAGACATTTGTCATACCAACACAAGCTGACAACTGACGTGCGAGGGTAAGCTGACAATTGCAGCTCAATATCATGTGCGCGAGGGAGGAAGGCGGGGCAGAAGTGCACTCTTTTTTCGCACGTGAGGGAGGAGGAGGCGAGGGAGAGGGGGTTCTACTCAGGCGGCTGCTGCTTGCGGTGCGGCCACCGTATCTTGAAAGTAGTCTGCAATGTGTACAAGGTGCGCACTTTGTCCACTCACTGAGTGATCTGCATGTGGATCAGTGTGGAGTGTACTGTCCATGTACACACCACACTGAGTGTACATGGACAGTACACTCAGTGTGAAGTGGTCTCGCATGTTTCAGATGTATGTTTGTGGGCAATGCATTTAGCACAACTCACTCAATTTCGACAGTTCTGCAAACTGCGGCTGTATTTTTGACATTTGAAGCATCAGATAGTATTTAGGACGAACAATCTTATCTGAATGATTATATACCTTGCCTCAAGGTTCTCAGGCACCAAACTTGAGCTAAAAGTGAAAATATGGTGCTTGGTTAGGTTTCCTTTGCCATCACGCATCATCCGAATTGGCTTCCCATCAATCACATTCTGCTTATTCCAGCCCCGCAAAAGTTCAGCCTCGGCTCCAACAAGTCATCGTCTGGAATGACACCACGGATGGTGTTGTGTTTTTACGCAGAATAAGGACAGAAGTAAACGACGTGGACAGGACAGACAGTCACAACTAAAGTTTAATGAATAATTTCCAAAAGAATTGGAGGGGATGCGCATGCAGTCACGGATGGTGTTTATTGTGCGGTGCAGAGTCACAGTGACTATAATGTTCCAGAATGACACTACATTATGTACATTTTCATGCTGCCTATCATGGAGTTCCAAGAGGAGGTCGCTGCTGGCCAATTCCGTAGCTTGATAGCAAGGGCCTATAGCTTCTGTCAGCCATTTTGCAATAAGAAAAGGTAAGATGACTCTCAATGTCTTTTCTGGTTTCTCACTGTGGATTACGTGATAGTGGGGGAAATACTTTCTCTGGTGGCCAAAAAATTCAAAACTTTATTGAAAGCTTTTTTGGTGTACCCCCTTTTCATACGATCAGAAAGCATGGGAAAGGAAGTAGCCATAAATGCAGACTGCATTTCAGCAGTGCCCCCGCCCATGAAGCCTAACAAGGGGATGCTGCTGAACCTGTAAATGACAAGGTCTGCAAATGCCAGTTATACGCTACTGCTATAGCCCAATATGAATAACGTAGATTGGTTATGTCACACAAGCTTAAAGGGCCCCTCACCAGGCCCCATAGCAAATTTTCGTTATACGCTGGAAGTTGTTGCGTGTCCTCTAGGGAGCGTTCTGCCACAAAAAATTTTTTCAAATCGGCTCATTATTAGCCGAGATAGAAATATTTCAGTGCTGCAAACCTATGATTTCAGCAGACGGGTTCAATTGCCAAGCAAGATGCTCTCTCCACTCGCCCCGTCTAGCCTTCGCAAGCGAAATTCCTTCCCTGCGTTCTCCCATACCAGACCTCGAGGATCGCGTGACGCACACGCCTTCATTTTCTTTCCGGCACTATGCATTTCCACTGACGGCGTCCCACACGAGCTGTTGTCTCATTCATGCAGCACATACTTTTGCACGCTGTGCACAAGGAAACATGACTAGGAGTATAATTCTTCAATGCGACATGAATACTGAGGCAGAACAAGCGGATCGTAGAGCATGACCATGCGCTAGATCATGGTGGAAAATGGCATAGTTTTGGTACCTACGCATGTGACCACACAATCATGGGAACAAACAGACGAGGCGGAAGTACATCTCTTTTCCTTCGGTGTGAAGTAAAACAAAAAACATGCAGACATTGTGTTTGCGTGTTGTGTTATTTCTCTAAACTTCAATTCGTCAATTCAAGCAACAAATTACACAGATGACAGATGTGTTGAATAATTCTCAAAGGCAAGTGTCACCACGAGCGACGTCACACTGCAAACACGACTACGTAGGCGCAGGGGCACGACTATGTCACCATCCAGCTTGGAGCGTGGCGGCCGCGAGGAGAAGGAAAAACAGCATTCAGTTTGAAATTTCAGGTCTTTCCGCGGCGCGAAGCAATGTAATACTTTGCAGACACGATCATTATTGCTCAATGTATGCTCTGCGCTTGTCAGCTCAAAATGGTCAGACCTGGTGAGGGGCCCTTTAACCCTTGCTACCTGGAAAATTGGAAGTAAAAGGAAGTGAAAGACGAAGGGTGGAGAGGTCAGGAAAAGTCAATTACCAATTTCCTTTGGATGAGTCTACACGAAGCCAAGGCCAAAAGACTGTTGCCTCTGCCAAGGGGCCTTACAGGTCCAATCACTCAGCTTCAGCTCCATCCCCAGGATCCCCTTTTCCCCAGACCTGCTAGCTGTGACGGTTGCACTGACAGAGATAGACCCATTTTTGTTTCATAATAGTGGAATAAACAGAGCATTCTTAGAATCAGCATGCAAAATAACGGCAACACAAAAAGGACGGACACAGGACGCATCTTCCTTTTACTGTGCCCTTCCTTCTTTTTTGTTGCTGTCAATGTCAGCACAAATTCAAAGTATGCATCTATTCCAACTTGCCCAGGTTTCACCTTACTGCAATGAACAGGGATGGAGAAAGGCAGGAACATGAACATTGTGCTACAAGCTGAGGAATTTTTGTTCCTGCCCATTTTTTATAACATACGACGAACTACTTCCCAAGACATGTTCATTGCTATGCACAAACGACACATGCAAGTGAAAAAAAAATTAAAAGGAAAAAAATTTGGGGTAAGCAAAAAAACCACAGCTTCACATAGCGTTCCACCAGTGCCATTCCAGTGTCAATGAGGATAACAGACATGATGCATCTTTGCTCATTCTTTTTTATGAATAATGCTTCCATAATTTTTCATGCCACCGGTGCAGGTGCAGAACAGAGTACTTTTTCCCGTGTCCCTATTCATAAAGCAGCTGTCAATTATGAACCAGCCAGCCACGTTTGCACTTGCTATGCTGTGTGAGTGCGCCGGTGAACCCTGTGCACCATTAAGTGGAGGTGTTTCCTGCCTGTCACTCATAGGGTGAGCCTAGTGCAAATTCATCTCTACAGTACATGAGTTAAAATATAGCAGTGGAAAGATTTCCTGCATATACATCTAATTTTTAGTGAACACATATGCATCACACATTGGGAATAATCAGTGTGCACGCACCTTGATGACTGCATCCCCCTGGGCAGCATTCTGGAGGACACTGCGCAGCACCACATGCTCCTCCTTCACCACAAATACATCCGAGTGCTTCGCCAGAAAGTCCCGAAACTCCCTGCAGAATAAGAAGGACTTACACTATTTGTGCCTTCTACTGCAAATGATTAAACGCATCTGGAAAGGGGCTTTAACATACCAGTTAACACTTCACTACGTGTGGGTGGCTTATGGCAGTTATACCCCTGTGCAGCTATGCCGGACTTTCTTGTAGTGCACAACCTAAGTCTTTGACAGAAATCCATCGAGAGGAAGTATTCTCATTGCTTCTGATCTGACGCATCGTGGTGCTATCTCTCTCAACTTTGAGGAAGTATAAAAGGAGCACAACACCTTAGTGACTCAACAATGGGTAATGTCACACCAGTGAAATATGAGAAGTGACCCACCAGTAATCACCATGCACAGGAATCAAAACTTCTAAATGTGTCACTGCAGTGAACCTTTGAAAAGGGGCCTTAAACACGTTTAGAACATAATAGGAAAACCTTGTCCATCTGTTAATGAGGCTCCTGTAAACATACGAGCCAAATATTATTACGCTGCATAACAAAGGGAATTTACAGCCTTGCTTCGAAAGCAGTGAAAAGTTGCTCTCTCCTTCATGTTGTCGTCATGCAGCATCGCAAGCATCACCGTAGAGCCAGCACAGCTACTGCCCGATTTCGTGATCACCAGAACATTCTGAGTAATACAATTATTGCTCATTTGAGTTAAATAAATGAATAATATATATGTCTGTGATCTGAAAAATACAGAAAAATCATTTCATCACTGCACTGCTGGTCTAAACACAACAATTTTACGCTGCTGTATCTGCTGTGCATGGCTTCCAAGATGAAAAGCATAGCGTGGTGGAAATGAAAGGAAAAAAAAAGCTACCAATAGCTCCAATAACTACGTCTAACTTTGCTTGTGCTTGAAGGATTCGAAAAAAATTTTCTGGCAGGTGATTCATGAGGCAACATAATTTAATAGTGATGTCATTCCTTTCTCTATATTCTACATATCCTAGTTAGAATTGTGTTTCAGGACCTTTTTATTGGTGCAACTAAGAAAATTGTGCGCCTTTCAGCCCCTTTTGTAGCACAAGAAACAATGCTGAAGTGGAATTTAGCACACGAAAATGCTAACTCTAGATATAACAATGAAGGCATAAAAAGGAACAAACAGCAATCCAAAAGGGAATATTAGTTTCAAAGCCGATAATTTCCCCTGTGTGAGGCTGCATTGAGAACAAGTTTGACGAGTGTGATTCTTTAACAGCAGAATAACATAAATAGCAGTTAGTGAGGTTCTGACTTGCACGTTTGCAAGAATCCCTGTAAAGATTGAGGGGGTTCCTTTGGTCTACCTGGCGCAGTCGTTGCTGTGCCTCCAGCTCTGGACTTATTCGCCATTGCGAAGAACCCCGCCCCAACACCCCAAACGCCTGACCCTCGACCATGCACCGTTTTCCCCGGGCACCGTGGCCGTGTCCCGCGAGTGGGTCGTAGGGCGTCACGTAGGAAAGCCCCAACTGAGAAAGATCGCAATGGGAAAGTCGAGCTGCGGCAGGGACGAGCGCCGGTCACAAGAGGCAAGCGGCAAGGTACGTGAGCGACCAGCTATTTGTATCCCCAACGCCCCCAGCCTGGGGACGTTCACTTGCTTTGCCAGCTTGCGTAAATGTGGCTTGCTGAGTGGCTCTGCATACCACCCTTGTGGTAATCGCAAGCGCTTGGTGCATCACATTCTGCGTGTCCGCACTGTCGCTGACTAGTGTCAGTGACAGGAAGTGCTAGGTAGTGTTTGCGAACGCATTTCAGCCCACGGGCGCCGACCATTGTTCGACGCGGCATGGTACCTGCCTTCCCCCGCCATCGGGGGCCATGGGCGTCGAGTGTACTCCGTGTGTTTGGGTGCAGTTTGGTAAGTGCTGGCCATTTGTGATCAATAAATGCATAAACTGTCCTGGATGTCTCTTGTTCCTGGGAGAGCGCCCATACGTACAGCTACAGCCGGCCAGGCCTTTCATCTCGATGCTCGAACCTGCGGTAGGTCTATCGCCGTATGCCTTGGTGCTGCGTCGTGAAGCTCCACTTCTCAGGGGCCGCTTGGCGACGCCGTGCGCGGAGACGGAGAGCCCTCAAGATGAAGTGTTTCCTTTTACATTGGTGGACAGTGTACATAACTCTTGTGTGATTCACAAGTTCTCGGCTGTTAATTTTGCTGTATCAGCACCGCATTAGATTCGTTTCCAAGCTCCAGAACCTTTTGTAGGCTCCGCTTTGTACTTAGCAGGGAACGCTGAGGAAGCTATGCAAGTAGTGGAGTCGTACAAGTCTCACTCGGTAGGTTTTGTAGCTATTTGTTTGTGATGCTTTCTACTGAATAACAACTTCATATGTCACAAGTATAACTTGTGGACATATGCTTTTGTCAAATCCCATACTTGTGCGTGCTTTTGCTGCCCATATGTGATGTACTATGGTTTAGTCACAAGCAGTGCAATGTCTTTATGCCACCGCCGAGTGCAGCGGTGGCGTAGAGGTAGAACACCCGCCTCGCGTGCAAGAGGTCCGTGGTTCGAATCCCGGTGCTGGCAATTTTCCACCGGATTAAAAAAAAATCCGCGTGTTGGTAAAATTGCACAAACAGGCCTGGAGTGTGGCCTGATCCCGGTGACCAGAACCGGCAACGCACTTCCTCACCAGAGCAGGATTGGCCACCCGGGTGCAGTACTTGGCCACAACCTCCTATATGAACACAACAATAAAACCCCGGCCCTCAGTCCCCAGCAGCTGCACAGCAACTGACCACGGCGGCGGTCAGACCTGCGACGCAGCAGAGGGTGCTAAGAATCACTGCCTCCGGACAGGCCGCCATTGGAATATGAACCAGGCAACGTTTAACGCTAGAATGTTATCTAGTGAAGCGAGTCTAGCAGTGCTATTGGAGGAATTAGAGGGCAGTAAATGGGATATAATAGGGCTCAGTGAAGTTAGGAGACCAAAAGAAGCATATACAGTGCTAAAAAGCGGGCACGTCCTGTGCTACCGGGGCTTAGCGGAGAGAAGAGAACTAAGAGTCGGATTCCTGATTATAAGATAATAGCTGGTAACATACAGGAATTCTATAGCATTAACGAGAGGGTGGCAGGTCTTGTTGTGAAACTTCATAAGAGGTACAAAATGAAGATTGTACAGGTCTACGCCCCTACATCCAGTCATGATGACCAAGAAGTCGAAAGCTTCTATGAAGACGTGGAATCGGCGATGGGTAGAGTGAAAACCAAATACACTATACTAATGGGCGACTTTAGTGCCAAGGTAGGCAAGAACCAGGCTGGAGACAAAGCAGTGGGGGAATATGGCATAGGCACTAGGAATAGCAGGGGAGAGTTATTAGTAGAGTTTGCGGAACAGAATAATATGAGGATAATGAATACCTTCTTCCGCAAGCGGGATAGCCGAAAGTGGACGTGGAGGAGCCCGAACGGCGCGACTAGAAATGAAATAGACCTTATACTCTGCGCTAACCCTGGCATCATACAAGATGTGGATGTGCTCGGCAAGGTGCGCTGCAGTGACCACAGGATGGGAAGAACTCGAATTAGCCTAGACCTGAGAAGGGAACGGAAGAAACTGGTACATAAGAAGCCGATCAATGAGTTAGCGGTAAGAGGGAAAATAGAGGAATTCCAGATCAAGCTACAGAACAGGTACTCGGCTTTAACGCAGGAAGAGGACCTTAGTGTTAAAGCAATGAACGACAATCTTATGGGCATCATTAGGGAGTGTGCAATGGAAGCCGGAGGCAACTCCATTAGGCAGGATACCAGTAAACTATCACAGGAGACGAAAGATCTGATCCAGAAACGCCAATGTATGAAAGCCTCTAACCCTACAGCTAGAATAGAACTGGCAGAACTTTCGCAGTTAATCAACAAGCGTAAGACAGCTGACATGAGGAAGTATAATATGGATAGAATTGAACATGCTCTCAGGAACGGAGGAAGCCTAAAAACAGTGAAGAAGAAACTAGGAATTGGCAAGAATCAGATGTATGCGTTAAGAGACAAAGCCGGCAATATCATTACTAATATGGATGAGATAGTTCAAGTGGCTGAGGATTTCTATAGAGATTTATACAGTACCAGTGGCATCCACGACGATAATGAAAGGGAAAATAGTCTAGAGGAATTCGAAATCCCAAAGGTAACGCCGGAAGAAGTAAAGAAAGCCTTGGGAGATGTGCAAAGGGGGAAGGCAGCTGGGGAGG